>NW_022279608.1:3662127-4272482 GCF_009193385.2 Nasonia vitripennis
GGTTTCCCACCTGAATAAAATCAACTCCTCAAACGCTCTGGCTACTGACTTCGCATCCGCCTTCCTCAACGGCTTCAATTTGATCCAGCGTGTAAACAAGTCTTGGAACACGACTAGATATTTGAATCGATTTTTGCTCGGAGGAAACTCCATGAGATCAGCTGCGACGATGGCCCAAGGCCGCTCGACGACTGGTCGTCCCATGAGCCCTTTTGCTCCGCTTTGCGCCGTTTTATATTTTTGGCACTCCTCGCACGACTGTACGAACTTGTACACGTCGTGATAGGCTCCTCGCCAATAGTACTCTCGAGCCACTCGGTCATAGGTCTTCTCTATTCCCAAGTGACCCGAGGAAGGCGGACAGTGTGCATCTCTTATTACTCTCTCCTTCTGTTCCTCCGGCACTACCAATCTCCACGCTTCCTCGCGGTGTGTTATCGGGTCCAGCAAGGCATCCTTGTGCCAACGATAAAGCACTCCATTTTCGATACGCCATCCTTGGTACTTGCTCTCGCAGTTTCAAATATTCCGGATCTTGTACCTCCTCGAAAGCGGCAACAGCGTCCTCGCCATTGTCGTCGCTTCGGGATAGCGCATCCGGAAAGTGATTTAGTTCACCTTTTCGATAAATCACGTCAAATTGCCACTGTTGCAACTCAATTGCCCATCTTTGCTAGGCGACCGCTGGGATCTTTCAAATTCCACAGCCACTGCAGACTTTTGTGGTCTGTTATCACGCTGAAGTCGTACCCCTCTATGTACGGCCTCAGCTTTCTGATAGCCCAGACCACTGCCAAACACTCTTTCTCCGTCGTCGTGTAATTTCTCTCGGCAGAAGTTAGTACACGACTGATATACACTATCGGGTGCTCGCCGATCGTCATGGTCTTGAGTCAGAACGGCTCCGATAGCCGCGCCACTGGCATCATATTGCACTTTGAACGGCCTTGTAAAATCAGGCCGAGCAAGTACAGGGGCCACGGTGAGCGCGTGTAGGAGAGCTTCAAAAACCTCTTGTTGCTCATCTCCCCACTCCCATTTCTGATCTTTTCGCAGCAGTCGGATGAGCGGGACTTTAAGCTCGGATTCACGCTCGATAAAGCGCGAATACCAGCCCAACATGCCCAGAAATCGTCTCAATTGTTTGACGTTTTTCGGTGCCGGAAAGTTTTTCACTGGTTCTTTTCACTGTTTCCCCTTTGGGGATCAGGACGCAGTCCCTCCTTGTCCAGTAAGAAACCCAGCCACCTGATCTGCGAACAACAGAATTCGCACTTCTCCTCATTCACGACTAGCCCCGCGCCCGTGAGTCGCTTCAGGACAAACTCGAGCCACTCTAGGTGCTCTTCGAAAGTCTCTGTGGCGATCACCAGGTCATCGAGGTAGGCGAACACTGCTGGCTCGCACGTAGCCCAAACAAAGCATCGATTAGTCTCTGCTGGGTCCTGGGCACGTTACACAGACCGAACGGCATACGCTTAAACTGCCACAGGCCTGAGCCCGGCACAGAAAAAGCCGTATACTTCCTGCTCTCTGGCGACAACGGGATCTAGTAATAGGATTGCTTCAGGTAGATCTTTGATAGATAACGAGCACTGCGTAGCCTATCTGTAATCGAGTCCATATTAGGGATTGGATGCTCATCCTTAATAGTGACTCGATTCAGATCTCGATAATCGACGCAAAACCTCCATGTTCCGTCGGCTTTGTGGATCATGACAAGTGCGCTCGTATAATCGCTCGCCGATCTCTCTATGATTCCTTCAAGGAACAATCTCTCAACTTCCTCGACAGCGGCTTGCTGTTTTGCTGCAGATTCACGCCGAGGCTTATGCCGAATCGGCGTGAAGTCCATCAGCTCGATATGGTGCTCCGTAAGATGCGTGAGCCCTATCGATAAGCCTTGGTCTTTAAGGATCCCTTTCACTAGCTCTCTCACCTCCGCACGCTCCTCTTCCCAGTCGCACGTCGCAATCGAACTTCTTAAAAAAATCCATTCCGAGGATCATTGGTTGTTCGAGCGACGGTGTGGCTTTGAAAGATATATCTTGTTCTTTGCCTCCAATATCGAGTATCATCTCCAATTTTCCAAGCACTGAGTGAATGTGCCCCGTGGCTGTGCGGAGCTTAGTCGTGCTCTTCGTTAACCGCTCCCGAAATCTCTCGGCGATTTCTGGGCCAATCTAAATTTCTATTTTCCGTGTTTGCTCTGGCTACCACCTCTCCCTCATCCGCACTTTCCTTTGTGCTAATGCCTGGTACAAAGAGCGGTTTCGGCGAGCTTTGAAGTTTTTCGCTCCTCGCAGCGTTCCGTCTCTCGCTCTCTTTCTCTACTCCCAACGGTTTGAACCATTGGCAGCCTCTAATGTCTAATTGGACTGCGGTCAGGTCCCACCTTCTCCTCTCTCTCTTCTAGTTTTCGCTCAGTAACCTCGTGGCCTTCTCCTCAACCTTTCTCAACTCGGCAAACCGGCGCGCTTCTCCCTCGTCTTTCCTCTCGGTTTCGTCGAGCTTTACGAGTGGCTGAGCGAACGTAACTCCTCTAGTCTCCTTTCCTCCCGTTCTTTCTTGTTCTGGAGGCGCCGGTTTCTTTATTTCTGGGCCCCCAACTTCAAGTTTCCCAGAGCTGTAGTTATCACACGACAGTCGGGGCACGAGAGTAAAGTGACGCCTTCTCGTCCGCACCACTGACAATGGGTCGTAGGGGCGTCCGTAATCCATGGTGCAGGAGTCGAATTCGCATGCGCCGTCGAAGGGGTTGTGCAGTTCCTCGAGGTGTGCCCCTTCTCTCTGCATCTGTAGCAGACTACTTCGGGACACTGTGAGGCGCGATGACCTACGCGGTGACACGTGAAGCACGCGCCGAGAAACTCTCCCGCGCTCACGTTGGTCGGTCCTAAGGGCGATTTACCCGCCCCCGCCGCTGGATTCCCTCCGGTGCGTGGCTGATTTCCTCCGCCCTTCTGTTTATTGTCCGAATCCTGGCTCGATGCAGCATCTTTTCCCGTCGGCTTTGATTTATTACCAGAGCCGGCGTTAGTGCTTACACTCGCGACTTTTTCCGACTCAGAAGCGGACGCCGAAGTCGTAGCTTGCGACTGCAGCGACCTTGGGCTTAGTTACCCCTCCTGTATATGCCGCACCGGGAACGTGCATCTTCTCGGCTGGCAATGGCGGAGCATATCGACTGTCCAAGTCTCGCTGCTTCTCCCACCGGCGACCATACTTCTCAAGATCTTCCAAGCTATCAATGAGCTTATCACCGATAGCCTTCCGATACTCGGGTAGAATATTGCGATACGCTATCTGCAACAATTCTCTTTTGAATGGGGGTCGATGGAAGCGTGACACAATGTACTCAAATTTGGCGAGAAACGTGATTTTCTCACCTTTGTGTTGCGTCCTCCTCCTCAAATCCTCCATTAAATCTTCCCTGTTATATTCAGTCTCTTTCTCACTGCAATCAACATCGTGGCGACATCTGCTGCCTCGCGGGAGAATCTTCACGGCGTCTTCACACTTTTCGAGGCCGGTACTTTCGCACTCTCTCCACTAACGCTCCATCTAGCCGTAAGAGTTACAACATCTACTCTCTCACTCTGTCGATAACTTATCATCCTCCTACGAATATCTACTTTACCGACTGCTAGTAAGTTATCGACGAAAAATGAGTTCAAACGGCGAGAAGAGTGTGGAAGTGCCTTTTCAGTCATGCAGCAGCTGTACACAACCTATACAGCACTAAGACCCCAAAAGGTGTGAGTTTTGTGGTCTATACTACCACGCCAGGTGCCAGAACACAACCAACGTGAAGGCCATCCTGGTGAATGACAGGCAGTCCATCGCCTGTCTCCCATGTGCAGACAAAAACAACCCCACGGGTACCAAAGTGAGGACTAAGTCCACCTCTGCTACAACATCAGCAACGGGAGTAACTGCAACAACATAAGCAGGAAAGAGCACTCCCAAACAGCAGCAGCCGGGGAACAAGAAGATAAGGTCAGCACCACCATCAACGAACACATCGAGAAATCCCTCACCAGCCCGCCCGGCCGGTGTGACAACATCTACGCCGTCCGTTGAGGCTGCATTGAGGGACATTCGCAGTGCCCTTGACGACATTCGCAATGCTCAAACGGAGGCCCTCAAGACACAGAACATCGTGTCGGAGAGGATCTCCAAAATTGAGCAGCGTCTGGGCCCAATTGAGAGGCGACTCAAGGCCCTCGATGAGCTGCCTGCACTCAAGACCCGCATACAAAATGCTGAGTCCACCATCACCGAGCTGCAGGCACAAATTCAAGATCTCTCATTGAGGAGCCCGACAATGCAGCAGGACAGCAGCAGCACTGTACCCAGCGCTGCGGAGATATGCAGCCTGCGCAGTGAACTGGCAGAGGTCAGGAGGCGACAGGAGCAGACCTCTAACAGTGTGGTTGTTGTCACGGGCCTGCACTACACCCGTGAAACCTCGCTGCATCTCCTCGCTTTCTCAGTCGTGAGCGCGCTTGACCCCACAGTCCTCAGAAGGGACATAGCATCAGTCAGGACCATGGGGAGGCTTGATGCAACCAACAGCTCTGCCAGGGGTGACGGCAGACTGCCACCATTAGCCGTCACCTTATCTTCAAGTGCGCTTGCACGCTCGATCATCATCGCCAAAGCTCGGAAACGCAAGCTGCACACCAGCGAATTGGACGCCACCTTGCTGGAGGAAGCTAAAGCTCTGAGCCCTGACCATCAAGGGCTCGTAAACATCAACGAGCTGCTCCCCTCTGACGTCCACAAGCTGCGTTCGAGAACCAGGCTAGAGGCCAGGAAGAAGCAGGGTTGCCGAACATTCATCAGAGATGGGAGACTCTACATGCGCTGCAACGACGACAGCGAGCGTGCTACCGAAATCAACACCGACACTGAGCTGGAGACTTTTTTAGCCCGGTTTCCGCTTGCTGCCGACATCGTTCAACACTGAAGCTACAACACAAACACATCATTCCACCACATCCACCATCAAGCTCATCTGCCATATCTTCATCCGGTTCTAAGGTATCTCTGTCCGAAGGTCTACGAGTCTGTCATCTCAATGCGAACTCGCTTACGGGTCACATTGAGATGATCAGGCTTTTCTTATCCACTCGCTCTCCGTTTCACGTAATAGCTGTTACCGAGACCTGGTTGAGCGACAAGGTTACGTCCATCCCTTCTCTGGATGACTACCTACTCTACAGACGGGACAGAAACAGAAACGAAGGAGGTGTGGCCCTCTACATACATAAATCACTGACAGCTAGCGTTATTTCATTATCTGATGGTGAATGGTCTGGCAAGCCAGGTAAGCCTGAATATCTCTTCTGCGAGGTATCGGCAAAGGGAATCTCTCCGATCTTCGTGGGGGTTGTGTATCGTCCTCCTCACGCTCCATTTTTCCAAGGCTCTAACTTTATTGACCAGCTAACAACCCACATGCACAGCTACTCCACGAAGGTCATAATGGGAGACTTCAACTCTGACCAGCTTTCTTCATCTGAAGATGCCAAGTTTATCAAGGCCTTCATTGATGAAAATTCCCTTTCTTCTGTCCCCTATGGTGCCACGCATCATAAACAGGGTTCGGATACCTGGCTTGCCTTGTGTCTAATTGACGAGCAGGATCGCCTGCTGTCACACTGGAAGACAGACTCACCTTTCATCAATGGACACGACCTTATCACGGCCACTCTTGACGTACAGATTCCACGATACGTACCTAACACATACTTCTACAGAAACTTTAAGGGATTCAACGCCGAGAAGCTAAGGGACTTTCTTAGCGCATGTGACTGGTCATCCCTCACCGCTTCATCACTTGATGAATGCATCTCTACACTTAACGCTAACCTCACTAACGCACATTAATCATCTCGCCCCATTACGAACTGTAACACCGAGAAAACGACGTCACCCGTGGTTCACCACGGCTCTTCGTGACCTTGTATCTGAGAGGGAGAGACTTTACAGGCGTTTCAGGGACTCCAGGCTTGATTCAGATCTCCGCTTATACAGACTAGCTAGAGACAATGCTCACAAACAGGTCGAGGAAGCCAGGCTGAATTATTACTATTCACGCCTGTCAACCTTGACTGATGTTGCCGAGATCTGGAGAGAGCTGGAGACTTGGAATTTCTGCAACTAAGGCCCCTTTGCCACCTCGCTTTAGCACAGATGAACTCAACAAGCATTTCAGCTCGATCTCCAATGATCCATTAGCTCCTGCTGTTGAGGAGTATCTTCTAACCCTGGAAAGTCTTGACCTCCCGGAACATTTCGAGTTTGGCACCATAACGAAATCGGACGTGTTGGCTGCAGTATCGCACTTCGACACCCAGGCCAGAGGAAGCGACGGCATCCCTCAGGTTGTTATCTCAAAAGCACTGCCAGTTCTCGCTCCTCTACTATGTCACATTTTCAACCTGTCTCTGAGCGAAACCCGTTTCCCATCTGCCTGGAAATTGTCACTTGTGCGTGCACTCAACAAAGTCAGTTCACCAACAGCCCTGACTGACTATCGTCCGATTTCACTTCTCTGCTTTCTCTCCAAGCCCCTGGAGTGGCTGGTGCACAGGCAAGTCTCACAATACCTTGAATCAAGGCTCTTACTAGACAACTATCAAACAGGCTTCCGCACTGGCCACAGCACTCAGTCTGGCCTAATTAAGCTAACTGATGATGTCAGGGTCGGGATAAACAAAAAGAACGTGACACTCCTTCTACTCTTTGATTTTAGCAAGGCTTTGACACTGTATGTCACGTCCGGCTCCTGAGGAAGCTATCCACCTTCGGCTTCTCTAAGCAGCTTATCCCCTGGTTTGCCTCCTATCTCACTGGGAGAGAGCTAGCCGTCGTTGGTGACAATAGCGAGCGTTCCTCTTCGCAGTGTCTTAACATCGGTGTCCCGCAGGGCTCCGTCTTAGGTCCCCTGCTGTTTGCATTGTACATCAACGACATTGGTTTCTGTCTAGACTCCGATGTTACCCATCTTATTTACGCGGATGACTTGCAAATTTACAGTCATTGCCACCTCGAGCAGCTCGATTCTTTATCAAACAAGATGAGTGCTAATGCCGAGAGGATAATGGGCTGGGCTGCGCAAAACAAGCTTCAACTTAATGTTACAAAAACCAAAGCAATTGTCCTGGCCTCCCCATACTACATAAATCTACTTCCCTCAACAGCTAACACATTCATTAATATCGGGGGTGCCCAGGTCAGCTTGGAATCCTCTGTGCGTAATCTGGGACTGCTGCTTGACTCTAAACTCTCGTAGAAGGAGCACGTTATACAAGTGTGTAAACGTGCTCACTCGCTAATGTACAGGCTTTACTTTTTTAGAAAGAGTACCAATCTCAGATTGCGCAAACATCTCGTGCAAGCACTCCTATTTCCGATCATCGACTACTGTTCTCTTGTATACTGTGACTTGACGCAGGAACTCGACTTAAAACTACAGAGGCTCGTGAATACAGGAATCCGGTACATCTATGGCGTAAGGAGGGATGAGCACATCTACCCTTACAGGCGGGAGGTGCAGTGGCTAACCACTGACGGACGCAGGAAATATTTCACAGTCTGCTTCCTTCGTAAAATGTTTAACTCGGTCGTACCATCATACGTACTGGCCTTTTTTGACTTCCGCGTCTCGCTCCGGCCTGTGAGGGACGAGGTGACACCTCTGGAAATACCTGCCTTCGCGACTGAGACGCTGAGGAACTCGTTTCATATCAGCGCCTCATACTTATGGAATAGCCTGCCATCACACATCAGAAACACCTCATCTACTGTCATCTTCCGAAAACTTGCTAAAGATCACTACTTTCAACTCGAAAACACATAACTCATACACACTCACGCACACGCACACACCTACTCATTCTCGCGCTACTCATTTCCACCAACGGCACACTTTTACACTATACACAATCTAAACACGCCTCAACTTACTGCATTCTACTTTCACCTCATAATGCTGAATCTTACTATTGTAGAACATAATGTACGCAAATAAAAACTATTTAATCTATCTAATCTAATCTCACTCACACACTTTCCCGCCTTTCTTCTGCGCTGCGCTTCTCTTCCCTTTCTCGCTCTCGCTCACGCTGGCCCGATGCCTCGCGTGGATGACGTTGAGGTGTGCGCCCAAACACCGCACACCGCTCTCTCGGCTCGCTCACTCTTTCTCGCACACACCCGCGGCTTTCTCTCTCTCTCTCTCTCTCTCTCTCTCTCTCTCTCTCTCTCTCTCTCTCTCTCTCTCTCTGTCTCTCTCTCTTTCTCTCTCTCTCTCTCTCTCTCTCTCTCTCTCTCTCTCTCTCTCTCTCTCTCTCTCTCTCTCTCTCTCTCTCTCTCTCTCTCTCTCTCTCTCTCTCTCTCTCTCTCCCTCTCTCTCTCTCTCTCTCCCTCTCTCTCTCTCTCTCTCTCTCTCTCTCTCTCTCTCTCTCTCTCTCTCTCTCTCTCTCTCTCTGCAGACTTGGGGATGAAGGCCTGGCTCTCGTTCCGGCTTCCTTCCTCTGGCTGAACGGCTGGACGGTCGTTTCCGGGGAGGGATCTCTTCCTCGGGGCGGTGGTCCAGGTCGTGGCGCTGCTGCTCTCTCACTCTCACTCTTTTATCGCAATTCACTTTCGCGCGCTCTCGTCACGTCGAAGTGTCATCGACAGGGCTCGGAAAGGAACTGCCGAGCCGCTCTGCCGCGCGCGCTTGGCGTCTCGCCGTCGGCCGCCCGGCTGATAACGTAACCCGATTGGCCGCGCGAGGCGCGAGACTCGCTGATTGGCTGCTCGTCTCGCGCCAGCTCCCCCCTTGGGTACGTCGGCCAGCGAATTCCACGAATTCCCGGGACGTAGCTCGCGTCCGAGAAAACGCGGGCCGCGCTGGAACCGATCGCCTTTTCTTCCTCGCATCGAGTGAGGTTGCCGCGCAAACAATAACGTGCGATTTGCTCTGCTGCGACGTACAACGTCGCATATTGAATCTCGTTGGAGGGTGTGGTAGCAACGGCTATTATATAACAGGTAATAAAGGGTATTGGCATAGATGTTCCAACAAGCTCTACACATTTTATTGATCTCTGCCATGTAGTCTGGCGGAAAAACTTAATAAAATGTAATAACTGTTTACGATTATTTTTGGCAATATTTGTTTGAATAACTATACCAAAATCGGATTGGATAAAGGAAATAAATCACACGAATGCGGTATATCTTTTTGTATAACATGTAAATTACGATTACCTGACTTATTGATGATGATCAGACTTATTCATGATTATCAGACATCATGTAACCGACCAAACAACCGGAGTGTTTAAAACCAAAAATTTAATCAAGATCGAGTATTGCCATTGGCTGTCATGAGTAGATTAAAAATAATTTTAAAGGAGGTTCTGCATGCAAAGTTTATTAATAGTTTAAATTATTTTTACAAGCCTATGGTTTACATGAAATCATTAACGAGTTCTTTACCCAAAAGGTTGCAGCGTCGGGCTACTCACTAGACTGCATCACAGAGAAAGACCAAGAGCGCTACATCAATGAATTAGAACACGACGAGGAAATACGTTTAAAAATAGATGATATACAATTAAATGCCGGTTTACGATCTGTGGTGAAAATCTGTCTAAATGAACTCTCTAATAAACTAATAAACTCTTTGTAGGGGGAGGGGGGGTCAGCATGCGAACTTAATAATAACATTTGTTATAAATAATCAAGCGACGTTGATAAATTTACATACTAGTGCAGAGGTAGAGGTGAATGGCATTTTACCTGTTAATGGCGGGACCCTCTACGTCAATTCGTGCTACATAGACGAGGCTCTGACATCCTTGATATCATTGTCAATGACAAACGTGGTCCTCGCTGATTTTACAACGTGACAAGCACGTCTCAAACTGTTCAAATATCTGTATGCTTTGGGACCCAGAGCCATCTGTTATGACATTGATTCAGTATATATGTTACCAAAGGGAAAAGTCGCAAGTAAGAATTCAGTCAGGGGGTCAGAAATTTTACGCGTAAAAATGTAGAAAACCGAACTATTACGAGGACTGTGCGTGCGAAGTAAAAGTTTTTCGTCTGAACTACACGAATAGTCAGCTAGTCCATTTTGATATGATTCGAGAGATTATCACTTCTCCAAACATGGAAATAGTGCTGACGAATGGCGCTATACGTAGAACGGTTTTTTATGACCTTACCCAGGATATGACCAAAAAATGCAAGCCTGTATATGGCAATCGAAGATTTGCGAGGCTAGACGAAAGTTATTAGTACGGTTATAAGAGTGAGACAGGGACAACGGACGATTTTCAGTGACATACTGAAACGGTCGAGGATAATTAGTCGTGTACCGCGGAAAGATTCGTGATCTAAGTGTGAGTAAAAAAAGGAGATAAGCACACTCGAAGATTCTAGATGGACCTGCAATTTGTGCACGTCTCGGTTTGACAATCGCAAGCCTTCTTTACCCTCTATAGTGGAGGTGCCACCAGAGGGACGCTGTTCGTATGTATCGGAATTTTCTTGGTTTTTGATTTTTAGCTCAAAAACTAGTCGTTAAAATAGCTTAAAATTTTTACAGCAAATAGATATAATCGTTTTTTATTGTCATACATTTTTTCAAAATGTTTGACAAATTAGTTTTGGAAATTTGTTCATCCAACAACTTAAGTCCTAATTATCCTATCCGTGTCATGGAGTGTGCATGTCTGGTTTTTAGTGTTTGAGGGTTATGTGCGTTTGTTTTTGTGAGTATCTGTGCGCGTACTCCCTATTGTTACGTGTGTTCTTTTTTTTTTTGTGGCGTAGGCAGAGCAAGCTCTGCACTAGTGGCTCTCCGACACCGGATCCCCACAGGTATTATCGTTAAACATTACTTTTATGAAGCCCGTTAATTAACCTTTTTGGCTTCTCATTTGAAGTTTGACATTTCTATAAATCTCCCATCCATCAAGGTGATTAGGGGTTCAGGATCAAACTCGTCTTCTCCATTCTACGTCGTCCTGCCGTCTTCTTTATTCTGGATCGTCCAACCGTCTGCTTCCTGCAGCATCGTCCAGTCGTTTACTTCGAGCAGCATCAACCGGCTATCCTTTGGACAGACTTAACCTCGACACCTATGTTCTTCTGCATGGGGCGAGGGAGTCTGGGCTCAATTCCGTTACCTACGTTCCTCAGCATCGGTCTGAGGAGCATTTAGAGGTACTCAACCCTAGCTCCTACGTTCTTCTGCATCAGGCAGGGGAATGAGAACTCAACTCTGTCACCTACGTTCCTCTCCATCAGTCCAAGGAGCGTTTCGTATCTACTACCTAGTGGCCTTCGTCTAGCAACACTTTTACTTAGCTGTTTCGCCTTGTCCTTCCCTTCTATTCTCTTCGTCATTTCTAACCTTCTTGAGAATGGTCCTTACGCAGTTGTTTGCGCACCAGCTATCCTTCGACGCTAGCATAACTGTCATCATTGACTCAAGAGTCATCCTAGTCTGAAGGTAACGCTCAAGTTCTTCTCGTTCCATTTTGCATCGCAAACAGTCACAGAAAACATACTCCGCATCTTTATTTGCTTCCAAACATACTGGGCAATTTGGATCTTGAAGCGGTATATAATTTGTGCCTGAGGAAGAAGAGAAAAAAAACCCAAGGTTTTTCATCATTCTACTTTTAATATCCACCGAGGGATCGAGTCAACGTAGAAGAATTACTACTCTCTCTCTCTCTCTCTCTCTCTCTCTCTCTCTCTCTCTCTCTCTCTACAAATAATTGTAATCAAGAAAAACTTGACGAAATTACAATTTATTTTGATGGTAGATGTCTTAGTCCAATGAAAGCAGTTTGGCGATTTCAAAAATTTCTGATTTTTATTAGAAGTCATAAAGTTGAAAATATGCCTGTACATGAAAAACACAAAAATTATAAGATATTTGAAATGAGTAAAATTAAAAGTGCAATAAACAGTTGGCAAACACCATTAACTGCTTGGTTTAAATTAAATAAAATTATTGATTTTACAAAATCTTTAAAGTGTGTAAATATCCCAGAACATCTACTATTATATTAAAGTGCTTAATGTCCCTGTGTGCCGTGAAGCCTTTCACATCTATTCCCTATAACTTAACATCTAGGATATAATTTTGGGCATTACAATTTTTGGGCCTTAATAATTTCGGGTTATTTAAATAGTGCTTAATGTAATTCAAGAAGAACAGAATTCATCAAAATTCAAAAGAAATAATTTTAAAAATACATTTTAATATAATTTGAATTTTAAAAACCAGAATAAAAATAATTTACAGAATAATAAAAAGTTTAAAAACCATGTAGATAATAAAAAGAAAATGATGTGCCATTTTGTGGTAGAACCAACCATAAAATCAGTGAGTGTTATTTTAAGAAAAAAAAGACAGCAATATTATAACAATTAAAATGCTCAAGCAGCTGGAAAACAAGAGCCATCAACTTCGTTTTCAACTACTTCTCCCTTTGCTTTTATGACTGGGGATTTTTAGTTTGAGACAAAGGTCAAATTAGTATTTATATTAGATTCCGGTGCCTCAGATAATCTAGTAAACAACGAAGAATTATTTGGAAGCTTCGTTGAATTGAATCCACCTATCAAAGTGTCTATTGCTAAAAGTGGTGCGTACATATCAGCAACAAAGAAAAGAAAAATCAATGTGACGAGCAATATGGGCGTTCAAGGCACTCTGGAGGATATTCTCTACTGTCCAGAGGTGGCACACAACTTGTTGTCAGTACGCAGAATGCAACTAGCTGGCATGAAAGTCGTTTTTGATGAAACTGGCGTTGAGATAATACGAGGTAGTAATAATATAGTGATTAAAGGTAGGCCAATGAATGAACAACTTAGTAGTAGTTGACTTTATCGATGCACATAGTATTAATGCTAATTATAAAATTTATAATGTAAATAAAATTGATTATGAATTATGGCATCAATGACTAGGTCACATAGGCAAATCGAAGTTTTTAGAAATTAAGACTAAACAAATGGTTGATGACGTAAGTCAAATTGAAAATATAATACCATGCGATAATATCTGTGAAGCATGTGTGAAAGGTAAACAGGCATGGCTACCGTTCAATAAAGCCAAAGAAAAGACATACGTCAAGCGACCATTGTTTATAGTGCATTCAGATGTTTGCAGTCCGATCACTCCTCCGACGGTAGACGATGAGTTTACGCATTACTGTTTTCGGTTTTCAAAGATTACATAACAAAAAGTGAGGCTCATTTTAATCTAAAAGTAGTAAATCTTTACATTGATAATGGGAGGGAGTATTTATCCAAAGAAATGAAGGACTTTTGTATGGAAAAAGGAATCACTTATGACTTAACAGTTCCACGAACCCCGCAATTAAATGGCGTTTCAGAACGCATCAATAGAACTCTGACTGAGACAGCCCGTGCTATGATAAGCGGTGCTAAGTTAGAACAAACATTTTGGGGAGAATCAGTTTTAACTGCAACTTATCTAATTAATATATCTCCGACTAAAGCCTTAAATTCTTGTAAAACTACATTTGAAATGTGGCATGGAAAGAAACTACAATTAAAGTATTTAAGAATTTTCGGTAGTACAGTTTATATTCATAATAAAGTCAAACAATCAAAATTTGGTGATAAGTCATGGAAAGGTATATTAATTAGATATGAGCCTAATGGATATAAAGCGTGGGATGTGGATAGAGGAAAATTTGTTATTGTAAGAGATGTGATAATTAATGAAATAAATGTCCTAAATTCAAGACCAACACTTGAATCAAAGGAAATAGACAAAATGGAAAATAAATCTGATAGAAATAAATCAGATACTCTAAATTCAAGAATGGATTATAATTCTGATAAAATCGTTAAATTAAACAATAAGAAAAATCTGTAAAAGAAACAGATACATACAATGAGTCACTCTCCCGGAATAATGAAAGTAAAGAACAAACAAAATTAGAACCTCGAAGGAGTGAGAGGATTAATCATCAACCTTCTATTTCATACGAAGAAAGCGATTATATGTTGTGTGCACAATCGATAGTGTGTAAAATTTCAAGTTCTTTTCAAGAAGTAAAAGATAGAGATGATAGCGTTCATTGGGAGCAAGCGATAAATGAAAAAATACAATCAACAATATTTTTCTTTTCTGGTCTATTTACTAGAGTTTAAGTCTGATTGATTAAAAGTGAATTTTAGTGGGTATTTGCAATAAAGAATCATGAATTCGGAAATCCAATTCGATACAAAGCTAGGTTAGTAGCTCGTGGTTTTACTCAAGAATATTTAGTTGATTATAATGAAACTTTACTCCAGTTGCTAGAATTTCAAGTTTTAAATTTATTCTAGCTTTTGCAAATCAATTTAATTTATTAATTCATCACATGCGTGGTGTAAAAACTGCCTTTTTAAAATTTAAATGAACAAATTTATATGAAAGTTCCGGAAGATGTTTAAAGTAATAGCAATCAAGTTTGCAAATGAAACAAAGCTCTTTATGGATTAAAGCAAGCAGCAAGATGCTGGCTTCAAACTTTTGAAAAAGCTTTAATTGAAATCGGCTTTCAGAATTCGTCAGTTAATCGCTGTATTTACATATTAGACAAAAATGATGTATTCACAAATATTTATACTGTACTTTATATTGACGACTTTGTTATTGTTACTGCGAATAACAATAGAATGAGCAATTTCAACAATTATTTAATGAATTAATTAACTTTAGATCAAAGTTCATATATTAAAACAATTTTGGATCAGTTTAAAATAAATGATTGTAATTCCGTAGATACTCCACTTCTTAGTAAGCTCAATTATGATATTTAGATACAAAATATGATGCTCCTTGTAGAAATCTTATTGGTTGTTTAATGTATGTAATGGTGTGCACGCGGCCTGACTTAAGTACAGCTATAAATATTTTGAATAGATATTGTAATAAAAATAATAAAAATTATTTTATTATTTTTCTGCGTACACCACTAGCGCGCACCACTAACCGGGCCATACCGCCGCACTGGCGCAGTCCAGTGCGCTAACGGGGGTCCCGTGCACCATGACTGCACAGTGACTTAAATTTACCTATTGCCCCAGATGATGCGTCAGAGCAATCTGACGTGTTCGCGCTATCTCTATCTTACCTACGCGTATATTACCTACGCCGGTGTCGCGCCGCCGGCGATTAATATAGAGGGCGCGGATTCGAGTTTCCGGGTACGCGCAGAACTTCGAGGACGAGAGAGACTTCCTCCTCGTATAGAATAGTCTCAACAGCTCTAGAGATTAGACGTTCCCATCCAGCCATCGTGCAACCCCGAGTTTTTCAGAGAGTAAGAGAGAGAGAGAGAGAGAGAGAGAGAGAGAGAGAGAGAGAGAGAGAGAGAGAGAGAGAGAGAGAGAGAGAGAGAGAGAGCATATTCGGCACGGTTGCCAATTATTCATGTGTTAATTCTGGTTTTGGGAATAAGTGTTTTACACCGAGCGAATTCTCGGTTTGTAACGGTTGAGACGCGGTCGATCCAACAGGATCCCGCCATCTTAAAGTAATCATTTGTGCCGCTGTAGATTGCTAAGCAATCCAGCAATGTACCTGGATAAGTTACTGAGCCTCTGTAGATCGCTAAGCGATCCAGAAACCGTCAGTTGTATTACGTTGAGCCGCTGTAGAATTGCTAAGTGATCCAGCAATCGTCCCGGGTATTGCGTTGCGCCGCTGTTGATCGCCAAGCGATCCAGCTTTCGACAAGAAGAATTATCGAGCCGCTGTTGATCAAAAGATCCAGCATTTATGAGAATCCTTGGGTTGAGCCGCCGTTGATCTTTAAGATCCGGCAACACGAGTGTCCCGATTAATATCTACGTGGCGTCGTCGCCGATCAAACCGTGATCGAAGCGGCTGTCACGATAGTTCTTTCGCGAGTCGTAATCGCGTCATCGCCTTACGTATGTAGGCGTTGTCTGTCACGCCGCAGAAACGTTCCGTTATTGCGGTGGTTTTCGCGACGTCTTACGATTTTTGCGCATTTCAGCAAGGATTCGTACAGATGCGAGGTGGCACTGAGCGTCTGATTACCAGCTAAATTCCAGGAGTGAATCTAAAAGGAAAACGCCATCTTGACGGATGCCGCGTCCTTTGATCGCGACGCCGACGCCATTTTGGGCGAGTCGGATAACGAATATCAGAGTCACGAAAGCGCGGTTTGTTGCATCGCGTTTGCTGATTTCTAGTAGAAATTCGTGATCTTGTCTTAGAGCCAATAATCGGGTGTTATCGTGTTGACAAATCCATTGTCGTTTGACCAAGGATATCAACATATATAACATCACTTCTCGAGTCTGTGTTGATTTATTACGGGAAACTTGTAATCAGACCAAGTCTGATCCATCCTGGGGGTTGCAGAATATACGATTATTGTTTTGTTCAGCATAAACCATTGTGAATAAAGCTTTATTTCTAAACCTATACCACGCCAGGCTCGCCTGTCCTAGTACCTACACGTTGTCCCTCTCTGTAGATATATAAGAGTCCGCGATAAGAATATCGAGTAGAAAACAGTGTAATCTGATTGTTTGCGTCACCACAGATCAGTTATAAAAAGCGCAACATTACAATTTTTATTGTGTAAAATTTACACAAACTTTTACACAAAAATAAGTCAAAAACGTAAGAATTCCAAAATTTTGTTTAAAAAAAGATGCGTTAATTTCAAAATTTACATCACATAATTAATCACCTGATTTATCACATGATTAATTACCTAATTTATAACACATATTGAGAATCCTTTGCTTTAGAATTCATGCAGGTTAGAAGACTTAGAGATAACATGTTTTTCCGTTTACATATTTACTTTTACTATTATATTAAAGTGCTTAATGTCCCCGTGTGCCGTGAAGACTTTCACATCTTTTCCCAATAACTTAACTTAAGATATAATTTTGGGCCTTAACAGTTTTGGATCTTCAAATTTATAACCTAAAAATTTTTGGGCCTTAATAATTTCAGGTTATTTAAATATTCCTGGGTGCTGTGAAGCCATTCATATCTTTTCTCAATAACTGACATATTTATATCTATTAGTATAATTCTTATCTCATTTGAATTTTTTGAAGTCCTATAAACTGTGTAACAACATAGACTTAAGGGTAACAATTTCAGACCCGTCTTAACGATCGCCGAAGCAAACAGCGCCCCTCCACTGAAACCCATAAAGTCGACAGTCTCAACAAGTTTGTAGCACAAAAAGTTTAAATGAAAAACTATATACAAGACCAAATTTAGATATATATTAGCAACATGTGAATCCTCTCATATCTTCTTCTGCTTCTATCGCACTTTAGGACGGTGCACTTTATGGTTTTGCAGGGTGCTACAGGTACAACCATTTGGTCATCACCCCTATTTCAGGGATGGAAATTGGAAAGCAAGATTTTACAAAAATTTTAAAAAATGCTAAAAATATATTCGCAGAAGCTTTTCGAGTCCTTTAGAATTCGACAACCGTGCTGCGATCATTCCTTATTTTAAGGGTGGAAATGGGGTTGCGAGGCTGAAATAGTTAAATAAATCACCAGATGAAAGATGATTTTAGTTATCAGTACCAATTAAGGGTACACAACACTATTAAACCGTGAAAAAAAAACACAGCCACACAACCAAAATTAGTTGTTTTGAGCTGGGGTTGGAGTTGACTTATATCCTATAGTATTTTGGCCTGCTGAATCCTAATCTGCGGTCAGTTTGAGTCTATCAGGTCAGGATCAAGGTGATTTCAAGGTCTAATTGAGAAAGAACTATTTAGGCGAAAAAATTCTATACATTTGTACGCTTTTGTACAATCTGTACACATCTGCTCAATTTCAAAAGAGACGTTAAAGCGGGGTAAACCACCATCCATGATTGTCATTTCACTGACCATACAGACAAGCAATTTCTGAATGGATATATATATATATATATATATATATATATATATATATATATATATATATATATATCTATTAATTTTATAAGATTGAACGTTTCTATTGAATAAAAAAATGTTACCGTCGGCATTAGCGTAACCCGATGTACACCACGAGGAGGTTGCACGAGCGGATTTTGTACATCATGTAGCCCTGATAAGGGCTGTTTACTAACGTATATTAACGATGTTTTTAACGTATATATGTCAAAATTTTATAAATTTAAGAACTAACTTTAGAGTTTATGTAAGCGTCTTTTACTCATTTTCTTTTTTGGTGCTGTTCTCTTTTCTTCAAATGATCTGTGTAAAGGTATCATTTTACGTTTTTTATCTTTTCTTTGCGTATCTCTCTTAAGCATCCAACAAAAGTCTGCCATCATATTTTCATCCCACCTACCCTGATATCGAGTTTCCATCACCTTTATGCCTTGGTGAAAGCGTTCACCCTGCTCTTCGCTAAAATCTCCAAGATTTTCTGGAAATTTATCTAGATGGGAATGCAGGAAATGCAATTTTAAATTCATTAAACATCCTAATTTTTTTAAGTCCTTCACCATTTTATCAACGATTTCTTTATACTGTGGGCTTTTCCTGTTTCCCAAAAACTCTGGAGTTACAACCGTTTTAAGTCGAAAATCTTCCCCAAAAATAATATTTTTTAACATTTTTAGCTTGTTTCTCTTCAGGACTTGGTGAAAAAAGTACATCGTAAGTTATCAAATTAAAATGAATGACCTGTAATTTGTTTTTTCGGTCGGTTTGTTTCATCGGTTTTGCAGCAGCTTTAAGCTAACGTAGCGAAACTGCGCAAAATGATCATTCACGAATTTCACACCTGAAAGTCTAAAAATCTTGAATATTATAATTCCGTTTTCAAAGCATCTAGAGATTCTTCCACAGCTCAAATTAAAACTCGTAGAATGTACTATAATTTATTTCACTTGTATGAGCATATTAAATCAAAATCTAAAAATTCAAATTGCTTCCTCCTAGAGGAAGCTTTGTGATAGTAAAATTTTCAGTTTCGCTAAAACTTCATAGAAACGTATTTGAAGGAGTTTGGAGTTTGAACCATACGTTTTAAGATAATGACCGTGCGGATGGCTGTGTGTGTATATGCATGTATACCGTCATGATTCCGGAAGTACGTGACCGATCGTAATAAAATTTGACATGCATATATATATTTTCTGATTCTGAATTCGGAAAATTTTTTTTTATGATTCCGACCATTTTATGGTCAATTGCTGTCTATTTTTCGATTCTTGAAAAAATATACTTGCTTTTTTAATGATATGATTTATACAATATATTCAACAATAATGTATCTAAAAGAGGATTGAATTGCCTAGTTTTTCCCGCTTTTTCAGAGATTTTCAAGATTGACCGTTCCGTTCAATTGTTATGATAAAAAAGGTGATTTAAAAGAAAAAATTAATAACTCTGTAACTAAACAGTCAAACGTTTTGAAAAAATGTAAGGCAATAAAAAACGATAATCTCTATTTGCTGTAAAAATTTTCGGTCATTTTGGCTACTAGTTTTTGAGCTAAGAATCGAAAACCAACAAAAATGCGTTTTTTATGTCATACGATTACGGGAGTAAAAAAAAATTTAATTAAGTTGAAATTTTGGAAAAAGATATCTTTTGCTTATCTTACCAAATTCTTTTTGCAGCTTATAAAACTGATTAGTTTTAAAAATATTAAGATTCGAATTCTTTGCCTCTCACCCTGTAAACTCTGTATAACTGAAAATTATTATTTTTGTTAAACCTTATAACTTGCTGACTATAGTTAAAAATATTTTGGATAGCCTACTGTTGGTTCCCTGTTTCCTATGATTTGCTCCAATAATGAAGACGAAACTGAATTATTCAAGTTTCTGGAAATGCCTACTAGTTCAAATTTGCTAGAAGAGTTGGCCAAATTTCCTACAGTGAAAAAAATATTTATCAAGTCATTATCAAGTTATGATCAAGTGATTATCAAGTAATTATCAAGTAATTCTTAAGTATTATCATATATATATATATATATATATATATATAGAGAGAGAGAGAGAGAGAGAGAGAGAGAGAGAGAGAGGGGAGGAGGGGGCGTAAACACCACAGGCACTTAGGCAGATTCCCTTGTACCTCCCTCCGTATAGACACTCTCCTACTTAGGTAAGTCAGGTCTTCTCCAGAAGGTCAATATGGCCCCCGAGCAGGCAGCTCTATGTCGTTGCAGGTTGGGAAATGATTCACCAAGTGCATGTATATTTTTAGATTCTGAATTCGGGAAAAACAGTGATTTTTTATTATCTCAACTATTTTTTTATTGCCATTTTTCAATTTTTGAAAAACACTATTTTGCGTTTTTTTCAATCATCCCATTGTAACAAACAATTTAGCTATAATGCATTTGAAAGAGAATAAAATTACCTACATTTCATCGTTTGGTCCTCGTGATCGACCGCTTTATTCGGCAGATGAAATGAAAAAGGTGATTTTTTTTTAATTCATATCTCTGAAACTAAACATCATAACCTCGCGAAAAAAATTATGTCGATGGTTCACGTGTCAAACTATATCCCATTAAAATTTCAAGTGATATGACTACTTATTTTTTCAGTAATGAATCGAAAACTGAAAAAAAGTTTTTTTTGTGCTTTGATTACGAACGTAAAAAAGCCTTATTGCACTTAAGATTTTAGGAAAATGTAGATATTTTATGTGTTTCTGCTAAGTTTATAGGACAGCTTTCAAACC
This sequence comes from Nasonia vitripennis, assembly GCF_009193385.2. NCBI lineage: Eukaryota > Metazoa > Arthropoda > Insecta > Hymenoptera > Pteromalidae > Nasonia > Nasonia vitripennis. The sequence continues at coordinate 3,682,887 of NW_022279608.1, forward strand.
CCTATAGTTCTTAAGATATCAATGTTTTAATTTCTTTTGAAAATTTTTTGATTCCTCATATCTCTAAAACAATGTAGTCAAATGCTTCAAAATTTTATTTGGTGATTCACGTCGAGCGGTTGTCAAGTAAAGAGCTAAAATGTAAAAATCGTTTTCTCGAAAATTGCGCGATCGACCTATCTAATGAATAGCCTGTTGTTTTGATGGTTAGGTTGGTTAGGAACACATAAACATGCGTGAAAAAAAAAATTGATGGCAGTGTTCGTATTCTATAATAAAAAACAGAGGGGTCTGCAAACTTGTGGACAATGAACCATCCAAAACTTATATATTAAATTATGTATCAAAAACCGCCTCATACATTAGCAGCATAACCTAATATATTAAAACAATATTTTATTTATTGGACCTATAAATTTAGTTGGAGGAAGCTACGTGCCAATGAATTGGCAGCAGTTTTTTTATATGCGTCATTGATAAACATGTCCAAAATTAACAAATTAGGCGACATGGAATTTGACAATAGTACATTGTACAACAAGGGGCAAAAATGGGCTTTTCTAAGCGAGGATGATGTTTGAGCACGAGCTTTTTATAACATGTGTGTAAGGATACCATTTTTGTCACCTATGAAATAGATCGAGAATAGAGTTTTTCGAGTCGACAACTATGGTGTGCGTGTATAGATGTATATATATAGATCAAAATTTTGGAAATTGTTTCAAAAGTTTTTAATGATTTAAAGCTTTAGTAAGGAGATGAAAAAAAAAATAATTCAAGAGGAGCAAAAATGGTCGTTTTCATCCCCAGGGGCATTTTTGCTCCTCTTGATTTCCGATTCTCAAATTATTGTAGGCTCGTTCTACCTTATAGGGAGCGAAAATGGATTAATTTATACATACAGGGTGTTTCATTTTAATCCGACCACGACAAAAAACCATGGAAAAACTAATTTTAACGAAAAATGACCTTAACAAAAGTTGAAGGGGGTAAAAGGGGCCATCAAATGACACAAACACCTATGACCTTGAACTCGATTTTCAAGGTCATTTGAAGGTCATTGTATTTTTTTAACGGAAACCCCTATTTTTGACCTCGGAATACGGAGCAGCGGAAAAAATTACGTCGGAAATGACATTTCAAGTTTGCCTTAGTGACCTTGAGAAGGTCAATTCAAGGTCAAATAAGAAGTATCAGCCTAAGATTGTTTTCCTTTCAATTTTTTCGTAGAATTATCATTTTGTTATTGTAATAAACATTAAGAGAATAATTGACTTAAAATGTGATTATACTTTGCTGACTTCAAAGCCATTTTGTAAGGTCAAAAGTGCAAAAATGCAATATCACATGTTATGTGGAGTCCATATTTATATCCTAACTTTAGTGTTGCCCAGGAACAACGACGTGGACGTAATAGGATTGTGTTCCCTTTGGGGTGCTTGATTAGAGTGAGTCTCCTTGCCTCTCACTTTTCAGGGTGCTTGATTAGAGTGAGTCCCCTTGCCTCTCACTTTTCGGGGTGCTTGATTAGTGGTGCTTGATTAGTGGAGTCCATATTTATATCCTAACTTTAGTGTTGCCCAGGAACAACGACGTGGACGTAATCGGATTGTGTTCCCTTTGGGGTGCTTGATGAGAGTGAGTCCCCTTGCCTCTCACTTTTCGGGGTGCTTGATTAGAGTGATAGAGTGATAGAGTGAGTGATTACTCACCAAGAATCAATAAAATCTTAACCCTTTCAGCGGCTGGATAATCAGCCATTGTTAAAAATTTATAACGAGTTCAATAAATAATTTTGTTTTTACCAAACTGAACAATTTAGATAGCTTTCGATGAGTAATAAATTTTAATAGAAAAAATAAAGGTCAATGAATGAAAAAGAGAAAATGTTAAACAAATGATATTTGATTAGTTTGGCTAATCAATAACTATTCAATAACTAGTAAACTATTGAATACTAAGTGTAAGTAACAATGAGTAGAGGATAAATTCAACATGAAAAATCATCTTTACAAAATAAATTATTTATTTCATCAATAAATTCAGGCAAAATTCGATGAGGAAAATTAGTAGCCAATGGTGTCCACGTCGTTCCTGAGTAACGCTAAAGATAGGATAAAAATTCGCTTATGAAAACATCCCAAGAACTGAATAGAATCCAAAAAAATGGTGGTGTCTTTGGGCACCTACATTCAAATCTGTACATAATAAAAGTGAGAGGCAAGGAGACTCACTCTAATCAAGCACCCCAAAGGGAACACAATCCTATTACGTCCACGTCGTTGTTCCTGGGCAACACTAAAGTTAGGATATAAATATGGACTCCACATAACATTTGATATTGCATTTTTGCACTTTTGACCTTACAAAATGGCTTTGAAGTCAGCAAAGCATAATCACATTTTAAGTCAATTATTCTCTTAATGTTTATTACAATAACAAAATGATAATTGTACGAAAAAATTGAAAGAAAAACAATCTTAGGCTGATATTTCTTATTTGACCTTGAATTGACCTTCTCAAGGTCACTAAGGCAAACTTGAAATATCATTTCCGATGTAATTTTTTCCGCTGCTCCGTATTCCGAGGTCAAAAATAGAGGTTCCTCTTTAAAAAAATCACAATTACCCTCAAATGACCTTGAAAATCGAGTTCAAGGTCATAGGTGTTTGTGTCATTCGATGGCCCCCTTTACCCCCTTCAACTTTTTTTAAGGTCATTTTTCGTTAAAATTAGTTTTTCCATGGTTTTTTGTCGTGGTCGGATTAAAATGAAACACCCTGTATAACAAATACCGTTTAGAGAGAATTAATATAAAATTTTAAATGATAAAGACTAATAAGTTGATAACTAATAATTGTTTGTAAAGTGTTCATGCTGAAGTATTAATCTAAGTGTTAGGCTTGTTTCTTATTTTGTTGTTGTTCAACTCATAAATAGTATACTTCTCTTTTTGCAGATCGAATCTGTGGCAGAAATCGAAAAAAAAATTGATTGTGGACAAATAGAAGAATTAATACTCCAAGCTGACAAAGAATTGAAACTGGTCCGAAATTTTTTAGACTGGAAACCATGGGAACCGCTTTTAAATAAAAATTTTGCAAATCAATGGTCGTGGCCCCCCCATGCTTAGTGCAATAGCGTTTTCAGCAAAAATTAAAGAATCATAATGCGAATGTATGTAAACAATTAAATAAAAAAAGCTATTATAGAACTTGTAAATATAAGAGTTAAAAAAACTTGACTTATTTAATTAACATACACGATTTTTAGTCACCATTTCCTTATTCTTCCTCGTACATATTTCTGCAATACATTACTTTTACAAAATTACGTCATTTTTCTAAGAAGCATTTTTTCTACCTGTTTTATTTATTTATTTATTTTCAATTTCCGATGTATATTCGTTCAAGAGGATAGCAATCTTTACCACTCTGTAGTTTCCGTTTACAATACTAGTGTTCTTTCTTATAATTTGCTACTGGTTTTTGTACATCCTTCTACTACTCCTTCTGTCTCTTTTTTTACCACTTCTTACATCTTTTATACTCTTTCTACTTTTTTTCTTTATACTCAAATTTTTATAGTGAAAGCCTTAAAATCAGCATATCTTCTATGTTACATCTATCTACACTATATTAAAATTGTATACTTGTTAGATTTTGTAAAAACCCTCCAAAACTCATAGAAATAAAAAAATTAAATCTTTTTTACGGTAGAAATGTTTTTTGAACTTAAATCGTTCAGATCACTGAAAAAAAATTTCTATTGCATCAAATTTCCATTATAAATAAAAAACTATTAAATGGTATCAGGTACATATGATAAAAATATACATTCCTACCATCAAACGTTTTAATGATTTGGTGCAGATGTATTAGAATCTGTGAGAACAATTCCAAAAAAATAAAAGGAATCAATGTATTGGTTTTTATATTTTCGACATATGTAATATTAGGTTGGGGATAAAATAATTTCGGTTATCCCTAATAGATGGCGTTAAAGTTGTGTATCTATAGTAATGCTTATTCAATGAAACCATACTATAGCATGTTTAGAAATTTAAAGTCTATAGAATATTTTAGAGTACAAAGTAGCGTCATTCGTTTAATGATTCAAATATTATTGCTCTTTAACAATGGAGATTCCAGAAGGCCACTTTCGTCACATTTAGCTTTTCTACTTCCGAAAAGGGAAAACTGCCGCGCAACTAATCGAAAATTGTGCAGTGTTTTTCATGATGAGTGCTTAAGTGAACGCCAGTGTCAGAATTATTTTGCTCGATTTCGTTCAGGAAACTTTGTTCTCAAAGATGAACCTCGGTGGGCGAACCGTTGAACAAGTCGATGAAATTCTTGAAAAAATCGAGACAGACCGACATATTTCATCTCGCGACATCGCTACGGAACTAAACATCGACCATAAAACAGTTTTGAACCATTTACATAAGACTTGATACAAAAAGAAGCTCGGTAATTGGGTTTCACACGAATTAACGTCAAAAAATTTAATGAATCGAGTTTCCATTTGTGAATCCCTGCTGAAACAAAACGAAATTGAGCCATGTTTGAAAAAAATAATTTCGGGCGATGAAAAATGAATCACGTACGACAATAATGTGCGAAAGAGATCGTAGTTGAAGCACAGAGAAGCTTTACAAACAGTGCGAAGCCCGTATTGACGCGAAGGAAGGTGTTGTTGAGTGTTTGATAGGATTATAAGAGTATTGTTCATCATGAGCTGCTCGAACCTGGACAAACTATTAATTCAATTGTCTACTGTCAACAACTAATGTGATAGCAGCAGGCGATTAAAAAAAACGGCCAGAATTGATCAATAGGAAAGGCGTTGTCTTCCATCACGACAACGCTAGACCGCACATATCTTTAATAACTCGTCAAAAATTGAGAGAGTTTGGCTGGGAAGTTTTTAATATCCTTTTCTGATTATATTAACTTGGAAAAAGTTGCTATAAGCAATATTTTTATATTCAGAATTATAAATGTTATGTACGCTTTCGCATTAATTATTGATATACTAAAAATTTGAATGACTGAAAAATTTCATGTATACAATAACAACAATTTTAGGATAATACTGTACGTAATGTTATAAAATGGAAACCTCTTATTTAAATATTACACGTTAATGTATTATTACGATATTACAATGCTTTTTTGAAATTAAAAAAATTTTTTGTGACATTAATAATTATCTTTGCTCAAGATATATGTTTGTCTTCGCTTTGCTCACACGTATGGCTCAGTACATTTTTAAAATAGAAATGAAAAAGGAAGATCTAACTGCAATTTTGATTCCTGTATAACTGCTATACATGAACTATGATGCATTAAGGGGACACAACACCTTTAAATCCTGAAAAAATGAATTATGAGTAAAGTTGACAAAATTAAAGTAAATCATTTGAAATTTTTTTAAGTGATTTTTATTACAAATATTTTTAACTTTACCGTTCTGATGGTTACCACTGAGGTTTGATAATAAGTATTGATAATATATAATATATTGAAATGATAAAGTTGTGGCAAAAGCCAAGTCGGCACGTCCGACTACATCAGAGTCTTACAGTAGAGAGGAAGACGCGAGGGCATCGCATAGCTTCAACAGCTCTCGCAGTCACGTGATGCTCACATACATATCATAAGGGGGAGACGCGCGCTTACCAGTCGTTGCGCGTCATATTACAATACGTTATATTTGTAGCTAGGCTTGTACATTTACAATAAATAAGCAAATGGAATTCTCTGTTCTGATTCCAACAGTGCATATACAAATCTTCATGATTTCATACTACTCTGATTAAATACTGTTACCATATAAAATTACTAGCCTTTCAACACATCTTCTTACCTTTACAATAATCAAAATTATGATACTTACTATATTACAACAGATAGCTTCATAATCTCTGTTGGCCCATTGTGGTACTCGGTGCAATGTTTTGTGAATTTGTTCACTGTCCGTAGGATTCCAAGTGAACGAATGATTCTTTTGGGCTCAAATTTAAGGAGGATACGTGTAGTAGTGTAGTTTTAGTATAAATGCAGGGATTTTAATTTTAACTAGTTAAAAACTCACTCGCTAACGCTTGCTTGTTATATTTAAACATTGATTCAAGTTTTAAATATATATAATTCACAAATTTATAATAATAGAAAAATGAAACAAAAGCAATAATAAAATAATATACTATTATTATTAATATATAATTTTATTTTGAAATCAGAAGTAACTACACCATAAAATTAGAGCATAATACTTATTATTTAAATTTAAATTAAATTTGAAGAATATATGATTACTGAATAATATTATGTAGTCATTGAAAAAAATATATTTATTTTGATGCGATGTGATGTATTAAACATAATACCGAAGGGATTAGATTTTATTTACGATGGACAAAATACCAGAGAAAAAGGACTAAATTTGACGTCAAGACACAACTTCATCATTGTAGACGATAAATGGGAAATTGCGAAATGTTCGTGATGGTTTTTTAGATGTTGTTTACATCGCGATCTGACGATAAGACGAATTAACTTTAAAAAGGCGCGATATAATATAGATGTCGATGCCATGTTAATTGAACTGCTTCGATTGGTTGTTAAAGACATACAACAGATATATGGAATTGTGATTGTTTTAACTCGGTTTTCTAATATACTTAACACGGGATCTGTTGCCATATTATGGCGCGTTTATCAAAGTTACTATGTCAGTTGTCTATTTATTAGTTAATGCTATAAACTTAATTGTAAACTAATATGAAAATTTAAGTTAATAACATTAAAGTCTTTAATTTAAGTTGAAAATAATAATATGATAATTTTAAATTTAAAAGTTAAAAAATATAAAATTAAAAACTATATTAATGTGATATTATAAGCCATGTTTCGTTGGGCGTGTGGTAGCATGTCAACCAGCAGGATAAATTGCGTAGGTTCATATATTAATAATAATATTTATTATTTTAATTTAATGGTTTAGTGTTAACTATTGATTAAATATAAGTGTATATATACTTTTTTAATATACTTCCTTTTTTAAAATATCATTAATTGTTTTTTATGATTAAATATATGTCTTAATAAAAATGGTATATTTTATACCTAATACAAAAATCACTAGTAAAATTTTTACTTGTCCAGTTTTTTAGGTTGTTAAACAATAACAAATTCTCTGCGTGTACTTTACACGATGAAAACTGGGTAAAATTGGCCCCTAATTTAGGTTATACATTTTTTACTGATACATAAACATTTGACACTTATTATTATAGCGAATAGCGAAACAGAGTCTATGATATAATGCACTATAAGTATACAACAAATGCACTAAAAAAAATTTTAACCACAGCAGACAATGTCAAGGTATCAAAATCTTCTCCTGAATGGCAAGACATGGTCTATGATACAAAGCAGTAAGTATATAATAAATGTACGAGAAATTTTTATCTTTAGTAAACAAAGTCTAGGTGTCAAAATGATTCTGAGATTAACCTATTAAAGTTATGGTAAACGGTATATAGTGCTACCTTCAAAATTACAATAAGGTTAACCACAATAAACTTCGTTTATAGTCATAAGTATATGATCTGCGTTAAAATTCCAGGAAGACTAAAATTATAAGTCTAGAAAAATTCCCTGAAAAATCTGGAAAGTGCAAAATTTCATCGTTACCTAAAAATATTGCAAAATCACATCCTGAATGGCGAAAGACGGTCTACCATACAATGTTCTAAGGATACAACAAATCTACCAAAAAAATTTTCACTTTTAGTAGGCGATGTCCTGGTGTCAAAATCATCCGAATGGCGAGACATGGTCTATAATACAACGCACCAAGTATACAACAAATGTACCGAAAACAGGTGTCAGGATGATCCTGAGGTTAATGAAGTGCTCTGGGCCAATAAAAACAAAACAATCAATATAATTGAGAACCTTGTATATTAAATTGTTAATAATAATTAAACCTCAATCGGCACAAATAAATTTAAATCAGATACACAGTCACGACGTGCAGGTAAGAGTACGATACTTGTGGATGAATCATTAGCGTCCACGCACGAGGTGAATTAAGCGGAACATAACGCTGAGTCCGCAGGACACAAAAGTGTCACAAGCAACTTGCCTGCAATGACCGTAAGTAACATCGGACACTCCTACGTCCGCCAAATGCAGTCACGGACAGAATACCCGTCCGCGCACAAATTCGACATACTCTATTCCTACAGTCTGCGTGTAACTCTAGTAACAGAAGGCTCTCGAACCAAAGGCTAGTTATCTTAATTTAAATAATTATTTGTAAACTCACGTAGCCCGTCCTTATACGAAGTACGGTCTTTACAACTCGATATGAGCAATTGCGCGAGTATGCTTCATCGGACGAGATGTCATCCTACTCCATGAACACGTTATCGAAGTAGTAACGCCTCATGAGTCTGACGTTCTGTCGTGCACATGTGGCTCTGTGCGCTCCATTATGATTCGTGCATATACGGTGACGAGTTTTTCATGATCAGTGGCTTGATGAAAATCTTGCTGGCGTTATTGAGTGCATCTTGAAGAAGATTTTCTATTTCTGTGTATTCGTGATCACCGGAGTCCCAGCTTAATCCGTGATAATAAAGTTCAAGCCATAAATTTTCACGCTTGTACTTCTGAGATAACTTGCATTAAGGAAATGGTTCTTTGAATAATTGTATAACAGGTTCAGCGTCTTTCTTGAGGGGCAGTATGGCCAGCTTCTTCAAGACGAAGTCTTCCGGGTTTCTTGAAGCCCTACATATCCACTGCCTACTCCATCTTATATGAGCGTCTTGATATTACAGGTGACGGGATTATACTGGCGACGATTTTTGAAGCAGACTAAGGACGTGTGGACCTGTTGCTGGGCTCTTTTATGCTCTCGTAGTAGAGGCGATCTCCGATTTTCGTCTCCTCGGCGGGGTGGGTGTTTGGCCAATCAGGAGGCCTAGATGCAGCTCATTGCCTTATTTAAAGCGTTTAATGCATGTGACGTTGCAGGGAGGACCAATCAGAAAACCAGCGTAAAAATCCTCTCCTCTAGTACATCGAGTCCCCTTGTGCTCCTCTCCTGTCAAACTCGCCTCTGATTTACTTTTTTTTATCTGCCGGCTTATAGAAGCTCCTCTATGCATTTTGAGAAGACTCGCGCGATGTCCTCGTTGGCGGCTCGTCGAGCTTCCAGCGCGCGTGACTTATGTGTCACTTGCCGATAGCGCTGCGTGCTCTGTGGGTTTCCCCTTCATTGCACGTGCATCGCCTTCTGGTATGCGCGGTCCACGATGTACAGTAGGCTTCTTATTTTTCTCTCTACTTGTGCTGTGCCGTATTTGTTATATTTTGTAGCAGCTCGGTTTTAGTATCGGTGTGTTCTGCTTAGTCTCCTACCGTAGAGTCGTAATGTGTGCGTGCATATCGGTGTGCTTCGCTTAGTCTCTTGTCTCTGCTGTAGAACCGCAATGTGTGCGTGCGTATCTGTGTGCTCCGCGTGGCCTCTTGCCGTAGAGTTGTAAGATGTGCGTGTATATCGGCGTGTCTTTACATTATTATGTTTTTGTTCTAATTTATCATTATTGTCTTACGTGAGTCTACTATTATTATTGATTTCTTAACTGATTTTACTTGTCAACATCGAATTTAATTTTGTTTTTATTCTTACTTCGCCTTACGTTGTCGTTCCTTGTTCTTATCTATTTCATTAATTATGGAATGTGTCAATTACTATCGGTTTGATATTTAGGGTCTGTTTAATGATAATTTGATAGAATCCCGATGCCAAGTATAGTATTATACTTTGTGCTATCGAGAGCGTATTTTACTATACGCTGCATTCTAGTGGGAAGGGTATTGATTTACTTTATAATAATTAGCCTTACTTGTTTTTAATATATCAAAATGCGAAAGAATGTGAGCATTTCACAATTGCGTCCCATGACAGACCTAGTGTCGTATACTAGTTTGCTGGATTCAAGCCATACGCATCTAGACAGTTACTTCTGAAATTCTCGAAGACCTCAGCTAGAAGTATAACGTCAATCTTGAGATACAGATCAGAATACTGTCCGAGAGTTTATACATTGAAATCCTCCCATACTTTTTGAGCATGATCAAAGTCTTCGTCAGAGATGTGAGTATCGTACTACTGAAAAAATCTTCCTTTGGAAGAGTCTATGAAACGTATATTCATATCTGTGTCATCGACGAACTTCGTGAAAGATATGTATCTCTCCTTAGTTTGCGGCAGCAGATATAGATATATCTTTGATGTATAATAAAAAAAATAATAATATAAGTAGTTGTACATACGAACGCACGTATAAAGTGTGTCACGTCAGCCTACCAAAACCTAGACTGGCCGGTCAAAGCAAAACACGAATATCACGTCGTACAAACAAGCTACCTTACCACGGTAACAGGGGCTGTTACGCGGTAGGCATAACAGCTGGCAACTGACACGTGCGGCTACAGAAAAAAGGGCGACGATCCTGAATAAACCAGGTCAAATAAGGGGAGACTCCCCGGGGCTGCCGGATAATAAGGAAGCCACAAATCTCTGGCAACCAAACGAAGATAAGTAGAAATCGATGCCACAATGAGGAAAATTACAGCAAAGACAACCATTGCAGACGGCCAGGCTAGAGGACGCGTCACTCCCGTTGAGACACACACCCTCCCAAATTCCTGATTGGCTAGAACCTTCCCTATGCTTATGCATTACCCTCATCCCTATAAATACCATTGGAGAGCAAGGAGGAGCATCTTTCGGATTCCGGAGTTCTTACTGGTAGGGCGAAGCTCTGCCCAACTCGCGACTTAAAATATTTTTCCGTAATTGGACTTAGATTCAGAGCGTTCGCCTAGTTTTCGGACTTAGTCGTATTTCTGCCTCAGACACGAGTTCTACTTAGTCGAGGTCCTATATCTTATACCATTTATAATCAGACAAGTTGAATAAATCATTTCACTTAACTATTAAATCTTGCGTACAAATTACTCCATTCAAAACTCCGCGATCTCGAGACGAGCTAGAGCACCAGAACGAGAGCAAGCCAGCCAGTCGGTAACTACAACTCAGCACTTTCGAAGTAAGTTGTTTGTCCTTATCCTTATTCATACGTTAACGTCAGTGTCGTATGCAACGTTATTGTGTCAGTTCATGGAGTCGTATCTTAACCTTTTCAATATATTTGGAAGTCACTCTGAGTCTCGTCACTCCGTGAGCTATCACTATGGCATCGTCAGTAGAGCTACCGGTTAAATTGCGCGCTTTTTTACCTTTTCCCTAGCCAGTATCGCGTGAGCGAACTGTGCTAAATAAAATGTCTCATTGACTCGGAATTGGTATTTTTAACGTGCGAGTATTCGCTCTGTGCGGCCGCCCGGGCGTAATAAGTGTGTGTGTGTGTGTGTGTGTGAGAGAGAGAGAGAGAGAGAGAGAGAGAGAGAGAGAGAGAGAGAGAGATAACTTACTCTTCAGTGAGATGATAATGATCTCGGATCTTGTAATCTTTTGGAGTAAATGGGTTTTCACATATGTGACGAGTCCTGGTGAATTCTAGATTTTGCTGGTAAGTCAAATATCTCCAGAGCGACAGCATAGAGATTGCTAGAGTAGCTCTTGTAAATGAATAATGAATCATTATAGCTACACTTAATAAAATATCCTACACTATAGGGCTTATGCTGTTGGTATGCGCGCTTGTGATCTTTGACTAGTTCCAACAAGCACTCGAAGTCAGCGTATACCACGAACGGCACTCTATTTTTGTGCACAAAGTTTATAAACTGCAATACACTGTCCCTTTTCTTTGGAAGCACTACTTTGTAATTATTCAGTCTTATACAATCCACTGTATGCGATGTCAATTTTTCTTCAGAGTAAAAATAGTGAATGAAATGATCACATACGTGTATTTTACTGCAGTGTGCACTAAGTTGTCTCATTAATAGCCGAGAAAGATTTTTAATCCAGACATAATGAAAATGGTAACATTTCACAGGCTCTTTCTCTTCTTCATCGTCGTTGTCGTCGTCGTTGTGAAAGCTTTTAACGAGTAGCAATTTCACATGTTTATCCTTCTTCTGCACAGTCAAGTGTCGAGGTAAGACAGTGTACTGTTCACCCTTCTTCTTTAAAAAATATACATTGACTGAAATGCCATTTTGTCTCTCAAACTTCGTTATATTCCTCGGATCCACGGGGAAATCAATTCCATAAAAATTATACTTGTCCGTGTGCTGTGTATAAGACGAAACTCGATGTAGATTACTATCAACGGGATGTACAGCCCACAAGATTGCCCACTTGAAACACTTATTATCATTCATATTTATACCATTTATACAGGCTTTTTTGTTTTTGATCATTTGCGGCAAATCGATGTAAGAACTACCTTGCAACGGACTGTACTTGTTAATTTTAACAACTAAATTCAACACCGTTCGCAGAGTCCAGTCCCATTCTTGCCCTAGAAATTCTTCAGAGTCCGCATCGATACGTTGTATAACAATCGACCTAAACCACTCGTCCAAGTCCGTGTTTGAGTGTATTGGAATTGCCTTTGTATTAAAATATTTTATGTCCGATATCTCTTCACCATTTTTCGCATTTACATATGCAGCATCAAACATAGTATTCACTTTAATATTATAATCTGTTGCAAGAGCCTTGTTCACTTCTGCAACGAACTGCTTCCGCGCATTTTTCAAAAACTTGGATATCTCCAGGTGTTTGCGATTCGTGATCACACCTGTTATTATCCGATTTTTGAAAGCATTTTCAACGTTGTCCTATTTCACGGATGGAACGTTCACTTGATTGTTCACTACGTCAACACCTACACCAGCTACTACACATTTTAGTTTATGCTCGCGTAGAAAAAGCACAGCACTTTTTAAATGAGCAGATTGCAGTTTTTGTTTTTCTGCTACTGTCATTCGTAGAATATGCAAAATCAATTGTGTCAGCTGTGGCCGAATCACCAAGATCTAACCATCTTCTTATGTTCTCAGGGGTAGTGTCACCAGCTAACACGTTTAGATAGCACTTCCATAGGTGAAGAGATGTTTCCTTGAAGTACTGCGCCATGATGATGTTGATTATACTCAGGAGAGAGAAGTCTTAATCTCAAGAGAGATTGAAATTCTCAAGCTCCGCAGACTGAATGATTTGTCTCAGTAGAAACGTCGTCTTTTATTGAGATTCGAATAGGAATGGGGGTAGTTAAGACACTGTAGAAGGGGTAATTAGATTTGATTAGTTGCAAAGTTTGTGAAAGGGGAAATTCGCGAAGATCTGCCCTAGCGAGAAAAATCACGTGATTTATCATACGATTAAACACGTATTATATCACTTGAATTCTCACGTAATAAATAACGTGATTTTTCACATGACTATTTAGCGTGATTTCTCATGTGATGATTCACGTTAAAAATCACGTCAGAAATTACTCATAAAATTCAAGTATTTGTTTTAACTAAAATAAATTATTTTATTTTTACTATACAATTACGAAAAATATGTTTTTTGATGCTAATCCAACTTAATTAACCGCAAAAAAAACTGTCCTAACCAAGTATTGAACCCCGGTCTTCAACTTCACAATCCATTATCTTACCCACTGAGCCATTTTTACTTGTCTTAATAATGATGACTTGCAGATCATATATAAATCTAAATAATATATTATTTGCGTGTACAGACTCTCTGCTGTTATCCGATAAAATAAGGAAAACAATTTTATTACTTAAAATAAAAATTAATTTATCAAGTTAACATACGTTTATAGCACAGTGTAGCTAAAATACGCTGTTAAGTCATGCTTATCTGTGACTAAAGTAGTTCTTTTTTGCACGGTGTTTATCACACTCGCTATGCTCGCGCGCTAACCTCACGGTGCAAATATATATAAAATTTTATACGATACTCTTGACTTAAATGGTTCAGTTTTACACGGCGCTTAGCGCCCTCGCTACGCTCAGGTGCTAACTGCGCCGTGTAAAAAAGAACCATTTAAATCACACGTATCGTCATGTACTATTATTTTGTGTTTTAATCCTTATAAATTGTAGTGATTCTTCTATACTAAATAATATATACTAGCTAAAAACTCGCTCGCTAACGCTTGCTCGTTCTATTTTAACATTGATTCACGTTTTAAATATATATATATATATATATATATATATATATATATATATTCCATAAATTTGATGATAATAGAAATATGAAACAAAAACAATAATAAAAAAATATATCAATATTTAAATATAATTTCATTTTAAAATCAAAAGTAATTGCATTATAACATTAAAACATAATACTTATTATTTAAATGTATGCGATGTGATGTATTAAATATAATACCAAAGGGATTCCATTTTATTTACCAACCTTGACGAGAAAAATAACGTGATTTATCACACAATCAATTACGTGATAGATTGCTTGAATTCTTACGTAATGAATTACGTAGCGTGATTTTTCACGTGAAAAATCATGTCAGAAATCATTCATAAAACTATTCACAAATCTCAAGTCATCGTCTTCCTCTATTATATTAAAATGTGTCTGGTAGTCTCTGGCTATAAGTTCACTTCACCCCCAAAACTACCCCTCCTTGGGGGTTGGGGTGAACAGGAAGTTCACCGGAAGTAGACTCGAAGTTGACCGGAAGTTGACCAAAAGTGATCGGAAAAAATACAAAATTACCGGCAATGAACCAGAAATATACCAAAAATGAACAGGAAATAACCAAAATGATGCATATATGCTGAAGTACTCTTAACCCATTAAAGCCCATGCTAAGACTGGTTAAGATAGCGACAAACAAACTGTGCTATCCTTTGCATAAGTGAAAAATAAAATATACGTATTTTTTCTTATGTCATTTGCAATTGATTATAACAAATTATTTAAACAAATTACAAAAAAATTTATAATTTTCAAAATCTGAATGCGGGAATCGATTCTGGAGGTAAAATTGAGACGAAAACCTATATAACACTTTTTTGTCAGAGTTCAATTTGTTAGTGTAATGTAGGAAGAAACATTCGGCCTCCTGAGAGTGTTTCATAAAATCGTATAGAATGAAGCTAATTATTGTATTTATCCATCAATATTCACATGAATTATTGTAAATATGTTCGGTGGGATTGAATTATTGTTCATTGTCGTGTCCTACTTTATGACTTTTGCAAATAGGTATAGAACATTTCTCACAAAACCATTCCGTTCTTGTCCGACATGTTGAAATTCCACATTTCCTAAGACTTCCATCTTTCATCACGTGTTCTTGGGATGAAGGTTCACTCTGTTTCTGTCGTTTGGGGGGACGTTTGAAAGATAACTTGTCAATATAATATTCACAAACATCTTGAACAATATCTTTGGAACCTTTTTTTTCGTCTGGATGTAACTTATTGTAAATTACTGTAGCGTTTGCTAAGGATGCTTGGATGAGTCGTAATACAAGGCACCATGTCCATTTCTTACTTCGAATTGTAGGCATCAAAGCATTACAGTGTTGATCATGTAGATCGACGCCACCCATGTGTTGATTATACATAGAGAAACAATGAGGAAAAAGAATAGATTTTTTCGATGATTCCTGCCATCTCTGCATTTCAACTTTTGGTTCATTCCCATATTTCGAAGAGAGAATCGATACTGGCTTTGAGTCCATAACTGTAATATAATTCAATTTTGAATTCACTTCATGCATTGAAATAGTGTATCCTCTTTCAGCTTTTTTTGGCATTTCGACTTTCACTTTCACACGATTATGCCGAACAGTTCCTGTCGCCGATAAACCATTTTTTTTCAAATGTATCATAAGATCTGGGTTCGTGAAAAAGTTATCAAAATAAATATGATATTTTTTCAGTTCTTCTCTTTGTGTTTTTTCTAATAAAGTCGAAAGTAACTTTATCACCACTCGAGACCCTAAACCAACGGCAACTAAAGGATTTCGTTCATCGATTCCTGATTTACCAGTGTAAATATCAAGATCATATTACCCATCAGAAGAACAGAGTGCCCATTCTTTTATTCCAAATCTGATGGGTTTATTCCATATACATTGCTTGATACCAAACCTACCAAAGTATTTTACCATTATCTCATCTATTGATAAATTATAGTCAAAGAAACCAAATTGCATACAATTCTCACGAAACATATCATACAGAGTTCTAACCTTCCAGACTTTATCATTTTGATCAGTGTCTTGAAGTTTATAGAATCGTATGTTCTTTTTTATGGCAACGAAATTATTTCTAGACATAAGTTCCGCAATTACTGGACACTGAAGGATTCGCTTTTTTGACCAGTAATCATGAATACTTTTTCTAGAATTGAAGATAGTAATCATTATGATTGTAATGAATTTTTCTAGATCATCCATACATAAATCAAAATGATTTTCAGAAGTGGCTTCAATGATATGGTTTTTCATTGATTTCGAAAAGAAAACCTCAAACAACTCCAAAGCATTTTTGGATTGCAATTATTGAAATAGGTGAAATATTAAAGTTGCTCTCGACATGAGGAGAAATATCATTCAAAGCATCATTTTTCCAACTGTACTTATGATTCGGTTCCAACAATTTTTGAGTACTTGTGTATGTACTTTTAACATGTTCGTAAGAACCTGATGGTAATTCATTTGATAATGTATCTTCATTTGGATCACCGTCCCAATCTCCATCTGAACTTTCATATTCATTAGAAATGAATGCTACATCAATATGTTGACCTTCATCACTATCAGAATCTTCAACTAAATCTGGTAGATCTCTAATTCTCCGTCTCGGCATTATCAGTGACGTTACCAATGTAGAACAAAATAAAATCTAAAAGTTTTCCGAAATTATTATTTCAAAGAATAGATCCAATGTATGAATGTTTTCAACCGTTAGCCCGCCACTCAAACGTGATCTCTAACACGGAAGGATTTCTGAAATGAAGTAAACTTATCCAATTACAGTATAAGATCACAAAATTTATCAGTAAAAAATACTGATATGATTCCACATACCATGCAAGAGAATGAAAACACTTATTTGTCAATAGTTTATTTCTACATAAAAATAACAAATTGAACTCTGACAAAAAAGTGTTATATAGGTTTTCGTCTCGATTTTACCTCCAGAATCGATTTCCGCATTCAGATTTTGGAAAATTATGAATTTTTTTGTAATTTGTTTAAATAATTTGTTATAAACAATTGCAAATGACATAAGAAAAAATACGTATATTTTATTTTTCACTTATGCAAAGGATAGCACAGTTTGTTTATCGCTATCTCAACCAGTCTTAGCATGGGCTTTAATGGGTTAAGGGGTGAATTGGAAATAAATCAACAAATATTAATAAAAATTTTACAAAGTTTGAAAAGTATTATTAATAAACTATAAATAATTTTGAAGCCTTTCGTATACATAAATAAATAAATATATATCTATACACACACACATACATACACATATTTTAGTGTTAAAATATCAAAATATTTTAAATTATGCACAATTCTAAATGTATCTTATACTAAAAATTACATCAATATAATTCATTTTAAAAAATGTACATTAACATAAATATTTAACACAGTATACAGTTGAATACACTTCAACGTTAAATTGACAGTTAAATTTGAATAATAAGTATAGGCTATATGAAAAAACAAATCAATTATTTTGTCATCTATTGATCTATTATCAATAAGGTATTATAGAATATTATACTGTTTTAATCAAATTTTCGTTTTAATGAAGTTTTTTTGCTATTTTGATTTAATAAATATCCAATGTCATTGTTATCCACATCCATCAGTATGATTCTCTTAAAATGATGATTACAATTATTAGTTGTTTTATCAGCTAAACTTATTATTTTATTACCTATATTATTTTTTAAATTGATTTTTAGCAATTACTTTTTCTTTATGTTAGCTTCTAAAAGAATTAATGATTGCTGTTTATAGTTAATAATAATATAATATTATAATATTAATTATACCAAAATATAATTTAAATTCCCGTAAATTTTATTACGTGAGTAACGTTTCTTATAATTAAAATTTGAGCAATTGATTCAAAATAAATTTTATTTTTATGATATTTTAATATTTGAAAAAATGATAAATTTAATGTATCATACATTCTAATCAAATGCTCTCGCATACTAATATTAAATTGAACATTGCAATGGGCAAATATTAAATACAATAGCGACTGCAAATGCTATAGCAAAAACACCGCAATCATAATAATCAGCCTGATACTGTAATTGTTCAAAAGATATGCGAAAATTATCTTTATTTAGAAACAGCCTATCAATCAAAATTTTATGATTATTATCAAGACATTTTTTGTTAATACTATCAAAAATTCGTATTACGTAGTTTTGTACCACAAACAAATCCAGTGTCTGTTTGTACTTGAACAAGAAAAAAGTATTTGAATATATATTATTTGTCTACCAATAGGTAGAATATTAGACAATTGAAAATTAACTGCAGATTGCATATCAAAAATCGAGTAAAATTTTAAAATGGTGTTGAATTCAAGTATATGGTTATCATTTAATTGACTTACAGAATCAAAATAATTTCTAATTTCTTTTAAAATAAGTACATCCATACTATCATAAATGTATCATAAATTGTCGTACAACAGCAAATAATCTATTTTTCATTTTCATTTTCACCAGGTATTCGTGCACTAATTTATTGGTTTAAGTGATTTGCAGCATGAATTTTTGTACCTCTTTTTTAAACAAATGTCACATCGACAGTGACGAATTGCTGTAGACACTATAAAATTTTAATAAATAACAAAATCACGTCAATGTTCTCGCCAGTAATAAATAACTATATGCATAGATAACTTTTTTAATAATATAAAAATTTTATGTTGCTTACTAGATAATAATGAGACATCATATTTTTCTATTTGTTTGCTAAAATTTTAGCGTTTTTATTTTCATGATAATCAGCGATTAAATAATCAATTTAACTTGGCGGCAAAAATTAAAAAAAATTAAAGCATGAATGGCAAAAATTAAAAAACTGAAACTATGAAATTAAACAATTTCTAAAACGAAAATGTTGAATTGAAATATTAGGAAATATAAAATAAGAAGAGTTTAGAGTCTTTTTGTTTTAAATTTAGAATTAAAAATTGACTGTCATAGTTGTTTAATATTTTCAGTTTAAAAATTTTACCTTCTATTATAAATTAATCCGTAATTTTCGTGCTTCAAATCTTTATTATTTAAAATTTTTAATTTCACCCCTATTAGGAATTGACATTAGGAAAAAAGATCTTAACAAAACTTGAATTTTATTACTATTGCAATGTATAATATTTTAACCAAGCGACCTTAGGAGTGAGGTGAATCGCACTAGTTAATATAAGGAGTAATGGGTAAGATCCTTTTCGAACTAACTATTTAATCGTCTGTAAATAATTTTCAAAACTGATAACACTAAAAGAATCTAAAGGACCGAAACGCAAAACGTCTTCTGCAAGATGAAGAAGATTATGCACATTAAAAATAATGTGAGTTTCACCGAAATGCTGTTTCATTTCATTTACATACCACACTCCCACATCTTAACCTTGACCATTGTTCCTTTGTGTCCCCGTTCCATTTTTTAACTCCCCAATATTCCTCCTCTCCTAGCTTTTCCTTACATTCCTTGTAATTCCTACAGAAATTTGACTTTTCTATTTTACTCCAGTTCCTCTGTATTTCCATAAAATATTTATATTTATATTTAAATTTCCATTATCCTTCTTTACTCCCCTTAATATAATTTCTACCGGTAAATGGTCAGACTCTATTCTCTCTCTAACTATCACTTCTTCTATTACACTACCTTTCTCGTTTTCTCTTTCTACCACCAGGTCAAGCACTGAGTAACTTGTCCCTCCTATGAACGTTTGTTTCCCCTCCCAATCCCCCTTTATACAACCATTTTTTATTACGCATCCTACTTCTTCATAGAAGTTTACAAGCTTCTTCCCCTCCGCATTAACAACTTCATCGCTTGAGTTTCTACTTCTTTCTTTTTCCCCTTCTTTTCCTATCTGCCAGTCTCCTATTCTCGCATTAAAATCTCCTGTTATAATGATCTGTTCTCCTTTCTCTAACATTCCTTCTGTTATCTCTTTCAACTCTTTCAGAGCCGCATCTATTTCTCTATTTATGTACACTACTATCACATTTAGTTTTCGCTCTTCTTCTAAATCGATTCCTCTTATAATTATTCCATACACCCAATCCTCCATGCTATCCGTTTTTATATTACTCTTAACTCCTGCTGACACTCCCCCCATTCCTCTCCCTTTCTTGTTCAGTCTTATAGCTGCTTTGGCTTTCCACTTGTAGATTTTCCCTAATCTATTAATCCAATCCCTCTCTCTATTTTTTTCTAGCCACGTTTCTTGCAACGCTACTATTGTCTCAAATTTCTCTAGGTACTCTTTGGCCTCCCTCGCCTTACTAATTCCCACTACATTCCATGACACTATTTGTATCCCCTCCTCCTTCTCTCCCTTATTTCCGAAATTTCCGAAACCCCCCTTCCCCTGCTTCTTCTATCCTACCCTTCTTCTCGCTCCATTCATACCAACACCCATTTACTTTTATTTTCTGATATCCTACCGGCGTTTCTAGCCCTCTTCCCCTTTCCTCTTCTGCAATAATTTTTAGCCAATTTTGTATCTCCTTTTCTCTTTCCGTTAGGTCATCTTCTATCCACACATTCATCCCTTTTAACATGCCCCTCTTTCACATCACTTCTATTTTATTTTCCATAGACTCAAACTCTACTACTAATCCACCCCCTATCGCTCTCACTTTCTTTATATAAATAGCCTCATCTAGTTTTTCTTTTATAATTCCCTTAATTTCCTCTTTTATTCTAGCCCCTACCGTTCTTACTCCCCTAATAAATATATTTTTCTTTCTGTTTTTTCTCTCTGCCATTTCCCATTCTAATTCTCCTTCCCCTAACTTCTCTGGCATAACCTTCAAATAATCCCTTTTTATATTTCCTAGACCTCCTCCCTTATTATTATTATTATTATTCTCTTCCTCGCTGTTTTCAATATTTAACTTGCCCTCTTCCTTTTCGCCTGCTCCGTCCTCGCGCACCGACTCTTTTTCCTCATTATTATTATTGTTATTTTCGACATTCTGTTCTTTTCCCAATGTGTCCCTCCCTTTTTCTAACAATTCTTCTATCACTAATTCAAGCTCGTTCATTCTGTTTTTATCCACTATTCTTTCTTTTTTGTTGCTTTGAATCGATCAATGTGATCTAAAGTTCGCGTTTTTCTAACAAAATCAGAAGGAACTCTTTAAAAGCAACATATGCATTATTCAATGTTTGAAGCCTACGTTTTGCATCTGCACCACTTGTACCATAAAAGCTTATCAACAATTTAATATGTTTTTTTCCTACTCCCTCATCTAGTAAGTGCATTGGGTCGAGAGGAACTTGTTTTGTTAAACTTATTATTCCTTCTAAAGGAGAAAGTAAATTTTCATATTGAGGGGGCACATTTTTTCTAAAATTTTCATCTGTTCTCCTATCAGAATCATTTTCTAAAAAAACGCTCCTATGCTGTACAGTTTTTCCAACTTGTTCGCATTTTCCACATCGACTGTTGTGAGGAGGAAAACACATAACATAGTTGCGAGCAACAGTATCAGCAGCAACACATTTTAAAAGAACTTTATACACTTTGTTATTGTACTCAAATCCGTCATCAGATAATTGTATATATTCTAAAATTGTAGTTTCTAAAAACAATTTTACATTTGGTGGTTTTCCTTCTCCATGAAAAATCCCTGCTACAAAAGGATCACATGATCCTCCGGGATAATTAGCAAATTTAAACATAATTGGCCACACTTGACTCGATGAACTTTTAGAAAGGGGCAGTCCAGCAATGTTAAGTACAAGAGAAATCACTTTGGGGATCTTACTTTGGTCAAGCGTTCTAAATTGCTCTAATAAACCCTTTAGTAACCCATAGTGTGCATAGCTACCGGTACCCATACTAGAAAAAACATGTGTCTTTGGAGTACCTTTTAATGTTCTCGCATCTAGAGGTAATTCATGATGGCCAGACTTTTTTAAACCATGCAGGAGTCTAGTTAAAGCTCTATCTCTAATATTAAATGAAACTGACCAATTCCGTAAAAAATCTTTCAAATTAAACGATTCAAATTGATAACTTTCAGACGACTTAATAGACAACTTTTCTGGGAAACATTTACAGTGGAGGCTAAAATTAACCCGAATATCTAATTGATAACTTGTCGACAACTTTTGGATGACTTTGCAGCTAACTTCAAAGAGATAAAATTCGGAGATCTCTGAAGGTCGCCAGTGTTTATTGGGTTTTGTATAAAATAGTTTCATGAAATTAGAACATTATATTGAATTAAAGTTATATCTTTCTAAATATTGAATTAATAATTTTTAAAGATATAACTGTAATTCTATCTACTGTTGCAATTTCATGAAACTTTTTATACAATAATTGACATGATAAAAGTATACAATTATATAAATTGAACAATTGGTTTTATTTAGTACGTTTGTAATTAATCTTTACCAAACGGAACGCCTTACAAAAATAATACATTTTATAAAAAATAAAAAAATAATAATACAAACTTAATGAAAGTAACATTGGCCCACTGTTATCACAGAGGATCTCGGAATACATTGCATCAGGCAAATTCGGCTAGTGACTTTACGACAGCATAGACATTGCGCCCACGTTTTTTCACACGCGATGACTATTATAGTACGGCTTTACTTATTCATTCAGTAACTCCCTTTCTCGACGCTCGATTTCAGCTTGTCTCCTGGCTTGCTGTTCCTTAGCTCTCTTACGGTCCCCTGTTTTTGTAGCCATTTTTGTACACGTTCTTGAACAGCAACGTCGAATTTCTTTTTAATAAATTCTAAAAGCAAAGAAGTATAATTAATTTGTATTAATAGAAATAAAGAAAGAAAAATCAATTAAAATTATTTCTTCCATTAAAACAAAACGATAAAATATAATTAACTTATTGGCTATGAGTTTTGGAAAATTATAATGACTTATTTTGCTCTTGTTGGTTTTTAGGATTAACCAAGTACAATTTTCTGCCAAATCATCCGTCATTATATCTGCCAGAATGGTAGGGACTAACTTCTTGTAATCGTTTCCATCATATGAACTAATTTTCTGTTCCTAAAACATAAAATGTGTATTATAAATTGACATGTATGCATGTACAAAAAATGCTGTACAAAAATTAATTATTTGCATTGCAAATTGGGATCTCATTTGCCGATGGACTGGATCAGCCGAATGCTGATCAAATTCTAATAAAGAATGCCTGTCGTTGATTGGCAACATTTGCAATGTATCAAAAATTGGTTCCTCCACTACATTATTAGCACGTGGACGTCGGTCGACTCGAAGCAAATCGTCAAGTTTCATTTGCATTTCTTCGTAACCCTGTAGCATATACAGGAAAAGCGTACGGCAAGAAGCTACACATAAATATTGAATAATCATAAATATAAATTCAAATTCAATATAAAATTTTAAGAATCAAACGCTGTAATTATACGTACAACAACATATGTCTTCACGATGCTGCAGCTGTTCCAGTTGTAATAATTTATCCGCATTGTTTCCAATAGCCCTCCGTCTTCGATCATGATGCATTTCCCGTCTATGAATGTCATTAGCTTCTACAGTAGCTTGCTGTCTATCTTAGACCTGTACAATTTCTTCTTGTACTTGCACATCTTGCTTTCATCTGCCTTCTTGGCGGCCTTCTTCGTCTTCTCCAGATTTCTCGCCATCTTCGCCAGCTTCGTCGTCTTCGCCGTCTTCACTATATTCGCCGTCTTCTCCGTCTCCCTCTTCTACATTTTGCTCTGCAATTTCTTTTTGCTCGTATGAGTTATCAACCATAGGGACATCTTTATTTTTTTACTAAAATTGATTCTTCATTGTCCTTCAATGCACGGGGTGGTGAAAATACAATATCGGTATCTGCAAAACATCAAAGTGAATTAAATCATGCAAGACAGATAAGCACATCGTTACTCCCTACGAAGACTAGCACAACAGGGTGTCACGATATAATGAGAATTAGATTGTTATAAAATGTTGGTCTAAAAACAGTATTTATTTCTTACCCATTAGATCAGTAGATGAATGAAGAAGTTGTGGTGAAATCGCTGTTAGTTCTAATGACGCGACTTCTGTATCAGGTACAGTACTGCTTTAATCTACAAATTCATGAAAAATTGGCAAGCCGTTGATATTGAAAGGTTTATCTGAAATAGATTAAATATAGGGTTACAAATTATATTTTTTGCAGATGGAAGTAAACCGTTGGCAAGTGTTTCAGTTGATTTTGAATTTAACTGTTGTTGTCCAGGAAAAGAACGGTGTACTGGGTTGACATTTGCAGATAGTAAACCGTTGGCAAGTGTTTCAGTTGATTTTGGATTTAACTGTTGTTGTCGAGAAAAAGAACGGTTCGCTGGGCTGACATTTGCAGATAGAAGTAGTCCATTGGTTTCTAATTTATTTTCCAAACTATTTTTCAATGCTGTAACAATATTTGATTATTAGATATATATATTTTAAATAGTACTAAGTAATTAAAATAAGTAAGGATTAGAATGGTAAATAATAGTATTAACATGATAATAAAAACGAAAATAGATTGATGACTTACGATATCCCAATATTTTTTGCATTCGGCGACCAGATTGTTTTTCAAATAATTAAAATTTTTTCGATGCCTCATGTACACCCTGCAGGTTTTCTTTTTGAATCAATTTGAGAAGTCCGTTGTCATAGAGATCATCGCCTTCTTTTGTCACTGTTGAGGAAAGAATAAACAAAAGTACAATCCATATTCTTTGTCTCAGAAACTAAAAGAATTATAATTTTAAAGGATTAAAATTACAACCTTTCCGTTTGAGAATCGCTGGTTTATTTATTTATTTTTTTTTTTTGGAGCTGACATCTGAAAGATAATTTAAAGTGCAGATAAATATGACAATATGTATAAAATAATATTCAATTTTTTGTCATAATTTGACTATAGTTAGTCAAGTTTGAAACGATAACTAAAGTCTCAAAATTTTCAAGATAATGATGACTAAAGTATGTGCAAGTAATTTAAATAGTTAAATTTTTTATGATTAGGTTACAACAAATTAAACTTTTATATTCTTAATAAGAACAATACTTCCATCCCTAAGATAACAACAATTATTCGGTGTTGAATTCGTCAAAACAAGATTGGAGAATTGTATGCTCTTATGTGGTCGCGAATATCCAAGAGGCAACTTTTGGGCAATACTATTCTTCAAAGCTGAGAAACCTTCAGGAATTAAACATTTTACGGTACAAAGATGAGACCTTTCATTAATCCTATTCATAATTTTAGGTAAAACATTTTTCTAACTAATCTTTTAATAATCTGTAAATGATTTTCAAACTCTATGACGATAAATTTATCCAATGGTCCAAATCTCAATACGTCATCAGGAAGGTGAATTAAATTATGCACGTTGTATATTATATGATGTTCACCGTATACATTTTTCATAAAATCTACATAATAAATCAACAAATCTTTTGCATATGCATTATTTGTAATACATTGATCAGGATCATATAATATACGCAGTGCACAATTCAAAATATTAAAATGAAGCATCAGTTCATTTGGTACATAATTTTGAAATACAACTGGTCCAGTATAAAAAATTACTGTACGGAGTTCAGTAGCTTTGAATCTCTTTAATTCGTTGAAACTTCGTGATTTCGAATGTTACAACCCAATTTGCTAAAAAATCCCTGAAATTAAACTCTTCTTCTAAATTATCATTATTTATATTAAAATTTGATTCTTCGTTGACATAAGCTTCATAATCACTATCAAGATCATCTTCTGAACTATTAGAGTCATAAGAACACAAGGAAACGCTACTGAAATCATCAAAGTCTCCAAGATCTCTACTACTGTCTAAACGAAATGAAGAACTATGAGCCTCGGTATCTTCCAAATCATTATCTAAAACTTCTCTATCAGACTCAATATCATTGCCTCCCTTCTCTATCGACAAATGATTTGGAAACTCAACATTAACATTAGATGGAGTATCACTTATATCTGATTGACGACTACAATTCTTTGAGGCTGCTATATCAGAAGTATGATTTACACTAATAATACTATTATTATTGCTTATCAACTGTTGTAAATCAATTTCCAAAACTTTAGAGAGACGTCTTTTCTTTTGTCTATCTGACAATTCAAACAACGGTTTCCTATTTGACATTATGTCTAATCTAATCCTTATTTACTATATAATAAAAACCTAATATATATAATAATAATCCCTAATCTTATTAAGTGTCTAATATAAATATATTGCATTAGATTCACCTTTGTTCACATAAAAAGAAGAGAGCGAATACCCTTGAGCTGCGCCTGCTGACCCACTCTGCTACTCAATATACTGCTACTGATGATCCGATTCACTGCCAATATTGTTTAAAACGTAATTACAGCTACAGCAATCGATGTTAACTGAAACATGTATAAAAAAAAAACAATTAATTATTTTGACTGTAGTTAGAGATTTGAGTCTGTAGACAGAGTTGAGGTTAGAATAGGATGCTACATGTACTGTTAGAAAAATAATTGACTTATGCATATTACACTTTATTACAATAATATTTGGAGCACTATTACTTACCCAGAAAGTTAAAAATATAATTAAACAATCGAGTTTACTGCAAAATCGTTGTACAAAGTCAGTGCTCCAAAGCCTAACCGACACACTTGAGCAAAGGAAAAACTTCTAAATTAGCGCCTCGCAAAGAGCTCTTATAGTCTTCATTCTAAGATTTCTTGGAAAAATATACTACTCTTAGAACAGTTATAAAAAGTTGTCGCGAAGAAAACTAGGAGAAATCTCACAAGCTCACAAATAAACAGATCGATAAGGCGCTCCGTCTGGAGCTCTGTCTGGCGCTCTGAAAGTTATCTTTTTTTACCTTGACTTTAGTCCAAGAATACATCCATTGGAAAGCGGCGAAAAGACGTCTATAGGACAACTTAAAGATCACTTATATGCGCGCTTTCGAGTAATCTTTATGAGCTCATATAAACGATAAATTTAAGATGCCGAAAACTTTTTTTCGATAAGAGCCCTAAAATAAATTGCAAAAAGTGTTCTTAAAGTGATCTGTAATGGAGTTGATTTTGGACAAAAATATTTGTCTTTGAAAAAAACGACCAATTGATGGCTTTCAGAAATTCTTAAAGTAGTCGAACAAAAAATAAGTTCTAAGATTTTTAAACACTTTGTTAACTATCTTAAAGCTATCAATCAGCTTTTGGAAAATCTTAAAGCAGTCTTCCGAAAGACAGGTAATAAGATATTACAAATTCCATAGAGTTATCTAAAAGATATCTATTTGACGTCTTTTAGAAATTCTTAAAAAGCTCTTAAGAAAGATAAGTTTTAAGGTGTCCAAAAGTCTGCCAGTGTTTATTGGGTTTATTAGCCCAATAAACAATAATTAGTCAAAAAGTGCACTTTTAGATGACTTTTCTCGGATAAAAGTTAACTTTCAAGATATCCGAAAAGAGACCAAAAGGTGGCCGAAAAGTCTTCAAATGTCCATCTGTAAAGAGCTCTATAAGTCAACCAAAAGAGCACTTTAAAAGTGAAAAGCAGCATTAGTACCGCTTATGGAAGACGTCTATAAGAGCGCTTTAAGATAACTTAAAAGACATCTTTATGCTGTCATTTTTAGGTTAAGGTTCTTTTTATGGGTTTCCAAAATCTTGCGATAAATCAAATAAACCGCATAAAAAGAAACATCATTAAACACAGTTTTATGTATAGAATACTCAAACCTTTATTTAATGACGTTTCCTTTTATGCGGTTTATTCGATTTATCACATTTATTTAATGAAATAAATAAATATGATAAGAAAAAATTGGTGCAATCGATAATTTATTTATAAAAAAATAATTATAAACATATTTAACTCTGAGATATAACTCTGACTATTATGATAATTATATATAAATCAGAGATCAAATGATAAAAATTTATATCATTAATTTGAAACTGAACTCAAGCATAAATCGTATCACTGTCTTAACTTATCATTCGTATCATCGAATCACTGGTAACGTATTATTGTTAATCTTCAAATCATATCACTACAATATCTAATATGTAACGATGTAATATTAATTCAAGAATGAGATCATTTAATATAAGTCGTGTATCACAGTGTGATATAACTAACGCATAACATTATTAGTCTTTAATCTAATCAAGCTCATCTCTATTCCTTTCAGCTTTTCTTTGGTCTGCTCGGATTCGGTCTCCAGATTTTTGAAGCCAGAGCTTCATCCTTTTTTTCACCTCCTCTTCAGTGCAATTGTACTTGGCTGAAAAAATACCTTAAAAACAAAATTTATTTCGAATCATTATTATTTTCAACGCAATTAAAAAAAATGTGTACAATGTATAATACAAAATATATTTGAAATAAATACTTACTTGCTATAATTGCAGGAAAATTTTTGAATTGGTACTTTGCCTTCTGACTTGATCATCCACACCAGTTTAGTCCCTAATTGATTTGTAAGAATCTTAGGTAAGATCATGACAACGGCCTTTTTCATGTCGGACTCACCACAATTAGAAATTTTAGTTCTCTAAAACAATTTTGGTTGTTTATGATATAATATTAAAAAAAAAATCATTTGAAATCATAAAAATTGTCTTATCACGTCTGACTAAATTTTGATCAAATTCTTTTAATAACTCGATGTTATCTATAGGCAACATATCAAGCTTATCATAAGTAGGAACTGGATTTTCGATTCTTCGTTGATTCATGTTGACATTGCCGTTTTCGAAATATAACAATACATTGTCGACTTTTCGTATAAGCTGTAGTAAGATAATCCTGCATGAATCTGAAAAATGTTGAGAATTATCGTATAAAATTAACATGAACAGTACAATAATAACGCAAAGCAAAAATATCGATAGCTTACTGCAGCAAGTATCGCCATGAGCTTCTCTTTCTCTCTCTAAAAGTTGATTGAAGTTGTTATTATTATTATTGTTCTGCATTACTGGCTCGATTTCTTCGTTTCTTGCATTAATCCGTCCTAAATCCTCTTCCTCGTTTTCTGATTGTTCAGAATTAGATGCAGTGGTAGATCCACTATAGGAATTTTCATCAAAAGATTATCTTGGTAAATCCAAAATCGATTCTTCCTCATCATTGTCAGTTACATATAAAAGTTGGCTTAGAGGTACCATAGTATTTAAATTACTTGAGATAGCAGGAATCTGTTGCATTAATCCTGTTTGTTGCGCTACCAAACTTGCATCATTTGATGCTACTTCTGTAAAAGAAAATAATGTATTACTCATCTATAAATAAAAATAAAAATACAAAGCTAACTGTAGGAGAAAACGAATAATGAAAAGAAATTATAATCTAACCAATCACTGCTGGATGAGATGTTTTAGGTACATTCTGTCCACTAGTAAGAGTTGATGTGCAGATCTGATGTGCAGATTTATTAGCCGCTGGTTTTGACGTCTCAGCTACATATTGTCCAGTAGTAATTGTTGCTGGGCAAACTTGAAGTGCAGGTTTATTAGCTGCTGGTTTTGAAGTCTCAGCTACATATTGTAGACTAGAAACTGTTGCTTGGCGAACTTGATGTGCAGATACATCAGCTGCTTGTTTTGACATCTCAGCTACATATTGTCCCCTATATGCTGTAAATACAGATTGAATCATTGATGTAAGAAAGAGAGACAATAATTAATAAAATAAATAAAAATGTTACTCACTAGAATATGAATTAGGTGGCTGTTTGCCACTTGTAGAACTTGCGAAGCAAGCATTTTTTTAATGGTTTTAAAATAAGAGGAATGGTGCGGCTACATGCTGAATTCCTTGATAGTTTGTTTGCAGCGTTTTGGCAGTTTTCCTTTGGTGCATCTACAAAATAAATAAAAGAATAATATTTATTACAATATATGTGGTTTACTTAACATCAGTATAATTGTAAATAAACATACTGTTCGATACGTTATTAATACGTTATTACTTTTTGGGCCACAGAAAGAAAAAAGCTTACTTCCATCGAAGTGAACTCCAGTGGAAATTTTTTTCCCTGATTTGTCTACAACAAAACTCTCAGTTGTGCTTTCTTTGGGGTTCGGCTCGTTTTCCATGCGTCTCTTGCGTCCACGTTTTTTTGGTTTTTCCTGTGATGACATCCTGTCCTTAATCCTGAAATTAGTAATTAAAATTAAGTGTAGCAAAAAGTTTAAAAAATTTTTTAATGAGACAAAATCGATTTTCAATAGTTTGCATAAAATTTTGTTGTTATTAATTGTTACTATGAATTAGTGGGAAAATGTAATAAGATTCCCCCGAAAAGATTCTAAAAGCTTTTTTTTTTAATACAATTGATAGGCCATGTCTGTAAATCGGGAGATAAATGATTTGTTTTACAGATATTTAATAATGTAGAGTCAATGGGGTAATTTTCTATCGAAGTTAAATTTTCATATATTTAAAGCCAAGAATTACTGATAAGTT
The DNA here is from genome assembly GCF_009193385.2 of Nasonia vitripennis. Lineage (NCBI taxonomy): Eukaryota > Metazoa > Arthropoda > Insecta > Hymenoptera > Pteromalidae > Nasonia > Nasonia vitripennis. Next base: position 3,713,650 of record NW_022279608.1, read on the forward strand.
ATTATTGAAATAGCAAATATGTTTAATGATAACAATGCTGTCATCCTTCAAATAGCAACAGTTATTAGGTTTTGTAATAGTTAAAGTAAAATTATGAAATTCAATTTTCTTATGTGGTCTACTGTATTCGTCAGGAATTTGAGTTACTATACTGTCTTTCAAAGCAAAGCATTCATACGGTATGGCTTGTTTTTGTTTTACATTTAAGACCTGCTACTTTTCATTTAGTCTATTTATGATTTGAGCTAAAGGATAAGATCCTTTTCGGACTAATTGTTTAATAGTTTGTAAGTAGTTTTCAAAAGAGATGACACTAAACAAATCCAAAGGTCCAAAACGCAAAACGTCATCAGTAAGGTGTACTAGATTGTGTACATTAAAAATAATTTGAATTTTTCCAAAATTTTCTTTCATAAGATCAACATAAACAGTGAGTAATTCTTTGGCTAGGGAGTTATTTCTTATGCATTGACTTGGATCATATAATATACGCAAAGCACAGTTCAGTAAATTGAAGTGATACATTAACTCATTGGGAATCCGGTTTTGAAATAAAACTGGCATTGTATATAAGACAGCTAATCGAAGCTCAGTTGCTTTGAATCGATCAATGTGATCTAAAGTTCGCGTTTTTCTAACAAAATCAGAAGGAACTCTTTAAAAGCAACATATGCATTATTCAATGTTTGAAGCCTACGTTTTGCATCTGCACCACTTGTACCATAAAAGCTTATCAACAATTTAATATGTTTTTTTCCTACTCCTTCATCTAACAAGTGCATTGGGTCTAGAGGAACCCGTCTAGTCAAACTTATGATACCTTCTAAAGGAGAAAGCAAATTAACATATTGAGGAGGAACATCTTTCCTAAAATTTTCATCGCACCTTAAGTTAAATTCATGATTTAAAAAAACTCTACGATGCTGTATAGTTTCTCCAATTTGATCACATTTTCCACATCGACTGTTATGAGGAGGAAAACACAGCACATAGTTCCGAGAAACCGTATCAGCAGCAAATAATTTTATAAAAACCTTGTATACTTTGTTGTTATACTCAAATCCTACGTCTGACAATTGAATGTACTCTAATATCGTAGGTTCCAAAAACAGATTCACATTTGATGGCTTTCCATCACCATGAAAAATGCCTACTACAAAGGGAGCACACGATCCTTCAGGATAATTTGCAATTTTAAAGAGGATTGGCCATACCTGACTTGACGAGCTTTTTGATAACGGTAATTGCTCTAATAACCCTCTTAATAAGCCATAATGAGCATAGTTACCTGAACCCATTTTAGAAAACACGTTTGTTTTTGGAGTACCTTTTAAAGTTCTTGCATCAGCAGGTAAGTCATTATGACCAGATCTCTTTAAAGCATGCAGAAGTTTTGTCAATGCTTGATCCCTAATATTATAAGAAATGGCCCAATCACGTAAAAAGTTTTTTAGATTAAATGGCTCGTCATTAATAGCACTGTTTACATTCATGTCTATTACTTCAATCAGTTGATCTACATTTTCGACAGAAATTAAATTATTTTCAAGACTATCTGACTCATCATTGCTATTAGAACTATAAACATCATTATTAATCACACTACTAGTCCCGTAATTCTCCTGTGGATATTGAACAACGATATCAACACCTGCATTTTCCAAACTAGATTCCCTTTCCTCTACTAAATTAGACGCTAAACTCACACTATCTGATTCATTTGTGATTAAATTATCTTTTAGGTTAGAAGAAACGCTAAACTGATTTGACACATCATCAGCATATTCATTTAAACTACTTGCATAAACGTCGTTAAGACGCCTAAGCTTCTGCTTTTTGCAAAGATTCGCATAGAGTTTTCTTTTAGACATTGTATAAAAAATCAAAATATAATTAACCTGATAATATAGTTGAAGAGTTGTGAAGTTATTGTAAAGCAAATCTGTCGAGAGAAGTCACATTATATGACAGTCGTAGGCTACTGGTTACAGTGGAAACTTCCTGATACAGTGGAAAATTCCCTAGTTAATTCTAAAACGAATAAAAAAATGTATGATACATAATATCCACAGCAGACATTTCACCTTATATTATAAGTATTCATTATTTACAATCTTCATTTGCATACATAAAAGTATCAAATATGTATGTTTTAACAAAATGCATAATAAAAGTTCATTAATCTATTTATGAAAAGTAGAATTATTATACTTACTCAATTATAAAATCCGTAAAAGCTCCGATACAAGCAGTAAAAAAACCCTGTTTTACTTGGTGTAGATCTGATCTTGGGAAACTCGCAGGAAACAATGGCAGTTCCGCGCGAAAAATCTGTGTGATTGTCTATACCAAGACATCTTAAGGAGCACTTTTTTCTTCATCAATTAATATACATTTTTCAAGCGCACTAGCTGAACACTTTTTGACCTCATTGCAACAAGATTACAAAGTCATCTTCCTCAGGCGGTCTTAAAGATTTCGCTTTCTAGTACTGCTGCAGTGACGTTATTAAAGTCATCTATTTGCCAGCTTTAGGAGGACTGAGCAGACATCTTTGAAAATGCCAAGTTATATTTTGAAAGTCAACTCTCATAGGAGCTCTTTAAGTCGTCATTTTTAGAGAGTGAATTCAGCGCTCTATTAAAGTTATCAAATTGACTACTTTTAGAGCGCTTGATAGACAATTTTTTATAGATGAGTTTACAGAGATGACTAAAATCAACCGAGACATCAAATCGATAACTTTGCGACAACTTTCAGACCACTTTGTAGATAACCTCAGGAAGATAGAATACAGAGATCTCTGAAAGCTGACCAGTGTTTATTGGGAGGCTTAAAACTGGATCAATTACATATTATGGCGCGTTTTTCAAAGTTACAACTATGTCAGATTTATCTATTTATTAGTTTATACTATATTTAATTGTAATATAAAAATTTGACTTAGTAACATTGAAATTTTTAATTTGAATTGAATGTAATTATAAGATCATTTTAAATTTATAAGTTAAAAAATGTTAAATGAACATTATATTAATGTATTATTATAAGTCATGCTTCGTGGAGTGCGTGGTAGCATGGCCAGGTAAATTGAGTACGTTATTATAATAATGATAATATTTATCATTTTATTATAATGGTTTAATGTTGTAACTATTGGATAAATATAAGTGTATTTATATTTTATTTGAAATATATCGTGTTTTAAAATATTATTTATTGTTTCATATTATTAAATATAATTATTTTTAATTAAAATAATATATTTTATACTTGAGACTAAAAAAATTATTAGAATTTTCACTTGTTCTGTTCTTTTAGATTGTTAAACAAAATAAATATAATTACTTAATATTAATTGAATGTATGTTTTAAATATAAGTTCTAATGAATTATTATTGACTTTATATATTGATCAAATTTTATTTTTAACTAATTCTAATATCTTATTTATTATACTACCCTAGTGGAAAAAAATTTTGTGCCAAACTGTGCCAAAACCGTGCCAAAAGTGTGCCAATATATGTCAAAATTGTGGCATAACTGTATCAAAACATGAACATTTTGGACATTTGACACACTTATGGCACAGTTTGGCACAGTTTGTCATACTGAAAATTAATAAAATTTGTGCAAATTTTATCACAGTGTCCGGTACAGTTTGTACAGTTTGTACAGGTCGGCATAATATTGGCACAGATTAACACAATATTGGAATAGTTTGGCACAGTTTTGACATAGTTTGGCACAGAATTTTTTTTTTCACTAGGGAAGTTGTTAAGAATTATTAAAATTCATAAAATTCACATAAGGAGGGCCTAAATAGGTGTTGCCATCCGGATGATAACAACAAAACTCTGGTTGTGAGCTCCAACATTTTTATTTTCCAATAATTTTATTTAAACAAAATTTTATATCGAATAATTAAATGTGTTGATTTGTACCAAACTGTGCCAAACTGTGCCGAAATCATGCTAAACTGTGCCAAACTGTACCTATGTCATGCCAAACTGTGCCAATATCGTGCCAAACTGGCCCAATATCGAGGAAAACTGTACCAATATCATGCCAAACTGTGCCATAATGCACGAAAATTGAGTAAATAATTGTAGTAAAACTGATTATGTCAAACTGATTATGCCAAACTGGGCCAAAACTGTGCCACAGCTGTGCCAAAACTTTGCTAAACTGTGCCATAAGTGTGTTAAATATCCAAAATGTTCACGTTTTGGCACAGATTGGCATATTTTTGATTTCCACTGGTGTAGGATTAGATCCGCTTGCTTTGCGCTTGATAACTTAGATTTTATCTGGTAATAATTTAATAATTTGTTAATCATTTTTTTTTAATACTTAGAAAAAAATTTAATTTATTATTCTTTAAAATCATATTTATAAAAAAATGTATATCTTCCACTCTTTGAAAATTTACAACATTATAAAATATATTGCAAAGAGTTTAAGTATAAAGTTTAAAATATACATAATCAATCAAAGTGATAACGCTAAATGTAAAACGTACTTTATTATTCGCCATCACTACGTCGACGATATATTGGGTAGAATAACCACATGGAATCCACATAAATCCATATGGAATCCACATGAATCCATATAGATTATCCATATGGAAAATCCACCTGGATATCCAGGTATATATTTTCAACAGGGATGACAGTTGAAACTCTTCGTATGATTTATTATGCTTTCTTTCATAGCATAATAAGTTATGGAATCATAGCTTGCGGAGGCGTATATAGAAATAACTTAGATTAAATACTAAAATAGTAAATAAAAACAATTTTATAGTTCAAGACAATCCACTAAATATTGAACTATTCTGTTTTGAAGCATTGAGACTACACTGTGATGACCTTAAAACACAATTTCTTACATCGGATAGCGTAACTAGGAACAAAAGTATTATTTCTCCACACCTGTACCGGAGGTACCACATTGAAATTACTATGGCTTTTTTAAAACTATTCTTATCGCTAATTCTTTTCTTGTTCTTGGGTATAATAGTATATTAGGTGCCTAGTGAGGAAAAAACTTGGACAGTCCATATCTCGTGTTTGCCAATTTACACGAGATATGGACTGTCCAAGTTTTTTCCTCACTAGGCACCTAATATACTATTATACCCAAGAACAAGAAAAGAATTAGCGATAAGAATAGTTTTAAAAAAGCCATAGTAATTTCAATGCTATACCAAATAATCTAAAAACTGTAAATATAGAGAAATATGTACAAATGAAAATGATTAAAGACTAGATAAAACTCAACTGTTAGTAGTTAGTTGAGGTGCTGTATATATAATATACATTATCAAAGTCACTGTTAACTCAAAGTGATCTCAACAATATATTATAGTTACATTGTTTTTTTTTATTTGTTGAAATTGATACAAATCAGTAACTTGTTTTTTAGTTTGTAAGAATTTAAATATGTATTCATTCTTATATTTTGTACATCCCAGTCCTGCGATCAGGTAAATGTGTTTACCTTAGCGGGGATTTCGGGTATTGATTGTAAGATTAATTACTCTGTAAATTTTACTGGTCTAATAAATAAAAAAAAATAAAATTATTAATAACATAACATAACATTTATTGAATCCTATGTGAGTCTTTTTGATTTTGGAGAAGACCGCTTTCATTGTTGTTGAATGAATAAGACCTTCCGATTGGAATTTGATCTAAAATAAAACTTAGTCTGTTAAATTTTGTTTGTAAATCTCGAATAAATAGTAAGACAATATCCACAATATGCATAAAAATATTTATTCTAAAGTAATTCATAATTCTGTATTTCATAATTATATTTTTCATACTGTGACGTGGTCAATCTCAGGGAAATTTGAAAGTCTCCCGCGTGGCCCGAAGGCGCGCACAACTAATTTTTATACGTTTTCTTTGCGTTTCTCGGAGGAGGTTCCGCCGAATACTCTTTCCCTCGCTCGGGTTTGCAAGGTGGTAATTGGAAATTACTATACTCAATTTCTCTTTTTACAGCACTTTATTCTCTCATCCGTCCTCCGATCTGATACAAAAATCTCTAATCATTCACTCTCTCTTTCCCGCATACACTCTCTTGCGCTCTCCTCTGTTACCGCGTGTCGCGTCGCGATCTCCAAACAAAGGCGCGCGCTCTCGCGAGCCACGTCATCGCGGCCGATGCCGAATTTCCTCGACGAAGCGGTTCGTGCACGTCGTTATCCTCGCGTCCGCGATCACGCTTCTCTCTCTCTCTCTCTCACTCTCTCTCTCTCTCTCTCTCTCTCTCTCTCATTTCGTTCTCTCTCTTTATTACTCTCACTCTCACAAGCACACTCTCAAACGCTCGCCCTCGCGCTCTTCTCACGATCACGACCGCGAATCTCCTAACTCGTGTCTGAGTACACCTAATTATTTTTGTCTCGATGCTTGGTCCGACGTTGGCAGCTCGGGATGGCGACTTCCTGACGATGACGTTGGCGCAGCTTCCTCTCTCGATCTCTCTTGCGGATAAAGTGGCCCAGGGAAATCCAGGTCGTCCTCTTAATCTGGCCGCTCGGCTTCTTCTCTACGTCCCAACGAAACTCTACACCCCACAATAAAATCTCTCAAAAAGGCTCTAACTCAAAAATCTCTCCAACTTGTGTGTTCGGCTCGGGTGTCACACAAAAAGTGCGCAAACGGGAGAAAACCGCGCTCTTCACCGCTCGCTCCCGCTACTCCCACCCCTCAGTTCTCCTCGCGCGTGGTCCCATTGGCCGAAACCCGACGCGTATCAGCCTCGCACAGCTCAGCTTCCCCGCTCCTCGTTGCCCCGACGCGACGGCGCGAAGCTCGACTCGGCGCCAATCGTCGCAGCCGCTCCGGATTTTGCGATGAAAATCTAGGGCGGCAATACAGTTTCCAGTTGAGCTGCGAGTACCGGGAATCTGGTGTAGCCTCGCAGTGACAACAAGGGCCCGGCGTGTAGCGAAGCGTCGCGCAGGCCGGCGTCACGGCAGCGTGGCGACCTTCTTCCGAGAAGACCGCCAGCTCAACGCCACCGGCTTCAGAGAAGAGTCCCGAGGAGCCGCGTCGAGGGGACGGCTGATCAGCCAATCCGCGTCTCGACCGCTGAGGAGTCCGTGCGGACTGATAAGCCAATCGGAGGCCTTCTTCCGCGTGACGTAGGGAGAGGCAGAGTGAATATTGAAAGAGTCTTTTACTGGATCTCGAGGGGCTCGCACGTATCTCGAGCTAAAGAAAAGAAGAGTAGCTGCTGTCAACTCAAGCAGGTTTATTCCCGGAGAGAGAAAGCAACGAGGAAGCCTCGAGGAATCGAAGCTGCTGAGAGCTGCCCTGGTCATCGGTGCGACGTCGGCAGGAGCCACGTTGCCACCTCAACCCAGACACCGAGAGTCGTCCCCGTTGGCCGAGACGCCGATGCCCGGACGAGCCATCGAGAGGAAGAGGAGAGAAGCCGAGAGAGAGAGAGAGAGAGAGAGAGAGAGAGAGAGAGAGAGAGAGCCACGACAGAGGACCTGCTGACCCGGACCCGAGCGCCGAGAGCAGCGGATCCCAGGCGGCCTTCTTCGCGACGCGTTCGAGGAACGGGAAGCGCAGGATTCGTCCCAGTCCCGCTGAGGTATAGTCTTAAGTTGGTTGTGAGTGTGTGCGTGAGAGAAAAAGTGCGAGAGCGTTGTGTGCGTGTAGATGGTGTGCTCTGACGTGGTGCGGCACGTCGGAGAAGAGTGTTAGTGTAAGATCGAGTGAGAGAGCGAGAGCGAAAATTCTGATCTGGGTTTGTATATGCTAATCTGTATGAATAATATTGAAGAGGGGTAAGACGTTTCTTTTTACGATAGTTAGTGTTTAAATTATCAATTTCACCTCTTTTTAATTTTATAGCATCACGATTTGTATGATAGTAACTTTTATCGGAATTATTTTATAATTAGCCCAATAATTTAAATTGTTATAGTGTTGTATAACACAATGTTTGTCTATGGGACCAAAAAAAATCAATTTAATTTATTTCCATTATAAGTACTAGATTCACGACCGTAATATATAGGATTTATAAAGTTTGTATACTAGAAACTGAAATACGAACAGAATATAGACGAACAATTGCTATGATTTCCACTTCACTGCCGTACGTACCATTGACATATGCATTTTATAAGTAATTCTGTCAGTAATTTTTAAATGGTACGATTCGTCGCCTACGATAAATGGCTCAAAATATTCCCAATTCTCATAAACAAGATTTACAATTTTGGCTCTATTTTTCATATGATTTTCTTCCGTGTTAAACAAAAAATACGAAGGATATTTTTCTATTTCACGTATTAAAAATACTTAACGTTCAATGTTGAGTATGGTTCTCTCTCTCTCTCTCTCTCTCTCTCTCTCTCTCTCTCTCTCTCTCTCTCTCTCTCTCTCTCTCTCTCTCTCTCTCTCTCCTCAATACCAGCTTATCTACTAGCCTATTTTGACTTCCACGTCGCACTCAGGCCTGTCAGGGGCGAGGTGACTCCACTGGACATCCCGTCCTTCAAGACGGAGACGCTGAGGAATTCATTTTTCATCAGCGCCTCCTACCTCTGGAACAGCCTTCCATCTCAACTTCGCGACACACTATCCATATCACACTTCAAACAAGCAGCTAAAAATTATTTCTTTAATTTGGAAAACACATAAACATCGCACAAACATACATACATTCTCTTTCATCTCATGTCATCTCTCAACATCACACACACCTTATACTATATACCCTTACACAAATTTTATTTATTCCTTTATCATAATACACTATATTTGTTATATGTACAACAAAATGTACAAAAATAAAGAGCAATTAATCTAATCTAATCTAATCTCCCCTACTGAAAAAAATCAGATGACAATCAACTGATAATCAGCTGATAATCAGCTGATAATCAGCTGACAATCAGCTGATTATCAGGTGATTTCGGTTCAGTATTTTTAATAAAGCTGATAGTTATAAATATGCGTTTATGTGAGATAAAATGTTGATGATAAGCAGGTGATAATCAGGTGATAATCATTCAAAATTTGTAACCTTTAATATATTTATTATAAGTTGTTTAAAATAAGTAAAATTTATAAATTTCAAATAATGAGGGCCAGTAATGGTGTTACCATGTATGTTTTTCAATAATTTAATTTAAACAAATTTTTTTTAATTGTTAAAAAATAAAAATATTGGAGCTCACAGCCAGAGTTTTCGTGTTATCATCCTGATGGTAAAACTGTATTGGCCCTCATTATGTAAATTTTATCTTTTATAAACGCATATTATCATATTATATATATCAGCTCAAACAAGAATATTAAGTTAATATCACCTGATAATTAGCTGACGTTTTAACACGATTATCAGCAGCGATTGTCATCTGCTTTTTTTCAGTAGGGTATTTGATAAAGATAATTTTTCTTATCATGAACGTAAGATTTTGTATGAAATCTTATGTAAGAACTTACGTAGGTTTGTGGTTAAAAATCGATGATAAGATGTATACGATCTTGGATAAGATCTTATGTACTATTTTCGCGCGATTTTTTTCAGTCGGGCGATCTATAGCATCATGTATACCTTTGCGTTTAGTTCTTAAGTTGAATTGTTACTTAGCAATTGAGTTTTTGTACTTAGTTCATTTGAAATTTTGTAATTTACTCAGGGGGGGGGGGAGTGTGTAGGGAATGCTCCCCCATCTCCGACCTCCAAGTGGTGGGGGTTCGGACATCTTGAAACAAGAAAGCAGTTAGTCTACCGGTGATGCGTTTAGGATTCGGTATAATTGCGAATAGGTTAAATTATAAAGTGTATGTAAATTAAATAAATAATTAACCTAATAAACAACAAGTATTCCAAAAGCGCACTTAAAGATAACTTTCTCTAGGTAAACAGATGCTTTCAAGAAATTCTGAAAAGAATCGTTTAAGATGGCTTATAGGTTGCGGAGTGTCTAGCTGAAAGGTATCTTTAGGGAGTCCCCTGCTAATATCCGAAGATCAAAAACGATTTCAAAAACCGTAATCGTTTTTGATGGTCGTTTGTGTAACGTAATTTTGGCTGTATTAGGTATTAGAATGTATTGTATCAGTTCAGCATACAAATATATTATAAACTATTATTACAATAACGATTAAAATGGTATAAAAAACGATTAATATATTATCATAAAATGTTTTAAAAATCCGTTATATATATATATATATATATATATATATATATATATATATATATATATATAAATCGTTTTTTATCGTTTTTGATGCTAATTACTGCATTTATAAATCTGATCGCTTTTAATCTCTTATAATCATATTTAATATTCATGTATCATTCTTCTTTTTTTTATATTTAGGACTTTTTCATTATATTTTACGGAACGCTTTATAAATACACACTCGTACTGCCTAATCTTACACACACTTTTACATTAATGCATGTATTACACGCATTTTATAATGAATTATTTATGTATCACAGATTCTTACCACCTGCGAGTAATAAAATCCGGACGCCACCTGGCGAGGAGTCATTCTTAATCGTTTCTTAGTATTCAATCGTTTTGCATAATCGCAATAGATCTTTATTTTTGGTATAAAATTTCATCGTATTTAAACTTTTTCAATCTGTTGCAATGCTCTTTATATTGTCTGAAATTCGCTGGATCATGATGTAGTGTTATCGTTTTTAATCTAGATTAATTTAATGGTACTTAACATATAATATTAGTAGAAGATTTTAATACTTTTTAATTGTTTATTGTTCAATACAATAAAAATGTTGTGGAAATGATAAATGTGAAAAACTTTGAGTAATTGTGTTGGAATGTAAAATAATATGGAAATTAAAAATTTTACACTTTAATTTGGAGCATCACTAACATGAAACCCGTCATAATTTTTACAAATTTTCATGATTTTTCAAAATGCTTTACATTTTTACAAATTAATATTGGCTCAGGAGCATTAACTCAGAAAAGCGTTCTTTTTATAGTAATATTTGTGCACAGTATTTCATGTTTTCTCACAATCGGGCATATAATATCTTTGCTCCATACGACGACTAGCACGTTTCGCGTCTTTGCCGCAAAGACTAGCACGTTTTGCGTCCTTGCCGCGAAGACTAGCACATTTCACGAGAACAATAGTGGTTCCAGGGCTTTATGCTTAAACAATAGATGATATTTAAGAACTCCAAAGTAGTACATAGTAATATTCACATGCAAAGAGTCAGCTAGTACAAAAATTATAAATTATCATAAGTATTTCTCATACTACAAAGAGCAATAATATGAGCCGTAAAACCTGCTATTTCGCGGCAAAAAGTGAAAAGTGCTAGTCTTCGCGGCGAATAACCAAATGTACTAGTCTTCGGTGCGAGATCTGAAATGTACTACTCTTCGTAGGAAGCAATGATGTATTATCTCACATTTACAAAATATTATTAAATTTAAAGACTAAGATGTACAGTTTGAATGCACTCAAATTTTTGAGAGTGGAGCACTGCAACTTCTATCTATGAGCTCCAGATCGCCAATCATTGAGTCTAGTAAGAACGCTCCGTTTTTGGCATTTAAGTATAAGAATGCTTTCAAATGGTGTTGGTGTTTCGGGTCAGCCATGCTGGGTCACAGGGAGTGCGCCATGCAGTATGAGAGAAGGAGAATCGAGCCGTAACCTCACTGGTTATAGCGCCATCCGACAGAAGCTTCCGTATTTTTCTGTTACCGACTGCCGCAATTCGCTGGGATAATAGTTTTGCATGTGCGGCTATTGCTAGGGATGTTAGAAACGATTAATATTAATAAATAATTGAATGTAAATTATAAATAGACAAATTATAAAGATTGTGTATGATGGCTATTTTATAAAGTGCATGGCTGTTAAAAAAACGACAAGGGGTTGTAGGTTTCATCAGTAAGAACTATATATTTTGTTTTGTAATGTCTATTCCAGGCTTACATTTAAATTATAATATTATTTAACAATTAAAAAAAAACTACTCAGTTGACAAGTCACTTTTTTGACGGTAATTTTTTTGTTCCTGATTTTCTTGTATTGGAATGAGTAATTTTATTATTATTATTGCGTTTATTCTTGGCTTTTTTTTATTTAATTCGCTCATCGTGATTTTTAAGCACAATTTCGTCTCCCTTCCGTTTTATTGATACGTTGACTAGCTTGGATAATTTACTATTCTTTTTTGATTTTTCTTTTTTAATATTGTCATTTTTGTTTGCTTGTTTCGTTATAAAAAACATGCGCGGGGTTAAAAAGAGGGAAACTATTTTATGAGTGAAACTCATTTGATGTTCTTCGCATGCAAGCAAGGGAATCAGTTGTCCTGGTTAAGTCTCGCTGTCTTCAATAATTCAAAATTACATTCACTAACGAGATAGTTGCGAATTTCGAAAGCACCTTTTAACGAAACTTTTAAGCCGTAGCACGTTTGTTCGGTAATGAATTCAAAATTATTTTTTTTATCGTTGGCTTCTGCTTCCCATTCTTTTAAATATTACAGGAAACTTTCCATGCTCTGTAAAATTGAAATGATGATATCAATGTCTATATGCCTGTATACGTTCGTGTCTATGTATGTATGTACAAAGCGTGTGTGACAATTATGGAAGTTCTACGTAAAACTTGTAAGCTAGCGAACTTACGAGCCGATGCTGCCAAAACTATCACAGGCGTGCGTATATACATAAAACACAAATTGTAAAGCTCACTATAGTCGTCAGCAGCATCGGTTCGTAAGCTCGCAAGCTTTTTACGAATTGGAGCTGGTTCTCATACTCAGAGATTACGATAAAAAATCGTACTATTTGAGCTCGCGCGCGTTCACGTCTTACGAGCGTATGATACAAAAATTAATACATATGAGCGATATAAAAAGCACATACCTTCCACATGGCGTTTCCGGACTTTAATGCATTTGCTGGTGTTCTACAATTCATCGCTGTAATCAAAGATATTACTCTACTGCAGAACTTTATAGTTCTGTCGCAATCACGTTAATTCGGATGTTCATCTCTTAAGATAGTCATTGCCTTAGCAACACCAAAAAAACTAAAAAAAGAATAAGATAGTTAAGAACTGTGAGTGGTTACAAACAATGCAAATTTTGTTTTATCACCTGAAAATCTAACTGTGGTTTGATGTGCTGTTCGGTTAACTTATAATTAATTGACATGCTATATGCTGATGGATCTTTAATATCGAGTAGAGCATACCAATGATTCAGTGACACGAATCCATATGGTGTCTACGAACATCCACAATAGAAGTCATAAATATACCTAGTCAGATATTAATATTATTGCATTTACACATTCATTTTTTATTTTTATTTATACTATACCCAAATGCAATCATATCTTTAATATTTCGAAAAAGCGTTTCGTAAACATTTAAGGTAGTTCTCAACCTACTGGGCTAGTCAAAATCGGCGTACTTTTTATTTTTTGTTTGTTCTCGAAATATACAATGTTAAATGAGCTGTATAGATAAACCAACAACAAATAACAATTATTCAAGTAAATTAAACACACATGTTTGCCCTGATTAACATTAAAAAGTTTCATGTAGATGCTGATTTGATGCATTTTTTGAGGTTAAATGTGCGTTTTCTGCTTTCAATGATTAGTATTTATGAGATAAAGGTATCCAATCATGTATTTCAAGTACTCTCAATCTTTATTAAATATTTATATTGTACTACAAGTTTCTTTCAACAAAATCTTACCGTTAAATGTTTAACAGTGCATAAATGATTACAACGAAATCTCGATTTCCCATAAGAGCCCGTGTTAAACCGCAGAAAATAAAAACATTAATATCTCGGCTTGTAGGTACCCTAGCCTCTTGAAAATTTACATGAGTTACTTTTAGCTGTATATGAACCGGTATGTAAATTTTCAGAATTTTCTGAGCGTTATTTATTTTACTTGAGAACTCCCTTAGTTAAATCCGGGAAATCCGAAAAAAAACCACAATCGTCGATTTGGATCTACAATGTGCTCGACACTAACGTTATTTTCGTTCACTCCAAACTTCTCCTACATATTCCTGTTCCACGATGCGCCGTCGTTTGCGATGCCGTCTACTCTCAATCCGGCTCTTTCAGCAAGAATGATTGCCTCCGTCATTATTTGATGTAGCACTGTGCCATTTGCGCTCCCTTTACTCAGGAAACATCCTAAGAGTTGCACCCATTTACCCTTGAAAGGTTGAAACATCACAACTAGAGCATGATCACCTTTAACATATTTTTGGTGCTCCGGTGTATATTTCCCAAGATCCGTAAAACCTTCAACTTTCAGGTTTTGACGATTAAATGCAACTGTTTTTAATAGCTTCATTTCATCGACAAGAAGTAAACCTATAAAAAAATTAAATGTGGATTAAGTAAATAAGTCAATCGACATATAATTCGGAAAAACTTCAATCATAGCTTACCGTGAACATCTTTCATACTGGATTTTTTGGCTTTTAGTAATTTAAATGTGCTTCTGTTAAATCCATAAGCTCCTTTAATATGTTTTAGATAGCGGTTTAACGTTTCGCAACTTGGCAAACATAATATGTTGTGTGTTCGAAGATGATTATATGTTTTACGACTCTTTATTCGAAGAAGAAGACATTCATAAATCCACTGTGTAGTGTATCTTATACCTCTTTGGTCTTCTATTTTCGATGCATTAAAACAAGCCCTGACAGCTAACTACTGATTTTCAAGCAGTTCCGCGTAAGCTCGTTCAAGACCTTCGACATTGGCCTTAGCACATTGCGTTTTAGCTTCTTTTAATTCTCTCTTCAAACGTTCCACCTGCAATATACGTACATACATTTATATATTTATACCGTGCGATGTTGCTTTATTATTTTATGACACGCCGTGACCTAAACCTTGATTTACTGCTCGCTCTCGTGCAAAAGTCGACTCGCTAAATCACGGTTTACGCACGTTGTTTCATAAAATATAGTAATATATTATATTGTTTAAAAGGCACAAATTACCTTTTGTTTCAATCTAGCCGCTTTTCGCTCTATATTTTTCACTCGAACTACAAACATTTTTCTCTTTTCTCGAGCTTCTCATAACTTCTGAATGTTGTCTTTTCTTTTTTTCAATCGTAATAGCATTGCTCTGCATTCAGGAAATCTCGCTGCTTTGGGACCTGGGGAACATTTGGAGTCGGTTGTAAAGCTTTTAGTTAATACAAATCCACGACAATTAGGTAACCTGTAAAAAACAAATAAATAATTCCGATTATTATAATTTTAATTAGATAGATCGAAGATCAATGTATCATTTATACTTGTTGGTTTCATCAATTTTCTGACAAGGAAGCACACATTTCGCTACGTACGAAACAATTATAAAAATATCGTCAACCGACTCAATGTTTTTTATGGTACATCTACCAAGATTTCCTCGACGTAAATCTGAAAAACATTTATCGTGAATTCCAATTATTATTATATTAACATGGTTTCTTTTTATACAGTGACTTAGAATATTCTTACATCCACACTCATGTTTGAGAAAATCGCAATATGTTTAGCAATGCTTGAGTAATTTTCTTTCCATTCGGCAAACACAATGCATTTTACTCCAGTACAAATAACTTGTGGAATCCAATTATCAGGTAATGTGACTGACTGAGCTTTGTGCATTAACGAATTACAGATTTCTACAAAATGAGTTTCTCGCAAAGAAATTATTGTCTATTCTGTCTCTCCATTTTCAGCATTCGCCAATGACTGGCTTTCTCGTGAAGGAACTGTTGCACATTGGATCTCTTCAATCTTACGACCATTCCGTGATGTACCTTTATCAGTTTCGAGTTGGTGAGCTTTCCTCTTACAGCTTACGAGCGAATTGACATCAGAGATACTTCGCCTTGCTTTTAACATCTTTCTATTCGTCTCATCGATACTCCGTACATTTTCTGACAAATACTCGCAAGGTGCTTTAAAATACATTTAATAACAGTAATATACTCATATCGTACTGGACTTATAAGTTATAACAGTGATCAAAATTATTTCGAAAAAACGAAGATTAAAGAAACGCGCGATTGTCAAGACAAAGCAGTCTGCGAAGCGAGAATCGAAATAGGATTTTCATGTCGTTCAATAAGTTGATTGGCGTATGCTTGATCTTTTTATAAATGTTGTATATATCTGACTATAAATACCGATTTGTTGTTGTGAATTACGCTGTACGTGATTTGCAACCTCCTCAAGTTGTAGCTTGTCAGGAAAAATGCAAGGCACAGCTCCTTTTCTCAGTGGCGCTCTTTTTCTCTAGAGAGTTTGTTTTGTGCTATCCGGAGAGATTTGCACGAATTTCTTAACGACATCTTCATTATTAAAGTGTTTTTCGCAAATGAGATATTCTCTTTCAGTTTCTCGCCTCCAGGAATCGCACCTTTCCATGAATCCAATACGCTCTGTTAAAAAATACCCTGTTGAAAAAAAAATATATATATATATCTGGATATCCAGGTGGATTTTCCATATGGATAATCTATATGGATTCATGTGGATTCCATATGGATTTATGTATATTCCATGTGGATATTCGATATGGATATCCACATGGACATCCATCTAGTTGTTTCAAAAGTCAAGACAGTTAAAAATTTTGTATGCCTAAATTTTGTAATTGTAGGGTGACTTGCGTAACAACAATCTCGACCGCCCTGTGTGCGCACAGTAGTGGCCAGGATAGTGTAACGGGATTTTGAGGGTATCCCTCGGATTTATGAAGTCGTGTGCGCACGGCTCCACAAATCTTCGTCGCTCGTCTCGTTCCTCTCTTTATCCTGTGTGCGCACAGAGGTAAAGCGAGTCGTGAGATGTCGGCGTAAGGCTGGCTTTGTTGGTTAGGATTTTTACGGTGGCACCGGGTATCGTCACGTGTGCTCACGAAACGACTTCGTCGGCGCAGATCTATCTCTCGCTGTTCCCTGTAGTAACGTGTGCGCACGATGCTACCTGGAGTGGAGCTCGAGCAGAACTGTCTGCCGTGTTGCGCTGTCCGCCTTATAAAGGCGCGCGGTGCGGATACGTCGTTGCTAAGCTGTTCGTCGGCTGTCGCGCTTCGCGCTCGTGCGGACTCGCCTTGTGAATGTTGCGCGCGCGCGCCCATTTCGCGTCGTGTGTATTCGGTCGTTGCGCATGTTTATGTTTATCACGGCCGTCCTCATGTATATTTATATGTGCGAGACTCGTGTCTCGTCACATCTCCCCCTACTTACGGAGCGCGAAATTACGCGTAGCAAAAATTTCGCGCTCTAAACAAAACAAACTTCGCATTTTTTTTTTTTTTTTACAACTATAATTTAGACTCACATCGATAGTTCTGGCCTCGCCCACATGTCTCACTTCTCCGGTTGACGGTACCAGGCGAAGCAGGCGCTTGACGCCATTGTATCGCACGACGTATTTTTTTACGCCGATTGGTACAAAGACGTCATGCCCAGACGGCAGTCTCACTGTGCGACGCGGGAGGCCGGCGGTAGAGTCACGTAGTGGTGGTGGTGGTTGTGGGGGCGTGGCGACTGGTGGTGTTGTAGGTGGCGGCGGATGGCGTTTCGTCGACGGTGGTGGTGATGTTAAGTCCACCGTCGCTATAACTTTGCCTTGTCGCGGGCCCCTACGGCTCTTCCGTGTCGTCGTGCGTCGCGTCAAACCCTTCGGTATCGGCGTCTTCGCTGCAGGTACTTGTTTCAGGTGCAGCAGGGGAGGCAGTACTATGTTGCTGACTATCCGTGGCTTTGCTCTTGTTGGCCGCGGATTGTCCCCCGCTGACACCTGCACTGGCTCCGGTGCCGGTGTTGATTGTAGACGCGGCGGTATCGGAGATGGAATATAGTCCGGCGCTGATACGGGCTCGCCCGGACTATACTCCAATGTATTTGCCGGGAGATCGGCCTCCAGGAGTGCCAGAATCTCGTCTAATGTTTCGATATCGTAGCTATCCATTGTACTACTGTTGCGCCCTTTTTGGTCTCTATTTATAATCTAGCTACTGTGTTTGTACTATTATAGTCTTTCGGATACTGCTGCTGGAATGGCTGGCGAAACGGAGCTCGACTGTTGATTCTGCTGTTAATGCTTCCGCCCCATGCTCTAAACAATACTCCGCGGCTTCTGAGCTTAGGGTGGAAATCCGGGCTCCGGTGTCGATGACGGCGATAAACTCTTGACCGTATACCGATATCTCCACTGACATCGGTGTTGCTCTCACGAGGGCGCTTCTTACTAGCTGGTTGTCCATCCTTCTCGGCGTTGGGCTGACGACTGATCGGGGTTTCTCGTTGTTGGCGCTTTTATAGCTCCTGTTCCGCGTCGGTGAAGGGCTTGAGGACTTTCACGTGTATATGCCGCACGTAGCGCCCTCTGTCGTCCTGTAGATCAAATATAACCGGCGACATCTGCCTCTTGACCGTAAGTGGCTTTGAGTATTTTGGGGCTAGCTTGGCATTTCGTGCGTCGGCCTTGCTCGACAAAGTTACCAACTTTCTGACTACCTTGTCACCGATACTCGGCTTCCATTCCCGTCGCCGAAGGTTATAATGCTTCTGTTGCTTTTCGAATTGACGGGCCATTTGCACCTTTGCTAATTCAATGGCGTCCTTTATGTGCTGAATTCTATTGGATAACGGTGTAGTATGCTGCGATCCCACTTTCTGGTGAAAACTACCTGGCGTTCTAAACTGTCTTCCCGTGTTTAAGTATGCCGGAGTGTAGCCGGTGGCTGTACTGCTTGCGGTATTGTAGGCAAATTCTAGTTCGTGTAAATTTTCATCCCATTTCTTCTGGTGTTTGCCTACATATTGGGCGATCATTGTTTTAACCACCCTGTTGGCCCGTTCTACCGGGTTGCATTGCGGACTGTACGGTGGGGTTTTCCGGTGATTTACCCCATTTTCTTTCAGAAATTGTTCAAATTCCCTGCTGACAAATTGCCGACCATTGTCGCTGACTAGCGTGCTTTCTTAAGTGCTACTAGCTCCACCCACTTGGTAAATCTGTCCTGCATTACTAGTAGCCATATGTTTCCCTTGTTGGATCGTGGCTGAGGTCCGACAAGATCGATCGAGACCATCTCCCAAGGGTGCTCGATGTTGGTTGCGTGCATGGTGCCCGCTTTTGTCTGCTGCTGAGCTTTGTAAGCTTGGCAATTTATGCAGCTATGTACATACTTAGCTCCTTCTTGAAGCATACCTGGCCAGTAGTATCTCCGGACCAGCCGCTGTAGTATTTTGGCCACTCCGAGATGCCCTGCGGTTAGATCGTCATGGCATTCTTTTAACACTTCGATTCTCTTTTCGGTGGGTATGCAGATGTTCCAGTCTTCGGTCGTGTCAGTGTCGTTAAAATCCAACGTATGTAGGATATGGCGGTGCAGTGCTCCATTTTTGATGCAGTATTCTGGATAACTTTTTGGATCCTGTCGGACGGCAGTCAATTTCTTTGTGTAGCATGTGCAGTTCGTTTTAATATCGATGTTGCATACAGCTACTGGATAGAGCATCTGCGACAGTGTTATCACTGCCTCTCCGGTATTTGACCTCATAATCCCACTGTGCTAATTCTATCGCCCATCTGGCTAACCTGCCGGACGGGTTGTCAATCTTTTCAAGCCACTTAAGAGACTGGTGATCTGTCAGGACGACAAAATGATAGCCCTCGAGATATTCTCGGAACTTCCAAATTCCCCATTTTATTGCGAGACACTCCTTTTCTGTTGCTGAATAGTTCCGTTCAGCCTGGTTTAACGATCGGCTGGCATAGGCAATCACCCGTTCTTTTCCTTCCTCTTCCTGAGTTAGGACTGCCCCCAACTCCTCTTTGCTGGCATCGGTTTCTAATACAAATGTCTTGGCGAAATCTGGGCATGCTAGGACCGGGGCTTGCACTAGGTCTTCCTTGAGCTTTTTGAACGCTTCTTGTTGGTCCGGACCCCACTCCCATTTTATTTTCTTCTTTAGTAGCTTGTTGAGGGGGGCCGTTTTCTTTGCTACCAGCGGAATGAACCTTCTGTACCATGATATTAACCCTGAAAACCGGCGTAATTCTTTGAGGTTCGTTGGTGGTTGAAGATCGGTGATTGCCCTCACCTTCTCTGGGTCTGTGTGTAGTCCTTCCTCATCGACGACATGACCTAGGTACTTCAGCTGTTTTCTGCAAAAGTGACTTTTCTCCCAATTCGGCTTCAGCTTGGCATCTCGTAATCGGCGGAGAGTTTCGCTAATCAGCTGTAAGTGCTGTTCAAAGTCCTCTGTAACAATAACTATGTCGTCGAGGTAACAGAACACATTTGGTTCTAAATCTGGTGTGATGACTGCGTTCATTAGCCGCATGAATGCTGCTGGTGCTGAGTGTAAACCGAATGGAACCACCTTGAATTGCATTAGACCTCTTCCGGGGACAGTGAAAGCGGTGTACTTCTTGCTTTCTTCTGACAGCGGGATTTGCCAGTATCCATTTTTCAGGTCGATCGTGGTTAGGTACTTCGCCCCCCGGAGTTTGTTTAGCGTCGCGTGAACTTGCGGTAGCGGGTGCGTATCTTTGATGCTGATTTTGTTGATGCCCTGGAAGTTGATGCAAAAGCGCCTCTTTCCATCCTTTTTCTTGGCAAGAACTATATTAGAGCTCCAAGCGCTGTCGGATGGCTCAATCACGTCTTCTTGTAACATCTCCTCGACCGCCTCGTCGATTATCTGTTGCATGGCGGGGTTGCGTGGCCAGTAGCGTTGCCTGATTGGATTTGTTCCGGTTACTTTTATGATGTATTCGATGAGCGGTGTGGGGCCCTGGATACTTCCGAAGAGTTCTTTCTCATATTGGATGAGTTCGTCCACTCGTGCCTGTTGATCTTGCGAGATTTCCTGAATGCCGACGCTGCTGATAGAGAGTACCGAGGCATTGGACCGGTTGGGTTGTAATTCCTTTCCGGCTATGATTACGCGGATGTTCAGTTTGCGTAACGCATCCATCCCCAATAGCATTTCATGACGTAGCCCTTCCATGACAATAAACTTGCTCCTGAAGGTGGCGCCGAGGGTCGTCGCTTTACCTTCCACGTAGTCTGTCAGTTCGATGGTTGAGCCGTCGGCCAGCGTGGCGATTGTGTCTTGCTTCCCATGCTGCCACCCATTGTTTCGTCCTATCATGGCGGTTTCTGGTGTCTCGAACGAACTCACTGCTCCTGGGTCGACTAATGCCCGCACCATTTCACGATTGATTTGTACGTTTACGAGGTATCGGCAGTCCTGGGGCGGTCTCCCCCTATTGCTGAGCCGCCCCTTGGTGCGTTTCCCGAACGATCCGGGAACCCGTGGCAATCTCTTGTGAGAACGCCGTCCTTTCCACATACGGAGCAGAACTTCCGAGCTATGTTCTTGCAGTCGGCGCGGGAATGGCCGCGTTGTTTACACCGCCAACAGCATTCGGCTCGGTTGTAATAATCGGTGGTGGGCTCGTGGAAGCGCAATTGATGGCGGTTTTTCGTTCTTGCTCGTGGAATTTGGCGACGATATCTTCGTATTCTTCTATGCGTTGTATGAGCTGAGGTACGTCGGTTATCTCCTCCCGACGCACCCGTAATTGTAACTCGGGTTTTATATTGTAATATATATTATCGAGTTGCTCTATCACCTTATACCCTCCCCTTCTTCTCATCAGGGTGGTCAATGCGTTGCAGTAAGCCCTTATATTCTCGTTCGGTTTCTGAATTCGTTCGGCGACCTGTCTGGTTAGATTCCGCCGCTCACCGCTCGATAAATAAAAATTTCTCAGCCTGCTTTCGAGCTCCTCCCAGGTTCGATAGTCGCTGGCGTAGTTGCGTCGCCATTGCCGGGCTTCCCCACGCAGCAGCTCCGATGCACCTTGCAGCAGCTGTTCACTGGTGAATCCATATGATGCCTGTAGTTCCCGGACACGTTCTAGGAAAGAGTAGACGTCTCTTCCCTCAAAATGACAGTTCCACTTGCGTATTTGGTCGAGAACTTTATTTTCTCCAGGTGATATTTCTGGTGGATCTCTGGTCGGGGTGGATGAGCGTCCGGCGTTGCGGGTTTCTTCAAGTATTCGTTGGATCAGTTCATAGCGTTCGAGCTCTAGGTCTTGCTTTAGGTCAGTTTCTTCGTCATACCCATTTGGATCATCTGTTTTCCCGATGAAATCTTGCGGGTTCTTTCGGGCATATCGCACTAGTCGCTGGCGAAGCTCTACCACGGTACCCTCATGGTTGAGGTTTCTCCCCTGCAGCTCGGCGATAAGCTGCTCCTTGTTGAGGCGGTAAATCCAGCTGACCCTCATCGTGAAAAAAAATTTCTGGCTTTACTTCGATGCGAATTCTCGTGTACAATTTATCGAAAGAAGAAAAAGAAAAATTTTTTTTTTCAGGCGAAATATTCTTACTCAGGTCCCTGTCCGAGCGCCATGTAACGGTTCAACTTTGCCCAGGATTTGGACAGTCAGTCGGTTCCAGGATCTGGATTGGGGAAAGGGGCAATAAAAGAGTCTGTTCTTATGTTTTTAATGTTAACAAAATATATTTCCTTAAGTAGATAATAGTAATTGGGTATCAGTTGTTAAATCCCGTCTGAAACAGAAATCAATTATGCGCTTGGTTAAGAATATTTCGCCTTTACAAATGGAATTGTTTAAACTAGCGCTGTTAACTATTTACGAAAAATATCTACGCGACTTCGCTACAACAATGCGTCAGTGGTTACGGCTACGGTGTTTCGGTACGGTGACGGTATGGCGGATCGGTGATGGGTTTGAAGGTTAGGATTTCATTCGGTACGGTGGAGTCGTGTGCGCACAGCTACACCAATCCGGGTGACTTGCGTAACAACAATCTCGACCGCCCTGTGGGCGCACAGTAGCGGCCAGGATAGTGTAACGGGATTTTGAGGTTATCCCTCGGATTTATGAAGTCGTGTGCGCACGGCTCCACAAATCTTCGTCGCTCGTCTCGTTCCTCTCTTTATCCTGTGTGCGCACAGAGGTAAAGCGAGTCGTGAGATGTCGGCGTAAGGATAGCTTTGTTGGTTAGGATTTTTACGGTGGCACCGGGTATCGTCACGTGTGCTCACGTAGACGAGGCTCGATATCGCTCGGGTGTTCCGGGTTGCCTCGTGTGCTCACGACGGCAATTCGTAGTTTCGGGGTTCGGAGATACGGGTTTCGGTTCGTCTACCAAGTCGTCACGTGCGCTCACGAGACGACTTCGTCGGCGCAGATCTATCTCTCGCTGTTCCCTGTAGTAACGTGTGCGCACGATGCTACCTGGAGTGGAGCTCGAGTAGAACTGTCTGCCGTGTTGCGCTGTCCGCCTTATAAAGGCGCGCGGTGCGGATACGTCTGAGCGTGTACGCCGCTCGCTCCGCCTGGCGCGTCGTTGCTAAGCTGTTCGTCGGCTGTCGCGCTTCGCGCTCGTGCGGACTCGCCTTGCGGTTATTGCGCGTGCGCGCTCGCTTCGCTTCGTGCGGACTCGCCTTGTGAATGTTGCGTGCGCGCGCCCATTTCGCGTCGTGTGTATTCGCTCATTGCGCATGTTTATGTTTATCACGGCCGTCCTCATGTATATTTATATGTGCGAGACTCGTGTCTCGTCGCAAAAGAAAGAAAGAAAGAAAAGATTGAAAGAATAGAATTATAAAGAAAATAATAAAGAAAATAGATACTTGATAAAAAGATAAACATTGTATACTAATTCTATTGTTGAACCAACAGGTGCAGACAATGAGGAGTTCCGCAACGTCATTCTGAGAGAATGGGAAGCCTCTGAAGAATTGGAATCTCCAGGCAACCCTTATGTTGGGGATTCCATTACTCTCTTTAGAAAATCTGCTTGGCGAGACTGTCTCTACACCTATTCAAGGGAAAGATCCTGGTCTGAGACGAGTAACCGAACTTGAAGACATGAATATTAATTTGTGTCCTTTTATAACAGAGAAGGAAAATTCATCCGAAAGACAACAATCTGAAGACGGCGAGTTATCTGACGAAACGTCGGAAGCTGGAGTCCCAAACATCTTCGGCGTCGTCGCTGAAACGCACGATGTTTCTAGAGGTAAACACAATACCTTGGGCTTCTTTGATGGTCAGAGTTGTCTTTCGTCAACGTTCAACAGTGATAAGGTAAGAAAGAACGTTATAAATAAAGATAGAATGAGATCAAACGATGATAATAGAATAGAAAGTGAAATTAAGACAAAGAGATCTCCCAATGTAAATCTAACTACTGGTTTGATCAATGAGTTAGTAGAAAGTAAAATCAAATTAATGATGAATGAAGAAGAATCAAGTACAAGGGTAGACTTGTTATTCGAGGTTTTAAGGACAGAAACAACTATGACTTGAGAGAAACATATGCTCCGGTGTCCAGAATATCGTTGATCAGAGCATTCTTTTCTATTGCAAACAAATACAAGTATGTCATTAGACAAATTGATGTCGAAACAGCGTTCCTCTACGGTGAACTATCTGAGGATATATATCTAGAAATCCCAGAAGGAGTTCAAGTAAACGATGACATTAGAAAACAATTCGTTTGGAAATTGAATAAGTCCTTGTATGGTTTAAAGATTAGTCCGAAAAAATGGAACGACAAATTTTCTAATGTAATGAACAGTTTAGGTTTTACTTCTCATGACCAAGATCCTTGTTTGTACACCTATAGAAGGAATACAGATTTTGTAATTGCGATCCTATACGTAGATGATATATTATTAGCTGGACGTAGTGATAGTTTACTGAATAAATT
The DNA here is from genome assembly GCF_009193385.2 of Nasonia vitripennis. Taxonomy (NCBI): domain Eukaryota; kingdom Metazoa; phylum Arthropoda; class Insecta; order Hymenoptera; family Pteromalidae; genus Nasonia; species Nasonia vitripennis. Next base: position 3,738,463 of record NW_022279608.1, read on the forward strand.
CAGCAAAGGCCTGAGTTTAGAATTTAAAATCAAGGACTTGGTATGTCCTAAGGAATTTCTGAATATAAATGTAAGCAGAGACTATGATAAGAATATTATAACATTGAGTCAGACTAAGTTTATCGATAAAATGCTGAAAAGGTTCGGATTCGATACATGTAAGCCAAGGAATACTCCTATGATACAGAGCGATGTAGCGAACTGTGCTAGGAAAGAGAGGGAGGAAAACGAGTATGTGGAAGAAAGATTTCCAAATCGACTGTACAGAGAGGCCGTTGGATCTATTTTGTATCTGGCAGGTACAACGAGACCTGATATATCTTATGCAGTAAATGTACTTAGTAGACATCAAGTCAATCCAACCACGAACGAGTGGAATATGGTAAAAACAGTTTTTCAATATCTAATTGGAACACGAAATCAAGGTTTGATATTTATGAATGCTTCTGAGAAGATGATTTCATATGCGGACGCGAGTCTATCTGACTGCAAGAACTCATTGACCACTAGTGGATACACGATTCAGCTGTTTGGTAATACTGTGGCATGGAAAACGCACAAGCAAGAAAGTGTTGCTCTGTCAACTTGTCAGGCAGAATATGTAGCTATGAGCGAGGCTTGTCAAGAGGCAATGTCCTTACACAATTCTGTATCAATCATGCTGGAAAAGAAATTGTATCGTATCACTTTGCGATGTGATAATACTGCTGCTATATCATGTGCTAAAATTAATGGCGGAAATAGGCTTAGACACATGGTAGAACGACGTGAACATTATATTAAAGAATGTGTAAACAGAGGCTATATTACAGTAGAATGGCTTAAATCCCGAGAGCAGCTTGCCGATATCTTTACTAAAGCTCTAGCAGAGCCCTTACATAGGAACTTATTTTATAAAATAACTAATATGATTCCTGATAATTAATGATTTATTTGTTTTGTTTAGAGTATTCCGATGAGGATAAGATCGAGGAAGAAAACGAAGAAGAGTCCTGGGACTAACGAGACAAAAGTGAGAGGGAGTGTTGGAATAAAGCAACACTTTCGCTCTCTAGTCAGGCCCGCAAGCCTTTGTGCATGCGCGCCGACTGCGCTCGCTTGGAGAGAGACTCTCGACGCTCCTCCGGCTAGAGTAACGTCAACCCTCACAGAGAGCGCACGTTCGGTCACGTAGAGTTAATATCGATATTATTTAATAAAGCCTTGGTACTTAAAAGATTATTCAAGTGTTCAGTGTACTTAATCCGTCCACCTCACTACTAGGTCTTATCGATTTCTGTAGGTGCCCCACGTTAGGTGGCAGCACCTCCCGACTGCAGAGAGAGAGAGAGAGAGAGAGAGAGAGAGAGAGAGAGAGAGAGCAGCCATGCTGCGAGCGAGGGCCGACGCCGAGCAGAGTTCCGCAGACCACGGTACAAGTCGGTTGAGCTGGAGAGAGAGAGGAGAGAATAAAGTGACTGTTCAAGAGAAGAGTGTTCCATCTCTGGCCTAGCCTAGACGTCCTCTTCCCACATTGGTGACCCCGACGCAGGCTTCTCGACGATGAGTAGACGAGCGCCGACGAGAAGAAGAAGAAACGCACATCTCGGCAAGTCTCTCCAGCCGCGGAGTCTTTGTCTCGCACGTCGCAGACAAAGACATTTTGTGATTGCGTCATTCTTCACGCACATCGCACACTCCCGTGTGCACGCTGGCACGCCGGTGCACACGCGGAGCATTATCGACAACCAAGTCGATCTCCTCGACACACGTCTTTTCGTGTCGAGAGCGGCAGCAACAAGTCCTAGCGACGCGCCGTCATTTTGAGCTATACGCGCGCAGGCACGCCGGCGCGTATAGTCTCCCCGCAACTATACGTTGCACAACGTGGAAGCCCTCGCCGATGGACTAAATCTTCTGCGCGAAGCCACCGTCACCGGCGCCTTCTCAGCGTCAAGGCCGTGACCTTTGGCGCTCTCCAACAAAGGATTTGCGTGAAGCCATCGACACCGGCGCCTTTTGTCCACCCAACCAACACCTCCTCATCGGCAGCAGTAGTGGCAGAATTGTAGCGTCGTGTGGGGCGAGACGTGCGAAATTCTCACACTCAGGTAATTTAGTGCGCGCGAGCGAAATTTCACCGCAAAGTCGCCATCTTGGTTACGAAGCGGCTCTGTTTCCGAGAACTGTGTGTGCGAATTGCAACAGTTCGTCGAAGTGTCACGCATACGTTGCGTCAACGAATAGATTCAGTAAATCTATATATATATATTTTTTTTTTTAGAGTGCGTAATTAACACAAGCGTGTGTTCTTCTTTTAGTTTCATAAGGCTTAGGGCACGTCAGGCCTCTCACGTGCAGACACGTTGCTTCCTTCTCCCGGACGTTGGTTCACGCAGAAGGAACAACAATCATCTCTAGTTGAGAGAGTCCTCTTACACACGCCGCAAGGTCAACTCAGCGCCGCGGCATATACAGGTTACAAACTTTAATTCCATAATTTTACGTTTCCTATCTAGGAACTTTGTGATTTCAATCATTTTCCTCTTTTATCAAATAAACAAACGACGATAATAAATAAATTCAAGCAAGAGGCTCCCTCGCAAACAGACGCTGTTGCTTCCTCCTCCCGGACGTTGGTTTACGCAGGAGGGACAACACGTCTTTTTCGAGAGCCACGTCGTTTGGCAACGCAGCGTAGCGTTAGCCTTTGCATTTGCACCTAGCAATAAGTTAATTTAGTTGGCGGTTGAACAAGTCTTTGCCTTGCTAATGTATGTACCTGCGAGTACACTTTAGTCTGTTAATAATTTTTTACGGCTTGTTTCAACGTAGAGTTAGGCTGGTCGTTGCACCCCACCGTTTATGAGCGATAACGAGTCTAGCTTACAATTAAGGTCGGGCAAGCTAGTCCCCAAGACTTTCCTTCCTATTTCGCGTAATTCAAGGTCACTCAGAAGACCCGGGAAAATGTCGTTATTCCACTCTCCAGTCAAGACAACGAATACAAGTACCAGCAACGAGAGCACTCAGGATGCCACCACGAGCGACAGCCAACCAAGTATCTCTCCATCGCTCACCACCCACGTTAATTCGGGTTCATTACCGAGCACTTCGTCAAACACGATTTTTGACTACGTAGAGGTAACGAATATGGCAACCGGCTTTGGCCTGCAACCTAACGGTACGGCAAACGCCTTTCAAGATGGCTTTCGCCAGCCACCTGGCACCATAGCGGGAGGCTTTGACTTCAGTGGAGTGAGCCAGCGATCAAATTTTCCAACTTCAACTTCGTACTTCTGGCCCTCAAGCACTACTAGCACCATTACCAACTACACTGGTGCCACCAACAAAAACAGGCCCTCAGACGGCCAGCGACGAGCGCCTAATGCCGACCAAATCCTGGAATCGATCGACCAGAAGATTGACAGCAAGATGGATGAATTTAAAAGGTGCATGGAGGAATGCTTCGCCTCGTGGTAGCAGAAGCAACCCACGGATCACGTCATTGAAAACAAGGCTGTAATGACAACGACCTTGACATTCGCAAGCTCGTCACTGACAACGACAACAACTGCTAGCACTACCTGCTATAGTTTTTCCAGCTGAACGCCCAACGTCTTCGGCAACATTCCCTCAACTGGTCACACCTTTCAGTCTGACCTGCCTTTTGCTTCACATAGCAATTCAGGAGCAGACTTCCAACAACGAAATCAGTTTCAAGGAAACTCCATGCTTGGACAGCCACACTGCCTTCCAACGGCACCAAGCATCTACAATTCTGGAACTTCCACAAACATGATCCTCAAGGATGGTTCAAGCAATTGGAAGATCTGTTCTTGACTCACAACGTCCATGACGACGAAGCCAAATTCAACCTCGTCGGCACACGCTTGAGTCAAGACATTCATCACGAGCTCCAGTACAAGATGAACACTCTTGTTAGAGGCTGCAAATATGAGGAACTAAAAAAAATTCTCACGGATAAATATGCTGAGACTCCGGAGCAACAATTAGACAGGCTTTTCAAAGGTCTGGAAATTGATTGTAAGCGACCATCAGACTTCCTCGCTGTACTGCTCAGCCTAGCGCAGGACCGAGTGCCCAGAGATACAGTAATTTCGCTCTGGAAAAGCCGTCTTCCAGCACAAATACGACTAATGGTTTGGAACTACAAAGAAGAAGCAGAACTTGTCAAAAGCGCAGATATGGCCTTCGACATCTTTCAACAGTCACACAACATCAGTGCTTTGAAGGACAATAACCAGCCTGCCGCCTACCCGGTCGACAAGTTCGAACAACTATTAGCTGCACTTCAGAAAACAATCAATTCTGAACAGCAAGGTCGTTCTAGGTCAAACAAGCGTCACAACAGGTCTCGTACTAATTCAAAGAATAGACGCGATTCGACCTCGGGCAGATCAAAATCCAAGCCGCGCTATTCCAACAACACAAACTTTTGCACCTTCCATTGGAAATTTGGCAAGGAAGCGCGTAATTGTCAGCTGCCGTGTGCTTGGAAACGTGGCCCCGGTCAGGAATACAAGATAAGGCAGCCAAAAGAAACGGACAAACAGGAAAACTAAAGAATCCTGCTGTCGAGGAGACTGACAGCCGGTCTAACCTCACCGCACGTCTCCACGTGAGAGACAATCTCTCAAATGAAGTCTTCCTGATAGACACCGGCGCGGACATTTCCGTAGTCCCCAAGCCAGACAATTGGCAAGGTAAGCCAGCTAACCTCAAGCTCTATGCGGTCAATGGCTCCACTATCAACATTTATGGCGTCAAACGTCGCGAGTTGGACGTTGGCCTACCATACAAAATCGCTTGGAACTTCACCATAGCGGATGTTCCGCATTCAATCATAGGAGCCGATCTCCTGAAGCATTACCATCTTCTGCCAGATCTCAAGCTCAAGAGACTGGTAGATGGAAATCAGTTTACGCACGCTCCCGCTTTCGTCAAGTCAGTGCAGCCAGTGCAAATTTCCAAACCATAAATACGCACACATCGTGAACAAATATCCCCAATTCTTTGGCCCTGACCAGTTCAGAACGGTCAAGAAAAGGGGAGTTTTTCACCACATTGTCACCAAGGGCCAGCCAGTCTCGCAGCGAGCCCGTCCTCTCGCTCCAGCGAAGCTCAAGGCAGTGAAGAAGGAATTTCGGAAATGGTGCGAGCTGGGCATCTGCCGGCCTTCCAACAGTGCATGGGCCAGTCCACTTCACATGGCGCCGAAGAAAAACAACCAATGGCGTCCTTGCGGCGACTTTCGCAAATTAAATCTAATCACAGTCCCGGATCGTTACCCGATTCCGCACATGCATGATTGCATGACCTTCTGCCACGGCAAGAAGATTTTCTCGGCCCTAGACCTACGCCAAGCCTACCATCAAATCCCGGTAGCACCAGAAGATGTGCCCAAGACGGCAATAATTACACCTTTTGGACTTTATGAATTCCTAGTTATGACTTTTGGCTTTCGAAATGCCTCACAAACCTTCCAGCGTTATATTCACTCGGCGTTGGGAGACCTAGACTTTGTCTTCGTCTACTTAGACGACATTCTTATCGCTTCCACGTCTGAAGAAGAGCACCAGAAGCACTTAGATATAGTGCTCAATCGCCTCAACGAGTACGAGCTGCAGGTAAACCTGGAGAAATGCAGTCTCGGGGTTTCTGGACTCGTTTTCCTGGGTCACCTCATCACGCCTAACGGTTTCAAACCTAACCCAGAGAAAGTGAAGGCGATTCAAGAATTTCCATTACCACGGACCATCGAAGAATTAAGAAGATTCTTAGGTCTTGTGAACAGCTATAGGCGTTTACTCGCGCACGCTGCCGAGACACAACGCCCTCTTAATGAATTCTTGAAAGGTACCAAGAAGAAAGACAAACGCCCAGTTCCCTGGACTCCGGAAGCTGAGGATGCTTTCCGCAAATGCAAAGAGGATCTCATCAACTTAGCTTTTACAGCTTTTCCCAGTGAAAACGCTGAACTGCGCCTCATCACAGATGCTTCCGATACCGCAATGGGAGCAGCCCTCGAGCAACGCTCGGATGATGCCTGGCAACCCTTGGCATTCTTCTCGCAGAAGTTCTCTCCTGCGCAAATGAAATACGCCACTTATGACAGGGAACTAACGGCAATTTATGAAGCAATTCGTTAATTCCATCACTACCTTGAAGGAGCAGAATTTAAAATTCATACGGATCACAAGCCTTTGATCTACGCTCTTCAGCAGAGCCACGACAAAATGCCAGCAATTCGCTCACGCAGATTGTCATATATCGCCCAGTATAACACGGAGATTCTGTATCTCCCAGGGGAGGAGAATGACGTTGCTGACGCACTGTCAAGAATCAACGCTTTCACATCTCCTGCATTTTTCAACTGGAGCGATCCTGAACTCTTGGCTGATCCACAAATCAGGGAAGTCCTCGCTAACATCAACGCTTTCAAGCTGCCAACACTGTTCGACGCCAAACAACTCAGCGAGGAACAGGGAAAGGACGAAGAGCTAAAAGAAATTCTGCAAACGCCGGACCACCCCTTAAAGCTGCGCAAACTCACGTGGGGATCCGCGCACGCAGCATTTTACTGCGACATCTACGAGGACGTCATTCGTCCATACCTTCCCAAGAAATTGAGAAAGGAAGTTTTTAACAACTTTCACTCACCCTCGCATCCTGGAGTCAAAGTCACAACCCGACTCATCCACCAGCAGTATGTGTGGCCGAACATGAGTCGCGACATCGCCTCTTGGTGCAAAGCGTGCACAGCATGTCAGCAATCTAAAGTGACCAAACACAATAAGTTTTTGCCCAGGCATTTCATTGCTCCAGATGCTAGATTCGATCACGTCCATTTGGATCTCGTAGGCCCCTTCGCCCACAGCAACGGCTACACGCATCTCCTCACCATCATCGATCGCTACACGAGATGGCCAGAGGCAATACCAATTACAGATACCACTGCGGCTACGGTAGCTCGTGCTTTTCATGACAACTGGATCTGTCGTTACGGTTCACCCACGATGATCACTTCAGATCAGGGTGCCCAGTTCGAATCCAAATTGTTTTCAGAATTATTATCGATCCTAGGAATCAACAGGATCAGAACCTCGTCGTATCATCCTGATTCCAACGGCATGGTGGAGCGTCTCCACCGAGACATCAACTCAGCTCTCATGTGCCACGGAGACAACCAAAACTGGGTTCGTTTACTGCCCACAGTCATGCTTGGACTACGCACGCGCATCCGTTTAGACACCGATGCTAGTCCAGCTGATTTAGTTTTCGGCAAGTCAATGAGGATTCCCGGTGATTTCTCTCCCTTCACCAACGAAGAGCCGAACGTTCGTGTCTTCTACAACGAATTTCGCGATTACATGAGACAACTGAGACCAGTTCCAGTTAATCACAAGACAGCTACCAAACCATTCACACATCAAGGTTTAGATACCTGTACACACGTCTGGTTACAGGAAAAACCTATTAAACCTGCATTGACGCGGCCCTATACTGGCCCTCACAAAATAATTTCGCGCAATCTAGCGAACCACACCTTTAACATAGATAAGGATGGCACTGTCAAAACAGTCAACATTGAACGGGTGAAGCCCGCGTTCATCCTGCAAGATGATCTCGACGGCACTAAGGAAAATACCACTCCTGAACCGATCAGGATTCCTTCACCGACGGATATTAACCGCGTTCAACCAGCAGACGACACACGTCCAGCACCCCTCACCACTGATCCGATGGATCACCCTATTCCTTCCCCACAACCTCATACACCCAAACGTACGAAGTTCGTGCCGAACATTTTAAAAAGGAATAGGCATTCGGACTCGATTCTGTTACAAAACGAGACTTCTAAGAAACGAATCTCTTTCGCTCGTAAACCTCAAGTCAGAACGTTCGTTTCAGAAACTCAACCAAAGAACAATTTAGATTTAGTATACATTGTTAACACGTTACGAGAAATTTTCTCACGTTAGTCAAGCTCATTTGCGCTGGGGTGTAGCGACTAAGTCCTCTCACGCTCCTTACTTATTTAATTTATCTAATAATCATTATTTAAACGTCTAGTCATGAACAAGGTTAGAGAAGCTCGAACACAGCTGCAGGCATACAGAAATGCCTCTTCCGATGAGCAGCTGCGTGCGGATTGCTTTCGAGTTGATTTAGAGCTCGAGCAATTCGAAGTCTTCCTTCAGCAAGCCCTCGAGCATCGCGAAACACGAGCACTCACCACCAGATACGCGAGTTCGTCAAATTTTCCGGTCATCCAAGATGCTCAAGTTCCTCAATTGTTCGTTAACAACAAACCTGTATTGCGACTTTTCCTGCGTGACATCCTGTATCGCGTTACTAGGAAAAAGCTCTACGAATGCTTGTCAGCACAAGGGTGCACCGATTTTTCCATAGATAGTCTTAAGAATACAAGAAAGGGCTCCGTCGCGGTCATTTCTTGCAAGTTGCTGTCATCCTCATGCGCTATTCAGATCAAATCTGGTAAAAAAGAACTGACTTTCACAGATCCTAGAGGCAGAGTCTCATACATCAAAACGAGACCCGATCAATTCACTCAGCAAGAACCTTTACCGAGCACTCAGCCCGCATTCAACAAATTAACGCTTCTTCCCACTCCTCTTGTAGACATTTTACAATGTGGAGATGTGATCAAACGCTTAGCTCACTATCTTACTTACAATAATTTCCTAAATCTTTACACAGCTTGCCATGATGACCCCCAATTTCATGGCACAGCACTTCCATTCGACTCTTGTTACGATCGGTACTCTCACCCCAGTGGTCTGAATAGAATGCTTGAGGATGTCAATAACTTCAAATTCACTAGTATTTCATTCAATACTTCAGTCAATATAATAGCAATTCCGTTTATTAACAAATTGTTATGGCGCTGCGTCAGCCACAGGCCCATTCCCGACAAGTATCTTCGTCTGCGCGAAATGGACCTATCAGCTGTCACTGTCTCTAAGAAAACTTTCGACTTACTCTCGGACAGTTTTGCAATAAACAAACTCACGTTGGGCAGCACTCCAGGTGGGTGCGACGAATTTCTAACAATAACCAACTTAGAATCACTGAACTTTGTAAATAACAAAAATTTATCGCTTAAGTTTTTAACCAGAAAAAAATGCAGTTCTCTGCGTTCTCTATCGTTTAACAATTGCCAAGAAGTGCCTATCGAACGTCTGTTCGACTTCGTAAAAAACAATACACACCTTGCAGAATTAAATTTCTCAGATTCTCAAGGTAGAAAGAGACACACAGTCGATCTTATTATGTCAATTTTCTCACCGTCCAATGTCACTGAAGCATTTAACTTGAATTATTCAGCTTGTAAAGTATTCCGTACTGAGATCATTCCTCGAGTAGTATTCTTGCGTACGAATGCTCTCAGGACACTCAATCTCGAAAACAACGACTATTTCAAAGGTTTTGTTACAGACATCATAGACAATGCGCCAAACCTAGTCGAGTTGAACTTATTAGGATTGGACTTCAATTATCCGTTACTTCTTTCAAATTTACCTCAATTACGGTCGATCCGGATAAATTACAACTACCATATTGTAAATGCACTCATCAGTGCTGGTCCTAAACAAACCTTTGAAGTACTCATAAACAATACGTGGGGAAAGAAAAGAACTCGAGTAATCAACCTAGCTAACTTAGCTGGAGTGATTCACGCCTGCGAACAAATAGATTTTAAGTTTGTTAACTGTCGAATCAACGTTCCGACGCACGTTCGCCAAGATCTCGCTACACACGGCGTTAGTCTACGAGCGTTAGACAATACTGTCTCTTTACTAAAGACTTTGTAAATACCTTAAGTTCATATTAATAAGTTCATACCGCGAGTTGTTATCATTAGAATTTACACAATCGTTATATTGTAATCTCAGATTCTAATATCTTTAGTTTTAATCATAACTTCTGTAAACGCTCTCCAGCTACTGACACTTCGCAATCACAAAAAAATGTTGTAATCTCTCTCCGTCATAATTTCATCGATCAAAATAATAAAAATACTTTTCAGTTTTTTTTTCCTTTTCGGGGGGGAGTACTGTAGGTGCCCCACGTTAGGTGGCAGCACCTCCCGACTGCAGAGAGAGAGAGAGAGAGAGAGAGAGAGAGCAGCCATGCTGCGAGCGAGCGCCGACGCCGAGCAGAGTTCCGCAGACCACGGTACAAGTCGGTTGAGCTGGAGAGAGAGAGAGAGGAGAGAATAAAGTGACTGTTCAAGAGAAGAGTGTTCCATCTCTGGCCTAGCCTAGACGTCCTCTTCCCACATTTCTATGGACTTTTTTAGCAGGGTATTTTAAATAGTCAGTCCCAAATCAGTACATATTTTTAATACGTATTACCAGGCAAATTACATGTTTTTAGTACGTACTAAAGATATATACAAAAAATATGTATTTATTTTTAACAGGGATGCGGTAATCCCTTTTGTTTCTTTGCGGATTTTTAAAAATATTTCTCTTCCTATCACGTATTATAATGTGATACCTTATTAAGCAATAAATAAATAAAAAAAAATTTCTAAATGAATTATGAAGGTGGCGATTTCACCTTGTCTAATTGCTAACTTCAGATTATGTAAAAGTTTCTAGTTACGTTGCGGAGTTTGTTGTTGATCGAATTCCATTATTCCATAATTCTAAAGCTCATCAACCACGAACCCTGCACGAACCACTTAGCGGCAGGCAGCAGCACTAGCATCATAACACCAGCACTCAGCGGTCTTAATTGTGTCGTATATTATTGTTTTTCATTTAGCATAGGTCGTTATAGCTTTTGAATGATATATTGACATGATTATAAATCTTATATTGTAGAACATCTACATAATGCAGTTTCCTTGAAGATATTTTATGTTCAGCTGTTTTTCTATATCTTCAGTATGAATGTAAATAAACAATTTCAAATGATCCAACATTTTTTCAGATTTAAAACATTAAATTTATTACAAAAATTATAGTTTTTTCCATTACTGTCTTGTATGAATGTGAAGTTAAAATCATTTCGTGCTACATATACATATATGTATGTATACATAAACATACATAAATTTATTGTGACTACAATTTTTTTTCATGTGAAGATACAAAAATTTTATAACCAATACACTGATTCTTAATGTTTCACTTTTCATTGAAATTAGAATATATTTGAGTTAAAATTAGATTTTCCATCTTAAAAATGGATTCTGTACATAAAATTGAAGCTGGTGCTAGTGTCAATATAAAAAGAACCGATGGTAAGTTTATTAAAATGCAGTTGTGCAGTTTATTTGTTCAATTTAAAAATGATTTTTCTTATTGATTAATTTGTCAACTTTAAAAACTATATCTATTTAGTTTGATAAATTTTGGCTTAGATTAATTGTCATTAAATTTATTAAATATACAGAAATTGTAAAACTAAGTGAAATTTAACATACAAGTTTTTATATAATTTTATACAAAATTTCACATTGTTTTCAATTTTATTGATTTTATTTATTTATTTACTGACCAGAAAAAAAATTTACAAAGTATAGTTCATACTTGGCCTGGTTTACAATAGTGAAAAATAAAACAATAATAGAAAAATCTTACAATTAACTTAATAATAAAAAATAATCATAAAAAAATCTTAAAATTAACTTGATAATCTTTTGAGAATGTTTGTCAAGATTTAACACTTTGAGTTTATTTGAAAGCACATTAGAAGTTGTAATAGCTTTTATGTAGCTATTTTTATTGCCAATTTTTTAATTTGTTTTTGGTATAATAATACTTCCATTTATAGTAACACTATCTGATGATAAATATTTCTCTTTGAGATAATTGTAATGTAGTTTCAGAGCTTCGGAAGTTAACAGTTATTCTATGTTTAATGTGTTTTCATGCATAACTTGATTTTGGTTAATCTTATATGCTTCTTCCCAAGCTATTATACCATGGCTTATAATACTTACTATGAAAGGAAGCATAATAAATCATTTTGAGCGTCTCTGTAGGCATGGATTTAGCAATTTTATAAAAAATATATACTAGGTATTTTGTTTTAGCAATTATATGCTGCATGTGGTTATCCCACTTTAGATTGCTGTCAAAAACTATTCCTAAATATTACAATTTTCTACCCTAGTTATGTTTTTATCAAGAATCTTAACATTTATTTCAGCTAGAACGCTTCCAATACTTGTATATAATGCTGCCAAATGTCATGCAAACAGTTTTATCAACATTTAATGACAAATTGTTTACTGACTATTTTTGCATGACCTTATTTTAGAATCCATAATCCAATTCTTCCTACTAGTGTATCTTTTTGTTATTTTTATCCATAACTTGATCTTGTTTAAAAATGTATCTACAGCTAAGTTTGGATCAGTTATTGACATAATTTTATGCCAGTTCCTAGATTTAGCAGTATTTATTAATTTTGTGTAATTCAAGATAACACAAGGTTTTTCATTTACTGTATTTAATTCATTTATGACACATCGTGGCATAAACCTCGATTTAAGTCATGCTCATGCAAAAATGCACTTGCTAAATCTCGGTTTATGCACCTTGTTTCATAAAATATTGTACGATACTAGGGCGGGAGGGTAAAGGGATTTCACCATCGTGGGAACATAGCACCCGCACTACTTTACCGCACTAGCATCATAATATACTATTATAGCAATGATAATCGGATAATGGTCAGATATATCAAGTTTAAGCTTATATGAAGTTGTGTTTGGGTTATTAGATTTTATATAAAAATTGTCGATACATGAAGCTTTAGCTCTCCTAATAAGATGCTTAGTAGTACCAATAAAACCAGGAATATATATCCATTACTAAAAAAATTGCATATAAAATCTTGGCTATTTGTTCCGTGCGTATTTTAATATTAACGCTGCCTGCAGGGTAAAGTTGGAAAAGTTGGTATGCAAGAATACATATCACTTAATGAGAGATTTGCAAAATTAAATATTTAAATAATCATTGGCAGCTTAAGCGGTAAGTATAGTATATTTCGATACAAGTGCGCAAAGTAAGCGCAATTCTTGCACGGTTTACAAGTTTGTCTCTCGAGCAAAGCGAGCCTTAAAATTTACTTAGATTGAGATTTGAACCCAGAACCTTGGCGTAAAAATCCATTGATCTACCATTTGAGCTATTTGCTTTCTTTGACAGTTAATGTATCAAAACTATTCACATATAGAATATTCGTTCGTCTCTATCGGTCTTCCCAAGGCAGGTTGTGTGGTGAGAAAGGAGAGAAAGAACTTTAAGACATTTTCTCTTTTCTTTATCCTTCTTGTCTTTGCCTTTTATGATGATGTTTTTCATTTAGCAAATTACACAACACAGACACAAAAATAGAAGAAACAATTTTTAAGAAAAAATTACAAGACACTAAAGATTTTATTAAAAATAACAAAAACATCATGTTCACTTTAGCCAACGAAGGAAATGTGACCGTAGCGATGCTAAGATCCGATTACATAAAAAAAAACTACAATTGTCAGATAGAAATACATACACCAAAATAGCGATAAATCCATTATTAAAAATCCAGAACAAAGTTAAAAAATTCATGAACAATTGGAACTAACGGCTTTTTCGGGAAAAAATACAGTAAATTCAAATTCACACAAACAGACACCACCTTGCCAAAATGTTATGGACTACCTAAAATTCACAAAAAAGATATCACTTTACGACCTATTATCTCTACAATCGGCTCACCTATGTATTGTTTATCGAAAAGCCTTCTTAAAATATTACGAAATAGCATCAAAAAACCTGACTCATACGTAGAAAACAGCTATGATTTCACAGAAAAAATTATAAATGTTGTAGTCCCACCGAACCACCGCTTAATCAGCCTCGATGTAAAATCACTTTATACCAACATTGACAAATCATTAGTCAAGAAGAGCATCGAAAAAAGATATATACAAATTGTACAAAAATCTGAAATACCTCTCAATGAAATCTTGTTGGCTTGTGAATTACTTATGGAGAATACGTTCTTTCAATTCAATGGCAAATTTTACAAACAGCTATTTGGCACACCAATGGACTCTCATTGTCATGGATGATCTCGAAACGGATTGCCTATCTAAACTATCGTTCAAACCAACATTCTTTTATCGATATGTCGACGACATTATTACATGTGTGCCGAATGACAAAGTCGACGAAATTTTAAAAACATTCAATTCTTACAACAATAGATTACAATTTATTCACGAGACTAAGATCCATAACTCCATAAGTTTTATAGATGTTCTATTGATTAAAGACAATGATAAAATAGTAACTGATTGGTACACCAAACCGACCTTCTCTGGCAGATTTTTAAATTACACATCACAACATCCTATGTCTCAAAAAATTGCCATGGTGTACAATCTTGTCGATAGAGCGATAAAATTATCCAACAAGAAATTTCACGATAAGAACATTCAAAACGTCAAAAAATTACTGCATAAAAATCATTATCCACCCGCCTTCGTTAACAAATATATACGAAAAAGAATGTTAACATCGAACACATTGTCAAGGCAACAGATAAGCAGTAATGAAAAACGCAATATTGTAAGCCTACCCTATATTCAAGGTTTTTACGAGCAGACCAGTCATACATTCAAGACTCAACATTGAAACTGTACCGAAAATAAATAGCCAAATGAAAAACATCATCATAAAAGGCAAAGACAAGAAAGATAAAGATCTAGAAAACAACGTTGTCTATAAACTTGAATGTAATGATTGCTCTGCCACGTATGTAGGCCAAACAAAAAGGAATGTGTGTATACGTATAAATGAACACAAAAAATCGAAAAATACTGTAATCTCCGATCACGTCAACAATCTGAATCACACTTTCAATTTTGAAAAATACCACATTAAAGACTGAGAGATCAATTTAAATAAAAGACTAGTTTCCGAAATGCTACATATACACCTACAAGAATACGGTATTAATAAGAAGGAAGACACACAAAATTTAAATACAGTATACACACACCTTATACACCAGCTGAAAACAAAACATACATAAGCCAGGCTCTAACGTCAATAGCGGAAGAAATTGTCAACACGACCGCTGATCGATTCTCTTCTCACTGATCCGCGCCAATTTCGACTTGCGCGAATTAGAATCGAGCAGCAAGTCGAGTCTGAGAGAGAAACACTGTTTACCTACTTTCCCCCCGCCGCACGGTGGGGAAGTGCCTTCTCGACAAAATTTTATACCGATCTTCTCCATAATTGTAAGTTTTATCTCACACTGTACATACATAATTATACACCAACAAGTTTTTAATAAATACAAATTTTTCACATCAGTCTCCTTTTTTTCGTTGAGAAGAAAAGAGAAAATGTTTTAAGGTTTTTTTCTCTCCTTTCTCACCACACAACCTGCCTCGGGAAGACCGATAGAGACAAATCAATATTCTTGGTCACCACTGAGGGACAAAATCAGATAGAGAAAAACCATTTTCTCTGAAAATATTGTTCTCCAAGATCACCGCCGGCCGCTCTGCCGGACCAGAAAACTTTGTGATGACCTTGATCCTTTGTTGGAATAGCCCCCCCCCCCTCCATTCCATTTTGAGCCTGGTACCCCAGGGTAAGTCTAGAGTAGCTATCTTGTTGGCCATACACTCCTTTGCCTCTGGATTGCTGGCTACGAGGATTAAAGCCCCCTCCTTACAGTAGGAGGCGTCGAATTTTGGCCATGTATCTGGTGGCTGGAGGTCCAACTCCTGTCTGACCGCACGCCGGAACTCCTGGAGCAATTCCAGGGTGATCAAACTATCGGGGTAGTCCTCCAGCACCAACACGATAGTGAGCGGGTTTGCTCTTTGGGTGTCCGTAAGAACGCCCCCTCCAGCTTGCCCCCTCACCTGTTTAGACCCGCCGTTGGGGTTTGCTCCCTCGGAATTTACGATTACAAAGTCCATATCGTCGGTCCCTACGAAGAGTAGTACGGTTCAGATTTGCTACGAAGACTAGTAAAAAAAAACAAATAGTTATTTTGGTTAAAACTAATAGAATTGCAAAATTTGTAAAGTTGCCAAACAAATTTTTAAAAATTTCGAAATCTAAAAAGTTATTATTCGATTTAATATTAATTTATTTCTTATAATTAAAGTTTTCAATAAAAATTTTTTTAATTCTGAAATTATTCAAAAATATTTTGGCAACTTTAAAAATATTGTAGTTTTATTAATTTTAACCAAAAAAACTATATGTTTATTGCCAAACTAATGGATTTTTTTCATGTGAGAAAGATCTGAAATGTACTAGTCTTCGCGGCAAATCTGAACCGTACTAGTCTTCATTGCAAATCTGAATGTAGTTGAAGTTCGCAACGTTTCTAGCAACGAAAAATTTTTTTCTAGTTGGTCACTTTTTAATAATGGGTAATGATTATTTTGCTTAAAAAATGGCTAAATCTCAGTTTTGGCGATGATCCCTGATGAGGAACTCGATTTAGAGGGCGCTGCCGAAGTCCGATCCCCAAAACGAGAAATTTCAAACTTTCTTGTCTAAGTGCTCGGCTGAAATACGTATTATCCCTTTTTTTAAGACGGATTATTGTTACTGGTAGTATAACAAATAATTACAGAAAGTTTGGTTAAAATCGAAGGTGAGAAACCTTATCTAGAGGGCGCTCGAAGAGGTGAAAATCGCGGATTTCGAACTTTGTCGACTAAGTGCTCAGGTTAGAAACCTATTATCCCTTTTTTTAAGACGGATTATTGTTATTGGTAGTATAACAAATAATTACAGCAAGTTTGGTTAAAATCGAAGGTGAGGAACCTTATCTAGAGGGCGCTCTAAGAGGTAAAAATCGCGGATTTCGAACTTTGTCGACTAAGTGCTCGGGTTAGAAACCTATTATCCCTTTTTTTAAGACGGATTATTGTTGCTGGAAGTACAACAAATAAATACCGTAAGTTTGGTTAAAATCGAAGGTGAGGAAGCTTATCTAGAGGGCGCTCGAAGAGGTGAAAATCGCGGATTTCGAACTTTGTCGACTAAGTGCTCGGCTTACACACCTATTATCCCTCTTTTTTAGACGGATTATTGTTACTGGTAGTATAACAAATAATTACAGCAAGTTTGGTTAAAATCGAAGGTTAGAAACCTTATCTAGAGGGCGCTCGAAGAGGTGACAATTGCGGATTTCGAACTTTGTCGACTAAGTGCTCTGCTTACACACCTATTATATCTTTTTTTTAGACAGATTGTTGTTACTGGTAGTATAACAAATAATTACAGCAAGTTTGGTTAAAATCGAAGTTGAGAAACCTTATCTAGAGGGCGCTCTAAGAGGTGAAAATCGCGGATTTCGAACTTTGTCGACTAAGTGCTCGGCTTACACACCTATTATATCTTTTTTTTTAGACAGATTGTTATTACTGGTAGTATAACAAATAATTACAGCAAGTTTGGTTAAAATCGAAGGTGAGAAACCTTATCTAGAGGGCGCTCGAAAAGATGAAAATCGCGGATTTTGTAATTTGTCGACTAAGTGCTCTGCTTACACACCTATTATCCCTCTTTTTTAGACGGATTATTGTTATTGGTAGTATAACAAATAATTCCAGCAAGTTTGGTTAAAATCGAAGGTGAGAAACCTTATCTAGAGGGCGCTCGAAGAGGTGACAATTGCGGATTTCGAACTTTGTCGACTAAGTGCTCGGCTTACACACCTATTATCCCTCTTTTTTAGACGGATTATTGTTATTGGTAGTATAACAAATAATTACAGCAAGTTTGGTTAAAAGCGAAGGTTAGAAACCTTATCTAGAGGGCGCTCGAAGAGGTGACAATTGCGGATTTCGAACTTTGTCGACTAAGTGCTCTGCTTACACACCTATTATATCTTTTTTTTAGACAGATTGTTGTTACTGGTAGTACAACAAATAATTACAACGAGTTTGGTTAAAATCGAAGGTTAGAAACCTTATCTAGAGGGCGCTCGAAGAGGTGACAATTGCGGATTTCGAACTTTGTCGACTAAGTGCTCGGCTTACACACCTATTATATCTTTTTTTTTAGACAGATTGTTATTACTGGTAGTATAACAAATAATTACAACGAGTTTGGTTAAAATCGAAGGTTAGAAACCTTATCTAGAGGGCGCTCGAAGAGGTGACAATTGCGGATTTCGAACTTTGTCGACTAAGTGCTCGGCTTACACACCTATTATATCTTTTTTTTTAGACAGATTGTTATTACTGGTAGTATAACAAATAATTACAGCAAGTTTGGTTAAAAGCGAAGGTTAGAAACCTTATCTAGAGGGCGCTCGAAGAGGTGACAATTGCGGATTTCGAACTTTGTCGACTAAGTGCTCTGCTTACACACCTATTATATCTTTTTTTCAGACAGATTGTTGTTACTGGTAGTATAACAAATAATTACAGCAAGTTTGGTTAAAATCGAAGGTGAGAAACCTTTTCTAGAGGGCGCTCTAAGAGGTGAAAATCGCGGATTTCGAACTTTGTCGACTAAGTGCTCGGCTTACACACCTATTATATCTTTTTTTTTAGACAGATTGTTATTACTGGTAGTATAACAAATAATTGCAGCTAGTTTGGTTAAAATCGAAGGTGAGAAACCTTATCTAGAGGGCGCTCTAAGAGGTGAAAATCGCGGATTTCGAACTTTGTCGACTAAGTGTTCCGGTTAGAAACCTATTATCCCTTTTTTTAAGACGGATTATTGTTGCTGGTAGTACAACAAATAATTACAGCAAGTTTGGTTAAAATCGAAGGTGAGAAACCTTATCTAGAGGGCGGTCGAAGAGGTGACAATTGCGGATTTCGAACTTTGTCGACTAAGTGCTCGGCTTACACACCTATTATCCCTCTTTTTTAGACGGATTATTGTTACTGGTAGTATAACAAATAATTACAGCAAGTTTGGTTAAAATCGAAGGTGAGAAACCTTATCTAGAGGGCGCTCTATGAGGTGAAAATCGCGGATTTCGAACTTTGTCGACTAAGTGCTCGGCTTACACACCTATTATATCTTTTTTTTTAGACAGATTGTTATTACTGGTAGTATAACAAATAATTACAGCAAGTTTGGTTAAAATCGAAGGTGAGAAACCTTATCTAGAGGGCGCTCTAAGAGGTGAAAATCGCGAATTTCGAACTTTGTCGACTAATTGTTCCGGTTAGAAACCTATTATCCCTCTTTTTTAGACGGATTATTGTTGCTGGTAGTACAACAGATAATTACAGCAAGTTTGGTTAAAATCGAAGGTGAGGAATCTTATCTAGAGGGCGCTCGAAGAGGTGAAAATCACGGATTTCGAACTTTGTCGACTAAGTGCTCGGGTTAGAAACCTATTATCCCTTTTTTTAAGACGGATTATTGTTGCTGGAAGTACAACAAATAATTACAGCAAGTTTGGTTAAAATCGAAGGTGAGGAATCTTATCTAGAGGGCGCTCGAAGAGGTGAAAATCGCGGATTACGAACTTTGTCGACTCATTGCTCGGCTTACACACCTATTATCCCTTTTTATTAGACAGATTATTGTTACTGGTAGTAAAACAAATAATTACAGCAAGTTTGATTAAAATTGAAGGTGAGGAACCTTATCTAGAGGGCGCTCGAAGAGGTGACAATCGCGAATTTCGAACTTTGTCGACTAAGTGCTCGGCTTACACACCTATAATATCTTTTTTTAAGACGGATTATTGTTGCTGGTAGTACAACAAATAATTACAGCAAGTTTGGTTAAAATCGAAGGTGAGGAACCTTATCTAGAGGGCGCTCTAAGAGGTGAAAATCGCGGATTTCGAACTTTGTCGACTAAGTGCTCGGCTTACACACCTATTATCCCTTTTTTTTAGACGGATTATTGTTGCTGGTAGTACAACAAATAATTACAGCAAGTTTGGTTAAAATCGAAGGTGAGGAACCTTATCTAGAGCGCGCTCGAAGAGGTGACAATTGCGGATTTCGAACTTTGTCGCCTAAGTGCTCGGCTTACACACCTATTATATCTTTTTTTTTAGACGGATTATTGTTACTGGTAGTATAACAAATAATTACAGCAAGTTTGGTTAAAATCGAAGGTGAGAAACCTTATCTAGAGGGCGCTCTAAGAGGTGAAAATCGCGGATTTCGAACTTTGTCGACTAAGTGTTCCGGTTAGAAACCTATTATCCCTTTTTTTAAGACGGATTATTGTTGCTGGTAGTACAACAAATAATTACAGCAAGTTTGGTCAAATTCGAAGCTGAGGAACCTTATCTAGAGGGCGCTCGAAGAGGTGACAATTGAGGAGTTCGAACTTTGTCGACTAAGTGCTCGGCTTACACACGTATTATATATTATTTTAGACAGATTATTGTTACTGGTAGTATAACAAATAATTACAGCAAGTTTAGTTAAAATCGAAGGTGAGAAACCTTATCTAGAGGGCGCTCTAAGAGGTGAAAATCGCGGATTTCGAACTTTGTCGACTAAGTGTTCCGGTTAGAAACCTATTATCCCTTTTTTTAAGACGGATTATTGTTGCTGGTAGTACAACAAATAATTACAACGAGTTTGGTTAAAATCGAAGGTGAGAAACCTTATCTAGAGGGCGCTCGAAAAGATGAAAATCGCGGATTTCGTAATTTGTCGACTAAGTGCTCTGCTTACACACCTATTATCCCTCTTTTTTAGGCGGATTATTGTTATTGGTAGTATAACAAATAATTCCAGCAAGTTTGGTTAAAATCGAAGGTGAGAAACCTTATCTACAGGGCGCTCGAAGAGGTGACAATTGCGGATTTCGAACTTTGTCGACTAAGTGCTCGGCTTACACACCTATTATCCCTCTATTTTAGACGGATTATTGTTATTGGTAGTATAACAAATAATTACAGCAAGTTTGGTTAAAAACGAAGGTTAGAAACCTTATCTAGAGGGCACTCGAAGAGGTGACAATTGCGGATTTCGAACTTTGTCGACTAAGTGCTCGGCTTACACACCTATTATCCCTCTATATTAGACGGATTATTGTTATTGGTAGTATAACAAATAATTACAGCAAGTTTGGTTAAATGCGAAGGTTAGAAACCTTATCTAGAGGGCGCTCTAAGAGGTGAAAATCGCGAATTTCGAACTTTGTCGACTAATTGTTCCGGTTAGAAACCTATTATCCCTCTTTTTTAGACGGATTATTGTTGCTGGTAGTACAACAGATAATTACAGCAAGTTTGGTTAAAATCGAAGGTGAGGAATCTTATCTAGAGGGCGCTCGAAGAGGTGAAAATCACGGATTTCGAACTTTGTCGACTAAGTGCTCGGGTTAGAAACCTATTATCCCTTCTTTTAAGACGGATTATTGTTGCTGGAAGTACAACAAATAATTACAGTAAGTTTGGTTAAAATCGAAGGTGAGGAACCTTATCTAGAGGTCGCCCGAAGAGGTGACAATTGCGGATTTCGAACTTTGTCGACTAAGTGCTCGGCTTACACACCTATTATCCCTCTTTTTTAGACGGATTATTGTTATTGGTAGTATAACAAATAATTACAGCAAGTTTGGTTAAAAGCGAAGGTTAGAAACCTTATCTAGAGGGCGCTCGAAGAGGTGACAATTGCGGATTTCGAACTTTGTCGACTAAGTGCTCTGCTTACACACCTATTATATCTTTTTTTTAGACAGATTGTTGTTACTGGTAGTACAACAAATAATTACAACGAGTTTGGTTAAAATCGAAGGTTAGAAACCTTATCTAGAGGGCGCTCGAAGAGGTGACAATTGCGGATTTCGAACTTTGTCGACTAAGTGCTCGGCTTACACACCTATTATCCCTCTTTTTTAGACGGATTATTGTTATTGGTAGTATAACAAATAATTACAGCAAGTTTGGTTAAAAGCGAAGGTTAGAAACCTTATCTAGAGGGCGCTCGAAGAGGTGACAATTGCGGATTTCGAACTTTGTCGACTAAGTGCTCTGCTTACACACCTATTATATCTTTTTTTTAGACAGATTGTTGTTACTGGTAGTACAACAAATAATTACAACGAGTTTGGTTAAAATCGAAGGTTAGAAACCTTATCTAGAGGGCGCTCGAAGAGGTGACAATTGCGGATTTCGAACTTTGTCGACTAAGTGCTCGGCTTACACACCTATTATATCTTTTTTTTTAGACAGATTGTTATTACTGGTAGTATAACAAATAATTACAACGAGTTTGGTTAAAATCGAAGGTTAGAAACCTTATCTAGAGGGCGCTCGAAGAGGTGACAATTGCGGATTTCGAACTTTGTCGACTAAGTGCTCGGCTTACACACCTATTATATCTTTTTTTTTAGACAGATTGTTATTACTGGTAGTATAACAAATAATTACAGCAAGTTTGGTTAAAAGCGAAGGTTAGAAACCTTATCTAGAGGGCGCTCGAAGAGGTGACAATTGCGGATTTCGAACTTTGTCGACTAAGTGCTCTGCTTACACACCTATTATATCTTTTTTTCAGACAGATTGTTGTTACTGGTAGTATAACAAATAATTACAGCAAGTTTGGTTAAAATCGAAGGTGAGAAACCTTTTCTAGAGGGCGCTCTAAGAGGTGACAATTGCGGATTTCGAACTTTGTCGACTAAGTGCTCGGCTTACACACCTATTATCCCTCTTTTTTAGACGGATTATTGTTACTGGTAGTATAACAAATAATTACAGCAAGTTTGGTTAAAATCGAAGGTGAGAAACCTTATCTAGAGGGCGCTCTATGAGGTGAAAATCGCGGATTTCGAACTTTGTCGACTAAGTGCTCGGCTTACACACCTATTATATCTTTTTTTTTAGACAGATTGTTATTACTGGTAGTATAACAAATAATTACAGCAAGTTTGGTTAAAATCGAAGGTGAGAAACCTTATCTAGAGGGCGCTCTAAGAGGTGAAAATCGCGAATTTCGAACTTTGTCGACTAATTGTTCCGGTTAGAAACCTATTATCCCTCTTTTTTAGACGGATTATTGTTGCTGGTAGTACAACAGATAATTACAGCAAGTTTGGTTAAAATCGAAGGTGAGGAATCTTATCTAGAGGGCGCTCGAAGAGGTGAAAATCACGGATTTCGAACTTTGTCGACTAAGTGCTCGGGTTAGAAACCTATTATCCCTTTTTTTAAGACGGATTATTGTTGCTGGAAGTACAACAAATAATTACAGCAAGTTTGGTTAAAATCGAAGGTGAGGAATCTTATCTAGAGGGCGCTCGAAGAGGTGAAAATCGCGGATTACGAACTTTGTCGACTCATTGCTCGGCTTACACACCTATTATCCCTTTTTATTAGACAGATTATTGTTACTGGTAGTAAAACAAATAATTACAGCAAGTTTGATTAAAATTGAAGGTGAGGAACCTTATCTAGAGGGCGCTCGAAGAGGTGACAATCGCGAATTTCGAACTTTGTCGACTAAGTGCTCGGCTTACACACCTATTATATCTTTTTTTAAGACGGATTATTGTTGCTGGTAGTACAACAAATAATTACAGCAAGTTTGGTTAAAATCGAAGGTGAGAAACCTTATCTAGAGGGCGCTCTAAGAGGTGAAAATCGCGGATTTCGAACTTTGTCGACTAAGTGCTCGGCTTACACACCTATTATCCCTTTTTTTTAGACGGATTATTGTTGCTGGTAGTACAACAAATAATTACAGCAAGTTTGGTTAAAATCGAAGGTGAGGAACCTTATCTAGAGCGCGCTCGAAGAGGTGACAATTGCGGATTTCGAACTTTGTCGCCTAAGTGCTCGGCTTACACACCTATTATATCTTTTTTTTTAGACGGATTATTGTTACTGGTAGTATAACAAATAATTACAGCAAGTTTGGTTAAAATCGAAGGTGAGAAACCTTATCTAGAGGGCGCTCTAAGAGGTGAAAATCGCGGATTTCGAACTTTGTCGACTAAGTGTTCCGGTTAGAAACCTATTATCCCTTTTTTTAAGACGGATTATTGTTGCTGGTAGTACAACAAATAATTACAGCAAGTTTGGTCAAATTCGAAGCTGAGGAACCTTATCTAGAGGGCGCTCGAAGAGGTGACAATTGAGGAGTTCGAACTTTGTCGACTAAGTGCTCGGCTTACACACGTATTATATATTATTTTAGACAGATTATTGTTACTGGTAGTATAACAAATAATTACAGCAAGTTTGGTTAAAATCGAAGGTGAGAAACCTTATCTAGAGGGCGCTCTAAGAGGTGAAAATCGCGGATTTCGAACTTTGTCGACTAAGTGTTCCGGTTAGAAACCTATTATCCCTTTTTTTAAGACGGATTATTGTTGCTGGTAGTACAACAAATAATTACAACGAGTTTGGTTAAAATCGAAGGTGAGAAACCTTATCTAGAGGGCGCTCGAAAAGATGAAAATCGCGGATTTCGTAATTTGTCGACTAAGTGCTCTGCTTACACACCTATTATCCCTCTTTTTTAGGCGGATTATTGTTATTGGTAGTATAACAAATAATTCCAGCAAGTTTGGTTAAAATCGAAGGTGAGAAACCTTATCTACAGGGCGCTCGAAGAGGTGACAATTGCGGATTTCGAACTTTGTCGACTAAGTGCTCGGCTTACACACCTATTATCCCTCTATTTTAGACGGATTATTGTTATTGGTAGTATAACAAATAATTACAGCAAGTTTGGTTAAAAACGAAGGTTAGAAACCTTATCTAGAGGTCGCCCGAAGAGGTGACAATTGCGGATTTCGAACTTTGTCGACTAAGTGCTCGGCTTACACACCTATTATCCCTCTATATTAGACGGATTATTGTTATTGGTAGTATAACAAATAATTACAGCAAGTTTGGTTAAATGCGAAGGTTAGAAACCTTATCTAGAGGGCGCTCTAAGAGGTGAAAATCGCGAATTTCGAACTTTGTCGACTAATTGTTCCGGTTAGAAACCTATTATCCCTCTTTTTTAGACGGATTATTGTTGCTGGTAGTACAACAGATAATTACAGCAAGTTTGGTTAAAATCGAAGGTGAGGAATCTTATCTAGAGGGCGCTCGAAGAGGTGAAAATCACGGATTTCGAACTTTGTCGACTAAGTGCTCGGGTTAGAAACCTATTATCCCTTCTTTTAAGACGGATTATTGTTGCTGGAAGTACAACAAATAATTACAGTAAGTTTGGTTAAAATCGAAGGTGAGGAACCTTATCTAGAGGTCGCCCGAAGAGGTGACAATTGCGGATTTCGAACTTTGTCGACTAAGTGCTCGGCTTACACACCTATTATCCCTCTTTTTTAGACGGATTATTGTTATTGGTAGTATAACAAATAATTACAGCAAGTTTGGTTAAAAGCGAAGGTTAGAAACCTTATCTAGAGGGCGCTCGAAGAGGTGACAATTGCGGATTTCGAACTTTGTCGACTAAGTGCTCTGCTTACACACCTATTATATCTTTTTTTTAGACAGATTGTTGTTACTGGTAGTACAACAAATAATTACAACGAGTTTGGTTAAAATCGAAGGTTAGAAACCTTATCTAGAGGGCGCTCGAAGAGGTGACAATTGCGGATTTCGAACTTTGTCGACTAAGTGCTCGGCTTACACACCTATTATATCTTTTTTTTTAGACAGATTGTTATTACTGGTAGTATAACAAATAATTACAACGAGTTTGGTTAAAATCGAAGGTTAGAAACCTTATCTAGAGGGCGCTCGAAGAGGTGAAAATCGCGGATTTCGTACTTTGTCGACTAAGTGCTCGGGTTAGAAACCCATAATCCCTTTTTTTTTAGACGGATTATTGTTACTGGTAGTATAACAAATAATTACAGCAAGTTTGGTTAAAATCGAAGGTGAGAAACCTTATCTAGAGGGCGCTCGAAGAGGTGAAAATCGCGGATTTCGAACTTTGTCGACTAAGTGCTCGGCTTACACACCTATTATCCCTCTTTTTTAGACGGATTATTGTTACTGGTAGTATAACAAATAATTACAGCAAGTTTGGTTAAAATCGAAGGTTAGAAACCTTATCTAGAGGGCGCTCGAAGAGGTGACAATTGCGGATTTCGAACTTTGTCGACTAAGTGCTCGGCTTACACACCTATTATATCTTTTTTTTTAGACAGATTGTTGTTACTGGTAGTATAACAAATAATTACAGCATGTTTGATTAAAATCGAAGGTGAGCAACCTTATCTAGAGGGCGTTCGAAGAGGTGAAAATCGCGGATTTCGAACTTTGTCGACTAAGTGCTCGGGTTAGAAACCTATTATCCCTCTTTTTTAGACGGATTATTGTTGCTGGTAGTACATCAAATAATTACAGCAAGTTTGGTTAAAATCGAAGGTGAGGAATCTTATCTAGAGGGCGCTCGAAGAGGTGAAAATCGCGGATTACGAACTTTGTCGACTCAGTGCTCGGCTTACACACCTATTATCCCTTTTTATTAGACAGATTATTGTTACTGGTAGTACAACAAATAATTACAGCAAGTTTGTTTAAAATTGAAGGTGAGGAACCTTATCTAGAGGGCGCTCGAAGAGGTGACAATCGCGAATTTCGAACTTTGTCGACTAAGTGCTCGGCTTACACACCTATTATATCTTTTTTTAAGACGGATCATTGTTGCTGGTAGTACAACAAATAATTACAGCAAGTTTGGTTAAAATCGAAGGTGAGGAACCTTATCTAGAGCGCGCTCGAAGAGGTGACAATTGCGGATTTCGAACTTTGTCGACTAAGTGCTCGGCTTACACACCTATTATATCTTTTTTTTTAGACGGATTATTGTTACTGGTAGTATAACAAATAATTACAGCAAGTTTGGTCATGATCGAAGGTGAGGAACCTTATCTAGAGGGCGCTTTTTTCCAATATTTCTTAAACTTTCATTCCAGCGTTTCAAAGTGTTGAAATGTTTTTAGAACCGTTTCATGTTAGGGCTACATTAAAACATTCACTAAACATATTTATTATATATTTTATCATTATTATTGCCAATAAGATATTATGTTTGCAGTATACTTAATACTATCATAATTTGGTAATAGTTTGATACTTGCTAATGAGAATTTTTATTGTAAAAAATATCAAAATATTTAATTATATTTTAATTTTAAATATTATGACATATAATAAAGTTAGTTTACTTTACTTCATTTTTTTTTCAAGAGATTATCATTTTTGTTAAAAAAACGAATACAAATTAACAGATAATTTCATAGCACCTGCACGTTCGATCTCGCTTCGTTTGCGGTAAACATATTTTTCTAATCAGAATTTTTATAATAAAAAATATAAAAATATTCCTAGTTATGTTACCTATTGTAGGGATTGCTTAACTATTATATTTAAAATATGTTTCGGATAAAACGCGTTTATCAAACTATGATAATATTTTGATACTTCGTTGTTATGTATGTTTATTTGGATATATAAGTTACAAAACCTTCTTATCGACACAACTCCATCTGCTGTCCAATGCAACCAACAAAGATTCTAAACTTTAAAAATTATTCTAAGTTTATAATTTTTTAATGATATTAATTGAGTTGTACTTGCTATTACTGTGTAAACGTTGCAGACGCTACTCTTGTCATTGATATATTTTCTGACGGTAAAGTTTTAGTAAAATATGTATCACACGTTGTTTTACCTAGAATTCTTTTAAAATATGTAAATCAAAGTTTAGATTATTATTAAATTTTGATTTCAAGTATATTTAAAATAATATTATTTTGTATACTGTTGTAGTCCAGAATCTTTCTCTATAGTTTAGTTTTGTTTCAAATTCTACAAAATTTATTAGCTGGTACTTTCCACATGGTATTTTTAATGACAGAAAAATTAGTTTGAAGCAGACACAATTAATTTAAGCTGATATAGCTTTTGTATACTTGTCCATGATTAATTGAAGCATCTAAAATATTTATAATGTCTGAGTCTACTGCAAAGCATTATTTTCCAACAGTTCATGTTGACAGATTTATTAATCCACCATCTTGTAGAAAGTCGTACTCTTCTGTAAATTTTAATTTATCGAATAACTCTCTAAATGAGCCGAGTGAGGAAGAAAATGAAAGACCACAAAATAAGAGAATTCGTCTGTCGAGAGAAGCTCAACTAGAACAAATGTTGGATGTCTGAAAAGTAAGTTATCTTCTTTACTTCCAAATGATCCATTGATAGTTTCTATTTTGACAATAGCACCTGAATGCTGGACATTACGCGATATTGAATCAGAGTTTAATGTCGCTTTAAGAATTGCAAAAAAGGCGAGAGATTTGAAAGATGAATTCGGTATCTTAGCGATTCCTGATCCGAAAAAAGGGAAAAGTTTACCTGAAATTACAATTAATGAGGTAAACAAATTTTATGAATCTGATATTAATAGTCGAGTTATGCCGAATAAGAAAGATGTAGTTAAAATTAACGAAAATGGTGAAACTCAGTATGTTCCAAAAAGATTGCTACTATGTGATATTAAAGTATTGTATCGAACTTTTAAAGAAAAATGTCCACAATTTCCTATCAGCTTTAGTAAATTAGCCGAACTACGTCCAAAATGGTGTGTTTTGGCTGGTGAAAGAGGCACGCATAGCGTGTGTGTATGTGTAATACACCAAAATTCAAGGCCATGCTTGAAGCATCCAAATTGATGATTCTCACGAAGGGATCTGGTGATCCAATTAATGGTTATATCGATTGTTTTTCGTTCATCTTATGCAGAAATCAGAATCCTGCTTGTTTTTTAGGAAGTTGTCAAAAATGTGGTAAATTTTTAAGATTTGAAGAACATGTATCTTCTGTATTATACGAAAATAAGATTGAAGAATTAATTTTTAGTGTCTAGCAGTCAACAAATAAATATACTTTAAAAAGAGAATGTCTTTCGTTGGATGATTTTACGTCTGAATTGTCTTTGAGTTTAAAAAAACTTATACCGCATCATTTCATCGCAAAAAATCAATCTAAATATATAAAAGATCAGAAGAACAATTTACAAGAGAACGAAGGGCTTCTGGAGATGGATCATTCTGAAAATTTTGCTTACGTCGTTCAGGATGCTGCTCAGCAATTTCATTTTAACAATGATCAGTGTACAATAAATGTTGCAGTACTATATTATAGAGAAAATAATGAAACAAGGCATTGTAGTTTTATAGCACTTTCTGAATATTCTACTCATGATACGGCCGCAGTTTATATTTTACAAGAAAAGATTATTTCTGAAATAAAGAAAAGATTCCCAAAAATGAATAAGATTATATACGTCACAGATGGTGCAAAGCAGCACTATGAAAATAGATATCTAATGATGAACTTGGTTTATCATGAGTCAGATTTCCAAATAATGGCGGATTGGCATTTCCATGCTACTGCTCATGGAAAGGGTTCATGTATCGATAAAAAATACCGTCGGATTCTTGTTCAGCAGCTTAAAATACATGAAAATAGTCGTTGCTTAGAATTTTTCTCAGCCCCTGTGATTTCTGACAGCTTGATCATTTCGTAAAGTAGTAATTTTTTAAGGTTAGGGAACGCGTAGCTCCGTCTGGGAACTAAATTTTAAAAAACGCCCCTCGCTAATTGAAAGTACATTAAAAATTTTTAGATCAAAAGGAATTTTGGGCAGAGCTTTGTTATGTTTGACGTGGAACGTCCCATATATATACAGACATGGATGAATAAAGATTATTTTAAAATTGGTTCAGATGAAAGGGATGCTGCGATTAAATATTTGTGCAGATATGCTGTTTTTTGCCATTTATTTGTGAATATGAGATGACGAATGCTTTATGTATTCATGCATATCATAAGATGTAATCAGTAAATTTGGTCCAGATAAAAGGGATGCTGCGATTAAATATTTGTGCAGATATAATTTTTTTTAAAGTTATTTATTTGTGAATATGAAATGTCGATTTATGTATTCATACATATCACAAAATGTTAACTGCAGATTCGATTTACATAAAAGGGATGCTACAAATAATGACTCGAGCAGATATAATCGTTTTTTTTTAAGTTTTGTGTTCGTGGCATATAATGACGAATGAAGTATTCATTCATATCACAAGATAAAATCCGCAGTTTTGGTTGAGATCAAAGGCATGCTGAAAATGGTTATTTGTGCAGATTACCTATTTTTAATTCTATGTGTTTGTGAATATGAAATGATGCACATGCGTATCACAAGATGAAATCTGCAATTTTGGTCGGGATAAATGAAGACGATAAATGGATATTCGAAGACGGTGTCTAGGTGTACGGGGTGGCAGTTCTTTTTTATCTGTTATTTCGTCGCGGAAAATATCAAACTCGTCTAACCTTTTACTTTTTTTATAGTTAATCTTCTTTTTTATGTTTACAAGAATTAACTACCATCGAGTGTACATCTAATATTCAACAGTATATTTAATAATGACACGTCAAATAATTAAGGGGATGTCGGCGCAAAAGCTTTGCAAATCCACCACGAAGTATTTTGTATTTTCAAACTTCTAGAAAGACAGAAAGTCCGATCGAATTTTTCTTTCGGTAGAACGTTTCATTAAACTTAAGGTAGTTTATTAAAAAAATTAATATTCTTATAGATTGCTGCAATTTTGTAAATATATCCTATTAAGTGCCCTCTATAACGTGGTAAAATTGTTTTGAGGATATTTGATGCTCTAAACACTTTCTATCAATATTTTGATATACAAAACTAAAAATTCTAGAGTTTTCACACTTGATAACACCCCTAGTGAAAATGTAATAAAGTGTAATAAAATATAAGAAAATGTAACAAATCGTACTGTGACGAGACACGAGTCTCGCACATATAGAGCGAAAGTTAAACCGTTACAGTACCATTTTGTACGTTTTTGTTGGATGTCGGACCTTTTTTACGTTTTATTACAGTTTGCTACATTTTATTACATTTTGTTACATTTTATCATAATTTATTACAAATCCATCGATTCAGGATTTCATGTGGAAATCTTCTTTGAAACGACAAATGTAACAATACGTAAAAAAGTATAACAAAATGTAAAAAATTGTCTGTCGCGTAATATTATATAAGGAAATGGCGACTTTTTTATTTTCTTACTTCTGCTTACATCCTTTTACTTTTTCCTACAATTTTTTATGCATTGTTACATTTTATTATAAAATTAATAATTAAAAAAATATATTGACTATATTGGGCGGTAAAATAACATATGTAATAAAATGTAAAAAAAAAAGTTAACAAATCTGAAAATGTAAGAAACTATACAAAAACGTATGAGAAAATGGTCTGAAATCCAACAAAAATGTATACTTTCTAACATTTTCTTACATTTTTTTATGTTTTATTACAATTTATTACAATTCATTACATTTTTTTTCCACTCGGGACTGCATAATATTTAAAAAACTTAATTTTGTAATTCAACCTCGATTTGAGCACCACTGGGCCAATTGAACTACCTTAACACTAGGGTGATACAGACTCGGTTTTTCATTAGCAAACTTTATTCAAAAAGTTTAATGTAATAGAAAATCAGTGTTTTTTGGGACGACATCCCATTTAATATCATCACAATTAATTTGTAAATTGCGAGCGAAGCGAGCGTTTTTTGCTAGTTATATTAATTATAGAACATTACTCAACCCTATTAAAAAATCTCACCTGAGATCTCACAAGAGATTTTTAAATAGAGAAATATAAATCATATACTGATCTGCTGAGTTATCTTCACCAATGGTTCAGTACTAAACTCTAAATTATATGTTGATTAGCTGCGTTATCTCTACTATTAGTAGATTACTAAAATATAAATTAGTAGATAAGCTAGGCCGGTTCTGGACCACGTACCTACTGTCGGTAAGGTAGATATCTAATCCAAGTTACCGACCGAGCAGCTGACCCAACTTATCGACCGAGTAGTCCGAGTTATCGACCGGGTTGTGACCCAAGCTACTGACCCCGGGGAATCCCCGAGGGGGTATAACTCAAGTTATCCATAGGACCCAAGACTGGGAATCCCAAAGGTGAAAATTAATTCAATACAAAAAAATTGAAAAAAAAAAATTTTATTTAACTTTTTTATAAATTGTTTTTTAATGATATTCTCAGAATCTCTTGTATCCTTCTCGTTCAGGTAGAGAGCGTGTTTTGCTGGAGTACTTCTCAGTCAGCTTACTTTTCTTCTAATCTGCTTCTTGTTGGTTCTGAGAAGTATCCGTCTTCATATACAAATCATCGGTGTAAAAAAAAGGACTGAAATAAAGAATTTTTTTTAACTTATAATAAGATAGTGTTATTTGTAATCCTAAATTTTTTAGAGATCGTGAGAGCCCTCACCTTTGCTCTCACCTAAGGTACTTCCAGTTCAATGTCACTAATGAGTCTCTTACCACGAGTGGTGAGAGGCGCACGCGCGTATACCTGTCCGTTTGTCTTTTTTTTTATTTTTACAAAACAATACATAACAGTTTATTTTGAACTTTTTTTTTAGTGGCATTGAGTGGTCTGTCTTTATCTATCACGAGAAATCCATACTTGTCATATGTCCAACACTTGGAGCACAGTTCATTGAATTGCGTATATATCATATCAGTATTCACGTGATCGTTGTAGATGTGTCTCAAATTCACATCGTCTTATCTGAATGCTGCCAACAAATTGTTGTTGTCTCTCACGAGATGTTTGGGAATATGCGCGTAAGACTGACAGAGATAGAAACAATCGACTTGCTTGTGTCTACCCATGCAGAAGAACTCTCTCACATTGTCCTGCTTCTCGCAGGCTATGTCATCGAATACGATGATGGAGTTGGGTAATGCGTTGTCGGGGGATATCACTTCGTCATGCTCTTTGAAAGCAAAATACTGCACTTCATCTATGGATTACAAGAGTTCTCTGAGCAGACGATATTTCGGCTGATCGAGTGATTTGGAATAGATGTAGATGTTTTCGAATCTCAGTCCGTTGGGATGTGTAATGAGTGACAGTAGACTGTTAGTTTTGTCGCAGTTGGATGGTCCACAGAATACAGCTCGTACGTTACTCGGAAGTAGTTCACCATGTCGCTTCTTAGGTCCAACATCCTGATGCGCTATATCGTCAAAATTCAATACCGGTAGCTTGACAGTTGGTTCCTTGAAATCCATGTTTGCAGCGGACTGTCTCGATCACGATTGTGCCTCAGCCTATAAATAGACCGCTTTTATAGTCGCGTCCTCAGTCGTGAGGCAACCTCTGAAGCGTAATGATCGTAAAGAAGCGACGACAACGAGGACGTGGCTTACTGAACAAACTCATCAACAATTTACCAGTGAAGCTTCATCTGCCTGGATACCAGTACTGTGGACCCGGCACCAAATTGAAAAAACCCCTTGCCCGAGGTGATCCGGGTATCAATCCTCTGGACGCAGCGTGCAAGGAGCACGATATTGCCTATTCGCAGAATCGTTGAGGCTAGGAACGCAGCAGACAGAGTTCTAGCTGACAAAGCCTGGCGAATAGTTCTAACCAAAGTATGGGGTTCAAGCGCAAAAAGAAGAACCCACCTGCCTCGTTGAACAAGGTGATCTGTGTCAAGAACTTTGACACCTTCGACTGCGGTCACCTCTGAATTTTTTGTGCAACGAGCTAGATAGGGGGAAGCTTATATAAAGACCAGCGAGAGTAGATTCACCTCATTATGAGTTCATCCATGGAGCAGTCATCACTGACTCTGACTCTGTCAGGCTACTCCTCCGTACTCGAAGCTGAGTATTTTCCACCTATCGAGCTCTCACCGAAAGAGACGTACGTTCTCGGTTTAGTTGAACTTCTCACCTTCAATACTATACCCAAAATCGATACATGTAAGAACAAGTTCTACGTGGGCGAAGAGGAAGTTACTGTAGCGACGGGTAGCTACGAGATCGAAGACATAGAGAAAGCTCTTCACGAGTTACTAGCTCCAAAAGGTATATCGATCAGTCTCAAACCAAATAACAATACGTTACGCAGTGACGTGAAGTGCAGTCACGCCATTGATTTCCGTCCAGCTGACTCCATAGCTTCGCTACTGGGCTTCAAAAGACGCATCCTCGAGGCAAACGTCACTCACAGCTCTGATCTACCTGTGCGTATCCTCAAAGTCAATGGCATACGCGTCGAGTGCAACATCACATCGGGTGCCTATATAAACAGTCAAAGAGTCCACACGATGCACGAGTTCTTCCCAGCAGTAATCTACTTGTGATTGGTCCAGTGAAAAGTGAGTGGTTGGAGCGCTTTAAATTCCGAGTTCAAGATATCGAAAAATTAGGCTTTCGCTGTGTGGACCAGCCAAAGTTAGTGACGATCTGCACCAATCACAACGGGGCGTAGAAAGCCACATGCGCACTCCACAACGTTAAGATGATGAAAAAATTCTACCTGGACAACGTTTACATGGATTGGACACCTATAAATAAATGCCTCCCCACACATTAGTTATTGGAACAAAATAACAAGTTTATAATTCTAAACTTTAACAGTTACATTTTATTCAAGCTTTAATAACTCTCTTTTAGAAGTATTTTTCCTTATTCAACGCTTTCAGATCACTTGGGAGCGCATTAATAATAGTGATTGCTTTTATGTAGCTATTTTTATTACTAATTCTTTTGTTTGTTTTAGGTATAACTAGCAAGATCAATGCGCGCTCTGCTTTATATTACACATTTTTATAGGTTAGAAATGAACTATCACGCGCGTTCCGCTATCTATCTCGTAATCATATTCGCCAATCAATGACCAATCAGAGAACGAATAGAATGATAATTCCTTTTTTTTTAGAGTAGGATAATACTTTTGTTTCTAGTAACACTATCTGATGCTAAACATTTGTTTTTAAGATAATGGTAATGTGATTTCAGAGATTCTAGGGAAAAAAGTTGTCCTATATTTAATGGATTTTCATTCACTAGGAAATTATTTTTATCGACAATTCTTAAAATTTTGTTCTGAAGTTTTTGTAATCTGTTTCAACAATTAACATAGGCTCCACCCGAAGCGATGATACTATAGCTCATAACGCTATGAAAGAATGCGTAATAGATCATTCTGAGTGTCTCTGTAGGCATGTATTTAGAAACTTTATAAAAAATATATACTAGGTATTTAGTTTTCTCAATTATATATTGAATGTGGCTGTTCCACTTTAGATCGCTGTCAAAGACAATTCCTAAATATTTAATATTTTCTACTCTAGTTGCATTTTTATCAAGAATTTTGACATTTATTTGAGCTGGTATACTTCCAATACTACTTCCAAATGTCATGCAAACATGCAATGTTTTTCCTACATTTAATGACAACTTATTTACAGTCAGCCACTCAGCTATCACAAATAAAAACGTGTTCATGCTAACTTGGGTTTCTAACCAATCATTACCAGAGGCTATGATAGCAGTATCATCTGCATACGAAATTATGGACTCAGGAGAGACCTCCTTTATTATATCGTTAATGTACAGAATGAAAAGCAGCGGTTCCAAGATCGTTCCTTGAGGGACACCAGTGGTAACTACTAAACTATCACTCTTAGTACCATCTATTTTGACTACTTGGTGTCTGTTACTTAGATAGCTGGAAATGAGATCCAACGCTTGACCCCTGATTCCAATACGATATAATTTTGCAAGTAGTACACTGTGATCTACAGTATCAAACGCTTTTGCCAAGTCTAGGAAAATTATTATCGCAGGCTTACTCTTATCAACATTTTTATACAGTACGTTAGTTATATAATTCAGAGCATCTTTTGTACCAATCCCTCTCATGAAACCAAAGTGTTGCTTTGAGATTATATTGCACTGTTCAACAAAATCATATATTCTATTGTAGATAATTCGCTCAAAAATTTTTGCAACATTGGATATGAAAGAGATAGGTCGATAGTTCGTGATTTTATTTTTTTCGCCTGATTTATAGACCGGCACTACTTCGTCCCTTTTTAGGGCATCCGGCCATATCGCTTTTTCAATACACTTGTTGAAAGTATGGGTCAGAGGACCTACTATATGGTTACATAGCAGTTTCAAA
The DNA here is from genome assembly GCF_009193385.2 of Nasonia vitripennis. NCBI lineage: Eukaryota > Metazoa > Arthropoda > Insecta > Hymenoptera > Pteromalidae > Nasonia > Nasonia vitripennis. The sequence goes on from NW_022279608.1 coordinate 3,774,521, forward strand.
GTCTTTGCATTTATCTTATCAACTCCCCCATTTTTCAGTTTCAGTGTATTGATTAAGCTTATTATTTCTGCATTACTTATGCGGTGAATTTAGTCATAAGATCATAATGGGTGATCTGAATTCGGACCTATTGTCTGACTCGGACAACGCTACTACTATCAAGCGTCTGTCCGAAGAGTTATCTCTTCAGATCATCCGGCATGGTCCCACGCATCATACCTCATCGTCTCATACATGGATTGACCTTATCATCACCGACGATAACGACACTATTCTGGAATCTAAGAATGAGTGGCTGTCTAGTTTCGGCAAGCATTGTGTCATAGATGTCTCGCTAGACTCACGCCACTCCCGTGAGTGACACCTTCTCTTACCGAAATTACAAGTGCATAGACACTTCTAGTCTTGTCGACCTCTTGTCTTGTTGTAACTGGATAGCCATGAATTCCATCGAAACCGATCTGGAGGGCGCCTTATGCGTTCTTAATAACAATCTAAAATTAGCAATTGATGAATTGGCACCTTTGAAAACGGTTTGCCCACGTAGGAAATATGCTCCTTGATCTGGACCAGAGCTGAGGATCCTCATGGATAAACGCAATGCTACACTCAGGCGCTATGAGCGCACGGGGAGAGCGGAGCTTTTCGATGAGGTTCTTCGACTCACCAATGAGGTCGACATGCGTTCTGCTCAAAAGCGTGAATCCTTCCTTCGCCAACAACTAACGGACGCTCTTGATGATAACAGAAATATATGGAAGGTAATGCGTCATCTCGGCCTCTGGCCTGGGCGTAAGGAGGAGTTTTTTGGTTTCACGCCGGGGTAGCTAAATGAGCACGTCGCGGGAGTATCGGTGTCACCCATCGAAAATATAGACAATGCAATGGACACTATCTTACTTGCAAGCGAGGAGGGCTTTACTTTTAGCCCTGTTAGTATGAGCGACGTCGTCCTTGCTATATCACATTTTTCCTCGCAAGCGAGGGGTGTCGATGGTATTCCGTGCGGCGTGGTCGTCAAGGCCCTCCCAATTATTGGCGAATTTATTCTTAATCTATTTAACTGCTCCTTCGTGCTAAGAAAGACCAGCGCTCCTTCAAATGTTAAGGACTTTTGTCCAATTGCACTGCTCTGCTTCCTCTCGAAGGTACTCGAGAAGATTGCGCACACCCAGATCACGGAGTATCTTAAAATCATATACTCGACCCCTTCCAGGCCGGTTTCAGAAAACACCACTGTACAGAGACTGCGTTATTAAAAGTGATCGACGACGTACGCATGGCTATTGACAAAAAGAAGGTGACGATTATGTTGCTGTTTGACTTCAGCAAGGGCTTTGACGCCATCTTACCTTCTAAGTTACTATCTAAACTACGACAGTTGGGGTTCTCTAGGGCAGCTCTCATGTGGATTAAATCATATTTACAGGGGCGATCTCAGATGGTAATTTCGAATAAAAACGGAACCTCAGAGTGGCTTGAAACCAATCTGGGAGTTCCACAGGGTTCTGTGCTGGGACCCCTGCTGTTCAGTCTCTACGTCAATGAGCTTCAAACAATACATCTTTTTTACGCGGACGACCTCCAGATTTATCTACACACCAACAAAGATAATTTTCTGGACGGCGTGGCTCGACTAGCAGAAGCGGCACGGCTGGTTTCTGGCTGGGCGGGGGGATCCGGTCTGCGACTCAACTCCGGCAAAACTAAGTCCATATCTTTCGGTTCCATGAAAAACGTTAATGATATTAAATCATGGAACTTGCCTGGGGTTCCGTTGACGGGCGGAGTGGTCGGTCACGTTCAGTGATACGGTCGTGAGTCTTGGCGTTGTATTGGATAGCAAACTTACTTGGAAACCGCAGGTGGATGCTATCACGAAAAAAGTCAACAAAGCCCTGTATATCCTGCGATTTATCAGGGGCTGCACCACTGAGACTCTCTGCAGAAGGCGTGTTGAGACACTGATACATCCGCACATCGACTACTGTACGGTAACCATCCTGGACGCGCCAAATGAACAGAGAATACGGTTACAGAGACTGGGCAATTCATGTGTGAGATTCATCTTCGGGGTTAGAAGGGATGAACACATCAGTCCCTACCGGAGGCGTCTTGAATGGCTTCGCACCGATTCCAGAACACTCTACTTTGAGGCCATTCTACTCTACAAACTAATTCGGATTGGTGAACCCTCGTATCTGGTCTCATTTTTCAGCAAACACAAGCCGAGACCCTCCGGTAGGGGGGTTCCTCCGGAGCTGAGCATCCCTACCGTGAGCACTGAAACCGGAGCTAGGGCCTTCCAGGTCCAGGGAGCTCGGTTCTGGAACTCTCTCCCTTCTACTCTGCGGAGCCTACCTTCACTCGCCTCCTTCAAGAGGGCACTGCGGCGGCACTTGCTGGCCGCCGAATTGTGGCAACTCTGGGCCCTCTGGTGCTGCTTATTTTTGTTTTTGTTTTTGTTTTTTATTCTCGTCAGACTCGGTCTTTGGCCGTAACCTAGTTTAGTATTACAGCAATGACGTAGCCAAAAATCTTGTGCAATATTTTTCTTTTTTGTAACGGAGGTGTTATTACTCTTTTAGGCTTTTAAATATTTTAATTGAACTGTGATATTAAATTGATATACTTGTGATAACTACCTGGCTACTGTGATAAGGCATTGTGATATCTGCGTGCATTTTTCTGTGTTTTTTATTTATTAGTGTATTCTATGTGTATTTGTTATATTATGTAATAATTGTATGTATCTTACCATTTTGCCGTGAAGGCGAATAACGCCCTCTCTCTCTCTCTCTCTCTCTCTCTCTTAATTGATGAGCAGGATCGCCTGCTCTCACACTGGAAGACAGACACTCCTTTCATAAACGGACATGACCTTATCACGGCCACTCTCGACGTACGGATTCCACGCCATGTACCTAAAATATACTCTTACAGACACTACAAGGGAATCTGTGCTGAGAGGCTAAGGGACTTTCTTGGTGCATGTGGCTGGTCATCGCTCGCTACTTCATCACTTGACGAATGCGTTGCCATCCTAAACGCTAACTTAACTAACGCCATTAACCACCTCGCTCCATTAAGTACTGTGACTCATGGACCGAAACGTCACCCGTGGTTCACCACGGCTCTTCGTGACCTCTTGAAAGAACGAAACTGACTCTACACAGGGTTTCGCAGATCACGTCTCCCTCTAGACCTATATTTCTATAGATTAGCGAGGGATGATACTCATAGACAGGTCGAGGATGCCAGGCTGAATTATTACCACTCACGCCTGCCAACCCTGACTGATGTCGGCGAGATCTGGAGAGAGCTTGAGAAGCTTGGAATCACCACTCCCAAAGAGAACATCTCGTTTCTCCATTGAAGACCTCAACATGCATTTCAGTGGAATTTCCAACGATCCGCTCGCTCCTGCTGTTGAGGACTATCTGCGTGCCCTAGAGAGTATGGATACCCCAGATCACTTTAATTTCAGGGAGATAACGGAATCGGACGTCCTGGCTGCAGTAACGCACTTTGACACTTAGGCTAGAGACAGCGATGGCATCCCACAGGTTGTCATTCACAAGGCATTGCCAGTACTCGCTCCTCTACTCCGTCATATTTTCAACCTGTCATTGAGTTAGTCATGCTTCCCTTCTGACTAGAAGATGTCACTAGTGCGTCCGCTGAACAAAGTCAGCTCACCAACAGCTCTAACTGACTATCGTCTGATCTCCCTCCTCTGTTTTCTGTCCAAGCTGGAGTGGCTAGTGCATAGGCAGATTTAGAGTATCTTGAGTCAAGACTCTTCATTGACGATTTTTAGACGGGTTTCCGCACTGGACACAGTACACAGTCTGGCTTAATAAAGCTGACTGATGATGTCAGGCTTGGAATATACAAAAAGAAGGTCACACTTCTTCTTCTTTTTGATTTTAGCAAGGCGTTTGACACTGTGTGTCACGCCAAGCTCCTTAGAAAGCTAACCTCTTTCGGCTTTTCTAAGCAGGTCATCCGATGGATTGCATCTTATCTCACGGGCAGACAGCAGGCCGTCATTGGTGACGACAATCAACTATCCTCATACCTTCCGCTCAATACGGGAATCTCTCAAGGATCCCTACTGGGCCCTCTACTTTTTGTACTGTACGTCAATGACATAAGCCTCTGTCTGAACGTGGATATTGCACATCTGATCTATGCGGATGACCTGCAAATCTACACCCAGTGCCACCTCGAGGAGCTTGACTCCTGTTCCGACAGAATAAGAGCTAATGCCGAGAGGATAAGGTGCTGGCTGAGCAAAACAATCTAAAACTCAATGTCCTCAAAACTAAGGCGATCGTCCTGGGCTCGCCCTACTATATCAATGCTCTACCTACAATGGCTAACATCAATATAGGGAGAGCCCGGGTCGATTTTGAATCTTCTGTGCGCAGCCTGGGGGTCGTGCTTGACTCCAAACTAACCTGGAAAGAGCACGTAACACAAGTTTGTAAGCGTGCTCACTCTCTTATGTATAGGCTATACTTTTTTTAGCAAACCAAGCACTTATCTCTCATACAGTCTCATACATCACCATCATTAAACAAAACTACAAACACACATACACACACACCCACCTTCAAGCACACCTACACACATATCCTCAATCCAATTAAACTTTAAATTATGTATTTGTATATACAAGTACTGTACAACACATTGTACAGCAAATAAATAATCTAATCCAATCTCTCACTCTGGTGAGTACTGTTGACAGCTCTGCTGATTAGGCTTTCTTTTTCTGCCGCTTCTTGCCTCCGGGCTCCTTACTGTTATAGATAATTGCATGCTCCATTTTGCAACCTTCACGGAGATATATAAACCACCGGAAGCTGCAATTTTTCTCTGTCACCTTTTCTATTTTAAACTTTCTGCACGGCTGCTAACCTGCAAATCTGCTTGGCATGGTTTTTTACTTGCACGGCGTCTCTTTCTCTTCACAATCAACATCGTGGCGACATCTGCTGCATCGTGGGAGAACCATTAAGGCGATGTCACACCGTTCGAGGTCGGTACTTTCACGTTCTCTCTACTAACACCCCATCTAGCCGTTAGAGTCATAACAACTATTCTTTCACTCCGTCGATATCTTATCATCCTTCCACAAATATCTTATCGACTGTTAGTAAGTTATCGACGAAAAATGAGTGCAAACGGCGAGAAGAACGTGAAAGTACTTTTTCAACAAAGCAACAGCTGCACGGAAAATAGTTCGCAGGCTCCGTGGCACTGTTAACAGCGTCGAGAGAGCTATGTTGTACAGTCCCCTCCCCACTGCTGCGCATCGCGCGCCCGTCTGTGCGCAGCTTCCCCTCTTCTACGCTACAGCCTGACTGACACTGTGACGCACGTGTTTTTCTGTGCGACGTTTGCGAAGTCGGGTGAGCTTGATCAGTAGGCCAGTCAAATTAGGTGTTTTCGCTGCAAAAATTCCTCAAAGCGATTGTGCCGTCACCAGCAACAGGCATAACGGTCCGGTCGATATAGTAGCGACCCAGGGTCTCTGCTGGACCGCATTGGCGCTATCGTTGCGGGTAATACTCTTCCTGTCAGCACCGGGGAGCCACCTCTAGCTCCGGGCGCTGACAGGTGAATTTAGGAGCACCAGGCGTACATGCTAGCAGAAGACGCCGTATAATATTGTTGATTCTCTAATGCATTTATCTTTAATGCATCCGAGAATCAACTACTCAATAATTTGTGTTGTAAGCGCGTGTCGGGGTTCTAACGACACGTCGCAATTTCTAAATTTTCACCACTAATACATACTTGTAATTCGTTATTATATTCTTCATCATTGTAATTATTTTCGATACTGATTATGTAATTCATTCAATCTCAATACATTCAATAATAAAACACTTTCTATGTTTTTAAAGCTCTTGGTTCTGTTTAGATTTTTGGTAATTTTTGGTGACTTAAAGCGACATTTGTATTTATTGTATAATTCTAACGAATTAATAGGTCTTTGAAATACAAGAATGTATATGCAAATAATTCAGAAATGGATTTTGGAAACTTGAATACTGCAGCTTTTGCCAAACCTTTATTCAATTCTTCATCAGTACTAATAATACCTCTTGATAAGCTAGCATTTTCATATTTATCTAAAATAATTCCATCCACAGTACGGATATCTGCAAATGATTGTGCACCACGTACATGTAATAATGAAAGTCGTAGGAAAAGTCCGATGGAAAGATGTTGTTATTTAAATTCTATCACTTTAGATAAATACCAGAGATATATTATTTTAACATATTGAAACAAATCACCATATAAAATTTTATCTATCTAAGTATGATTGTTTTCAAATGAAAGCAAATACAAAATTTCCAAACAAGTAACCGTATCATTTAAAATTTTGTTTGCACTTTTATTCGAAAACTATTATATTCAAAGAGCTAAAATGTTGCATTTTGATTTGTTTCAATATGTTTTAAACTATTTATTTAGTTAGCTTGATCTTGAGAGTTACAATTTTGATTTTGATATTTTGGCTTTAGCATCAAAATCTTTAAAGCATATAAATATCCAAATCAAAATTATAACTTTTAAAATAAAGACAACTTAATATAACCCTACTGAAAAAATTCATCTCGTAATATCACGCAATTTTTTTAACCAAATTATCATGTGATTATCATGGGATAATTACGCGATTATCACGTGATATACAATAAATATTAATAAATATTATTTAAAATACTGAAAACAATATTCATAGGTAAAAAATGATCATTTAACAATAAATAAAGAGAAAATAAAAAAAAACTTTCTTAGATCGGGATTTGAACCCAGAACTTTGGCGTGACAGCCCATTGCTCTATCAACTAAGCTGTTTGCTTTCTTTGACGCCTAACGCTGTAACGAGCGCTGAGATTTCGAATCTCGCGCGATAAGGACTAGACTCTAGTAGACGACTTCAGTGGCGCCGCTGACAAGGGATTTTTCTTGCGAGGAGCGGGAGCGCTCTCAGACTGGATTTCGCTTTGACCGTGGATACATCCACGCAACAATCCGTGAGCCAATAACTGCACCCGGCGCACAAGTGTGTTTATCAAGCTTCGAGTGCCTGAAGGGACGCCTCCAGAATCACCGCAGCCCGCACCTATTTCTGGAAGCCGTCATCGGTTGGGAGGACGAGTAGGCAGCGTTCGGCCAGCGACCGAGTAAGTACGATTCTTTTCGATACCCGGGGCAAAGCCGTTGAAGGCCGAGATTCGTTGCCACTGAATCATCGGCCCAGCTTCGCCTGTAAAACCGCGCTCTTTCCTCTCGCATTCGCGCGCGCTCGAGCGTCATTGTTGTAACCTTTTGTATCACGACTATACTTTGACAATAAATATACGTCATTTTTTTTCAATTACATGCGAGTTTTCATTCTTTGTCTGATTCCCGATTATTTTGATTGACTGTTTACCCACGGATACACGGAGGAAAGCGTCGTGCTCCCGGCGCACCACGCATTTGCATCGAGCATCGGTAGGCCAAAGCACTGGTGATAGTGCTGCACGCAGCGGCTAACGTCTACTTACTATCACCCAAAGAACCTTCTCGAGGTGACGTGCGGCATCTTCACAGCCGCACGAATTGTCTGTCGAATGCCTCTTACAGCGCGTAAAAGCAATTGATATATGCAGATAATTGTTGTCTTTGAACTTTTTTAGCAATTTTCTATTCCGAATAAAAATAATTTAACTATTTATTTTATTTTTGTTTATTTATATACGTTTCAAATAGAATATTACTGAAAAAGTTCAATGATAAAAATAAATATCTGCATACAGAAATTTTTTTTATGGGTTATGCGTTAAAGAAAGCAAACAGTTCAGTTGACAGAGCAATAGATTGTCACGCTGAAGTTCTGAGTTTAAATCTCGATAAGAGAATTTCTTTTTTGCTTCTTATTTTTGGTTGATCATCTATTTTTTATTTATAAATGCTGTTTTTAGCCTTTCTATTAATTTTTAACGACATTTATTATAAATCATGCGATAATCGCTTGATTATAACGCGATCATAACATGATTATCATACAATTATCACGTGATTATCTCGTGTTTTTTTCAGTAAGGATAGTTCAAACATGCCGAAACAAATCTCCATGGTAAATTTTAATCCTCTAAATGCATAAGTTTATAATTGTATTGCTTTCTCCAAGAGAAAGCTTTGTGATGGTGAAAATTTCGATATCAAAGATTTTGATAAGTTTCGATGTTTTCGAGGTTCCTGAGTCAGGAAAAGTGGTTTTTGGAAAAATGTATGTCTTTATGTATGCAAGTATATATGTTCGTGTATGATGAACCGATTTTTTTTTTTACATGGCATTTGGAACTCGAAAGTTCATCGCCTCATCTACGCAAGCCTTCCACGCTGCCATATCTTGTGTCAACCCCACCCAAGATGCACATCTCCGATCGACACCCACCCGTCCTATTTCTACTAGATCCGCTTTTACGTTGTCCTCCCATCTACGTCTAGGTCTACCTAGAGGTCGCGTTACCATCGGCCTGCCCTTCATGACACGCGCTGCCGTACGGTCGTCTCCCATTCTCGCTACGTGCCCTGCCCATCCCAATCTGCGCGATTTTATTATTCTGTTAATATTTGGTGACGCGTACAGATTGTGTAACTCATCATTGTGTAGTCTCCTCCATTCCCCGGTTTCCTCATCTTTCTTCGGCCCGTATATTTTTCGCAAGACTTTATTTTCATATACCCTAAAACGGTTGTCCGCCTGCTTAGTGAGAGCCCACGTTTCGCACCCGTACAGAACCACCGGCAGTATTATTGTCCTGTATATTCTTATTTTAACGTTTTTAGACAACAGCCTCGACTTAAGTAAATTACTCACGGCGTAGAAGCAAGCATTACCCGAATGGAGTCTCTTATTTATTTCGACATTAATCTCGTTTCTATCATTTATGGTCGTACCCAGATACCTGAATTCGCTAACCTTTTCAAAAGTAAAATTCCCAACTCTGAGATCTTCCTCCCCTCTGCAGATGCCTAGCTTATCCACAATCATGTACTTTGTTTTTGATTCACTCACTTCTAACCCTGTATACTCCACCGCTTTTATGAGGATTTCCGCGTTTCTTGCTACCGTTTCCCTACAATCCCCCAGTATATCCAAATCATCTGCGTAGCCTAGTATCTGCGTTGTTCCATTAAGCGTTGCGCCCATCTGGCTAACCTGCATTTTTCTAACGGCATACTCTAACGTTAAGTTGAACAGCATCCCCTTGTTTTAAACCATCGCGTATCATGAAGGGTTCTGATACATTACCGCCTACTCGGACCTTTCCCGTGCTTCCGTTCAGACAAATTTGAATTAATCTCACGAGTTTTTTCGGTACACCGAGAAGTACTAGAATTTGATACATTTTGCTTCGCTTAATAGAGTCGTACGCTTTTTTAAAATCTATAAATAGTTGGTGTATGGTTTCGCAAAATTCCCACTTTTTCTCTAACAACTGTCTTATGGTAAACATTTGATCGCTCGTCGATCTGTTGCGCCGAAATCCGCACTGATAATCTCCTACTATATCTTCCGCGAATGGAGTGAGTCTTGCTTGTATTACATTTGACAGAACTTTGTAGCACGTTGCTAAAAGTGAAATACCCCTATAGTTATTGCAGTTTGTCTTATCCCCCTTTTTAAAAATCGGTATAATGATAGATTCCTTCCAATTTTCGGGTATTGTTTCATTTTTCCAGATGGCACATACTAGTTTATAGATTTTGAAAGTGAGCTCGACGCCCCCATATTTGAGTAACTCAGCTGGTATAGAGTCATTTCCCGCGGCTTTATTGTTTTTTAGTTTTTTAATCGCGGCCTCTACTTCTTGGTAGCTCGGTTCCTCCACGTGGGGTTCAGCAGTGTGAATTTCGTCCCCTAATTCTTCGCTATTTTCGTGCACGTTTAATAATTTATCGAAATAATTTTTCCACAGCGACAGTAATTCGTTGTCATTTGTTACGAGGTCCCCGTTTTCGTCCTTCATCAATTGCGCTCTACTCCTAAAACCCTTTCTGATGGCGTTAATCCCTCTGTACATTTCGCGGGGGTTATTTTCCTTACTGTTAGTTTCTATTCTCCTAGTAAGATTCTTTTGATACTCACGCTTCTTATTTCTGTAGATCGCGCTCGTCCGCTTCCTTACGTTAGAATACTCTTCTACGGTCCTATCGCTTCTATTTTGTAAGCTATCTAATTTAGCCTTTTTGCGCCTTTCAAACCAGAGTTCGCACTCTTCGTCAAACCATGGTTTGCTCTTTGGCTTTTTCTTTTTACCCAGTACTTTGTTCGCGGCCTCTTACCGTTTTTTCGATGTCCCCCCATAAGCTATTCGGTTTGTCATTCCCCTCCGGCGATGTGTTTGCTTCTTCAAGTGCCTGAAACCCGTTATTAATTTCTATCTGGTACCTAATTCGCTCTGTTCTATCTTGTAGTTTCTCAATATCGAAGCTTTCTACCTTGTTTGCTCGCTTACTATTTTGATTCGCTACTAGTCTAGCTCTTAATTTGGCTACTACTAGGAAGTGGTCCGAGTCGCTATCTGCCCCTCTGTAAGCCCTTACGTCAAGAACATTAGTATGACGCCTTTTTTCAATGAGGAAATGATCAATTTGGTTCTGTGTGGCCCCGTCCGGCGATGTCCACGTTGCCTTGTGTATGTTCTTGTGCTTAAAACACGTAGTTTTGATTATAAGATCTTTTGCCGCCGCGAAATTTATGACCCTAATACCGTTATCATTGCTGGCTTCGTGCAGGCTTTTCTTACCTATAGTAGGCCTAAACATTTCCTCCCTACCTATTTTAGCATTGAAATCGCCTAATACTATTCTTGTGTCGTAAGACGCGAACTGGTCAATTACCTGCTCTAAAGTTTCGTAATAGAGATCCTTAGCTTCTTCTTCTTTGTCCTCTGTAGGACAGTGTACATTAATAAATACATATCTATACCATTTCCCTTCGATAATGATGTGCGAGAGCCTATCATTGACGGATTTGAAACTTTTAACCGAATGTATGATGCTTTTGCTTACGAGAAATCCGGTGCCTAGAGATCCCCCACTCCCGGCCCCATACAGGTACGTGAAGTTACCCGATGCTAGTACTCCGCCATCTGGCCACCGCGATTCCTGTATTGCTACCAAATCTAGATTGTACCTATCAGCTTCCTTTACGAGTTCTTTAAACGCACCTGCTCTGTATAGACTGCGAACATTCCAAGTTCCGACCCTTAAGTCCCTTTTGGTTCGGATTTGATTTTTTTGAGCCATGATGTTATGTTAAACCCGCGCGCTTCGGATCCTGTTCCGATCGCAGGTGAGTCCACCGTTCTAGAGGTGATAACCCCCATACCTCTCTAGAACTAAGTATGAGAGCTTTCCGACTTTGACGAGGACAGTGTCAATTCGTCGTCAGACACACTACGGTTTCATTCTCGCATCCTAACGCCCCCCTGCAAGGCAGCGCGCCTTCGCTGGCATCGTTACCGCGTAAGACCAGGTGACGAATCATTCTACACATCCCCTTTGGGGGCAGTTGTCATCGCTCCCGCATCCTCCTTGGCAGCAGGATTTTTGCCCATTTTTGTAATGTGTGAGGAAAGAGATAGATTGAGAGATAAGAGATAATGTGAAGTGTTTTTGTTGTTGTGGTGCTTGCGTAGCGTTTCTAGATGAATGCGTTCGACAGTGTGGGCTCATCACACCCACGCCTGTTCCTATCGGCTGTCCGCGGCTGCTTATTCAATTTATTCGCAGCTAACCTCTTTCTCAGGGGCTGTTCCTCTATCCGCAACCTAAGGACGCGCTGTGTAGTGGTGATAGGCACCCACCCGTCCGATCTGGACGACAACGCCCAAGACCCGCTTAGGGTAGCGGCATTGTAACAGCATTTACGAAATACAGTTTCATTTTATCACAATTATTATCAGAATATTTCTAAGTGTGTATCCTACGTTTTAAGTGAAATCAATACATATTTTAAGTGTATCTAGACGATATATTACCAGTACAGTTATTTGTCGCTGAAAATACCTATCCACGCTAATCTATTATATTTAATATTGAAGCAGTATACTCCTAAAGGTAACCCATTTGATTATTATATAATATAACGATTTTTTCATACACCTGTATAGGTGTCTGACCAAGAATCCGCTACCCTTACCTCCTTCTCCCGCCACGCTCAATCGAGTCACTAGTGCAAGCCGCACGGTACTACGTGACCTTAGAAGGCGGTCGTGGGGGTCAAGCCGATTCGCGAGCGCTGATTGGCTGGGACGTGGCGGAGAGAGCGCGCGTCGCCGCGGCGGCCGACGCGGTGCGACACTTCTTGCTTGACTGTTACCCGAGACGCACGTATTGAGTGAAGTCGTGAGTGTCGGGATAGCGCGTACGCGTGTGCAAGGAGTCGAGAGAGAGAGAGAGAGAGAGAGAGAGAGAGAGAGAGAGAGAGAGAGAGAGAGAGAGAGAGAGAGAGAGAGAGAGAGAGAGAGAGAGAGAGAGAGAGAGAGAGAGAGAGAGAGAGAGAGAGAGAGAGAGAGAGAGAGAGAGAGAGAGAGAGAGAGATTAGATTAGATTAGATTAGATTTATTTGACGTACAATATGTTGTACGATAAATTGTATACAGCAGCAATAGTAGTACAGCAAAAGTGTGTATTGTGAAAGTATGATAATGTGAAGATGGGTCAAGCGAGAGTGTGTGAGTGTGTGCGTTTGCGTGAGTGTGTACAGGCGTGTGTGTGTGTGCGTTTGAGTGAATGTGTACAAGCGAATTCAAGTGTTTGTGTTTTCAAGCTCAAGAAAGTGCTCTTTAGCTAGTCTCTTGAAACCTGAGACAGATGTAGTGTTACGAATGTGAGATGGCAGGTTGTTCCATAGGTATGAGGCGCTGATATGAAACGAGTTCCTCAGCGTCTCCATCGCGAATGTCGAAATATCCAGAGATATCACCTCCCCCCTAACAGGCCGAAATGTCACGCGGAAGTCAAAGTATGCCAGTACGTATGATGGTACGGCTGTGTTAAACATTTTTCTTAGGAAACAAACAGTGAAATACTTCCTGCGTCCGGCAGTGGTTAGCCACTGCAACTCCCGCCTGTATGGGGCAATGTGCTCATCTCTTCTTACACCATAGATGTACCGAATTCCTGTATTCACGAGCCTCTGAAGTTTTAGGTCGAGTTCCTGCGTCAGGTCACAGTATACGAGGGAACAGTAGTCTATAAGAGGAAACAGGAGGGCCTGCACTAAGTGCTTGCGCAACCTGAGATTGGTGCTTTTCCTGAAAAAGTAAAGCCTGTACATTAGTGTGTGAGCACGCTTACACACTTGTGTAATATGCTCCCTCCACGTAAGCTTAGAGTCGAGCACCAATCCCAGATTACGCACGGAAGATTCAAAGCTGACCTGGGCACCCCCTATGTTAATGAAAGTGTTAGCTGTTGAGGGTAATGCGTTTATGTAGTAGGGAGAGCCCAGGACAATTGCTTTAGTTTTAGCAACATTAAGTTTTAGCTTATTCTGTTCAGCCCAACCAGTAATCCTCTCAGCATTGGCACTCATCTTGTTTGATAAAGAATTGAGCTCTTCGAGGTGGCATTGACTGTAAATTTGCAAGTCATCCGCGTAGATGAGATGGAAAACATCGGTATCAAGGCAGAAACCGATGTCATTGATGTACAATGCAAACAGCAGTGGACCCAGAACGGACCCCTGCGGAACGCCGATGTTGAGACGCCGAGGAGAAGAACGTTCGTTATTGTCACCAACGACGGCCTGCTCTCTACCAGAGAGGTAGGAGGCAAACCAGCGGATGACTTGCTTTGAGAAGCCGAAGGTGGATAGCTTTCTCAGGAGCCTGACGTGACACACAGTGTCAAACGCCTTGCTAAAGTCAAAGAGAAGGAGTAGTGTTACTTTCTTTTTGTTTATCCCAGCTCTGGCATCACCAGTTAGCTTAATTAGGCCAGACTGAGTGCTGTGACCAGTGCGGAAGCCTGTTTGAAGGTTATCTAGTAATAGCCTTGATTCAAGGTATTCTGAGACTGGCCTATGCACTAGCCACTCCAGAGCCTTGGAGAGAAAGCAGAGAAGTGAAATCGGACGATAATCAGTCAGGGCTGTTGGTGAGCTGACTTTGTTGAGTGCGCGCACAAGTGACATTTTCCAGGCAGATGGGAAGCAGGGTTCGCTAAGGGACAGGTTGAAAATATGACTTAGTAAGGGAGCAAGAACCGGCAAAGCTTTTGAGATGACAACCTGTGGGATGCCGTCGCTTCCCCTGGCCTGAGTGTCAAAGTGCGATACCGCAGCCAACACGTCCGATTCCGTTATAGGTTTGAATTCGAAATATTCCGGGAGGTCAAGACTTTCCAGGGTAACAAGATAATCCTCAACAGCAGGAGCCAGCGGATCATTTGAGATCGCGCTGAAATGCGTGTTGAGTTCATCTGTGGTGAATCTAGATGGTAAGGGGGCCTTGGTGGCAGAAATTCCAAGTTTCTCCAGCTCTTTCCAGATCTCAGCAATATCAGTCAAGGTGGACAGGCGTGAATAGTAATAATTCAGCCTGGCCTCCTCGACTTGTTTGTGAGCATAGTCTCTAGCTAATCTGTAAACGCGTCGATCTGATTCGAGCCTGGAGTCCCTGAAACGCCTGTAAAGTCTATTACTCTTGGATACAAGGCCACGAAGAGCCGCAGTGTACCACGGGTGACGTTGTCGTCCTGGAGTCACAGTCCGCAATGGAGCGAGGTGGTTGATGGCGTTAGTGAGGTTAGCGTTGAGTAAAGATATGCAGTCGTCAAGTGATGAGGTGGTGAGAGATGACCAGTCACAGTCGCTAAGAAAGTCTCTCAGCTTCTCAGGGCTGATTCCTTTAAAGTTTCTGTATGAGTATGTATTTGGTACGTAGCGTGGAATCTGTACGTCGAGAGTGGCCGTGATAAGGTCGTGTCCGTTGATGAAAGGTGCGTCTGTCTTCCAGTATGACTGCAGGCGATCCTGCTCGTCGATTAGGCACAGATCAAGCCAGGTGTCAGAACCCTGTTTATGGTGTGTGGCACCATAGGGAACGGACGAAAGGGAGTTCTCATCAATGAAGGCCCTGAGGAAATTGGCATCTTCAGATGAGGATAGTTGGTCAGAGTTAAAGTCCCCCATTATAACCTTCGTGGAGTAGTTGTGCATGTGAGTTGTTAGTTCGTTAATAAAGTTAGAGCCTTGGAAAAAAGGAGCATGAGGTGGACGATACACAACCCCCACGAAGATGGGAGAAACTCCCTTGGCCGATATCTCACAAAAGAGGTATTCAGGCTTGCCTGGCTTGCCGGAAATAACACTAACCGTCAGAGATTTGTGTATATAGAGGGCCACACCTCCACCGTTTCTGCTTCTGTCTCGTCTGTAGAGCAGGTAATCATCCAGCGAAGGGATGGATGTCACCTTCTCGCTTAGCCAGGTCTCAGTAACAGCTATTACGTGGAATAAAGAGCGAGTGGATAAAAAGAGCCTGATCATCTCAATGTGACCCGTGAGAGAGTTCGCATTAAAATGACAGACCCTTAGACCTTCAGACAGAGACACCTCAGAACCCGATGAAGACACGGCGGATGAGCTTGATGGCGGACGTGGTGGGATGAAATGTATGTGTGGCAGCTTCATTGTGGAGTGATGTTTACGGCGAGCGGGATCCGAGCTAAAAAATTATCCAGCTCGGCGTCGGTGGTAATGACGGTGGCACGCTCGTTGTCATCGTTGCAGCGGACGAACAGTCTCCCGTCCCTGACGAACGTTCGGCAGCCCTGCCTCCTCTTGGCTTCCAGCCTAGCCCGTGAACGCAGCTTGTGGACGTCGGTGGGGAGTAGCTCATTGATGTTTATGAGCCCTTGGTGGTCAGGGCTCAGAGCTTTGGCTTCCTCCATCACGGTTGCGTCCAGCTCGTTGGTGTGGAGCTTGCGTTTACGAGCTTTGGCAACGACGATTGCTCGTGCTAGTGCACTCGACGAGAGGGTGACGGCCAGTGGTGGCAATCTGCCGTCAGAGAGATTAGATTAGATTAGATTAGATTAGATTTATTTGACGTACAGTATGTTGTACGATAAAAAGTATACAGCAGCAATAGTAGTACAGTAAAAATGTGTATTGTGAAAGTATGATAGTGTGAAGATGGGTCAAGCGAGAGTGTGTGAGTGTGTGCGTTTGCGTGAGTGTGTACAGGCGTGTGTGTGTGCGCATGAGTGAATGTGTACAAGCGAATTCAAGTGTTTGTGTTTTCAAGCTCAAGAAAGTGCTCTTTAGCTAGTCTCTTGAAACCTGAGACAGATGTAGTGTTACGAATGTGAGATGGCAGGTTGTTCCATAGGTATGAGGCGCTGATATGAAACGAGTTCCTCAGCGTCTCCGTCGCGAATGTCGGAATATCCAGAGGTATCACCTCCCCCCTAACAGGCCGAAGTGTGACGCGGAAGTCAAAGTATGCCAGTACGTATGATGGTACGGCTGTGTTAAACATTTTTCTTAGGAAACAAACAGTGAAATACTTCCTGCGTCCGGCAGTGGTTAGCCACTGCAACTCCCGCCTGTATGGGGAAATGTGCTCATCTCTTCTTACACCATAGATGTACCGAATTCCTGTATTCACGAGCCTCTGAAGTTTTAGGTCGAGTTCCTGCGTCAGGTCACAGTATACGAGGGAACAGTAGTCTATAAGAGGAAACAGGAGGGCCTGCACTAAGTGCTTGCGCAACCTGAGATTGGTGCTTTTCCTGAAAAAGTAAAGCCTGAAGACTCAGAGAGACAGAGAGAGAGAGAGAGAGAGAGAGAGAGAGAGAGAGAGAGAGAGAGAGAGAGAGAGAGAGAGAGAGAGAGAACAGGTGTGAGAGAGCGTTGTGGAGAGTAAGGCGAGGCGAGAAGAAGACGTCCAATCCGAATCCTGACGAAGCCAAGGCGACGAGGATCGTGGGGAGACGATCTAGCGTCGTCAAGCCAGTCCGGACTGAGAAGGCTAGGGAGAAGAGGTGCAGAAGAAGAAGACGAGGCGAGGAAGAAGACGGCCAGAGCCGGAAGCAGCCGGAGAACAGCGACATTCACCCGAATTGTAAGTCGAAACTTACTCAGGCTGAGCCCTGACCTTTGTCCGGTGTGCCGCTGCGGTAAGTCGAGTGTGAGTGAGAGAGAGAGAGTGTGTGAGCAGCATAGCCGAGAAGAAGTAATTCGAGAGAGAGAGAGAGAGAGAGAGAGAGAGAGAGAGAGGGAGAGAGAGAGAGAGAGAGAGAGAGAGAGAGAGAGAGAGAGAGAGAGAGAAAAAGAGAAGGAGCGCAAGCGGGCCAAGACGACCGAGCGGCGTGAGGAGGCAGCGAGACTCAAAAGAGTGTAAGTGCGAGCGTGCGTGTGTGTGTGTGTGTGTGAGCGGCAAGGTCGAGTCGGCTGTGAAGCCAACGGCCGAAGTGTGGAAGTCGAAGTCGAGTAAATAAAGATTTGACTAGAATCGAACGAGTTATTGTGATTTCCTTCCCCTTAAACACCGGTGTTAAACCCGAACAGCGGAATCCCCGCGGAACTCCCTCCGAGATCCCCCTTAATAAAATAATAGTGTCGAGGCTTCGGGGCGAGGTTGAGACGCGAATTTTCACCCCTAGATTGGCCACGTCACACGAACTGCTGCAGGCACTAGAACATCTGCTGTATGATGTCACACGGATGTCGTCGATGTACGCGTAGCAAAAATCTAGGCCACATAGCATCTCGCCGACGAAGCGTTAGAACGTCTACGCGGCGTTGCGCAATCAGAAACTAATGAACGAGAATTCGATTAGTCCGAATGGCTTTATGATGGTGGTCTTAGCGATGTCTTCCTCGGTGACCAAGATTTGGTTGTACAGGGTGTTTCATTTTAATCCGACCACGACAAAAAACCATGGAAAAACTAATTTTAACGAAAAATGACCTTAACAAAAGTTGAAGGGGGTAAAGGGGGCCATCAAATGACACCAACACCTTTGACCTTGAACTCGATTTTCAAGGTCATTTGGGGGTCATTGTATTTTTTTAACGGGAACCCCTATTTTTGTCCTCGGAATACGGAGCAGCGGAAAAAATTACGTCGGAAATGGCATTTCAAGTTTGCCTTAGTGACCTTGAGAAGGTCAATTCAAGGTCAAATAAGAAGCATCAGCCTAAGATTGTTTTCCTTTCAATTTTTTCGTCGAATTATCATTTTGTTATTGTAATAAACATTAAGAGAATAATTGACTTAAAATGTGATTATGCTTTGCTGACTTACCCAGAAGCCGCAGAGGTTCGCAACCTGATCCCTAATGCTTGTAGAGACGCAGATGATATGGAAATTGAGGTTAATGCAGACAGAAATAAGATCGCTGTTTGCGTAACGCAAAGTAATGTGCACTTGGACCGCCTTGGCAGCAGAATCGAAGAATTGATGGACTATGTCAAGGACAGGAACAATTTGCTTAACCAAATTAAAGATCTTGCACCAATTTTTAGAGCAAGATATCGGAATCTCTGCATGGCAGATGATAAACGAATACTCAAGGAAAAAATTCGAGAAAATAAACGACAATGTCTTAAAAAGTTACAGCACGAGGTTGAGCAGTATCTTTGGGGGGCGACCATACCAAGTAGTAATGAAGAACATGAAGGGAGGTTATATTCCCCCTCCTAAAAGCCCGTGATTGCTGGACCGTATTGTGACTACGCTGTTTCCTCTTCAACTGGCAGTAACAGCTATCCCCGAAGCGGAGACAAATGACGAAATCATTCGAACAATCACCACAGAAGAATTACTGGCTATATGCAAAAGAGTTGGGAATAGCAAGGCTTCAGGCCTGGATGGCATACCCGATATTGCATTGAAACAAGCTATACAGGTACGCCCCGATATCTTTGTGTGCCTGTACAATTTATGTCTCGAAGAAGGGACGTTTCCTTATAACTAGAAGAAGCAACGCCTGGTACTACTACCAAAAGGATGTAACGTTTCTACTTTTCCCGGTGTTGGGCAATCAGTCGGATCCAGGATTTCGTTAGGGAAAAAGGTTAAGTACAGACTCTGTTTGTATGATTTAACAAAAACAAATATGCATTCGGTGTCTAAATTAACAATGTGAGTGAGTGATGTTAAAGCCCACCTGTAACAGAAATCATATATCGCGATTGTTAGGAAGATTTTGTCTGTACAATTTAAGTAATTTCAATCAGCGCGGTTACAATATTTTCGATGTTACTATAAAGCTACGGTGCGATTACAATTATGCGGATGCGGCATCGGTGATTCAGTACGGTATCTTGTTTACGGGGCGGTGACGGGGATTTGAGGTTAGGTTTGTGTTTGGTTGCGATGGAATCGTGTGCGCACGGCTACGTCGATCCTAATGCGCCGTGTGATTACGATTTCGGTCGCCCTCTGTACGCACAGTGGCAGTCGAATCGATATCACGGTGTTTTGAGGTTAGCCTCGGACTTGCAGAGACGTGTGCGCACGATTTTGCGGATCCTTGTCGCTGGCCTGTCGTTCTGATTTCCTGGATATCTCGTGTGCTCACGACGATAATCAGGAGGATTGGGGTACGGAAAAGACCCGCAACCGTGTACGTGTACGTTATTGTGCGTATATGTCGGGTGGGTGTGTTCGCGGTGCCCAGTGTGCTTTGCTCCCGCCGCCTGGCGCGTTACGACTAAATTGCTTGTCAGGCTGCCGCGGCCGGCGCTCATGCGGACTCGCCTTCCGATCGTTGCGCGCACGCGTTCACTTCGTGTCGTGCGGACTCGCCTTTATGTCGCGCAGCTTACTTCGCGCCGAGCCTGTTGTGGCCGCCCTTGCGTATGTTGAAGACATGAAGAAGCTGCCTCATACAGACAACCCTGCATGCTGGACACCCCGGGCAAAATTTTAGAGCGCATAATCGGCGTTAGAATAGACCAAGTCATTACAAAGCCGTGTCGGAGGGCCACATATACACGCGTGTGTGTGTGTGTTTTTATGTGGCGTAGGCAGAGCAGAGGGAGAGCAGTAGGATCCCCACAGGTACTATCGTTGAACAATACTTTTGTGGGGCTGGTTAACTAGCCTATTTGGCTTCTCTTTTGAAGTTTGACATTTCCATCCATTTCCCATCCACCAAGTTGATCAGGGGTTCAGAATCATACTCGTCTTCTTCATTCTGCATCGTCCAGCCATCTGCTTCCTGCAGCATCGTTTGGTCGTTTACTTCAAGCAGCATCGATCAGCCATCCTCTGAACATACTCAACACCGACACCTACGTTTCTCTGCATGGAATGAGGCAGTCTGGGCTCAACTAAGTTACCTACGTTCCTCAGCATCGGTCTAAGGAGCACTTAGAGGTATTCTACCCGAGCTCCTTTAATCTTTTTCATTGCCATTTTATACGATCGACCCCAAGCGTCGTGTTTGACCTCGTCCCGTAATTCCCTAAAGCATTGTCGCTTGTTTTTGCGTTTTTATTTTTAGGTTTCTTTAAGCGTCCTTCATTTCTTTTTCGCAGGTATCTACTGTTTTCCAGCCTCTTCCAGTTTTATAGTACTTTTTCCTCGCCTGTTGTTCCCGTCGTCTAGTCCTGTGGCACTCCCTACGTGCACTTTCAACCACGTTGTCCCACCAGTATACTAGTGGTCGTCTACAGTTGTGCACTCTCCTTTGCATAGCCGCGTCACAGGCTTGGGTTATATTCTCTATCACCTGTTTAGCCTTGCTGTTTGCCGATCCTAGCAGTTGCATTTCTTTCAATGCAAACAAACATCTCTTTATCATTATCCTTCGTTTTTCAACTCCTTTGGTCCTTGTATTCGCGCTTATTCTCTGCTCTAATTTTTTCACCCCCTTATTATGGCCCAGTGATTGCTATTTGTGTAGTGTTCACTCACGATCCACGTGTCAATTGTGCTAAGTAGACAGCTACTAACAAAGGTCAGGTCTACAATAGATCCTGTGTGTCCTTTTATGAAGGTGTAAGTGCTACCCTGGTTAACCAACACTAAATCTAGGAGACCAAATGCTTCCAAGAGTACCTGTCCTCTTTCGTTAGTCCTTTGACTGCCCCATTCTATGGCCTATGTGTCAAAATCGCCTGCGATAATTACTGGAATTCTTCTGGCAGAATCCTGCACGAGTCGATCTAGCTTTTGCTTAAAACTGTTTGATCGGTACATTAGGCGAGGCATAGAAGCTGTGTACGTGTATACCTGCTATTTATGCGCGGACAAAACCTCTATTACGAGTTTTCACTTTTTCCTGGACTAGCGTTCTCACATGCCCAGATCGCCGCTCTGCCAGTGTTGTCCATTTCCAATGATGGCTCATCCAAGCCTCTGTACTGCTCACATATAATGCCTATGTCTACCTCTGTCTCACAGACGTACTAAATAAGTAAGTCCTGTGCTGTCTCACAGTGATTTAGATTCAGCTGCAGTATCTTCATTGCCTTTGTCTCTTTAACTTTTTCACTGCAGTTCTGTAGACTGGGCATTGTAGCTACCAGCTGCATGGACGAGTTTCCCTTCTGCGCCTCTTTCCTGACAGAGTACGCAGTCCGGTTGTCCATTCAGTCCTTACTATTACTTTGCTACAAAACAGTAACTCAGTAAATTTTATGAATTAATTTATTAAGAAATCATTATTATTTGAAACAGATTGATCATTCCTCTTAGGACATTTAAACACATGCATTTGTATAAAAGATATCTTAGATTTTATATATTAACAATAATGTTCTATTATTTTAGGACGTGTACACTCAGCTATTGTATCAGGAGTTAATTGGGATCAACACAGCGTAACCGTAGAATGGTTCGAAAAGGGAGAGACGAAAGGAAAAGAGGTATTTTCAATATCAATTTTAATTTATCAACCATATAAAAAAGTACAGAGTATTTTTAAGAAAATACCCATACCTGTAAAGGCGAACAGTGTTACCTGTGTGCAGCTGATATTACAATATATATGGGGCATTCCACGTCAACTGAGATAGAGCTGTACCCAAAAATCCTTCTGACTTGAAAATTTTTTAAAAATCATAAAATTTGGCCTTTTTTATCTACTTTCGATTACCGAGTGGCACGTTTTTGAATTTTGATCCTAGGAAGAGCAGCACGTTCCTTAATCTCAAAGAAAATACTGTATTGCGATTGAAATGCTTATAACTTTTCACAGGAGCGGTCATTTTCAACCAGCCAGGGCTTAAATTAAAGCTCTTTTATTCTACTTTTAATTTAAATTGAGTGCCTGTTTGTTAGTTAGCGATATATATATATATATATATATATATATATATATATATTCTTATCAATTAAGACTGTTTCTTTTCCTTCTTGATTCCTATATATATATATATATATATATATATATATATATATATATATATCTAACCAACAAACAGGGACTTAGTATAAACTTTTCAAATGAAAGTGGAATAAAAGAGCTTTAATTTAAGCACTTATTGGTTAAAAATGACCGCCTGGGTCGACAGTTATGAGGATTTTAAAAAAGCCAAAACGGCACAGGCTTTTCTTTTACCCAGTTATTTGAGATTAGTTGTAGGTTTGTTCATAAGTGAAAATGCTCATAACTTTTGACCTAGGTAGTCATTTCTAACTATCCAGGGCATCAATTAAAGCTCTTTTATTCTACTTTCGTTTAAAAAGTGTATACTAAGTCCCTGTTTGTTGGTTAGCTATATATATGAGAATCAAGAAGGGGAAGCAACAGTCAGAATTGATAGATAACTAACAAACAGAGACTCAATATAAAATTTTAAATTAAAAGTAAAATAAGAGAGCTTTAATTTAAACCCTGGCTGGTTAAAAATGACTGCTTCTGTGAAAAGTTATGAGCATTTCAATGGTAATACAGTATTTTCTTTCAGGTTAGGAGAAGTACAGCTCTTTCTAGAGTCGAAATTTAAAAGAGTGCTACACGGTAATCGAAAGTAGATAAAAAACGCTAACTTTTATGATTTCTGTAAAATTTACAGGTCAGAAGGATTTTTGGGTACAACTCTGTCTCAGTTGTCGCAGAATGCCCCATACAGTAAATATAATATAATATAATAATATAAAGATACTTAAAAACTAAAAAAGAAATATACATAATCTTGGATCAGCTTATACAATATTCAACAAAAAAACAGAAAGTGGCAGTAATTAACAGTTTAATCTAATCCGATTTTTAATTAGATTTAATACTGACCGTCTACTTATATCTATTACCTTAAGATTATTTGGAAGCGCATTGTAAGTCAGTATAGCTTTGTTAAAGCTATTTTTATCACTAATTCTTTTTTCGTTTTTGGGTATGATTAAACTCTTATTTCTCGTGACACTCTTAAAAGCTAGAAATTGCGTTTTAAGATAAAAAAGTGATGTTTAAGGCTTTAAAAGCAAAAAGTTGTTTAAGGTTTAAATGGTTCTCATGTACTTTGAAACTATTCTTATTAATAATGTTTAAAATTTTCTTTTAAATATTTTGCACTAGATCTCGATTGCTCTTATACGCAACACCACATGCTAAGATTCTATAGCTGATAATACTACAAAAAAAACATAGTATATCATTTTTAAAGTTTTCGTAGACATAATGTTAGCAAGCTTATAAAAATCATATACCAGGTACTTCGTTTTTTTTTTTTTTTTAATATGTGTAGTATATGTTTGTCCCACTTTAAGTTATAATCTATGACAATTCCTAAATATTCGTAATGCTCTACTCTAGATATTAATCTTTCTTGAATTTCAATTTTAATTTGTGTCAGTACACTATTGCAATAACTACCTAATCCACATTTAGTTATAATTTATTCACTGCCAGAAAGCTATTAAAATTTTCTAAATATCAAAAATTTTCATTAAAAATTTCTAAATACTTATATAAATAAACCAAATTTTTTTACTATTCTTAGACATGGTTACCTTTATTTTGATGGTTTTAAACCTATATACCTCTATAATACCTACGTATAGTAGAGAGTCCATAACTCACTGTCCGTAAGATTCCAAAGGAACGAATGGCCCAAATAAGCTTAAACTTCAGGATATTGTTTAAAAGTACATTAGTTATGGTATGAATGAAGGTAATTATGTGTTGTGCCCCCTTAATCACTGACAAGTATCTATTCATATTATTTTTTGCTTCAGACCAAGTAACGCCCGTGGCTATAATAGCGGTATCATCTGCGTAAGACAAGATGGAGTCCAAAAGGATCTCTTTCAAAACGTCGTTTATATACAGTACAAGAAGCAGTGGACCCAGGATAGTACCCTGAGGGACACCAGTATTTATCAACAAATTAACACTTTCGCTATCTTCAATTTTAACTGTTTGATATCTCATGTCGAGGTAACTTGCAAGTAAATCCAGAGTCTGTCCCCTTATTTCTATACAATAAAGCTATTTAAGTAATAATTAGTGGTCGACAGTATCAAAAGCCTTTGCCAAATTGTTCACGCCACATGCTCGATTGCGCTCATAGCAGAAAGTATCATACGCGAATTCACTCTCCCGCCCCTCTTGGTGTGCGAAGACGCTCATGTGATCACCGATGCTCGGACCTCGCGACAGTTTTCCAGTCAGAACTGATTAAGCTATGGCAGACTACGGTACGAATTGTCTCCGAGCTAGAGTAATCGTCTCTAAGCCAATTTATTTCGGATCAACACATTTTTCCACAATCGGCGATCTACGAATATTCAGAATTCAAGAATTGTTAAATAGTTTCAGTGTCAACATTAGTGATAATATATAACGCGTTCAAAGGTTAATTCAGAGTTTTTCTTTTCCCGACAATTCCTTACGCACTCACGACGCCTACTATCCACTGCAGCTGTTCTAGGAAGCGAACCCAGTCGCACCTACAGACATTATTATATAAAACTTTGGTAATATAGTTAAACGCATCCTTGGTACTAACATTCTTCCTGAATCTAAAGTGATGTTTCGATATAATATTATACTTATGAACAAATTCATATAATCTGTTAAAGATGATTCTTTCAAAGATCTTTGCAATATTTGATATGAGTGAGATCGGCCTGTAATTGTTGATGTTATGTTTCTCACCTGCTTTATACACCGGGACGATTTGAGCCTTTTTTAGTGCGTCTGGCCAAATCGCTTTTTTAATACAGAGGTTAAAGATATGCGTCAGAGGAACCACAATATGAATACTAATAACCTTCAAGGTTTGGCTTTTTTTTGTCAACTCCTCCGCTTTTTAGCTTCATATTGTGTATTATATCTTTAACCTCACTGTTATTTGTTGGCTTAAGAAATATTGAATTTGCATTAATATCAGACAATTTAATTTCAGTATTTTTAGGTTCACAATACCATCACTTTAATTACGGCCAATATCGCAGAAGAATTTGTTCATTATTTTAACAATCTTTACTTTGTCGTTGTAGTCACTTAGTGTTTCGTCGTATTTAAATTTGACATCTTTAATAACTTTATTTAAAATTTTTAAATAATGTTTGTATTCGTAATTAAGCTGTTCATTGTTTATATCCGGTTGCCATAACTTATATAAAAGCTCCTTTGTTTTGCATGATTTGATAATAGCTTTCGTAATCCAGCTTTTTCTACCATTGGGTTCGCGTTTATTTTGCTTTAATTTTGATAATTCAACATATTGAATGATTTCAGACAGTATCGTGTCAGTTGCCAAATTAAGATTCTGCATCAGTGTAATATTATTCCAGTTTCTGGATTGAGCAATCATATTTTTTCTTGTATTTCAGTAACTAACTACTTTAGTAGAAGGTTTTCCATTTTTATTAGTTTGTATTTTTCCTCAATGTCGATATCAAGTTCGTCTTGGGCTGTAACTGATACTTCACTTAAGGGGACAGAACACCTTTAAATCCTGAAAAAAAGAATATGATCAAAAATGACAAAATTAAAGTAAATCATTTGAAATTTCTTTTAGTGATATTTAGTATAAATACCTTTAACTTTACCGTGATAAAACTTTAATTATCCCTGCTGGCCCATTGTGGTACTCGGTACAATGTTTTGTGAATTTTTCCACTGTCTGTAGGAATTCAAGTGTACAAATGGTTCTTTTGGGCTAAATTTCCAGGCGGATACTTTGTACACCTGTAGTTTTAGTATGAATGCAGGGATTTTGATTTGAATGCTTAGAAATAGTTGGCGATGAAAATACTGATTTTTTTCGTTGATTATGCCACCTTTTTGGGTATAAAACATTTTCTAAACATTCAAATCACAATTTTCAACTAGACAATTATAATGATATGCAGCATCACAAATGATAAATATCACAGTATTTAATACTTTCCGGTTATGACAAGTAAATTACTGACGCACTTGTCAGGGGGCAACCGCTCTCCCGCAATGTCGGAACTCGTTATTTAAAAAGTACTTACAACTATACTAAATAAAATAATAAAACATTATATCAGTCTAACGAGGAAGTGTTAGACTGATATCCTAACCTCAAAATCGAGTCGACAGATGCTCGTTTTTCGGAAAAATACGGTTTTGGAATGCCGCAAAGTCGAAACATATTTTTTTTTAATCCCTCAAACACTATATTTTGTGTATTTTTTACCGCTGAATCCGAATTCACCACCAAAATTGACTAAATTAATCAAGCTCAATCAAGATGTGTGTGTATGTGTGGATAATATAAAAGGTTCAACGCTAATATCAAAAAGTGGTTAGTAAATAAATAATATACACATATATACCATTAGATATATTTTGATCCTGATATTTGTTATAAATATCACAAGGTGAGCATCTTTTTGGCGACAAAGAAATTTACAAATTTTACCTTTTAATTCGGTTTTTGTAATAATTAATTACTAGCAAAAAATGCTCGCTTCGCTCGCTATTTACAAATTAATTGTGATGATATTTAATTATTTGACGTGTCATTATTAAATATACTATTAAATATTAGATGTACCCACGATAGTAGTTAATTCTTGTGGAACATTTTTGAAATGCTCCAATCAGATTGCTAGATTGATAAATTCTAACCAATCAAACGCATAAGAATTAATTACCGTCAAGTATAAATGAATATATTTAATACAGCCAACATTCTATAAAAGTAGTTATAGCTACAAGTACACAGGACCGGCTTTAAAATTATAGAATATAATAGAAATAAATTTTTAAAAAATCTAACAATAAAATAAAATTAATTAAACGTTTTTTTTATTCACACTAGGGGGTACTCCCCTACTCGCCCCGTTCGCTAACCCCCATGTTCGTTGCAAATTGGTGTGCCAGTGTCTTCAAGGATAACGCGTCTTTTTTATAATAAAAAAAAATTTACTGGTTCAGAAATTTAAAAAGTAAAGCGAAGGTAAAAGAGAAAAGCAAGTTATGCTATAAAACTTTTAGTTTTTATTTGGCTTACTTTAATAACAGAAAAACATTACAATTTTCATGCCATGCAAATCAATTCAAGTTACTACAAAGTCTTCACAAAAAAATTCTTGTATTTTTTGCAAACAGTTCGTACTAATGGTAATTTTGTGAAACCAAGCAAAAAACAAACGCAATTGCTCTGGTAACATAATTGTACATGCCTTATCAAATATATAAAAAATTTCTTCATTTTCTATAATCCCATGGCTATTGCTGTTTCAGTAAAAGTTGAATACGTTTTATTTTCAAAGTTCTTTAAATCATCAAATTAGGTTACCCCTTTAACTCTGTGTAATATTAATTTTAAGTGAAATAATTCTTATTCGTTAGGAATCACACAGATTAATCTTCCTAAAGTATTAGTAGTACATTATACAACAAGGGGCGAAAATGGGCTTTTCCAAGCGAGGATGATTCAGGATGACTCATCCGAGTCTGGAAAAGCACATTCGCCCCTCGTTGTTCACCGTGCTTTTTATAACAAGTATATAAGGAAGGCCATTTTTGTCGCCTATGAAATAGATCGAGAATAGAGTTTTTCGAGTCGTCCACTACGGTGTGCGTGTATAGATGCATATATCTATATATAAATCAAAATTTTGAAAATTTATTAAAATTTAAAGAATTTTGAAAAATTATTAAAATTTAAATAATTTTGAAAATTTATTAAAATTTAAAGAATTTTAAAAATTTTTGAAAATTTTGAAAATTTTGGAAATTGTTTCAAAAGTTTTTAACGATTTAAAGCTTTAGTAAGGAGATGGAAAAAAATTAATCGAATTCCGATTCTCAAATTATTTTAGGCTTGTTCTACCTTATAGGGAGCGAAAATGGATTAATTTATACATGTATTATGACCAGGGACTCTTGCTCTACATTTTGTCTGACGCTCGGAAAACCCTATTTTCGGTCCAATTTATAGGCGCCGAAAATGGACTTTTTTATGCACGTGTTATAAAATAGTACATTATGATACGTGTGACTTAAATGGTTCTTTTTTACACGGCGCAGTTAGCACCCGAGCGTAGCGAGTACATAAAAAAGCTGATATTTCTTAAAAGTGTTTTTAAATTAATCTAAGTAGTGTTTGTAGTGTTTTTGGGGTTATAGCTTATAGCTTATAACCCTAAAAAGAAAAAAAAAGAGAAGTGATAGTGTAAATGCAGAGCAGTGAAGTTATTTAAAAAAGTGTGAATTTTAGTGATTTTAAAAAATATGTGTTAATCGAGATGCCAAGGGAAGGTTTGCGAGTACCCATCCTGACAAGAAGTACTCTCGAGGAAGAGGCAAGAAGAGGCCAAGAAGGTTTCAAGGAGCAACATGCGAGGATGAACCTGCCAACAAGACAAGACCTTCAAGTTCAGCAAGAAATATACAAACTCCAGCAGCGGAAAGAACCTCTGTGGTCAGGAATAGATTGATTGATATTAACATTCTATTTTCTGATCTCGAGGAACTTTTGATTTGCAAACAATGCCATGGTCAAGTTAAACTTAACGAATCTGAAGTTCAAGGATTAGGATTCAAGATTGAACTAGTATGCATTGAGTGTGGTCAGCTGGCAGCTATCGACTTATGCACAAAAGTTGGCGTCTAGAACCATGCTTGGGAGAACAACAGAAGAGCAGTGGTTACTTTTCGTGCTCTTGGACTTGGGCACGCTGGTCTATCAACATTTTGTAGGTTGATGAACTGCTTGAAACCCATGGCTCAGCCTGCATATGATACAATCAACGAACAATTTAGTGAAGTGTGTGAGAAAGTTGCCAAGGACTCTATGAAAACTGCAGTGATAGAAGAAAAAGACGCTACAGAGACTGGGGCACCCGGATCAAACATTTGGAGGTTAGACTAGTAATTTTCTATCCGTTTCAACTTGAAGGTTCAACACAGTAACCAAAAGAAAAGATAGGTATAAAATGTTATCATTATCAAGGATAAAAAAACCCTTTCATCACATTTTTATAAAAATCCATGAAATGCCTTTTTTGGTTGCAGGTAATAAAAGCCGTATAGAACCCAGAGGTATTAGTGAATATACCTCATAATTGCTGAGAGTCAAGGTCTATGTGTGTGGAATATAGAAAACTTGGTCTTAAAGAATTTGGTAAGCACTAATTTAAGTTACACTTTCAACAATAATCATAAACTTTAAAGTTGATTTTCTCTAAATGTTGTTTTTACTGATTTCAGCTCACTGTCTGTAGGATTCCAAGTGAACGTATGGTTCTTTTGGGCTCAAACTCAAGGAGGATACTTTGTACATCTGCAGTTCTGGTATGAAGGCAGGGATTTTGATTCGAATGTTTAGGAAATGTTTTATGCACAAAAAGGGGCCAGAATAAGAAAAAAATAGTTTTTTTTATCGCCAAATCATTTTTAAACATTCAAATTAAAATCCCTGCATTCATACCAAAACTACAAGTGTACAAATTATCCTCCTTGAGTTTGAGCCCCAAAAAACCATTCATTTACTTGGAATCCGACGGACAGTGAAAAAGAAAAGAAAAATTCTTGAACCAGTTCATTCAAGTGCCACAATGGGCCAGCAGGAATAATGAAGGTTTTAGGATGATAAAATTAAAGGTATTTACGCTAAATATATCTATAAAAAATTTTAAATGATTTACTTAAAATCTATGAATTTTTCTCAGAGTTTTTTTCAGGGTTTAAAGGTGTTGTGTCATCTTAAAATTGTCTCGTAATTGAGAGAATGTATATCAATGTTGTGTTCATCAAAAATTGGTAATTTTTGAATACGCCATGCAGCTTCCATTCACCCTACGTATCTACAATCCATGTATTCTGTTATAGATAGATATATAGATTAGCCTTTATTTTGCACAAGTCAAAAATACATATGTATCACATATTGTCATTAATTTATCACAGATTCGTATTACGCATTATGTACATTTTTTCTTCTTATTTACTACTCTATCACGTCACTTAAATTGTTATTTCATCGTATATTGCTTTATTTTCATCATTTTTACTCACTTGACTAAAAGCACAATCATGTCCTTTGTGTAAATATTTGTATAAATATTTGAAGCTCATAATAGATGCACAATATTTAACATTTATATCGCGGTTATATTTTCTAACAAGAGTTAAATTATAGGGATCAACTATTCTATTATCAACCTTACCAGGTTTACCATAAAGCCTTTTGTTGTAGACATAGTTTTTATTTTCATTTTTACGACGACGATATCTAGAAAAACCACTCTTTTCAAAGTGGGTTGCATCATAAAAAGCTTTTGGAAATTTTGTTGAACAAGTTTTTTTAACTACATCATAACATAGTGTTTTTTTTTAATGAGCTGGTCCATGTAATATATATTTAAATACAAATTCTTGTAATTCCACATCATTCACATCAGGAATTTCAGCTGAAATATGTTCATCAATCTTATCAGGATTTGTTAATTTTGACTAATGTTCCAATACTAACAATAAATGTGCGTGCAAAAGACCTCTTCTTTAAAATTCAATTACGTATACATAAGCAATGATTTTTTTAAAAATTGTTCCACTAAGAATATCAGCTAGGATTGCTCGAAATTTACTATAAAATAATCTAACAGTAATTGTTGCAATATCATTGCATGAAGTTCCTAAATTTTTCAGTACTGTTTTCAACTCAGGCCATTTTGGATTAGTTGTTATCATAACAAATATATTCAGTGGCTGCCTGTTTTTTGCATTTAGCCATTGAATCAAGAAAACTTTGGTGCATGTATTTAGGACTTCCTATATAAGTTGATGGCAAAACAAACAAGTTACCTAATCTTTCGTTATTTTCAAAATTTTTATTATTTTTAAGGGGCTTTCGGAGGAGCAGCCGAACGGTGCTGCCGCAACGTCCAAGTAGCACTGCGGTCAGGTGGCAAAATCCCAATTGAACAACAAATACAACAGAACCGCGTACTTGAGAAAAAAATCGCTCTTTACCGCCCTTCCTTTTATCTTTAAGTAATAGTAACTTGTGCAAAACATCGCATTAAGTAAATCTTTTCGACGTAGTATGTACGTCGAAAAGATTCCGTGCTCACTCACTAATCTACAGGCTTTACTTTTTCAGAAAGAGTATCAATTTCAGGTTGCGCAAGCACTTAGCAACTTCGTTACATCTACGGTGTAAGGAGAGATGAGCGCATCTCCCCGTACAGGCGGGAGCTGCAGTGGCTAACCACTGCAGGACGCAGGAGGCATTTCACTGCTTGTTTCTTACGAAAGATGTTTAACACAGCCGTACCATCATATTTACTGGCATACTTCGACTTCCGCGTGACACTCCGGCCTGTTAGGGGGGAGGTGACACCTCTGGATATTCGTACCTTCGCGACGGAGACGCTGAGGAACTCGTTTCATATCAGCGCCTCATACCTATGGAACAACCTACCATCACACATTCGTAATACTGCTTCTATCTCAGGTTTCAAGAAACTAGCTAAAGAGCACTTCTTCGAACTCGTAAACACATGAACATCATGTTCACATTCACGCACACGCACACACTCACACACTCTCGCTTAACTCATTCTCACCTTATAATCACACTACACATCTACCATAACAGACATCTTTTACTATTATTATGCCTGTACTCTTACTACTCCTGCTGTACATAATTGATCGTACAACACATTGTACGTAAAAAAAACCAATTAATCTAATCTAATCTAATCTCTCTCTCTCTCTCTCTCTCTCTCTCTCTCTCTCTCTCTCTCTCGACGATCTCTCTTCTCTGTCGACTCACACTCTCGCCTCTCTCTCTCTCTCTCTCTCTCTCTCTCTCTCTCTCTCTCTCTCTCTCTCTTACTCTCTTTACTCGAGGCTCCTGGTGGACGTCCGTCGGTGCTCCCGTCGTCGCCTCCTGGACACCTCCCGGACCTGGTGGCAGCTGGCTTCTTCGGCTCTTCTACGCCGATGTTGCTGGCTCGCTTCCTTCCTCTTGTGCTGATCAGAATGGTTGCTGGCTCGTCCGGGCGTTGGCATTTCCTAGTGCCAACGCGTTGCACTTGAAACACACTCTCACTCTCGCGCACTCTCGCACACTCGGGAGACTCTCTTAATTCTCCTCTAATCGTCGACCTGGTGTCGACGAAAAAAGGAGAACACGTAACTCTCGCAAACGTCGACGTGCTCTGTCGACAGTCGAGAGAGAACTGGCGGATTTTCCGCTCGTTCTTGCGCTCACTCTCCTCTCGCACTCGTCGGGCCCGCGCTTCTTGCTTGCGCCTGATTGGCTTTCAGTCCGCGCGGATAACGTGCCACGCATCGGCGCCTGCTGATTGGCTTGCGACATGCGGAGGGCCAATCAGCGCGTGCGCCGACGAGGCTCGCTCTCGCGCCAACGATGCTCACTCTCGCGCCGACGTTAACAGTTAGCTAGCACGTTCTTCGAACTCAAGGACAGGCTGGCACCGACAACAACAAGCCGACTTGCTTGTTTCTTCCGCGCACTCAGGGCTTGGCCGCATCGACCAAGATTCTTGGTATCGACGTGGCTGCGACGTTTGCAACGTCGCAACGAGCTCAGATGCGCGTATTAACATTGACGGTATTGGATTCGCAAATTGATGGGGTATGGAAGACAGGCATTGTGTTTAGATAAAATAATGAATTATTTAATGATTACAGGAATATCAGAGAACATACCTTGTAACAATGAGATTTGTATCTTAAATAATAAAAATTCGGCAAATCTTTTTGAGCAATTAATCTGTAAATTTCTTTTGTTCTAAAATGAAAGCATGTAAATGATCATCAAAAGTAACTTCGCGGTACACTTGAATGTGGAAATAGACTTGTCCTTCAAAATTTATAATTTCTGCAATTTTTCCTATTTTATACATCGATTACGATAAATGTGTTCGAAGTATACAGTGTGCCGTATATAGTAACGTTATTGTGATATGTATGCTTTTTTGAGGCTTGTAATCTCTCACAATTAGTAGATCGTTTTATTATATCTGTTGGCGATAATGAACCCAAAGAAATTTTATTCGCTGGTTTTATATCGAGCATCATTTTGCACAGTGCAAAAGCTTGTTTATTTGCAATCGTTAATAATAAATTGTTGTTAGAGCAAGTACCTTGAGCGTTCAATCGTATTTTTCTACGATATGTTTCCAAGCGCATCCCCCAAAAATTGACACATGGTCAATTGAAAAGTAACACTTTCGTATAATGATTTAACAAGTGCAATTTGTAAGGGAATTCAGATTAAAATTTTTTAAAATATTTATTATGTTTATCCACGATTTCAATCAAATCATTTATTAAAGATTCGGTGATTCGCGGAGATGTAAGAATATCAATGATTCCACGTAACTAGTGCTCGTCATTTTTTTCGATTAGGTCACCAATTATAACACCCAAATATCTTGCTAAACAGAGAGTTTCTATTGCAGACATTTTCAAGTCTTGCTTGTATTTTAATCGATCATGTTTTATAACTGGTGGTTTATTAGACATTTCTAAATGTCCGAAATCAAAGCTTCTAATCCTAGCATTTAACAGTGGTAATAAAAAATAGTTTTTCTCGAATATGAATGCATATAAAATCATGCTCAAGTTGAACATACACAGACCTTCTATCACATCATGCATTAAATCTAATGTAATGTTTTCACAGATATGAAAATTATTAACCTTATTAAACGCGCAAGGCTCTTCAATAGCTTTATTGCTAAGCGTATACTCTTTACATTGGTCGTATTTATCTTTCGTCCGAAAATCCGATTTGTTTTCAATAGTTCGAGTAGCTATCGCTTTTTTATTGGCTTCGCATACACGACAGCAAAAATCCGTTTTAAAGGACGTAACGAAACCGTAAATCTCGTTAAAGGCTCCTCACCACCTTAAATTAAAAAAAAATGAGATATTGATTTTTTGTGTAAAAGTACCTTAAATTGTTTAAATGATCAACTAAACAATTATATTAACTCAGGAATACTGTAAAAATTATCAAACAATGTTTATAAATACCATATGTTAGGTACAATAGGTCTTCGAAGGCCAAAAATCACAATTTTCATTATTTCAGCTACCGCAGACTTACTTTAGTTTTGGGCTTCAAAGGGCTTTTTTCTTATTGAATCTACTTCAAACACATATGTTTATGGAATGAGTGTGGGAATTTAAAAAAGTTTTCTACAAGTTAAGCATAATTTTTGTCATTTTCTAAATATTTAAACTAATTTTTTTATCAAACTGTAGACAACTTTTTTAAATTAAAATTTTTTTTAAATTTAAATAAGGCCAAGATTATGCCAGAGGATAAGTAATAACTGAAACTTGATTTTATAGGCGCCCACTCACGGTTATAAGAATACCAGTTTCCTGCAGGAAATTGGGTTCTTTTATTAAATTGCTAAAACAAAAATGAGTAAATCCAATAACTTCTAATGCGATAAAATGCTATAGTATTTCGCTAAAATACGCGGATGAACGTAAAGCAATGTGTAGGTGAAAACATTCTTCAACTGCCTTAATTGGATCAGGATAGTATAAATCTTCATTTTGGAAAATATTGTATATGTATAGAGTAAACTTAGAGAAAGTGCAAAGATGTTTACTCAAAGATAGGTTTATTTTGAATGACAGTTATTATTTACAATCAATAATATGAAGTTGCATGAAAAACAATAGAACTTAAAAAGAACGTTAATTGAAATATACTACATGGTAGCGCCACGAAGGCGAGTTTGAGAATTATTTACTTCTATATTGGTAACCGAGATTTTACTTTTAAGAAAAACTATACTTTCCATAATTGTTTCTAAGTGATTTTTATATATCATCACATTCGTGTGCTAATCAGTGATTTTTAATATAAGTTGTCAAAAAAACGCTGTCATTTATATAATATAAACAATATTGTATATGATTTGCTCAAATTATTATCTTTTTCTCCAATGTGAAAGGACGGTGTAGTTAGCTGCACATAAAAAATGATAGGGAATTGCTTTTCCACCTTTTTTTACATATCCTCACATTCTTCATATAATAATATATTAAGATGTTTAGAATTAAAAGGTTGCCGGTGCATACTCTGCGTTCCGGAGTAGTTACAGTAACTAGCTTGCCAAGGTAGCAGATGACAAAGTTCAGGTTGTTTTTGGTGTCTAGGTGTAAAAATCATTTAAGAACAGTGTCTAGGTGTACAGGGTGGCCGATGATGACGTCTAGGTGGTGCGTTCCATGGTTTTTGGTGTCTAGGTGTAATAATCATTTGAACGCGGTGTCCAGGTGTACAGGGTGGCTGATGACGAGGTCTAGGTGGAGCACTTCGTGGTTTTTGGTGTCTGACTGTAAAAATCATTCGAGGAAGGTGTCTAGGTGTACAGGGTGGCCGATGACGAGGTCTAGGTAGTTCGCCCTGTCGTTTTTGGTGTCTAGGTGTAAAAATATTTCGAGGGTGGTGTATCAGAACAATCAGTGATTTCATGTTAGTGATAAAAATGTTACAAAAAACCATGGTCAAAAGGTGCTAAAGATGCTTATATTTTATTTTTAGGAGAAATATGAAATGCTTAAGAAAAATTACTAAAAAGGACTGAAATCTCTAAAAATTAACTTTTAAAAAAGTAAAAGGTTAGGCGAGTTTGATATGTTCCTCAACGAAACAACAGATAAAAAAGAATTGATATCAATCAACCAAAATCCAGTTTATTATATTTAATCATAATGAAGCAACAACATTTTTTTTGGTCAATAAAGGGTTTATTTAAC
Source organism: Nasonia vitripennis (assembly GCF_009193385.2). Lineage (NCBI taxonomy): Eukaryota > Metazoa > Arthropoda > Insecta > Hymenoptera > Pteromalidae > Nasonia > Nasonia vitripennis. The sequence continues at coordinate 3,810,758 of NW_022279608.1, forward strand.
TCAAAGTTAAATTATATACTGATCAATTAGGAACAACTCTCAAGCTACTTACTCTGTAACTTGCCATGACCGTTTCATTGTACTTATAGTGTTTTTATGGCGTTCTAATACATAAAAAGAAAATTTTAGTTGTTCACCAATAAACGAAATCAAATATAATGAACTTGACTTTAGTTAATTGATATCTGTTCTTTTTTATATGTTATTTCGTTGCGGAACATATCAAACTCGCCTAACCTTTTACTTTTTTAAAAGTTAATTTTTTTAGAGATTGCACTATACATCAAATCAAGACAATTTTTATATTATATAGTACTGATCAAAGAAAAAAATCCTCTAAATTTAAACATGATTACTTCTGTTAATTCTAGTGGTAAATACGGATTCAGCGGTAAAAATACACAAAATATAGTGTTTAAAAACCCTACCAGGAGACTTGCACGCTGGGAGTTTAAGTTACAGGGACACAAGTACACGATCGAGCATCGGAAGGGCACAGACCACCATGTGCCAAATGCCCTTTCTTGGATGTATGAAGAGCCAGAACTTAAAATAGCGGCGATAAGCTAGGATCCACCGTTGCAAGACCAGTATTATAATGCTAAGTTTAAAGAGGTCATTGACAATCTTACAAATTTTCCGGATTGGATAATTGTGTGTGTGGGGGGGGGGGGGGCTAAATCACCTCCCAGTACTTTATGGGCTGGTTTCTAATATTTTCTATCTGCTAGCAAACCCGCGGAACGGTCGCTCTGTCCTTTTCCGACACATTGATTCTAACCTTCCTGCAGGTAGCGCGCGGGTGCGCAATATTTGAATTTAAGTTAATGTCACTACATTTTGATCGGAGCTATACATGAAAAGCGAGATTAAAAATTATCTCCAAAAAATGCAAAATTCTAATCAATGTGCTGTAACACCCCGTGTAAGCTCCGCAATCTACGTATAAAATATCCAAAAAAACTAAAAATCATTCGAATATAATTTTAGGAAATACTCGGGTATTTTCAAGCGTATCTATTTCATACTTATTGTAAAAATCAAAACAAATTTACTTATTCATTTTGATAATAAGAATATGTGCACAATTTACGCAATATTCACATTCATAAGAATATATTGAATATATTTATTTTGATCATTAAAACATAAAACACAATCTTAATATTGTGATAATACCCCACTACCTGGTATCCTGAATCTCATACATTGTCGTATAAATTAACTTGAAATCATCAATTCAACTTACTCTACTCGATCTGTCGCCAAAATTATGACGTTGATCAGAAAACGTGCACTGTTTTTCTTCAACAAATACAACTAATTGCACCCAAGACCAAGGAGAGTGGTTCCCGTTTTAGCGCACAAATTTATTTACTGAAATATATACACAATGTATTATATATGTATATACAATGGTAAAAAAATAAGGTAAAAGCACCAGTAGTGGGACAAAACAAAATTCGGGACGTATAGTGGGACACGGGTGAAAGATTAACGTTCATTTCAAAGTACAGCCATGAATCTTTAGAGGAAGAAATTTTATTTATTTTTTAGCGTATCATCTATTCGAATAAACCTTCCAGTGCACAAAATTTAGAGCCAAAATTAATTACGACGCTTTTATGAAAAATGTATTTCGAGGGTGACGGCAGACGATCCCAAATCAGGCAGATTTCACTGATTCAGGAGGATGAAATTTTGCGTGCAAAAAGTGAGGTTACGCGTTTCTGATTACCACTTTTTGGAATTTTTAATTTATCGACTCAAATTGACTCTAAAAGTAATTAGATCGATTAGTATTGCCAAATAAAACGAAAAATGGAGCTTTTATGTGTTTGTTTATAAAAAAGTAAGGAATAATAACTCCTAATAGTTGTCCTAGTACTGGGTCCCAGTGCCTGTCCCGCTACTACGGCCAACTCGAAAATCGTGTCCCGCTACTGCAGTCATCGCCTCTTTTATTAAAATTATTATTTATCAGCATAGAAAAGGCTTAAAAGGCTAACTTTTTTTCATTCGATAGGACATTTCCCTGGCTGCACGATAGTACTATGATTTTTTTTTTTTCAATTTTGAGACTGAATCTCATAATTTACATTTATTCCGAAGGGGTATATTAAAAATGTCCCGGTACTGGTGCTTTTACCTTAGTACTTTTCAAATTTACAATAAAAATTTTGAACTGATTGAATTTATAAAACTAAAAGTTAAAATTACAAGTCGGAAAAATGGTAAAACTTTAGTTTTAGTATTTGCTCATAACTTAGTGGAAACATTTTTTTTTTTTGATCGACGGCTTTCAGAAGCATGTTCTCCGGAAAATAACCTATCAAAAAACGTAACAAAAAATAGATTTTTTCAAAGTTTAAAAGTGTTGCGTCCTCTTAATTGTTTTTGGCTATTTTTCACACACACACACACACACGTGTGTGTGTGTGCGCATTTGTGTGTGAGTGCGTGTGTGTGATTTTTTTTCTTGTATGTGGCCTAGGCAGAGCAAGCTCTGTATAAGTGGCCCTCCGACACCGGATCCCCACAGGTACTATCGTTGAACAATACTTCCGTAGGGCCCGTTAATTAACCTTTATATAGGGTCGTCGAGACAACCCCATCTCCAATGTCAGCCGTGTGTCGGATTCACACCGACTAAACCTATCCCTCTTACGGCCAGGTGCACCCAGCCGTAAAAAGGAACGCCCTCTTTGCCTTTATCGTGCCTCGGTAAAGCTCCCTAGCTTCATCTTCTATGCCCCTGAACCCCGCGGTACCACCGTCAAGCAATGCTTCCCAGGGGGAGGGGCGAAAGGCTTTTGCCCGCTTCAGGTTGATTTCGTCGTCATCAGTATAGTCATCCTTAATTTTCTGCGTAGCATATACACACGTACATACTCAGCCTCTTCGCCTTCTTCTGTCTTTTTCGTCCCTTCTGACTTTCTTGAGAATGTCTGCTGCATAATTGCTGACTGCGCACCATCCATCCTCTGAAGTCAGCATGGCCGACATAATCGACTCCGGAGTCACTCTGGTTCGAAGATAACTCTTAAGTTTTTCTAGCTCCTAATAATATCTTGAGCACTCGCAAAAGACGTGCTCGACATCCTCTGTTGCATCCGAACATATTGGGCAGTTCGGACGGTTGTCTAGTTTGAACCAATGCAGGAAACATCCGTGCCCGGTCGAAAACTGCGTGAGTTGGTAGTTAACTTCCCCATGCCTTCTTCCAATCCAGTCTTCTATCCTTGGTATAAAGCGAAAAATCCATCGCCCCTTGACACTAACGTCCCATCTTGTTTGCCATTCAGCCATCGTCTTCTTTCTTGCAGCATCCCAGATCTCTTTTTGGCTTTTGTCAATCGATCGTCTCCTATTTTCGAATACGTCCTTTCTTTCCAACGCTAAAAGGTCAATGGGTGGTATGCCTGCTATAATGCATACCTAATTTTTTTTTAATTTTATGCAGTGTTATTAAGTGTGAAAACGAGAATTTTTAATTGTGTGTATCAAAATATCGATAGAAAGTGTTTAGAGCATCAAATATCCTCAAAACTTGCACACGCACACACATATATATATATGTGTATATATATATATATATATATATATATATATATATATATATATATATATATATATATATATATATATATATATATATATATATAATATATATATATATATATATATATATATATATATATATATATATATATATATATATATATATATATATATATAATATATATATATATATATATATATATATATATATATATATATATATATATATATATATATATATATATATATATATATACTGATAGCATAGAATTAAAACTTTCGATTGCTCCAACTTTTCAAAAAGCACCGCTTGTTCTATCAAATTTTTATTCTCTTGATTTGGATTATCATTTTACATCATGACTTAGTTTTTGAAAAAGATGTAGTATTTATTTTCTTCATAATTAAACAAAATATACACTAAATTTAGACTAGCCTATGCTTTTCATGTTAAAATACACAATTTCAAGACCCGATATCTAAAAAAATCACACCGCTTGTGAGGTAAAAATTTTTACCACGTTATAGAGGACACTTAATAGGATATATTTACAAAATTGCAGCAATCTGTAAGAATATTAATTTTTTGAGTGAACTACCTTAAGTTTAATGAATCATTCTACCGAAAGAAAATTTTCATCAGACTTTTTGTTTTTCTAAAAGTTTGAAAATACAAAATACTCCGTAGTGGATTTGCGAAGCTTTTGCGCCGACATCCCCTTAATTATTTGACGTGTCATTATTAAATATACTGTTAAATATTAGATGTACACTTGATGGTAGTTAATTCTTGTGGAACGTTTTTGAAATGCTCCAATAAGATTGCCAGATTTATAAATTCTAACCAATTAAAACTTTGGAAACGTTTCATAAGAATTAATTACCGTCGAGTGTAAATGAATATATTCAATACAACCAACATTCTATAAAAGTAGTTATAGCTACTAATACACAGGACCGACTTTAAAGTTATAGAATGAAATAGAAATAAATTTTGAATATTAAAAAATGTTTTCAAACTCTTTGTAATTATTTGATGACAGTATTAATTATATTAACAATATCTAACAAAAAAAAAATAATATCAATTTATAAAATAATTTAAATTGTGAGATTATAACATTCATAACATTTATATTATGTACTATAATTTAATACATAATACAATATTTACTTTTATAATAAATGATAACGATATCTTCAATCCCTAACGAAAAAGAAAAATAAAAACAATTGAAAAAAAAACGTTATGAACTGCAGATGATAGCAGAAAAATGTCGGAATTGAGACACAGATAACAGTAATCTTCTGACGTCTTCAGTTTTATGTATTTTGCTAGATACTTCAGTTAAATTTCTTTTCTTTCAGGTGTAAAATTTTACAATTTAGAAAATAATTTAAAAAATTAATGCAACAGACAATAACTATTAATAAGTGAAGACAACAGTTTTTTTATAGTTCAAAGCAGTTTTCTTCATTTTATAATTGCTGTCTTCTACGTTCACTAGTTTGTTCCCAATCAAAACAGCTATCTTCGGATTTCTACACAATTTTCTTAACTTTTTTAATAACACACCTTTAATCACATAAAAAAGAAAATTAACTTTTAAGAAAGTTAAAGGTTAGGCGAGTTTGATATAATCCGCAACGAAATAACAGATAAAAAAGAACTGAGATCAATGAACCAAAGTCAAGTTTATTATATTTAATCATATGAAGAAACAACATTTTTTTTTGGTCAACAAAGGGCTTAGTTGACTTAAAGTTAAATTATATACTAATCAATTTCTTCTGAATTCTTAAGATACTTACTACGTAACTTGAAATGACCATTTCATTGTACTTATGGTGTTTTTATGACGTTATAATAAAATACGTAAAGAGAAAATTTTAGTTGTTCACCAATAAACAAAATGAAACGGTCATGGCAGGTTACGTAGTAAGTATCTTGAGAGTTTTGAAGTGAATACTTCTATAGGCTTGCCGGGTACATATTTTACTGGGGAATGAATCGGCGGCGCGACAGACGGATCGGCACGAAAGCAGCGGCAGCTCTTTCCCCCCACTACGCACTCTTCGCCGCGCATGGTAGCATGCTCGCACAGCTCAGCTCTTCCCTTACATATCAGATGCACTTATTTACACACGCTGCAAGCGGCTATCGGATTTTCTCGGATTTTGGACGCGCTAATATAGCGGTACCTTTTTATGGTACTTGAATTTTTTCGCGTCAACTAGACGACGTGACTTTTTTAATATGCACTCTTTAAATCTCGGATTACGCACGTTGTGTTATATCGTCAATATCGTACAAATCTATTATTCTTATTATATTTCCTTTATTCGTGTTATATTTTGCCTATCCTAAATTTACTAGTTGATCGATGGTTACTTCACCTACGATTTTTTAACTCTCTGTCAAAGTTGCGATTAGGTTGGAAAAATAAGAAAATGGCGTTGATTTACGCATCAAAATTACTAAATAAAAGAATTATAAAAATTTATCAAAAAAGTCTCAATTAAATGTATTCTTGTAGATTAGTACTTTGCAATCAACGAAGACGCATTTGAATTTGCGTCGAAGACGAATTCATTTCAGTTCTGCCGCGAAGATTTTCAACTCTTGCGTCGAAGACTATAAAGTACCCCATTAAAGCCCATGCTAAGACTGGTTGATATAGCGACAAACAAACTGTGCTATCCTTTGCATAAGTGAAAAATAAAATATACGTATTTTTTCTTATGTCATTTGCAATTGTTTATAACAAATTATTTAAACAAATTACAAAAAAATTCATAATTTTCAAAATCTGAATGCGGAAATCGATTCTGAGGGTAAAATTGAGACGAAAACCCATATAACACTTTTCTGTCAGATGCCAATTAGTTATTGTAATGTAGGAAGAAACATTCGGCCTCCTGAGAGTGTTTAAAAAAATCGTATAGAATGAAGCTAATTATTGTATTTATCCATCAATATTCACATGAATTATTGTAAATATGTTCGGTGGGATTGAATTATTGTTCATTGCCGTGTCCTACTTTATGACTTTTGCAAACAGGTATAGAACATTTCTCACAATACCATTCCGTTCTTGTCCGACATGTTGAAATTCCACATTTCCTAAGACTTCCATGTTTCATCACGTGTTCTTGGGATGAAGGTTCACTCTGTTTCTGTCGTTTGGGGGGACGTTTGGAAGATAACTTGTCAATATAATATTCACAAACATCTTGAACAATATCTTTGGAACCTTTTTTTTCGTCTGGATGTAACTTATTGTAAATCACTGTAGCGTTTGCTAAGGATGCTTGGATGAGTCGTAATACAAGGCACCATGTCCATTTCTTACTTCGAATTGTAGGCATCAAAGGATTACAGTGTTGATCATGTAGATCGACGCCACCTATGTGTTGATTATACATAGAGAAACAATGAGGAAAAAGAATAGATTTTTTCGATGATTCCTGCCATCTCTGCATTTCAACTTTTGGTTCATTCCCATATTTCGAAGAGAGAATCGATACTGGCTTTGAGTCCATAACTGTAATATAATTCAATTTTGAATTCACTTCATGCATTGAAATAGTGTATCCTCTTTCAGCTTTTTTTGTCATTTCGACTTTCACTTTCACACGATTATGCCGAACAGTTCCTGTCGCCGATAAACCATTTTTTTTCAAATGTATCATAAGATCTGGGTTCGTGAAAAAATTGCCAAAATAAATATATTTTTTCAGTTCTTCTCTTTGTGTTTTTTCTAATAAAGTCGAAAGTAACTTTATCACCACTCTAGACCCTAAACCAACGGCAACTAAAGGATTTCGTTCATCGATTCCTGATTTACCAGTGTAAATATCAAGATCATATATATACCCATCAGAAGAACAGAGTGCCCATTCTTTTATTCCAAATCTGATGGGTTTATTCCTTATACATTGCTTGATACCAAACCTACCAAAGTATTTTAAAGTGAAATATCATTCAAAGCATCATTTTTCCAACTGTACTTATGATTCGGTTCCAACAATTTTTGAGTACTTGTGTATGTACTTTTAACATGTTCGTAAGAACCTGATGGTAATTCATTTGATAATGTATCTTCATTTGGATCACCGTCCGAATCTCCATCTGAACTTTCATATTCATTAGGAATGAATGCTACAGCAATATGTTGACCTTCATCACTATCAGAATCTTCAACTAAATCTGGTAGATCTCTAATTCTCCGTCTCGGCATTATCAGTGACGTTACCAATGTAGAACAAAATAAAATCTAAAAGTTTTCCGAAATTATTATTTCAAAGAATAGATCCAATGTATGAATGTTTTCAACCGTTAGCCCGCCACTCAAACGTGATCTCTAACACGGAAGGATTTGCGAAATGAAATAAACTTATCCAATTAAAGTATAAGATCTCAAAATTTATCAGTAAAAAATATTGATATGATTCCACATACCATGCAAGAGAATGAAAACACTTATTTGTCGATAGTTTATTTCTACATAAAGATAACAAATTGAACTCTGACAAAAAAGTGTTATATAGGTTTTCGACTCGATTTTACCTCCAGAATCGATTCCCGCAATCAGATTTTGAAAATTATGAATTTTTTTGTAATTTGTTTAAATAATTTGTTATAAACAATTGCAAATGACATAAGAAAAAATACGTATATTTTATTTTTCACTTATGCAAAGGATAGCACAGTTTGTTTGTCGCTATCTCAACCAGTCTTAGCATGGGCTTTAATGGGGTACATTTGCAGTCCCTCTGCGAAGACTAGTACATTTCTCACTTTGTATACGTTTGATTCTCTGGCAACGAAACTGTTCAAAATTTTCCAAAATTCTACACCATCTATTTAAGTATTCACTTCTATTGATTGTTCTCGAGACAGCCACATTTTTCTAATTGATCAGTATATAACTTAACTTAACTTAAGTTAAGTAAGCTCTTTATTGATCAAAAAAATGTTGTTACTTCACTATGATTAAATATAATAAACTGGAGTTTATCTGTTATTTTGTTGCGGAATATATCAAACTTGCCTAACCTTTTACTTTTTTAAAAGTAAATTTTTTGAGATTTTAGTCCATATTAGTAAATTTTTTTAGATATTTCATATTTCTCCTAAAAATAAACTATAAGCATCTTTAGCACCTTTTGACCATGGTTTTATTGTAACATTTTTATCACTATCATGAAATCACTGATTGTTCTGATACACTACCTTTGAATGATTTCTACACATAGACACCAAAACGAAGTGCGAACTACCTAGACCTCGTCATTGGCCACCCTGTTCACCAAGACGCCGTCCACGTATGGTGTATGAACCTAGAAATAAAAAACAACGGAGCGCACCACCTAGACTTTTCCATCGTCTACCCTGTACACCTGGACGCCGTTCCCGTATGATTCATTTACCTAGACACCAAATACCACGAAGCGCACAACCTAGACCTCGTCATCGGTCACACTCTACACCTAGACACCGCTCTCGAATTATTTCTACACCTAGATACAAAAAACCACGAAGCGCACCACCTAGACCTCGTCATCGGCCACCCTGTATACCGAGACACCGCCCTCGAATGATGTATTTACCTAGACATGAAACATTACGGAGCGCACCACCTAGACCTCGTCATCGGCCACCCCGTACACCTAGACACTGTTTTCGAGTATCCATTTATCGTCTCGATTTATCTCGTCCAAAATTGCACCAATTGGTTTCATCTTCTGATTTGCATGTGCGTCATTTCATATTCACAAACATATAGAATCAAAAAAAGATCATACCTGCACAAATAACTATTTGCAGTCTCCTTTTGATCTCGACCAAAACTGCCGATTTTATCTTGTGATATGAATGAATATTTACAGCATTCGTCATTATATGTCACGAACACTAAACTAAACTTTAAAAAAACGATTATATCTGCACGAGTAATTATTTGTAGCATTTCTTTTTATGTAAATCGAATCTGCAGACAACATTTTGTGATATGCATGAATACATAAATCGTCATTTCACATTCACAAACAAATAACTTGAATAAAAATTATATCTGCACAAATATTTAATCGCAGCATCTCTTTTATCTAAACCAGATTTACTGATTACGTCTTATGATATGCACGAATACATAAAGCATTCGTCATCTTATATTCACAAATAGATGGCTAAAAAAAAAACAGCATATCTGCACAAATATTTAATCGCAGCATCCTTTTTATCTGGACCAATTTTAAAATAATCTTTATTCATTCATATATATGTCATAATATATGTCAAAAATATAAAAAAAAATTAATTAATTGCGTCTATTTTTTCTTAATTATTTTTACAGCTTCCAATCTACCTGGACCAAATCTTGAAAATGTTTTTTCGTAGAAATGTATATTTCTATCATATGTACCTGTCTATACCAATTAATAGTTGTTTCTTTATAAAATACATAAAGTTTTGTGGAATAAATGCAAAAAAAATCCGGACGGACGGACGGACATTTTTTAAGTTCTCTCACTGCTAAAAACTAATTGAAATTTTATATTTTTTTTCAGTAACTTGAATGATTCAAGTTCAAAGAACATTTCTACCGTAAAATAGATCTAATTTTTTCTATTTACGATTTTTGGAGGATTATTATTTACAAAATTGATGGGAACACAAAAAGGATTTTTATGAATCTGATATTAACAGTCGAGTTATGCCGAATAAGAAAGATGTAGTTAAAATTAACGAAAATGGTGAAACTCAGTATGTTCCAAAAAAATTGCTACTATGTGATATTAAAGTATTGTATCGAACTTTTAAAGAAGAATGTCCACAATTTCCTATCAGCTTTAGTAAATTCGCCGAACCACGTCCTAAATGGTGTGTTTTGGCTGGTGAAAGAGGCACGCATAGCGTGTGTGTATGTGTAATACACCAAAGTTCAAGGCCATGCTTGAAGCATCCAAATTGATGATTCTCACGAAGGAATCTGGTGGTCCAATAAATTGTTATATCGATTGATTTTCGTTCATCTTATGCAGAAATCAGAATCCTGACTGATTTTTAGGAAGTTGTCAAAAATGTGGTAATTTTTTAAGATTTGAAGAACATGTATCTTCTGTATTATACGAAAATAAGATTGAAGAATTAATTTTTAGTCTCTGGCAGTCAACAAATAAATGTACTTTAAAAAGAGAATGTCTTTCGGTGGATGATTTTACGTCTGAATTGTCTATGAGTTTAAAAAAAACTTATACCACATCATTTCATCGCAAAAAATCAATCTAAATATATAAAAGATCAGAAGAACAATTTACAAGAGAACGAAGGGCTTCTGGAGATGGATTATTCTGAAAATTTTGCTTACGTCGTTCAGGATGCTGCTCAGCAATTCCATTTTAACAATGATCAGTGTACAACAAATGTTGCAGTACTATATTACTGAGAAGATAATGAAACAAGGCATTGTAGTTTTATATAGCACTTTCTGAATGTACTACTCATGATACGGCCGCAGTTAATATTTTACACGAAAAGATTATTTCTGAAATAAAGAAAAGATTCCCAAAAATGAATACGATTATATACGTCACAGATGGTGCAAAGCAGTACTATAAAAATAGATATCAAATGATGAACTTGGTTAATCATGAGTCAGATTTCCAAATAATGGCGGATTGGCATTTTCATGCTACTGCTCATAGAAAGGGTTCATGTGACGGAGTAGGAGCCGTGTTAAAAAGAGAAGCTACTCGTACCAGCTTGCAGGCCAAAGCTACGGAAGCGATTTTAAATTCAAAACAACTTTATGACACATTGCACTGGGCGAGACAAAAGTTCCAAACAATAACATTCTTTCACTATTCCTAAAAGGTTACGAAAAAACTTCAAGATCACTGAAGAAAAGATTCTCGGCTGCACCGTCTGTTACAAAAATTTCAGAAGGACATGCGTTTTTAGTTTCTCCCGACAAAAAATTACTGTGTTTAGATACTCTAATGCACCAAGTCCATTATCAATAGTACAATATTAATAATTGAATTTAAAATATGTTCAACAAAATAATACAAATATACAAAAATAAAAGTAATAATTAAAAAACTTAAAAAAATAAAAAAAGAAAGTAATGCGGGCTTTGTAATGAAGACAGTCTCAACCCTGTAAAGCGCAGAAAGCTTTCATAGGAATCAATAAAAAAATTGCACAGTATAAACCATATTATCAGTAATCAGTTACATTATTTAAGTGCACTGAAGTAAAAGTAAAAAAATAAAATTTAGCTTCGTGATCAAACTCAGCAGACCAAAATTCATAAAAATAGCCTTCGTCAATGATTCTCCTCTAGTTGTAAATGTCTTAACCGCGTAAAATAGTACATTACGATACGTGTGACTTAAATGGTTCTTCCTCGCTACGCTCGGGTGCTAACTGCGCCGTGTGAAACTGAACTATTTAAGTCAAGAGTATCGTATAAAATTTTATAGCACAAACTGCTAAAATCCGCAAGTCTCGCCTATTCGTGACTAAAGTAGTCCTTATTTGCACCGTGAGGTTAGCGCACGAGCGTAGCGAGTGATAGGCGTGACTTATTAGCGGATTTTAGCTACAGTGTGCTATAAAAGACATTTTGGATGTTTTTTTGAGATTAGGGACGAGCGCTTAAGGTATCGGTAAAAATGACGTCCGGTTTCGTGTTCAGCAGCATATAATACATAAAAATACTCTGTCAATAATTTTCCTCCCGTCGATCACAGGATAAACCTCTCAACTGCGTGAAAAAGCAATTTTGGGGGGTGTTTTTTGAGGTTAGGGACGAACGCTTGAGATATCGGTAAAAAATACCGTCGGATTCTTGTTCAGCAGCTCAAAATACATGAAAATAGTCGTTGCTTAGAATTTTTTGAGCCCCTGTGTTTTCTGACAGCTTAATTATTTCGTAAAGTAGTATTTTTTTAAGGTTAGGGAACGCGTAGCTCCGTCTGGGAACAAAATTTTAAAAAACGCCGGTCACTATTTGAAAGTACATAAAAAATGCTAAATTTTCCATATTTTAAAAATTTTTTAGATATATATATATATATATATATATATATATATACATATATGTATGTATATACCTATATTATATATCCGTTTTGAGCCGAGGTAAGAATCAGCACCTTCTCGCCCCCCCCCCCCCTCAGCCCCTCCTCAGCCCCCCTCAAAATAACGTTAAAATGTTTCAAAAAAAGTGTTATTTTTTCTTTAATTTTATGAAACTGTTGTAATGTAATGTGAATACATTACAATTATATGTGAAGGAATGGCTCTCACGCTCAAAATGAGAACTTTGTCATTCACTTTAGATGCATGAGTACGGGTCTTTCTCATGCACGAGGAAGATAAATTTTGTCCATCAAACAGAAAAATACAAAAACTGTATAGAATTATGGATGGAGTAAAAACATTTTGATATTAAAACAATATTTAATGTTGTGGAAGCTGCGTGCCAAAGAATTAGCAGCGTATTTTTTTTTAATTATTTATTGTTTATAGATATAAAAGAAAAACATCGCTAGAAGCGAAACGCTTTAAAAAACAAGTAAAATGTATTCGAAAACATTTAAAAAGCATAAATATACTCTATATTAAAACAATATTTTATTTATAAATTGAGTTTGACCTATAAATTAAGTTGGAGGAAGCTACGTGCCGATGAATTGGCAGCGATTTTTAATTTCGAAAAATTTTCACTATAGGGAACTATGTAATACCCCACACCAGCTCCAATATACATTAATTTAATTTTAAAAACTAAAGTCTTTCGGCATTATTCTAACAAATACACACGTTTTTTTCGCTCCTCCACTTTTCCCGCCGATACTCCGGGCCACAGCTGAGCAGCTAGCAGCAGCACAACAACAGCAGCGCCGCTAGCCACCGGCAACAAGAGCTACGGCGGAGCAAGTGTGTATATATCGCGAGGCGAGCGTCGCGGCGTGCAAATTTATATGAATGTGCAAGAGTAGGAGCGATGGCGCACCGGCGCACAGTGGGAGAAAATGGACAAAATTCGAGCCACGCGTCATTTTAATCTTAGAGCCATGATTTTTAAGAAACCACCCCTACCAAACCACAAGTAGTCTAACTCATCTATCCCAGGGAACAGCGAGTTAAATCGCTTTATTTTTTCTTAAAATAATTAAACCATACACCATGAGCCAGCTAACAACCTAAATACCTCCCCCTAACCCGCTTAACCCCTAGAAACCACCACTACCAAACCACAAGCAGGCTAACTAGCCTAACCCTGGGAATAGCGATTTAAATCGCTTTATTTTTTCTCAAAATAATTAAGCCACACACCAGAAGCCAGCTAATCACCTAAATACCTACCCCCTAACCTGCTTAACCCCTAGAAATCACCCCTACCAAACCACAAGAAATAAAACATGGGTTTAAAAAAAATCTTTATTCATGTCGATTTTTCACATTGAAATCATTTAAGATTTAATGTTTAGAGCAAAGAAATCGTGTCCTCGAGACTTAAACTTCAGTGTCACAGTTTAAATTTTGAAAAGAAAGGTAAAAGTACATAAAATGGCGGCTAACACGGGCAAATCGTGAAAAACTTTCAGAATTTTGTACTTGAGAATGATAGACTTTAGAAAAAATTTTACTGAAGAAAAATTTCTTAGATTAAATAAATAATACGTTGAAATTCTATCAGAATTTTTTGAAAATTTCTCTAATTTATTATATTATAGTATAATTTAATATAATTAAATCTATTGATCATACGAGTGTTTGATCGTTAAATGTTTATTTTTGAATTTATTAGATTATAGTATAATACATACAAATATTGATCATACGATTTTTCGATGGCTAAATGGCAACTTTGACGTGGTAAAGGGGCTTAAATCTGTTTCAACGCAGATCACTAATAGCAGTTCATTCAACAATTACAGCTAACAAATAATGTGACAAATTTACTTGTAATAATGTCTTGAATTACGTGGTTATACGATTCTGCGTGTTTCCGGTCTGGCCTGTGGAGTGGGTTTTTATTATTTTTAGAAAAAATAAAGCGTTTTAACTTTCTGTTCCCAGTGTTATGTTAGTTAGCCTGCTTGTGGTTTGGTAGAGGTGGTTTCTAGGGGTAGGGGGTGAGTGGTTAGGTGGTTAGCTGGCTTATGGTGTGTGACTTTATTATTTTAAGAAAAAATTAAGCGATTTAACTCGCTGTTCCCAGGGTTAGGCTAGTTAGCCTGCTTGTGATTTGGTAGGGATGGTTTCTAGGGATTAAGCGGGTTAGGGGTAGGTATTTAGGTTATTAGCTGGCTTATGGTGTGTGGCTTAATTTTTATAAGAAAAAATAAAGCGATTTAACTCGCTGTTCCCTGGGATAGATGAGTTAGGCTGCTTGTGGTTTGGTAGGGGTGGCTTCTAGGGGTCGCATGGGTTTAGGGGAAGGTGATACAATAATTTCCGCACCTGTAGCTTAAACTTGATGCTTTTTTAAAGAGTTTAAAAAAAATCATGACTACGATTAAAAATGATGCGTGGCTCGAATTTTGTCCATTTTCTCCCACTGTGCGGCGGCGTGGCGCGCGCATCACTGTACGCATGTATGAATTGATTTTGTAAATAGGTGTGTATGTAAGTGTACATGTATGACTGTGATAGTTTCTAAGGCTGCTTGATTTCCGCTCTCTCCCGAGCCTTCATAGGGCTATACGCGGCCTATGGCCAGTCACTAGCTTTAGCGCAACTAAAGCGCCTAGTCTCTACTCAAAAGCACGTCTTGTGTAGATATGAATTTTACACACACACACACACTAACTGCTCGAAGTTGTCAACCGGACGATGCTGCAGGTAGCAGACGGCTGGACGATGCAGAATAAAGAAGACGATTTTGATCCTAAACCCCTAATCACCTTGTTGAATGGGGGATGTATGGAAATGTCAAACGTTAAAGAAGAAGCCAAAAAAGGCTAGTTAAAAGCCTTACGGAAGTATTTAAAGGTGTTGTTTCCCCTTAAATGTTAGCATAACAGAGTATATAACGTATGGTAGCTATTGTGATAGCGTTCTCGGAACTTTAGATAGGTAATAATACAGTAAAAAGAAAAGAAAGCTATAAATATATAGGTGTAATATTTGACTGTCATATCAAATGGGACAATCACATGAATTATATAATTTTTATTTTTGCAAAAATCAGAAGTAGAATGGACGGAAAAACATTGATGATGATATACTATGCATTCTTCTAAAGTTTAGTAAACTATGGTATAATTTAATGCAAAGAATACAAAATAAATTACTGAAAATTGTAAACGAAAATCAGTTCTAAATACAATGTACAAACTGGAATAAAATTATATCAATGCAGGATCCTAATTTAGTAACTGGTAATATGATATCTGAAATTTAACATTGTATTGAGTTATCCAAAACAAAACCAAGAAAATATAAACAAAGCGGCAGAAAAAGTTGGATCACGAATGTTATTGTAAAATCATGCAAAACCAAAGAATATTTATATAAATTATGGCAAATGGATGTTAATAATGAAAAACTTAAATATGAATATAAAACGTACACTGAAACTTTAGACAAGGTCATTAAAGATGTTAAAATTAGATATGATAAAAGCCTAATTAAAAAAACTAACAATCCTAAAAAGCTATGGAAATCATAAACAAAAGAATAGGTAAAAAAATCCAATAATATTGCCATAAATTATATAAAGATCAATGATAACAAAATTACAGACAAAATAGAAATAGCTGAAAATATGAACAAATTTTTCTATTTATCTTGAGAGAGATGTCTCGTGAGGCAATTATGGCATACGCTGACGATACGGCAATAGTAGCGACAGGGAAAAATTGGGAAGATGCCCAAAATAATATGAACAAGTATTTAGGAGTAATATCTAATTGATATCTAACACTCAATAAATTATCATTAAATATAGATAAAACAGTCTGTATGACTTTCGGCAGCTATGTTGATAGTGTGCAAGCACAAACAAATATTAAAATAAGAGACAAAGCTGTTTCCCGAGTTAAAAGAGTTAAATATTTAGGGATTGTCATAGATTACAATTTAAAATGAAACAGACACATCCAATACTTTACAATTAAAATTTTACATCTAGCTGTGATATTTAACTGTTATAACTTTGCAATTAGTATTCTTGAGAATGTGGGTATTTAAACATTCGCATTTTAACTTTTTAGGTGGAGATAGATGCTATCCTTGCATTAAATCCAGAGTTAATCCTTAAAAATACACCACCGGCATCTGAGACGAGTAATCAAATACTAGCTTCAACAAAGCCAAGAGTACGTACACATTTTATATATTTATTTAATATACTATGACGAGGAACGTTGTTAACTCGTCACAACCTCTCCAGCATACAATAATCCCAATATAAAAAAATCATGACCGGATGAAGTGAAGCCAATATGATTGGCTCATGTAGTGTGCATGCGTTAAAAGTATCGTTAGAAGTTTTTGATTTGTTTTTGATTTCTAAAATTGATTCTAATATTAAAAATGTAATATAATACAATAATACATATCAAATTATAATATGTGTATTTATAATATTCTATATTGTAAATATTATTATTGTTACAAAAATAAACATGATGTGAACGTTGTCACAAACTGAGTTGAGACATAACCTTAAAATTTTAAAAGGAAGTTGGCAACGAAACCGCGGCAATTCTGAAATGTATATGAGTGCGAAATGAATCATATATTGTAAAGTTTGATATATTTTCGTGATAGAAAACAAATATTAAAAATATCAATCAAGCATTTATATTTCATTTAATAAGTTAATGAGTCAATAATCTACTACAGCGCACTGCGCCAAGTCTAGTTATGTTATATTAATGTACAATAGTTACATGTTACAGGTAAGCAGCGGCAGAGCAGCGAGATAGAGCACACTTAGACGGTGTGTGTGTGGGGGGGGGGGGGGGGGAGAGCTTCGCTCGCGAGACTTTGTACACACGCGACAGATCCGTTCTAGATAGTCTACCGGATAGACGCTTGTTTTCGTTGCTAGACCGTGTTAATTACCTCGATTCGTTTGAATTACAACCGTGTGTGCTGTTCCCGAGATTACGGCTCAACTGAGAGGGTCATCGTGCGTCTTCGCCTTGAGCCTGTCTATCGTGCGACTACGCTACCTCGCCTTCGCAGGAGACGTCCTGGGGCTCGAGCTGGTTCCCGAGAGCGAGTGGAATCTTCTATTTGTAAGTGTCAGCTCTCTACTTCTCTCTCTCTCTCTCTCTCTCTCTCTCTCTCTCTCTCTCTCTCTCTCTCTCTCTCTCTCTCTCTCTTTCTCTCACTAGCTCTTCCGATCCCTGACCACGCCGTTCGTCTGCGTCTCGCACACCCGCGTGTCTGCTCGTGCACCAAATACTTTGATTTATGACAATATAAATTCGCTTTATACTATCTAAGCCTTGTGTTCGGTGTCGGTTATTTCCGCGAACCCGCTTCCTGTTTCCTCCTAGACAAAGTTCCCTGCCGCCTCCGTGGGCACGCGTATCGGTTCACGATACACGTGCATAGAAACTGCAGCTAGTCATTACACGACCTTGGCCGGTCCACTACGAGCTTCAAAACAACACAAGAAAACGAGGCCTTGTCGCGATTATTGCAAAGTGATCATCCCGACAGCAGTTGCATTGCACGCAGCTAACGTCTGCGCGACTATCTAAATTAAAATTAATTCAATCTTAAGGGGACAAATACACCGTAAATTGTAAAGAAAATCAAACATTCAAATTTATGTTATTATTCTTTTTAAATTGTTTAAAAAAAGGATTTAATGATGAAACGTAAAAAGTTGTTTAAATTATTGAAATAATGACAAATACTTTGTTAATCTGAGGACAACTTTTTTATATTTTAATTATTTACAAATATCCTCATTTATAATCGAATTAAATGTGTTTCAAGCGGGTCTACTAGTATAAAAGTGTTCTTTGATGCCTAAAACCTAATTTGTCATATTAAGTGTGAGCAGCACCCCCGGTGGATTTGTAGGCAAAGCTTCCTTGATCCCCCAAGAGACTGTTTGAATAATAGACAAAATTATTTATTCCATTATTTACTTTTTTTATAATAAGTAATGATTACAAAATGAAACTTTTATAAGGGTCAAGTGCCCAATTGTGATATGAGAAAAAAGTGAATCTAAAGCTGTAACCTAACCCAAAGCAGTTACCAGAAAATATTTATCTGCAATGATCACTATAAAAAAGTTATTATTTAACAAGTCAGTTACATTATCAGTGTAATTTTTAATATATCATTGTACATTAGTACACTTTTCATAAACTGAATTTTCTCATAAAAGTAACAGTATAAATGTGCACATCGAGTTACATAAAATAATAAGATTTCCAGTAATAATTTTAACATGCTAGATTAGACTTAACCCTAAAATGATTTGATGAATAAAAAGGATAGGTGTTTAAAAATACAAGACGAATGTACATTTAACTGAATTGTTCTATAATTCCATAGTTTGACTTTTCATGCAATTTTTTTTAATGGTGGTATACTATTAGAATTATAATCATGTTTTCTACAACGTAAGCCCAGTGATACATCAAGATGCTTTTGCACTTCTTCTGTCAGTTTATCACATGCTTATTCGATGGCATTCGCTGCAAACTTTGTTAAAAATCTATTCGTAGCTGGTCGATATTAGTTAAGTTCATAAATAAAGGATGTTCCGTTTTGAAAAAAATTTTTAAAGATTGCTCTAATCCGTTGTATTATAATTTTTAATTAAAAAAAAAATCGATGAGCATAATTCGTTTTAGGGCTAAAAGTGTGAAGAAGACATGATGTTTTTAGCATATTTAATTATAATCTTTGCAGTTTCGGAAATAACATTAGTGGTAGCTACTCACTTTCAGCCACTAAGTCGCCGAAAGCGTAGACAGCGTATATATGAGTGTATGTGCAGTGTGTGTATATGTTGCACGAACGCCCCACTCTAACGACTTAAGGGGGCACAACACTTTTAAATCCTGAAAAAAAGAATCATAAGTACAAATGACAAAATTAAAGTAAATTATTTAAAATTTTTTTATATGATATTTAGTATAAATACCTTTAACTTTACCGCGCTGAAACCTTGAATACTGAATATCACTGAAACAAATTTCAAATGATTTACTTTAATTTCGCATTATTACTCGTAATTCTTTTTTTCAGGTTTTAAAGGTGTTGTGTCCCCTTAAGGCAAGTTAGTGAACGTGTCAACCACTGTCAGCATATAATATTTGCGCGTGTGTGTGCGATTGTGTGTACGTTTTCTTTTTTTTTTTATGTGGCGTAGGCAGAGCAAGCTCTGCACAAGTGGCCCTCCGAAACCAGATCTCCACAGGTACTATTGTTGAATAATACTTCCGTGTGGCCCGTTAACTAGCCTAGTTGGCTTCTCCTTTGAAGTTTGACATTTCCATACATCCCCCATCCACTGAGATTATTAGAGGTTCAGGATCAAACTCGTCTTCTTCATTCTGCATCGTCCAGCCGTCTGCTTCCTGCATACTGAAAAAAATAAAATGTTAATGTCACTTGACTCATAAAGCAATATTAGCCGGAGTAGTATCCGGTAGTGACAAACGAACTTTCCAGTAGCCTGTTCTGTACCTTCCCCCAGTAATAGCGACATTGGTCGGTACAGTAGGTATTTACCCACGCAAAATAAATAAATACCTCAAGTGTGCGTCCATCTAGTGCGCTACATAGTTTTTGCTGTCTAGGCGTGAGAATCGCTTGTAGCTGGTGTCTAGATGTTCGGGGTCGCCGATAACGGACTCTAGGAAGTGCGCTTTGTAGATTTTTGTAAAAGGCTCACTTGTAGACGTCATTTCATAGCTTTATAGATTGGTAGAAAGGGCGCATCGTTTCCAAAAAGAAAAACAGATTCCTAACTTCAAAATAAACAAATTCTACCTACTGTTCGAGTTTTATGTATCGGGTGAGAATTTCGTCCGTTACTATCAAAAAACCTCCCTTTACGAGATATCGACGAAAAATGTATTTCTAGATGCGGACCCTGAACCCCGTCATCGGCTACACTAAAGACCTAGACATCATCTATTTGCGATTCGTAATCTTACTTTTTACCAAACATTTTTACTCCTTGTCGTATTTTCACCTAGAATGGCATACAAAATTCATGTCGTACCGGGTTTCTTGCGAGATCAGTTCGCCGGAATCTACCAATATTGGAAAATTTTAACCTGTTTCTACTCGGAAACCCGGCAATGATTTTACCAGGGATGCTGTATTTTCAAATTTATTTTCCTAAAAATACGGAGCGCATATTCTAAATCTCCAAACTCGTAAAGAAAAAAAGTGATTGCTGTCTGATGCCCGGATATATCGACTGAATATATGTCCGATTGGCATTACCGGACTGACTCAGGTACGAGCTACTGAACGCGCAAAGTACAGCCAACAAGAACACTCTCTACTGGAATACTCCGGTAATGACTAACGATTTCTTTTTATAGTCTCTCGAATTTGATAGAGACTTGTGGATCAAAACAATTAATGTGAAAATAATAACACGCTCTTTAAATTTGAGATGAAAAGGTATACTATGTATACCGTCAAACTATTGATGTTTATTGAACAGAAAATAGTGTAATTACAAATGTGGACTATGGAAAATTGAAGAGTATTAGAGCACCGACGCGTTAACAAACGATATTGATTAACGGTCGACACTGTGAGGCGAGTCCTCACAGCGCTTCGGCAATACGAAAACTAAACAACACAAATCAGCGAAAGCGGCAGAAGACACTCGCGAAACAGGCGGAGAGAGACAGAGTAGGAGCGAGCGAGCGCGTGTTGCCATGGCAACCTCATTGGTGCCGTGTGGGCTAGTGAAAACCGTCGAATTTGAAATTAAGATGACAAGCTTCTCGAACCTTCTCGCTCTCTCTCTCCGCATATCAAACTAATTTTCGAACATACCGCCCCTCTTGCTGCCTCGCAGCAATAAAGAGACAGGCAATAACAATGAATTAAATTTAAAGATAGGAAAGCCTACTTCGAAAGAAACTAATCCCTACCATGACTCTACCGATCGAACTGTTCTCACTAAAATTTCTTTGGAATCAATTAACGAACAGTCGATCAACAACAAGTTTACAATGCTTTAAGTTTAACAACATTACAATAAAATTTGATACAAGGTTAAATTCGCCTATATTCTTGAAAAATCTAATGCAAATTTTCTAGCAAAGCTAATACTAATGAATAAAATAAAAACTTGACTCTAATGAATCTACATTTAAACATTCGACTAGGATGCTATCTATTCACGAGCTAAGTGAGTTTACAGTGTAGGTGTTGTGTGTAAAATCTCTTCGGTTGATGACATCTGGGCAAATCTTCATTCTTGACTAGACTCTGGTTGAAGGCAGGAAGCAGCTCTCTGCGCACTCTCGTCCATGGGCAGAAAGATGATCTTCACGACAGGTCGCTGGAACTCGGAAGTAGCGGTACGGATGGTTACAACTCGAACAAGACCATCTTTCCCTGGATGTACCGCTGTAATTCGACCCAGTGGCCACTTGGACGGAGGACAGAGGTCATCCTTCAGAAGCACCAAGTCGCCGACGACCAACTGTCGTCCAGGAGTCAGCCATTTGTTTCTCTACTGTAAATGATGCAATACCTCCAGTCGCCATCGCTCCCAGAAATGGTTTCTCATAATCGATAGATGCTTCCACCTGCAAGTGCGAGATTTTAGATTTACATCGACAAAGAGTTCTGGTAATACATTCAGTGGAGCGTTAACGAGAAAGTGACCAGGCGTAAGGGCCACAGAATCGGTGGGCTCAGAGCTCAATGGGCAGAGCGGCCGAGAGTTTAAGCAAGCTTCGATCTGAGCAGCAATTGTAGACATCTCCTCGAATGTTACCGGCGTGTCCCCAATGACACGTTTGAAGTGATGCTTAAAACTCCTCACTGCCGACTCCCATAATCCTCCGAAATGAGGAGCTCTAGGAGGTATGAACGACCATACTATACCGTCCTTCGCCAATGCAGCTGCCACTTCTTGTGAGACTGACGAAGCCCGTTGGAATAACTTGTCAATGTCTGTGGCAGCGCCCTTGAAGTTGGTGCCGTTATCACTGAATACCATCTTACAAAGTCCACGCCGAGCGGTGAATCTGCGAAACGCTGCTAGAAACGCAGCAGTGGACAAATCTAACACAATTTCAATATGAACGGCTCGAACAACCATACATACAAAGATTGCTATATATCCCTTTGTAGACTTGGCACCTCTGCCTTTGGAGAACAATATTGGAAACGGTCCAGCATAGTCCAGACCGGTGTATGCGAAAACCCGCTGAGGAGTGACTCGATATGATGGAAGCGGTGCCGTTTGCTGCTGTACACTCTCAGCAGCGTATCGAATACATCTATGGCAGTTTCGATAGACTCCCTGTACAACTCTTAACCCACGTGAAATCCAATACGTCCTGTTGAGGGAACTGAGCATCAGCTGAACGCCTCCATGAAGAGTCTGACGATGTACCTCCTCAATCAACCTCTTGACTATGATACTGGACGCTGGCAGAATAATCGAGTGCTTCTCATCGTACTGCAGAAACGAATGCTGTAATCGGCCTCCAACTCGGAGCAAACCCTGTGGACATATAAATGATACAAGTCGCAGCAAGTGACTGAGAGATGACAACCGTTGTTTACTTCACACCGCAATTCCTCCTCGTAGTGCTGACTTTGCACATAACGAATCAGACCGACTCGAGCAGCCTCCATCTCCTCAGCAGTAAAATGACCAATGCAGCGACTCCCTCTGGGCTTGACCGCATTCGAACGCCATCTGTAAGCACAAGCCAAAATCCGCAACATCTTTGGAAAACTCGAAAACTTCTCCAAATAAGACAGCGATTGTGATTCCTGATTCTCGTCAACCTTCTTGTCAACAGCAACCTGTGTATTTACTACATCTAGCAAAACATCCACGGGCAATCTATCAATTACCTTCCTCTAATCATTCCTGATCCACGCAGGTCCCTCCCACCACAGGGAAGACTGCTGAAGCTGCTCCGACGAAAACCCTCGAGTTGCGCAATCGGCTGGATTGTCTTCGGACTTAACATGACGCCATTGCACCCCAGACAGAGTAGTGATCACCTCATTCACTCTGTTTGCCACGAAAGTCTGCCATCTCGATGCGTGGCCCTTCAACCAATCTAAAACTACCTTGGAGTCTGTCCAGCAGTGCACTGAAACAGGCTTCAATAAAAGTCCATCTAAAAGGTGCTTCAACAATCTAACTAACAACACCGAGCCACACAGCTCCAATCTAGGCAGACTTTCAGTTTTAATAGGAGCAACTTTCGTTTTGGACATAATCAACGCCGATCTTTGCCCTGGAATTACCATATACGCTGCAGCAACGAAAGCTCTCTGCGATGCGTCAGAAAATCCATGCAACTCCCATGATGTTTGCGAGGAAGAGCCAAACCAACAAGGAATTCGCAATTGAGCCAAGTCAGGAAGATCAGACCTCAACATCTGCCACTGCTCTAGAAGTTCCCCCGTGAGAAGAGAATCCCAATCAACACCGTTAATCCACAAATCTTATAACATGAGTTTGGCCCTGACTAATACAGGTGATAGCCAACCAAGTATATCAAACAACTTCGAAATCTCCGATAGAATCGATCTCTTTGACACAATTTTCGGAGCAACTGGAACCTTAACCTCGAAACAAAACGAGTCGCCTGAAGGCGTCCATTTTAGGCCCAATACAGAAATAGCCTCATCCCATTTGACAGCGAACTCTTTCTGCTTTTCTGCTCTGATATCTTCGAGAATAGCCGAACAGTTTGACGCCCATTTACCCAACTCCATACCTGCTGATGACAGAAGCTTGATCAGCTGATTCCGAATCTCAATGACCTCAGACTCATTGTCAGCGCCTACAAACGCATTATCTACATACATGTTGTGTCTGAGCACCTGCGCTGCCAAGGGAAACTCTGAACTTCCCTCACTCGCCAACTGAAGAAGAGATCTAATTGAGAGGTATGGAGCGGAGCGCGTACCATACGTAACAGTCAACAACCTATAATCCTCAATAGGCTTCGAAACATCAAAACGCCAGACTATTCTTTGCCAATCAACGTCATCTGGGTGAATGAGGATCTGCCTAAACTCCTTGACGATATCAGCCGTAAATACAATCTTCGAAAATTTCCACATCGAGATAATAATCGTGACATCCGACTGTAATTTGCGACCAGTCAAGAGAACGTCGTACAGCGATATTTTTCCAAAAGAGCCATTAAAAACGATACGAAATTTGCCTTGCGGCCCCACCTCAGCCGAGTAAACTGGGTGATGAGTAAAATAGAACGTATTGTCCTTTGGATGCGAACTATTTACAGGCTCCATATGACCTAAAGTCAGATACTCCTCCATGAATTTCCTATAGGCACTATCTACCCTAGAATCCTGCGCTCGACGCTTCTCTGAGCGGAGCAAACATGCCACAGCAATCTGCCTCGTGTGTGCAAAAGAAACCTCTGACAACTTCTCAGACAACAGCAAGCGAACGATAAATCTGCCTTTGGAATCCCGATAAACAGTATCTGCGAAATAATCTTCGCAATACTGATCCTCCTCGGACAAAACTTTAGAGGTGGAAATCTCCTCCATTTCCCAAAACCTCTCTAATAACGTCGAAATTGATGGCTCTACTTCCACATGACAGGCCTGAGCAGTCTGAGCTCTATCAGACTCAGGAGCAGAAGACGCTCTACCCGTCAAAATCCACCCAAATACGGTCTCCTGTGCAACAGGAGTATCAGCTTCTCCAAATCTGAGCCCCGGCCGAATAATAGCAGCATACACGTCTGCGCTGATCACGCAGGTATACGCCTTGAACGAGCAAAATCTGGATCGGCAAGTTGCAATCCCTTGATGTGATCCCAATTGGACACCTCGACTTCCTCTCGTGGCAGTAATCCCGTAACCTCTTTCAACACCAACGCCGAAAACTCCAAACAAAAATATGAGTTCAATCTGGATTTAAGTTGGAGAAAAACCTCACCCTTCGACACCGCAGAGGAACCTGCACCAACACCAACTATTGACACAGAAACAGGCTTGACTTTTGCAGACAGACACTGCACTACTCTTTGAGTGACAAACGAAACTTCTGCGCACGGATCAATCAAGCATCTGGCATACATCCAATTACCATTAACGGATTGAAGTAAGACCCTGGCTGTGGCCATCAACCGGGTCCTACCCAACACTATTGTACTTGCTGAAACATCCAGCATACTTGATTTGCCAGGCGCACTAGATGAACCATTCTGACCTGTCGACTGTATAGATTCCGCAGCGTCTCCTCCCTGACGTCGATCTATGTGAAGCTTCGTGTGATGTTTGCCATTACAATTGAAACAACGACTCTGCGAGGGACAATCAGCCAAAAAATGACCTGATATCAAACAATTGAGGCACAATCTCTGCCTTTTGCAATATACAAAGCGAGCAGAACTGGACATACCATTGAATTTTGGACAGGCTTGAAACTGATGAGGACCCCTACATAAACTACATTTTTCAGCGGAACCGCGATTACTCGTACTCGTCGAGGTGCTAGCAGCGTTAGCTGAAACTGACTCACGGCGAGACGAACGATTAAAAGTATTTCCTTTCTGACTAGCTTGTTTGCCGGTAGGCGACTCCGCACCAACATCTGCATCCTGATCAAGCGAAGATGCACGAGTTTCAAGAAATGTTGTAAGCGCTGCAAATGTCGAAAAATCTGTCACCGACTCTTGCGAAATACGCCACCCTTCGCACGTCTCCCTATCCAATTTGCGCTCGACCATGTGACTAAGCCAACTGTCCCAATGTTCGTACAGACAGCCTACGTCCTTGAAAGTTTTAAGCGCGGCTTCCGCCTTATCTAGTAACTCGATCAACTCTCCCGATGATTTCCGCTTAACCGGTTTCATATCGATCAACAATTCCATGTATGTATGCATGCGTCTCTTAGGGTTATCGTACCTGCGCATCAACTTTTGCCTAGCCAACTCAAAACTAGCAGGCCTTGTTTCTCACCAACGACGAAAATTGCTCCTTAAAAGTCTCCCATTCTTCGGCTTTCCCGGAAAATTTAGGGATATGGCACTTTGGCATACTCGCAAATTCCGACGAGCCCTGAAAGGGCGATGCGGGTCCGACCTGACTATTCTGCGCGCCTGCAATTACCGGTGGATTCGCGGCGACTTCTAACTCCTCGATAGTCTGTAACAAATCCGCTTTAGCCTCAAAAAAACCCGTCTCAACCTCAAGATACTCATCTTTTTCAAAATACGCTCGCCTTTGAAAGCCGCCTTGTTCGCCTGCAAAATCAGGTCTCTCCGAGAATACTCAGATCAATATGCATTTAACAAACTCAATCGCGTGCGCATATGTGGCAGGGTTCGAGCAGTTGCCGCTAATTTTGCAGTATTGCGCTTAAAGTTGAGTATAAACTCGTACGTTTTTGCTTGGCTGATTCACCAGCCGAATCTGCCATTATTGCAAAATAAAAAAAAAACTAACGAGAGCGAGAGAGAGGGAGAGAGAGAGAGAGAGAAACTAGAGCAAACACCGTACTGTCGCTGCCTCAACGTGGCTTGACGACGCCAAGTGAGCGAAAGCGAGACAGAGCTTGAGCGAAAGAGCGAGAGAGAGAGAAAAAACCAAACCTCTGCACTGTCTGCGCCGTCGACTCCCGTGCTGATTTCCCGGACTGCGCGCGTCGTCCGAAGTTGGCGGGAGCTAACCGTCACTGAAGCCGGTATGCGGGAAAAACGTTCTCCAAGATGGCCGTCTTCTTCTGTTTTCCACTTGATGTGCCCCAAACGGCGATCTCGTGGCTTCTCTCCAAGTCCAATGCTAAACCGGTGACCTCTAGCCTCTAATCTTCTAAAATAATCTAAAACAATCTAAACCACTAAACAAAAAAAAACTTCTAAGCGTCTAAACATCTAAAAACTACACGACAACAACAAGCAGTTAGCCCAAGCGGCAAACTGCGAGAGCGAACTCCAGGAAGTATCTGGATGCTCTGACCGTTGCGATTTTGAATAGTCGAACGGCTGCTGAAGTAACTCTAACACTGCTTGCACAACGCAAGGACACTTCTTTCCACACACAATCTCACGATTCTTCACCACAATGCTGCACGCTCTGCTACTAATTTTTATAGTCTCTCAAATTTGATAGAGACTTGTGGATCAAAACAATTAATGTGAAAATAATAACACGCTCTTTAAATTTGAGATGAAAAGGTATACTATGTATACCGTCAAACTATTGATGTTTATTGAAAAGAAAAGAGTGTAATTACAAATGTATTGACTATGGAAAAGTGAAGAGTATTAGAAGAGTGTTAGAGCACCGACGCGTTAACAAACGATATTGTTTAACGGTCGACACTGTGAGGCGAGTCCTCACAGCGCTTCGGCAATACGAAAACTAAACAACACAAATCAGCGAAAGCGGCAGAAGACCGCTCGCGAAACAGGCGGAGAGAGACAGAGTAGGAGCGAGCGAGCGCGCGTTGCTATGGCAAACTCATTGGTGCCGTGCGGGCTAG
Source organism: Nasonia vitripennis (assembly GCF_009193385.2). Taxonomy (NCBI): domain Eukaryota; kingdom Metazoa; phylum Arthropoda; class Insecta; order Hymenoptera; family Pteromalidae; genus Nasonia; species Nasonia vitripennis. The sequence goes on from NW_022279608.1 coordinate 3,839,017, forward strand.
CGAAAACCGTCGAATTTACAATTAAGATGACAAGTTTCTCGAACCTTCTCGCTCTCTCTCTCTCCGCATATCAAACTAATTTTCGAATAATTTCTCTTTTCTTTCAGTGCAGCATCATTCGGTCGTCTACTTCAAGGGCATCGGACGGTCCTCCTCTGGACGGATTTAACCCAGATACTTACGTCCCTCAGTATCGGTCTGAGGAACACTCAGAGGTACTCAACCGTAGCTCCTACGTTCCTCTGCATCTGTCCAAGGAGCGTTTTGTATCTACAACTTAGTGGCCTTCGTCTAGAAACAGTTCTAGTACTCAGCTGTTTAGCCTTGTCCTTTCCTTCTATTCTCTTCTACTGGGCAATTTAAGTTGCCCTCTATCTTGAAGCAGTGTAGGTAGGCTTGAAAGCACCTATGTCTGCTTAAAAACTGCGTAAGGTAGTAAGTTACTTCCCGGTGTCGTCTTTTGATTTAGTCACAGGCGGTATACCTTAGATAACGCACATTGCATCTTCAGATACTGTTCGGTAGGTAGAAGCGACCCGCAATGCACTTCTCCTGAAAACTATTGACAGCTTTCGTGCGTAAGACTCCACTAACATAGCGTCCACCCATGTTAAGGCATCGTATAACATAATCGATGTAATTACACTGGCTAGGAGTAACCTTCGACCCAGCGTTGGGCCACACACATTTGGCATTAGTGGCGATAGTGCAGCACCGACTTTTGCTGGTCCATGGTAATTCCCAGGTACTTAATGTCCGTCCACTGTCAGCGTTATTGTCTCCATTTTCTTCCTACTAGATATAAAAATAGCCTCCGTTTTATGGCTAGCAAGCTCAAGTCCAGTCTGTTTTAGCCAATCGTGGATTATAAATACTGCATTGTTAGCTATTCCCGTCACCTCTTCGTTTTGCGTCGCTACTACTACTACTACAATGTCATTTGCAAATCCTACAACCGTTGTCCCTTCGGGTATCTGTAACCTAAGTACTCTATCGTACATGATGTTCCACAATAATGGGCTAAGCACTGACCCTCGTGAGATCCCTCCGGTTACTTTATAGGTTTTTGTGCCGTTCTCTGTGTACAAAAGGGTTCTGTCTTCTAGGTAGTCAGACAATCCTTATATATGCGGGTACCTCTATTTTCTGTAGTGCCTCTTGTATCTTGTCCCAGCTGACTGAGTTACATGTATTTTTAACATCCAGTGTAACAATAGCACAGTACTTCTTGGCTTTTCCTTTCCATCTCTCCCCTTCTATTGCAGTTAGGGCGTCGAGAGTAGAGCGTCCATATTGATAATTACTAGTCCACCTGGTTGTTTAATGACATAGTTCATTCTAACGCTGATTATGCGCTCTAAAATCTTGCCCGGGATGTTCAGCATGCAGAGTATTCTGTATGAAGCAGCTTTTTTGGGTTGTTGTCCTTTTGGTAGTAGTACCAGGCGTTCTTTCTTCCAGTTCTTAGTACTTATACCAGTATACTGGCGGTCGTCTGTTATCAGGAGCCCTCCTCGGCATCGTAGCGTCGCAGGCTCGGGTAATATTTCCTATAACCTGCTTGACCTTATAATTCGCAGATCCAAACAGTTATATTTCTTCTAGAGCCAGCAAAAATGTCTCCTTATCATAATTCTTTGTTTTCCAACCGACTCTTTTCGTAGTTGCACTTTTGTTGGATAACTAAGCCAATCAGGTATCTGCTAACAAACGTGAGATCTTTAATAGACCCAGCATTTTCACTTTGAAATGTGTAAGAACATCCCTGGTTAACTAAGACCAAGTCAAGGAGGGCGAATGCTTCTAATAGCCCTTGTTCTCTTTTGTTTGTCCTTCGGCTGCCCCACTGTACTACCCAGGCGTTGAAATCGCCTGCTATAAGTACTGGTTTTTTTCCTACAGCATCGTGTACTAGCCGGTCCAACAGTTGTCTGAATTGCTTTATTGGCGCGTTAGGAAAAGCATAGCAGCTGTAAATGTGTACGCCTGCTACCCTAGCGCGTACAAATCCTTGATTACGTCTTGTCATTTTTCCTGGAAAGCGGCGTCTCCAAATGCCCATATCGCCGCTTTACCAGTACTGTCCATACCCCACGACGGTTCGTCCAGGTCTCTGTATTGTTCAGAGACGATGGCTATGTCGATTTCTGTCTCGCGGACAATTTGGCTCAGTAGGTCCTGTGCAATAGCGCAGTGGTTTATATTAAACTGCACTTTTTTCATTTCCTTCGTCTGTCAGTGGCTTCTACTGCAGCTTGTTAAGCAGGGCATGCGTAGCTACCAGCTGCGTGATCGCTCTTTCCTTCCGTGCCTTAGGTCCATCCTTGCTGGTCCTATTCTGGTTTGTAACGCCAGGAACACTTTTTTCCTCTTTGCTTGCCTTTTTCTCCTTTTTCTTTGACTTTCTTGTAATGACTTACTGCCACGCTACCTTTTGAGGTAGATTATTAAGGGGTCTAGCCTGGGTTAAATTCCAACAATAAACAATAAAACATTCGTCCAATAAAATTTTTTTCTTTTCACGTAAATTAAAAAACAAAATATATTTTCGGAAAATATTCACACTATACACTATTTCTACTAAGAAATATCATATATATATACTATACAAAATCACTGACCCAAATTCATAACATTTTACTATATAAATAAGTGTTTTTAGTCACTTGGCATGGCTTTGTGTGACTAAAAACACTTATTCACATAGTAAAATGTCATGAATTTTAGTCAGGAATAGTATATATTGTAATTATTTTTAGTTTTTCAATTTACGTAAAAAGAAAAAAAAATTTTTAGACGAATATTTTGTTGGTTTTTTGCAGGCATTAACCTAGACTGGACCCCTTAACGGCGGGATTGGGCTCTGTGGCTTGACTCGCTTAGGGAAGAAATGTTATTAACTCTATACGTGTTTGATTTATTTTTGGGGTTTCTTCCCTGTTTTGTCTGCGGAGCATATGTTATTTCTGCTCTACCCTTCGGCCGGTTGAGGACACCTCAACACGCCGATAAGCATTCCCCTATCCGCCAGCCAGAGGTCGCGCTACATACGGGATATCGGCATCCCCGCTCAGTGTGTGTGGATGTGTGTGTGTGCGCGCGCGCGTGTGTGTGTGCGTATAATAGAGGATGTTAAGTAAGTGGAAAAATATAGGAGAGGCTTCACGGCACACGGATATGTTAAGATCTTTAATATAATAGGGGATTGTTTTTGAAAACACAGTATGGCTCATTTACTTTCTATATTTAAGAAAGTTTTTTACAAATGTAGTTTTTCCAGAACCGGAAGGTCCGCAGCACAGAGCTTTAAATGCTTGTTTCCACTTTCTGTGCATTTAAAACAATGATGATTATAAGATTTGTATCCTTATAATAGACTCTTGGCTATACCAGCATAATTTGAAAGCTTATGATCGCGGGGTGAAAGCTTATAAGCGTTTTATTTTAAGCTCATGATCGTGTGTTAAAAGCAATATAAATAAACAAATTTTTTAAATAAATACTCACATAGTTTTATTAAGTATTTTTTATTTTCATTCATAATCATTATTATTATAAATGTATATTTATTTACATACAATATTTATACATTGATATAATTATTTATCATTATAACCAAAAGGTTAAGAAATCGTGTCACTTTTAACCTAGTGCTTTCCATACACAGGTTTACACGAATTAATCTCTTTACGTGTAATAACATCATGGAAGTCTGTACGTCGAATACTATCAAATTCAATCGATAATGGATTTTTTTTCTGTTAGATACGATCGTATCCATTTACGATTTATTAATTTTCTCGTACGATAGTTGAGGGTTATACCTTTTACCTTGCTTCCGTCAGGTTTTTTTAACATTGTACGCATAAAATTTAGGTCCTCCTGAAACAAAGTCTTGTATACGCATGAATCAGTATCGTAATAGAGTACTCGCTTTTCTAATTTTTTAAAATAAGTATATAATTTAAGATGTGCTTGTTCTGTAGTATATGCAGCTATTAAAACATTAATTATATCACCTAGATCATAAGAATCATCGCTATAAGCTCATGAAACGTAAATACTAGAATCTTTTACTGGTAATAATCTAACTACATTGATTTCAGGACTAGTCATCAATTGCATAAAGCGTGATTGAGTCTTTACAACCTCAGTTTTTGTGAGATTTCCTCGTTGAGCGAATTTACCTCAGAAGCTATTTAACATTAATTAAGCTACAGACCGCAAGCCGGGATTACTTTCAATTCTTTTTATATTCTAATTATATGTTTTCTGATTTATGATATTTGGCTATGTACTCCTCGATTCTTTACTCTTACAATCTACGGGCCATCCGCTAGCTTTTGTTTAAGTTTTAAAAAAGTATCTATAAAACTGGTAAACAGCCCTCCTGTATTTGATTCAGGATTATATTCTGTAATTGTGTATTGCCAAATTTTATAAATTTCTAAGATTTTATAGCTTTTCTCCACGGCTTTCTGCAATGCATCGGATATCCAAGTTCCTTCAAACGATCGCCCTTCAGGCGTCCAATGTATACACATAGTATTTAGACTGTTTATACAGCAAGATCTATACAGCGGAAATAGCAAGCGTCCATACATTTTAACAGGTAGCACTGGATGATATAATTTTTTTTTGGAGGTAAAACTACATTTAATGACACCGTTCACCAGTGAGATATCGTTATCGTGACTTGTTATTTCGACACATTCTCGCCCTATGTAAATTTTAGGATGATCTACTGAAAATTTACCATACTTGCATACATAGAGAATAACGAAACTATCAAAATCATAACTTGATTTCCACGTTTTTTATAAGCCACCTAGTATATATCAAGTCTGCTATCGTCTTCAAGATTATGTATTGCTAATTCATAATAATGAGGTCTATTTTTGGTAGTGAATGTCTCATAAAAACACCACGTGAATAGAGAATTCAAAAAATTTCAACATATTTTAACAAATCTACACCAGTAAGAGCTCTTTTTGGCAAATTTATTTCAAAGTTTTGTTTTCTGCTGTTTTTTTCTGTTCATATGACATTTCTTTTTTACAATTTTATTTACGATTTTTGCTTGAATTTTATCCAAATATTGACCTTTGTGAGATTTAAGAAAATGACTAACCTTTTTTAGATGGTTTTAGATAAAGATCTTTACCTTATAATAGCCTTGACCCAGCAAAAAACGGAATTAGAAATGGAAGAAACCCTCCAGTTATTTGGTATTGGTAACACACGTGGAACATGAACATTCGTCATTTCACCGGATTTTTTACAGTTTCACGTGCTTTCTTCAAAGCATTACGAATCGTAACAGATGAATATTCGCCCCCTGGAGCTAATGATTTGGTAGTTGTTTTGACTACATGAGCTAGTGTAATAGAAGCTAATTCATTTTTTCCCCTACTCTCTCTTATTTCCATGCGAAATTTAGATTTTATTTTTGTTGTATTTGTTATAAGCATCAGTCTTTTCACGTAACTTGCATTCTTTGCAAAAACTCGGTGCCAGGCGTGTCTTATTAGCTAAAAAATGTTCAGCCGCATTTCTAGCTTCAACACTCTTGATTTTTCGAATAATCAATGTCATGCTGTTTACAGGCTGTATCAAGTTGACTGATTCCAAGATCACCTCGAGCAAGGCGCTTCTTCAATTTTGTACCAGGACGGCAGTACTGATATTCCGATAAATGTAGTTCAAAAGATAGCTTATTAATTTACTTGTTTACTAATTCCCGTTCTTTGCGTTTTTCTGTCTTTTTTTTTTCTCGTTCTCGTCGTCGTCATCGATGTTATTATTGTTGTTGTTGTTATTTTTTATTACTACTACGACTACTAGTATTACTATGAAGAATCACATTGAATACATCGTCTTTGACTATTTTTTCATACTAATTTTTAAACTATAAATTCAGGTTATTTATAGCATTTTGTTGATTTAAAATTGTTGTCATAATATCATAATATACAGAAGAAACATAAAACATAAATAAGCTATTTGTTAAACGCTTTGAATATTATGAGCTTTCAATTTGTTTATATTTTGTTTTCTAATTATTAACTTTTTTTGTAACACTACAATAAATATAGGTATATGTATTATATATAGAACTAAATGCTTTGAGGCACCGTATCAAAGAAATTCACCTTAGTTTCGCCTATAGGCACAAAAAACGCGGAAATCAATACATGCGTTACAAAAACTATTGTGTGTACCGAGGACGTAAAGTAGGCTTTTTGAACTCATGTGGATATTGCTGATTCTTAATTTCAAAAACAAACCATTTTGCAGGATTGCTATCTCTATAACTGCAATAAAATCATAGCGAATCATTTCAACTTCTATTTTGCTAGATGTTGTAACCCAGTAAAATTTAAACATTTTTCATATTTTGTGCTAGTTACATCTAATATAACTAGGGTGCAGTACTCCTTTTATCCTCCTTTCCATTTTTTCTTCTTTATAGCTGTTTGCGCAGTGTCAATCACTAGGCGAACTGCGTCCAGGCTTAAACGATTCTTCATAATGCCATATTATTATCTCGATAAAACAGTCCATTTTGATGGAGATTATGCGTTCCAGGATCTTACCCGAGATATACAACCTGCAAAGCGGTCTGTATAATGTGTGCTCCTGGGGTGGCTTATTTCCTCTTGGCAGGAGCATGAGTCGCTGTTTCTTCCAGTTTGTGGGAAACATTCCCTCTTCTAGACATAAATTGTAATCAGCTAATAATGTGCTGGTAATCGTGCCAAAACGTCAGCTGATTATCAGATGATATCAGTTCTTAAGCTAATAGTTACAAATATGTGTTTATATGAGATAAAATGCTAATGATAATCAGGTGATAATCATCAAAAATTTTTAACCTTTAGTATATTTTTCGAGTTGTTTTAAATTAATAAAATTTATAAAGTTCACATAATGAGGGCCAATACCGTTTTACCATTTAGATAATAACACCAAAACACTGGCTGTGATCTGCAAAATTTTTATTTATTATTATTTAAAATTTTTATTTAAATCAAATTATTAAAAAATAAAAATTCTACAGCTCACAGCCAGTGTTTTGGCGTTATCATCTGGATGGTAAAAACGTATTGGCCGAATTATTATTATTAAACGAAATCGTACTGATTAATTTTTTTTATTTATTAAATAACAATATTAAAATTAACAATTAAATTTATAGTTTTGACAGTTTTTTTATATTACATATACATAGCATTCAATTTACACTTATATTACTTATACATTAAATTTACACTTATTTATAAATATGAAATATAAAATAAATATAATTTTTCACACAACCCAGGAGGTACTGCCATATGCGCGTTGCTTTTTGATTTATATAAATTATCCTATTTATTAATATTTAATTTTTGTATTTTATTGCAAACAGGTAAACGACATGGTAAACTGTTTACAATATTTAAAAAAATATATTTACAAATGGAAGTATTTATAAACGTGGAAGCGTCGTCAATAGCCATACTTTACCACGTAAGGAGCTCAGCCTTCCTCCACGTTCCTACATACTCACCTCCAATCTTAAACGTAAAAAGTCTCAATAACGTACATGTTTTTTTAACAATATTCTAATAACCAAAGCTTTATTACTTTCATAAAACTTTAATGCTTAGAATATTGATAAAAAATAGCACAGTAAACGAGCATTTTTGCGCAGAGTCCACCACGGAAGGCGAGAAAGACTCTTAATGATCTCCTGCTAAAATTCGTCGACAGAAAAAATGTAGACAATAACAGCAAGAGATAAAAAAGAGTCTTTCACCCTGGTGTAAATTCGACTGAAGAACATTGTATAAGTTCATTGGTCTAAACTATAAATAATACTAAATGCAAAAAAAAAGTAATTTATTAATTTTACAAAAATAACTTATAGAATGTTGTTCAATCCAAATTACATTAAATAGTTATACAAATACTACTTCCAAATATAATTTATTATCGCATCATGCCATACGATAATCTAAAACAAATGAAAAATGTATGTATATAACTATTTAATAATTTTAAACTAACTAGGAGCGAAGACTTACAAAGTTTTTCTTACCTTCATTATTAAGACCTAATTAGACAACTAACAAAGGTCATGTGTACAACAGATCCTGTGTCTCCTCTTCTAAAGGTGTAAGTGCTACCCTGGTTAACTAACACCAGATCTGGAAAAGCAAATGCTTCCAAGAGCACCCGTTCTCTCTAGTTAATCTTTTGACTGACCGATTGTATGGCCCATGCGTTATAATCGCCTGTGACAATTAGTGGCTCTCTTCCAGCAGCATTCTGCAAAAACGGAAACAAAAAAATTGTCCGATCGATGCATTAGGCGAGGCATGGCAGCTGTATACGTGTATACCTGCTACCTCTGCGCAAACAAAGTATTTCTCACAAGTCCTCATTTTTTCCTGAAGAGCAACGCTCTTACATGTTATATTACATTATAAAATAAACATGTAAGTGTCGAAATGGTGAAGTCATTTATCTATTAATCAAAAGGTCTAGACTTCGAGCCCAGGTCTTATCGATCTTTTTTTTTACCATTATTTATTTCAACTCTACAAGATTTGGTCCAGATGACAGGGATGCTGCAAATAGTTTTTTGAGCCGCTATGCTCTTTATTATAAAGCTATGTGTTTGTGAATATGAAATGAAGAATGCTGTATGTATTTAGGCATATCACAAGATGTAATCTGCAGATTAGTTGCTACAGGACTGCATTATTTGAATTATCCATTATCACCTTCTAATTGCCGCATCGACCCTCACACTATCCCTGAAATACGATAAAGTCAGAAAGAGGTCGTGAGAAATTATAAACTATGGCGCTTTTAGTTGCTAATTAGGTACTGCAATATAGCACTGTTAATAATATTTGACTAACAACCCTTTGTTTTCAAGCATCCTTGATCTCTTCCACAGACTATGACAATATCAGAATGTTCTGGTAGGTTGAAAGAAAATGCCGATATTTAGTTGCTTCCCAGAATCGTAGTAAATACTATCTAACAATCATCCTGTAACCTCAGATCATCCCCTTCTGCTCACTTGAATATTAGAGATGGTTAGAATACACACATAGGTGTACAATTTAATCACAGTATATTTTGTTGTTAATTACTTGATCGCGAATTTTATATTTAAAAATATTCTTTAATTATTCTTTCACTTATGATCGATCTCTACTTCTCTCTGTACGATAGAAAACAGCCAGTATACGCACGTTGGTATATATAATCGCAGGATATTTTTTTGCGTATTAGTTACTTGCAGATGTCATACTTAAGAATAGGAAACCTCTATCGGTTGACCTCAGATAAATGTAAAATGTTTTAAACCATGACACATGCAAGCGACTAATAAGTAACAAAATATCTTGCGATTCTATACACCTACAGAATTATTTTGTCCATTTTCAATTTTTAAGTAAGTAGAAGGGAATGATCTGAGGTTACGAGATTATTATAAGATAGTTTACGTCCATTTTGGAGACCAACTTAATATCTCGCAATTTTTTTTCACCCACTAGAACTTTCTGATATTGTCATATTCTGGGGGTAGTAACAGGGATGTTCAGGACGTAATGGTTGCTAGTGGAATATTATAAACAGTGCTATATTGCAGCGACTAATTAGCAAATAAAAGTGCCATAGTTTATATTTTCTCATGACCTCTTTCTGACTTTATCGTATTTTGGTGATAGTATGAGGGTTAATGCGGCAGTTAGGGGATGATAGGGGATAATTTAAATAATAAAGTCCTGTAGCAACTAATTAGCGACTAAATATGCCGTTTGCAGAGCTTCAATATCTTAACGAGAACTAAAGATATAGTATCGTGGTCTGCTAGGTTAAGACTTAATCTAGCAGATCGCTCGTTCCTTTTGCAGATATCGAGCAACTAAATCGGGAATAGTGTAACCAATTAGCAACTAATTAGAAACTAAATACCCAGTAGTTTAGATGTGTGTGTCGTAACTATGATCTTTTAGTTTAATATACGCGGTAGAATAGAAATAAGCGCAGAGGAGGTGTAGCCCTGTTTTTCAGAAATAGTTACAAAGCGAATATACTGTACTCGACATAGTCAGAGGTCGAGGAAAACCCAGGCATCCCGGAGAATCTGATAAGTAGCGTACAACAGGACAAAAAGCCACCAATCTTTGTTGCGGTAATCTATTGTCCAGCAGGTGTCCTATTCTCTGACAATTCCGCCCAACTAGCGCCCAACTTACAAAAATACTTGGTGGATCATGATTAAAAGCTAGTAATGTGTGACCTAAATGCTTACATGTTATCGTCCTTGCAAGACGAGGATTTTGTTAGAGATCTGGCCTGCGAATTAAATCTAAAATTAGCAGATGAGCCTACCCTGCAAAATTTCAAACGCTTAAATGTATCTAAAAATACAACACAATATGTTGTGAGACCAAGAACTTTCTTCTCGAGTTCAGAAAATCGATCTATTTATAATCCTAATTTTTTTATAATAAACATTCTAATTAATTGGTGTACATATTATTTTCAGAAAATTTTTCGCTGAAAAAAAAAATATTTGTAGTAATATTTGGAACATACAACAAAGAAGTAGCTTAAAGTATATTCAAAAATTATGATTGATACGTGTTGGTTTTACACAAAACTTATAAAAATCAACAGCTTTTTTAAATCAGTTCTTAATATCTACGTACTCTGATGAAGGTTTCTTTGAGAAATCATATTGCTAATTTAGTTAGCAGCGTTTTTTATTGAGTATATTAAATAAAACAAAAATTCTCTTTAAACATTACAATATTTATAAGTTTTTACTGTTCAAGGATGTTCTATGCCTTCAGCCGGCGGGGAGAGGAACGGGGCGTCCCCCCGCACAGCGCGCTGGCTTCCCTCTCACCGCGCACCTCCTCGCGCAGCCTACAAGCTTAGCGTTTTATTTACGTTACACTTGATTTCTTAAAGATTCGTGCGACAACGCAAACTGAAATTTCGCGTAGATCTTCTTAAGATTATGCCGAGTATGAACTTGAATATTATGGAAATATGTTCGGTAACGAATATCGGGAAAAAATGGATCGTTTCGTATACACTAGACAAATACATCTACAAAGTTTCAGTTCATTCTCTTAACTTTTGTGTAACCATTGAACATCCTTAAAACGTCAAAAAAGTTTTACCCAAAATCATATTTTAATTATTCAAGGCTTAAATCATAGCTGCATTTCCGTACTTCATATGCAATCAAATAATCATTAGTTTTTTTTTAAATCCATTTTGCGTTAATTATAAAAATAAATAAATAAAATAAAACTTTCTGGCAAAAAATATGTATTCTAAATTTTCTTAGGAATCTTATCACAAAGGTTTAGTAAGTGTATCTTGAAAGAAATTGTCTTCTGAAGACCCAAAGAATTTTTTGTGTTTACAATCAGTATGTACAAATCGCGCTTTAGATAACTTCCGATGATAAAAATAAAATGCTTTTCCGAACGGCCTTCCTGTATAAGAACAAAATGCATTCACATATTTTGTATTTAAACGAGATATCACTTACTGATACAAAAATTTTATCGATAAGAAGTCAAGAGCTAACAAGTTAGTAGAAGATTTTTTCAGATTAAAGAATAAACAATAACAATTTTTTAATATTCTAACAAATATGTTACAATACAATTTTTGAAATTTTAGAACTATGTTTTAAATTTATACAGCTAGTAATTAATACAATATTTGTTTAATTCATTTAATATATTTTTTTTTTCATTTTTTTCAGCCTTTGGTGAAACCTTCAATTCCCTGCAAATGTAAGTGCTAATCCTTTATTTTTCTTGTTACAATTTCGTCCATTACTACTTTACAAAAGAAGCTATGTAATAATAAAAATATGTTTTGCTGAAGCCTTACGAAAAATGTGTTTTTATATCCAAGGAAAAAAGTCTGTTTTTTTGAAACAAAAGAAAAAAGCCAGGCTCGACGTTTAAAAGAAAAATACGTGGTCCTTTTTGGTACTATTATACTACAAAGGAATGAGTATTTATTTAAAAACATGCTTTGATATCGAAATTATTCGTACATTATGCATCAAGACCGTAAAGTACGCTTTTGAAGACCGTAGAGTCTGCAGTTGTAAATATACATTGGCTTTTTTGAGGCCCTCTCCGTCTAATCTTAAATTTGGCTAAATATTTCGCCAATCAGAAGCTTTGACCTTGACATTCTTCTTACGGAGTTTGAATTTTGGAGCAGTCTAACAAAGCAGGATTTCATTACTGACTGATACTATTGGTACGGTACTGTGCTCTACTATCTAATTTATTAGGACCTTTACGACCTGCACTGTGACTCGGTCCTTATATCCCATGTGGTGTAGGTTGCATAGGATGATGACAGATTTTGAATTCAGATACAGCGTGTAAACCCACCGGTAATTTATACGTGCCATAACACCGCCATCGCTATCCCGTTGTTGTGAGGTCTCGTATATTTGAGTCATTCTACGAGAAATTGGATACTTGACTGTCGAAAAATCGAGCTCTTTCAATTTTGAGGGCAAAAGCACTAGACCAGGTTTTTACACGCATTTGGACCTACAATATGTAAAAAACAATTTAAATTGCTTTTGATAGGGGCGATCATTTTCGACATTTTTTTTTAAATTCAATATCTCGGGCTCCACTGTCCATTAATGACAGAAAAATAATGTTCGATTGGCCAGGTAATAAATTACCCAAAGCGCAGTAAAGGCTATATTTGGTAATTAGTAGTTGGCCCGTAACTTTTTGTTGGCATATGGTATGAAGGTGGCACCCATGTTTTTTACATATTGTATGTCCAAACGAATGTGAAAAAGCTTGGTCTGCTGCTACGTTAATTTGGAGACAAGCACCATCCCTAGGCTGCATCACAGTGTCAAATGCCTTGCTAAAGTTAAATAGGAGAAGAAGTGTTGCCTTCTTCTTGTTTATAATAAGCCAGACATCATCAGTCAGCTTTATTAAGCCAGACTGAGTTCTGTGACCAGTACGGAAGTCTGTCTGTAAGTCGCCAAAAAAGAGCCTCGACTCAAGGTAGTAAGAGAGCTGCCTGTGTACCAGCCATCCCAGCGTCTTGGATAAGAAACATAAGAGTGAGATCGGACGGTAGTCAGTAAGAGTTTTTGGAGAACTGACTTTGATGAGTGCGGGCACAAGCGACCTTTTCCAGTCCGAGCGAAAGCGTGACTTGCTCAAGGACAGGATAAAAACACAACATGGTAGAGGAGCGAGCACTGGCATAGTTTTAGAAATGACAACCTGTGGGATGCCATCGCTTTCCCTGGCCTGGGAGTTAAAGTGTAAAGACCGTACTAGATAGTAGGATGGGCTATGCGAGTCTTACGAATAATTATTTATTTGCGAGAATTAGCCTTCGACTCGAGAGCCTGTTCTGTTACTAAAGTTACACGCGAACTGTGGAATTGAGGATGTCCCGCGCTGCTAGTCTGCGCGGACGCGTAATTGCGTGCGTACGGTATTCTGTCCTAGACTGCGTTTGGCGGACGTGTGAGTCTCCGCTGTACTTACGGTCGTTGCAGGCAAGTCACTTGTGACACTTCTGTGTCCTGCGAACTCCGCGTTATGTCCGCTTAACTCGCCTCGTGTGTGAATGCTGATGGTTCGTCCACAAGTAAAGTACTCTTACCTGCACGTCATGACTGCGAAGCTGATTTGAATTTATTTGTTCTGATTGAGGTTTAGGTATTATCATCAATTTGGTACACAAGGGTTTTATTTATATTGATTGTTATGTTTTTATTGGCCCAGATCACTTCACAGACGTTCAGTTTACAGAGTTGACGGAGTTTCGATATATTTAGCTTAAGATGTTGTCGTTTTACAGTAGTATTTAGTAAGTTTAGTCTTATTTATTTATTAATTGTAATGTACCTATGATTTATCTTAACAACTTACTATTATTATAATCCTGCGAACTTTAGATGGTTCTAATCACCCTTTGTGGCAGATGCTGACTGTACGATCTACACGCGTTCACGTAGCAATTTAAAATGAGGATGGTCAACTGCTCTTGCTAACGCCGAAGATTCCACTCGGGGTCCTTAGTTTGTACTTCTCTCTGTGGCACTGATCTGTATTCAAAGGGCTTTCCGGTTTATACTATGCCAAGGGACGGATTAAGCACGCTCCCAAGGTGTTGGTCGGATTTAGTACGCTCCAAACACTAACACTAGCAAACACCGCCGTTTCACCTTAGAATCAGTTGTAGCCGCCAGTGAGTAAGTCTCTACGTAAAAAGGCACTGCGTGGATCGGCTCCGGGGTTTTTAAAGCCTCAGTACCGATTCACGCAGTTATGAAATTTAGATGAAGAAGATCGCGGTAGTCCAATCAGCATTTGCCACAAAGGATCGACGCGTACGTCTCGCAGTAGTCGTTCACGCGCAAGGAGTGTTGACACAGAGGTCAGAGCACTCGCTCCAATTTTCGGCGCTTTACATGTTTTGCAATCCAGTTGCTTCGTCACGATCGCTTGTACATTGTTTGTGTATGTGTATGGTTGCAGTCACACAGGTGTCATTTGTATAACAAAATTATGAAATTAGATAATGATCAACTAAAACTTCTAGATAGAAATAACAAATCAATTTTTATATACCGAGTTTAATTGCATCCTTGATGTGCTTGATCTGGTAGCCAGCAGTGTGGTAACTTGTTAGCCTACATTCTGATGTAGGCTGCCAGGCGTCCTGAATTATCAACTTGGTTGCACTGCGGACTGTACAGAAAGGTATTTCGGTGATTGACTTCATTATCCTTCGGGAATTCCTCGAAGTCTTTACTAACAAATGGTCGGCCATAATCGCTTTCAAGAGTATTTCGGCAACCGTGGCAGAGAAAAACTTGTACCTTTATATGCCAGATTATAACTTTGCTATCGGCCTTCCTTGGAGCTGCTAATTCGACCCACTTAGTAAACCTATCCTGCATTACCAGTAGCTATATATTATCTTTTGCGGAGCGTAGTTGCGGTCCAACCAGATCGATTGAGATTATTTCCCATGGCTGTTCGACGTTCAGGTTTGTAAAAGCCTGTATTTCAGTGATCGCTCTCACTTTTTCTGGGTCTCTGTGTAGATCTTTCTTGTCGACCACATGGCCTAGGTATTTTAATAGTTTTCGACAAAAATGATTTTTTTTTTGTAACAAGCACGATTTTCGCGTTTTTCGGACCTATTAAGCGGGACTAAAGTAACTTTCTTCGGACTGGCGGACAAAAATAAATTTTAGCGGGCGTTTTTAGGCACTTGCCCCGTATAAAGAGTTTCGAAGAAACTTCTTATATCTAGAGTGAACGCCTATTCGATTTGACCAAAAAGTTGTTTTTTTTTCCAATTCTTTCTGTGCCATTTTTTACAAAAAGGATATTTCATAAAAGTAGTCTAGCTATTTTGTAGAGAATTAAATTTTGAACAAATTCACCGTATTTAAAAATTTTGAATACCCAATTAAAAAAAGTTTTGGCGATGATCCAAGTGACACAATTTATTTCTATAAGCAAACATGATTTAAATAATTTATAACTAAGCTTTGAATTTTTGGTCAATGGTGGACATTAAGGAACAATTTTCTCCTATGGTGACTTACTTTATTTTGATATTTGCTACCTCTGATTTTTTTAGGAATGCTCTAAGAAATTCATAAACTTTGCCACAGGCATTAAATATGATTTTTAATCATTTTAGCACAAATTTATGGATATCATCATTTTTAGCCAAAGATACAGGGTCTCTGACATTCTGGGACCCATACGGAACTTTTGCACTATAAAAAGATATATATATGCTTTAAGGGTATTTTTATTAAAAAGGTGAGAAAATTTTACAAAAAATAGTATATTTATGTTTATAGTGAAAAATGTTTCCCTGAGGAGCTATGAATTAATTAATTTGTGCTAAAAACCGAAAAATTGCCAAAATTGACATCTTTGGCTCCCTGCCATTTTGGTAAAAAGTAATTTAAAAATCTAAAAAAATTCAGGTACATTGGAAACTGTTTTTAGAACATAAATCCTCCGTTTCTATATACATACATATAGCTCTTTATTCCCGACTCGCCGGGAATAAAATACTAACTTTATGCTGGGTGTGTGTTATAAAATTCTATTTTTTATAATATTGGATCTGATCTATTTTTTATAATAATGAACTGACAACACAAAAAAAAAAATGTTACCAATTGATATTATTAATTTTAATTATTTTGCTGAAGGAGCAATTTTCTTAACAACTATGGTACGTACCAGAACAAGGGGTATAAAAGAAGTTTATCGTACATAAGCGGGTTGGTGGGAAGAAATTCGCAAAATTCGCAAGGGAGGGACTTTAACGACGTGCAACGA
This sequence comes from Nasonia vitripennis, assembly GCF_009193385.2. Taxonomy (NCBI): domain Eukaryota; kingdom Metazoa; phylum Arthropoda; class Insecta; order Hymenoptera; family Pteromalidae; genus Nasonia; species Nasonia vitripennis. The sequence continues at coordinate 3,855,432 of NW_022279608.1, forward strand.
CACCGCTCTAAGAAGAAGCAAAAGTTTTAAGAAAAATGGTTTTGACATTTTAGCTCTTTACTTGAGAACCGCTCGACGAAATCGTTTAAAATTTTAGCAGCAGACAGCTTTTTTATGATAAATCACCAAATAAAATTTTAAAGCATTTGACTACATTGTTTTAGAGATATAGGGAATCAAAAAATTTCAAAAAAAAATTGAAACCTTGATATCTTAAGAACCAAAGAGGTTTAAAAGCTGTGCAATCAACTTAGCTAAAACACATGAAATATCTGCTTTTTTCCAAGATCTCAAGTGCAATAAGAACTTTTTACGTCTGTAATCGAGGCACAAAAAAACTCATTTTTTTCAGTTTTCGATTTATTACTGAAAAAATAAGTTGTCAAATCACTTCAAATTATAGTGGGATATAGTTTGACACGCGACTCATCGGTATGATTTTTTTCGTAAGGTTATGATGTTTAGATTCAGAAATTTAAATTAAAAAAAATCACCTTCATTTTATCAAATACATTATTAGCTGAATTGTTTGCAACAATGAGAAGATTGAAAAAAAACGCAAAATAGTGTTTTTCGAAAATCAAATAAATGGCCTTAAAAAAAAAGTAGTTTAGAAAATGAAAAATAACTATTTTTGCCGTATCTAGAATCCAAAAATATATATGCATGCCAAATTTTATTGACATTGACGGAGTAGTTGACCAGAAATATTACGGTATACACACACACAACAGTTGCAGGCGATCTTCTGAGAGAGGTTAAACGCACAAAAGAAGTCAAAACCTCGGACTTTCAAGAAGCAGTTCAAACAGTACTAGTGGAAGGCGCCACAAAAAGCACTCCAGGAACAAGAAACCATTGAACTAAGAGATCTGGACATGCTTACCTCGAAAGAGGAGGTACTAGAAGCACTACAAAAGGAAATTGGCGAGGAGAACATTATAGAAGTCTCTACGATAAGATCTCTGCGAAAGACGTATAGTGACACGCAGATTGCAGTGATACGGGTACCAGCTCAGATAGTGGCTAAGATCAATAAGCTACAGAAGATCAGAATACGATGGGTTAACTGTAGAATCCGGGTAGCTAACCACAAAAACGAACTGCTTAGGTGTTATAAATGTCAAGGTTTTGGCCATATCAGTAGAAAGTACACAGTAACTAAAGACAGAAGTAAGCTTTGCTTCAAATGTGGAAAAGATGGGCACAAAGCAATGGAGTGTAAGAACAAACCCAACTTTGTACTCTGCAAAGGAGGCACAGGGGGGAAGAGTGACCACGCAGCCGGTAGCTATGCATGTCCAGTTTACCGAGCTGCAGTAGAAGCCACTGACAGACAAAGAAAATGAAAATAGTGCAGTTGAATATGAATCACTGCGCGACTGCACAGGAGCTACTGAGCCAGTATGTCCGCGAGACAGGAATTGACATAGCCATCTGCTAACAATACAGAGACCTGGACAAACCATCGTGGGATATGGACAGTACTGGTTAAGCGGCGATATGGGCATGCGGAGACGCCACTTTCCAGAAAAAAACGACAAGACGTAATAAAAAATTCGTACGCGCTAAGGTCGCAGGCGTACACATTCACAGCTGATATGCTCCATCCAACACGTCTATAGAACAATTTAGACAACTGTTGGGCCGAATAGTACAGGATGCTGTAGGAAAAAAAACAGTACTTATAGTATGCGATTTTAACGCCTGGGCAGTAGAGTAAGGCAGCCAAAGGACGAACGAAAGAGGAGAAGCGCTATTGGAAGCATTCGACCTCCTTGACTTGATCTTAGTTAACCAGGGATGTTCATTACACAAACAGTTACCACCAAGCCATAATAATAAATAACAAAAAGAGTCGGCTGGAAAACGAAGGATTATGATAAGGAGACATTCCTGCTGGCTCTAGAAGAAATACAGCTGTATGTATCGGCGAAGTATTACCCGAGCCTGCGACGTAACGATGCTAAGGAGAACTCCCAACAATAGACGACGGCCAGTATACTGGTGGGATAAAGAAATCGACGCGGCCCGCAAAGAGTGTCATCGAACCAGAAGACGGGAACAGCGAAATAGGAAGAAATACTACAAGACTGGTCGTGGTAAAGAAATAGTAGACGTTTTGAATAAAGAAATGAAGAATGCTAAACGGATACTCAAGAGAAAAATCAAAGAGAATAAATGACAGTGCCTGAAAGAGTTACTGGATGAGGTTGAGCTGGATCCCTGAGGTTGATCTTACCAAGTGGTAATGAAGAAGATAACGGGAGGGTATATTCCCCCACCTAAAAGCCCGGAATTGCTGGATCTTATTGTGCGACGTTGTACGTCGCAGCCGAGCAAATCGCGCGTTGCTGTTTGCGCGGCAACCTCACTCGATGCAAGGAAGAAAAGGCGATCGGTTCCAGCGAGGCCCGCGTTTTCTCGGACGCGAGCTACGTCCCGGGAATTCGTGGAATTCGCTGGCCGACGTACCCAAGGGGGGAGCTCGCCGGTTCGAGCTGGCGCGAAACGAGCAGCCAATTAGCACGTCTCGCGCCTCGCGCAGCCAATCAGGCTACGTTATCAGCCGGGCCCGACGGACGACGGCGAGACGCCGAGCGCGCGCGGCAGAGCGGCTCGGCAGTTCCTTTCCGAGCCTTGTCGATAACACTTCGAGAGCGCGCGAGAGGGAATCACGAAAAGAGTGAGAGTGAGAGATAGAGAGCAGCAGCGCCACGACCTGGACCATCGCCCCGAGGAAGAGATCCCTCCCCGGAGACGACTATCCAGCCGTTCAGCCAGAGGAAGGAAGCCGGAACGGGAGCCAGGCCTTCATTCCCCTGTCTGCAGAGAGAGAGAGAGAGAGAGAGAGAGAGAGAGAGAGAGAGAGAGAGAGAGAGAGAGAGAGAGAGAGAGAGAGAGAGAGAGAGAGAGAGAGAGAGAGAGAGAGAGAGAGAGAGAGAGAGAGAGAGAGGAAGAGCGAGAGAGAAAGAGTACGGGAAGCCAGCACCTCCTGGGCTAGCGAGGCTTCCACTGAGGGACGAGAGACTGGTGTTCGTCTCTCCTACACCAGGTAAGAATTCTTGGGTTGCTCGGGATACTCTCGGTGCGAGCCATTAGGCCGCCGAGAGAAGCGAGAGAGAGAGAGAGAAAGTCGCGAGTGTGTACGAGAAAGAGTGAGCGAGACGAGAGAGCGGTGTACGGTGCGGGCGTACACCTCGACGTCGTCTACGCGGGGCATCGGGCCAGTGTACACGAGAGCGGGAAAAGAAGAGAACAGCGTAGCGTAGAAGGATCGCGGGAGAGTGTGTGTGTGCGAGAGCGAGAGAGAGAGAGAAGCATCGGGGCGTCCGAGAAATCCTCGCTGCTCGGTAGCAGCAGGTCGGGCTTGCTGCCAACGCGCGGCAAAGTCGGTGCGCGCGAGCATCGAGAAGAGCGGGAGAGAGTAGAGAAGGGAGAGAGTAGAGAAGGGAGGGGAAAACAGATAGCTACGCCGGCGTCGGTTCAGGCATCGCCAGGCCGGGACCGCTGGCGCGAGCTGTTAGTGAGCGCGCCGATACGTGTGTGCGTGCTCGAGAGTAGAGAGGGGGGGCCTCGTTGGTTCGGCCGACAACGCTGCCGTGAGCGCGCGCTGTGCTCGCGAGTATCCGTGCGGGAGAGAGAGAGAGAGAGCGAGAGAGAGCGAGCGCGCCGGCCGTATCGCTACTCGAGCGGGTCGCGCCGAGCCGAAATTCGGGTGTGTGAGAGAGAGAGCGCAGACGGGTCAGACTGCGCGACGTCAGAGGCGAGAGACTCGAGGCGTGCGCGTGTATATGAGAGTAGAGGTGTGACGGCGAGCCCTGCGTGGCTATTGTGTGTGGGCGGCTACGGCCACCACGTTGTAAGGAAGGGCTGGGATAAATATACGTGCAATACAAGTTAATAAATTGTGTGATTACTTTCTCCTTCTTTCCTCCACGTTCTCCCAAACGTCGGCGATTACATTAAATCCCGAGATTAACGAAAAATCTTGGCGCGTACGAGGCGTCAAGTGTTGCGCACCTGTGTTGGGAGGCACAGCGTCGCAATTGTGACCACGCTGCTTTCTCTTTAACTGGAAGTAACAGCTATTCCTGAAGCGGAGGCGACATCGCTAGAACTGTAATAGAAAAAAAGAGATGAAAAGGAGGAGCCAAGTACTGTTTTATTCTTACACTGAATGTTGAAAATGTGTTTAAGTCAGCCAGCAGAGGCAAGATACACGAGGCACTACGAACAAAAGTTGTACCCGCATATATAAGATGGATTATGTCTGACTACCTGAAAGACAGAACCCTTTTGTATGACACAGAGAGCGACACGAAAACCTATTAAGTAACCGGAGGGGTCCCACAAGGGTCAGTGCTTGGCCCATTATTGTGGAACATCATGTACGATGGAGTACTTAGGCTAGAGCTACCCGAAGGGGCAACGGTTATAGCGTTTGCAGATGACATTACAGTAGTGGTAGTAGTAAAGCAAAAGAAGGAGGTGACAGAAATCGCTAACGAGGCAGTAGGTATAATCCACGATTGGCTAAAGCAGACTGGACTTGAGCTTGCTAGCCATAAAACGGAGGCTATTCTTATATCCAGTAGAAAGAAAATAGAGACAATAACGCTGTCAGTGGACACGAAATAAACTCTTAGCCGACCATTAAGTACCTGGGAATCACCATAGACGCCAGACTAACGTTTAAGCAGCATCTTGAGAGGGCGAGAAATAAGGCAGCAAAAGTCGGTGCTGCACTATCGCGACTAATGCTAAATGTAGGTGGGCCAACGCAGGGTCGAAGATTACTCCTAGCCAGTGTAACTACATCAATTATGTTATACGGTGCCCCAATATAGGTGGACGCTATGTTTGTGAAGTCCTGTGCACGAAAGCTGTCAACAGTTTATAGGAGAAGTGCATTGCGTGTCGCTTCTGCCTACCGATCAGTATCAGAAGATGCAGTGTGCGTTATTTGAAGTATGCCGCCTATTGACCTTCTAGCAACAGAACGAAAGAATATATACGAAGAAAATCGGCATGGTGACAATACTTAAAAGGAAGTTTGGAAATCCGCAAAGGAACAAACTCTAGCTGAGTGGCAAAGACGATAGGACTCCAGTGGAAATGGGCGATGGACGCACCGCCGTATACCATGTATTGTTGGCTGGACCAATAGACGATATTGGGATGTGAATTACTACCTTACGCAGTTTTTGAGTGGACTTCGGTGCTTCCGAACCTATCTACAAACAACTGTTTGCGATACGAAATGGAACGAGAGAAACTCAAGCGGTACCTTCAGGCTAGGGTGACCCCTGAGTCAATGATGACAGCTATGCTAGCGTCAAAAGATTGCTGGTGCGCAGTAAACAACTACGTAAGGACTATTATCAAGAAGGTTAGAAATGAAGAGAATAGAAGGGAAGGACATGGCGAAACAGCTGAGTAAAACTGTTGCTAGACGAATGCCACTAGGTAATAGATACAAAACGCTCTTCGGACTGATGCAGAGGAACGTAGGTCATAGAGTTGAGCTCTCACTTCCCTGCCCGATATAGAGGAACGTTGGGGCTTGGGTTGAGTATCTTTAAGTGCTCCTAAGATCGATGTTAAGGAACGTAGGTAACTCCTCACACACCAAAAAGTATTTTCTAGAAGTTTTGACAAAACTCTAAATTTTACTATTACAAGGCTTCCTCTAGGAGGAAGCAAAATTTTTGATCTTCGATTTGACAGAGAAATATATATATATATATATATATATATATATATATATATATATATACATATATATTAAATATACTATATTCTACATGTTCTCCATGTATATGCATCTTTAGACATACTTTTGTAGACTAATAATAGTAGAAACTGACATTTCTTCACTACACCTAGACTAAATTTTTCAAAAAATAAACTTTTTATACTTGCTTTCATTAAATACTTGTACAATGACTATATATATATATATATATATATATATTTATATTTTATTACCTCTGCATAACCTGGAATATTAACATAATATGAATTGTTTTCACTCTTACTACATTTAACACTGGCACTGTAACTGTATATTATTGTACTCGTCGCCATGTATATTTACGTATACTTTTTATAGCACTGCCTGATCTAAGTCTGCATTTATGCCACGCCTATATGTGATCTAAGTAGTCCTTTATTGCACCGTGCTTTATCGTCCTTGCTACGCTCGGATGCTAACCTCACGGTGTAGTACAGGACTGCTTATGTCAGGGATAGTTGTGACATTGCGGACTTAGTGCAGGCAGATGTTACTGCATTCTACTTTCACCTCATAATGCTGAATCTTACTATTGTACAACATAATGTACGCAAATAAAAACTATCTAATCTAATCTAATCTAATCTCTCTCTCATACACTCTCTCATACACTCTCTCGCGGTCACCTCCGATCCCGCGTGCGCGTCGCAATCTCTGAACAAAGGCGCGCTCTCGCGCGTTCCACGCTGTCGCGGCCGAAGCCGAATTGCCTCGACGCCTAGACTGACGCTGGCAGCTCGACTCGGGATGGCAACTTCCTGGAGATGACCTTGGCACAGCTTCCTCTCTCGTTCCCTCGGTTGAAGTGGCCTTGGAAGTCCAGGTCGTCCTCTCGATCTGGCTGGTCGCTTCGTCTTCTTCTAGACGTCCTCACGATAACCCTCGAACTCTAAACCCCACAATAAATCTCACGGAATCTAACTCAAATTTCTCCGGCGCGTGTGTTCCGCTCGGGCGTCACACAAAAAAGTCCGTGAACGGGAGAAAACCGCGCTCTTCACCGCTCGCTCCCGCTTCTCCCACCTGTCGATTCTCCTCGCGCGCGGTCCCATCGGCCGAAAACTGACGCGTATTAGCCTTGCACGGCTCATCTTCCCCACTCCTCGTTGCCCCGACGGCCCGAAGCTCGGCTCGGCTCGGCGATTGGCACACATGCTCTCCTCTCACACTCTCTCTCTCTCTCTCTCTCTCTCTCTCTCTCTCTGGTGAGTCGCTTTGACAGCTTTTCATTTTGCTCCTACTTTCGCACTACTTTTCTGCCGCTTCTTGCCTTCGGGCCCTCTTTTGTTGTAGATTGTTGCACGCTCTTTTTTGCAACCTTTACGACGACATATAAATCGCTGAAGGTTGCAATTTATTTTCAACATCTTTTCTGCACAAACTTTCTGCACGGCTTCTAACCTCAAAATCTACTCGGCTCGGCTTGGCTTGGTTTCCCGCTCGCACGGCGTCTCTCTCCGCTCCTAATCAACATCGAGGAGACATCTACCGCATCGAGGGAGAACTTCTAAGGCGTCTGCACATTGTTTGAGGTCGGTGCTTTCTCGCTCTTTACACTAACGCTCCATCTAGCCGTAAGAGTTTTAACAACGACTCTACCACTCCGTCGATAACTCAACATCACATCACGAATTTCTGCTTTACCGACTGCCAGTAAGTTATCGACGAAAATGAGTGAAAACGGCGAAAAGAGAGGGGAAGTGCCTTTTCGGCAATGCGGCAGCTGTAAGCAGCCTATTCAGCACAAGGAGCCGAAAAGGTGTGCTTTTTGCAAGCTCCATTACCACGTCAAATGTCTGAACACCATCAACATCAAGACAGTCGTGGTAAACGATAGGCAGTTTATAGCCTGTCCTCCCTGTGCGGACGCCAAGGGTGCCAAAGCGGGGCCCAGGTCAACATCGGCGGCGGGGATGACTGCGACAACAGCGGCTAAGACCACCCCAAAACAACCGGGGATGAAGAAGACAAGATCGGCACCACCATCAGCCAGCACTTCACGAAGTACTTCACCAACTCGCCCACCACCAACCATCGAAGCTACATTGAAGGACATTCGTGAAGCTCTCGATGACATCCGCAATGCTCATGCGGAAGCCATCCAGACACAAAACATCGTGTCGGAGAGGATCTCGAGAATTGAGCAACGTCTTAGCCCGCTGGAGAAGCGCCTACAGGCCCTCGATGAGCTGCCTGCACTCAAGACTCGCATACTTAATGCTGAGTCCACCATCACCGAGTTGCAGGCGCAAGTCCAAGATCTCTCGTCGAGGAGCTCTGCATTGCAGCAGGTCAACAACAACAACAGCAACAACAGCAGCAGCACTGCGGAAATTAGCAGCCTCCGCAGTGAGCTGGCTGAGGTCAAACGACGGCAGGAGCAGACCTCAAATAGTGTTGTTGTTATCACGGGCTTGCACTACACCCGTGAGACCTCGCTGCATCTTCTCGCGTTTGCAGTCATAAACGCACTTGACCCTACGGTCCTGCGGAGAGATATCGCATCCGTCAGGGTCATGGGTAGGCTCGATGCACCCCGGAACACCGCCAGGAGTGACGGCAGATTGCCACCACTGGCCGTCACCCTCTCGTCGAGTGCACTAGCACGAGCTATAGTCGTTGCCAAAGCTCGTAAACGCAAGCTCCACACCAACGAGCTGGACGCAACCGTGATGGAGGAGGCCAAAGCTCTGAGCCCTGACCACCAAGGGCTCATAAACATCAATGAGCTACTCCCCACCGACGTCCACAAGCTGCGTTCACGGGCTAGGTTGGAAGCCAAGAGGAGGCAGGGCTGCCGAACGTTCGTCAGGGACGGGAGACTGTTCGTCCGCTGCAACGATGACAACGAGCGTGCCACCGTCATTACCACCGACGCCGAGCTGGATAATTTTTTAGCTCGGATCCCGCTCGCCGTAAACATCACTCCACAATGAAGCTGCCACGCTTACATTTCATCCCACCACGTCCGCCATCAAGCTCATCCGCCGTCTCTTCATCGGGTTCTGAGGTATCTCTGTCTGAAGGTCTAAGGGTCTGTCATTTTAATGCGAACTCTCTCACGGGTCACATTGAGATGATCAGGCTCTTTTTATCCACTCGCTCTTTATTCCACATAATAGCTGTTACTGAGACCTGGCTAAGCGAGAAGGTGACATCCATCCCCTCGCTGGATGATTACCTGCTCTACAGACGAGACAGAAACAGAAACGGTGGAGGTGTGGCCCTCTATATACACAAATCTCTGACGGTTAGTGTTATTTCAACATCCGACGGTGAATGGTCCGGCAAGCCAGGCAAGCCTGAATACCTCTTTTGTGAGATATCGGCCAAGGGAGTTTCTCCCATCTTCGTGGGGGTTGTGTATCGTCCACCCCATGCTCCTTTTTTCCAAGGCTCTAACTTTATTAACGAACTAACAACTCACATGCACAACTACTCCACGAAGGTTATAATGGGGGACTTTAACTCTGACCAACTATCCTCATCTGAAGATGCCAATTTCATCAGGGCCTTCATTGATGAGAACTCCCTTTCGTCCGTTCCCTATGGTGCCACACACCATAAACAGGGTTCTGACACCTGGCTTGATCTGTGCCTAATCGACGAGCAGGATCGCCTGCAGTCATACTGGAAGACAGACGCACCTTTCATCAACGGACACGACCTTATCACGGCCACTCTCGACGTACAGATTCCACGCTACGTACCAAATACTTACTCATACAGAAACTTTAAAGGAATCAGCGCTGAGAAGCTGAGAGACTTTCTTAGCGACTGTGACTGGTCATCTCTCACCACCTCATCACTTGACGACTGCATATCTTTACTCAACGCTAACCTCACTAACGCCATCAACCACCTCGCTCCATTGCGGACTGTGACTCCAGGACGACAACGTCACCCGTGGTACACTGCGGCTCTTCGTGGCCTTGTATACGAGAGCAATAGACTTTACAGGCGTTTCAGGGACTCCAGGCTCGAATCAGATCGACGCGTTTACAGACTAGCTAGAGACTATGCTCACAAACAAGTCGAGGAGGCCAGGCTGAATTATTACTATTCACGCCTGTCCACCTTGACTGATATTGCTGAGATCTGGAAAGAGCTGGAGAAACTTGGAATTTCTGCCACCAAGGCCCCCTTACCATCTAGATACACCACAGATGAACTCAACACGCATTTCAGCGCGATCTCAAATGATCCGCTGGCTCCTGCTGTTGAGGATTATCTTGCTACCCTGGAAAGTCTTGACCTCCCGGAACATTTCGAATTCAAACCTATAACGGAATCGGACGTGTTGGCTGCGGTATCGCACTTTGACACTCAGGCCAGGGGGAGCGACGGCATCCCACAGGTTGTCATCTCAAAAGCTTTGCCGGTTCTTGCTCCCTTACTAAGTCATATTTTCAACCTGTCCCTTAGCGAACCCTGCTTCCCATCTGCCTGGAAAATGTCACTTGTGCGCGCACTCAACAAAGTCAGCTCACCAACAGCCCTGACTGATTACCGTCCGATTTCACTTCTCTGCTTTCTCTCCAAGGCTCTGGAGTGGCTAGTGCATAGGCAAGTCTCAGAATACCTTGAATCAAGGCTATTACTAGATAATCTTCAAACAGGCTTCCGCACTGGTCACAGCACTCAGTCTGGCCTAATTAAGCTAACTGATGATGCCAGAGCTGGGATAAACAAAAAGAAAGTAACACTACTCCTTCTTTTTGACTTTAGCAAGGCGTTTGACACTGTGTGTCACGTCAGGCTCCTGAGAAAGCTATCCACCTTCTGCTTCTCAAAGCAAGTCATCCGCTGGTTTGCCTCCTACCTCTCTGGTAGAGAGCAGGCCGTCGTTGGTGACAATAACGAACGTTCTTCTCCTCGGCGTCTTAACATCGGCGTTCCGCAGGGGTCCGTTCTGGGTCCACTGCTGTTCGCATTGTACATCAATGACATCGGTTTCTGCCTTGATACCGATGTTTTCCATCTCATCTACGCGGATGACTTGCAAATTTACAGTCAATGCCACCTCGAAGAGCTCAATTCTTTATCAAACAAGATGAGTGCCAATGCTGAGAGGATTACTGGTTGGGCTGAACAGAATAAGCTAAAACTTAATGTTGCTAAAACTAAAGCAATTGTCCTGGGCTCTCCCTACTACATAAACGCATTACCCTCAACAGCTAACACTTTCATTAACATAGGGGGTGCCCAGGTCAGCTTTGAATCTTCCGTGCGTAATCTGGGATTGGTGCTCGACTCTAAGCTCACGTGGAGGGAGCATATTACACAAGTGTGTAAGCGTGCTCACACACTAATGTACAGGCTTTACTTTTTCAGGAAAAGCACCAATCTCAGGTTGCGCAAGCACTTAGTGCAGGCCCTCCTGTTTCCTCTTATAGACTACTGTTCCCTCGTATACTGTGACCTGACGCAGGAACTCGACCTAAAACTTCAGAGGCTCGTGAATACAGGAATTCGGTACATCTATGGTGTAAGAAGAGATGAGCACATTTCCCCATACAGGCGGGAGTTGCAGTGGCTAACCACTGCCGGACGCAGGAAGTATTTCACTGTTTGTTTCCTAAGAAAAATGTTTAACACAGCCGTACCATCATAAGTACTGGCATACTTTGACTTCCGCGTCACACTTCGGCCTGTTAGGGGGGAGGTGATTGAAGAAATTGCAAAATAATTTCAACATCAAAAAAAGAAGTTATTTCGCGAAGTCTTTGTTTGCCTTGAGAGCAGACAAGACCGAATTAAGTTTTTAGCTATATTGAGATTCGAATGATTTTATTATTACTGATTTTACGATTTTTGAGGGAAGTTAAATAAAATAACACTTTTTATGGGAAAAAGTCCGCAGACATAAAAAACCCAATTTATTAAGAAGAACACAAGAAAAAAAAACGTTGATTAAGAATACAAAACTGCGAGTGAAGTCGACACAAAGAAAAACGCCGTTGAGCGCGCACGCAACACGCGGTACACGCAAATCACACATTCACATGCACACACGATTGTTCAATTTTATTGTTGCTGTCACAGTTTGACAAAAGAAAAGAAAACCGAACGTGGGTCGGTTGATGAACGCAACACGCGACTCGTGGGGTCCCGTATATACGTCGCTAGGCCACAACAAAGGCAAACCGCTCGTGGGTCGGTTATGAATAAAATGCAATTTAATTGAATATTAAACTCGCGATATTAGTTTGAACTTTATAATCGTAATCGCGTAAAGCAAAGTCAACAACGAGGAAGACTTTCGCTCGTTGGAATGGCTGTCGACTGACTGACTGGCATGCACCCGCACGGGAAGATGTCAAAAAACGTGGCGCGAATGCGCGCGCAAGAACGAAGCGCCCGGCAGGTGCTGCCACCACCTCGTGAGCCGTGTTGCGACGCAACATACTCCCGGGGAAGATTGCAGAATCGGAGTTATAATTTTACGAGATGACGCAAATAGAGTTCAAAAAAGATACAAGCAACGCTTAATTAATCGCAACATGAAGTTTATAACTAATTATATCGACGAACAATAACATATTTACAAACGTTAAACTTACATTTTAACGCTAATCTTGATTTTACTTGACAAGGAACAGACTAGACAAGTAAAAGATCAGTTTCCTTTGGAGTGACTGATCTGTTGATCACAGATGATTATCCTAATGAACAATATTTACAAGAGATAGCTTAAACCTATGAAGATAAAATACTACTTAATAACTAGAGGGAACCTCAACCATCTTGAAACCTAATACCCGAATTTTCCGTATTAAGCATCGCGTCGCAAAAGCCAAGCTTCGCGCTTGACTCCTGAGCTTCTGGCAGTAGAAATTCCGGATCTACTTCTCGCGGGCCAGGTATATAAGGTGCTACACAGAATACGACGTGGCTCAACTCGTTTATGGCAAGCCAAATCGCGCACATCTGTGGCAAAAATCGGCATTACAAAACGACGATAATGGTGAGGTTCCGATGCGGTCGCTAACGGTCATAATAATTTGCTAATCTAAGTCGTGGGAAGAATACACAAACGGGTGATGTTACGCTTGTAGATGCCGGTTGAAGTCTTGACAGAAGCTACTCGAGCGATGCCGTCACTCCCAGGATGTACCTCGACGATCACACCCAGTGGCCATCTTGAACAATAGGTGATATCGTCCATTAGAATCACCACCGATCCAACGATGAGTTCCGCAGTAGAGTCATGCCATTTTTGGCGGGTTTGCAATTCATGCAGGTACTCCTTATGCCATTTATTCCAGAAGTCCTGGCGCATTTTGGTAAGGAATTTGTACGTCGAGAGTCGATTGCCTGGAACTGAAAAGACAGATTTTTCTGGTAAGACATTGAATGGACGTCCTACTAATAGATGAGCAGGAGTAATGGACACAGGATCGTTGGGGTCAGTAGAAAGCGAACAGAGAGGACGAGAATTGAGGATTGCCTCAATTTGGATGAGAAGAGTGTTAATCTGTTCGTAAGTGAGTTTCTGATCCTTGAGAACACGCTTAAGATGGTGTTTGAAGCTTTTGACAGCTGCTTCCCAAATACCTCCGAAATGAGGAGACAGAGGTGGATTGAAATGCCACTCTATCCGTTTGGCAATGGCATAAGTGCCTATTGTCTTTCGAAATTCTGGAGTTTCAAAAAGATCATAAACTTCACGAAGTTCGTTACTAGCCCCAACGAAATTAGTGCCATTGTCCGAATAAACATGTTCGGGGACTCCTCTGCGGCTGATGAACCGATCAAAGGCAGCCATGAAACCTTCAGAGGAAAGATCGGTCGCCAGTTCGATATGTACGGCCTTACAAGCTAGACACACAAAAACGCAGCCATAGGTTTTGATGAACGACCTATTTCGATCCTTTTTTTCTTTGATTAAGATTGGACCAAAGAAATCTACTCCTACATGGGAGAAAGCTGGCGATTCATTTATTCGAGTCTTGGGTAGATCGGCCATTTGAGCATGAACGATTGTTGGCCGTTGACGAATACACTCCACACAATGTCTAACAACATTCCGCACTTGGTTTTTTCCATTGAGAATCCAATACTTCGATCTGATGGAAGAAAGAGTGGATTGAATTCCAGCGTGGAGATTGACACGATGAACCTGGCGGATAATCATATCTGTAACCGGATGTTTACTAGGAAGTAAAACTGGATGTTTTTGATTGTATGGAAGATCCGACAATTTCAAACGACCCCCTACCCGAAGTAACTTGTCGTCTTTGATAAAAGGATGTAAACTGCCTAACCAAGTTTTGAGATTGGGAAATTTTTTCAATTGACGAATTTCAATTGAAAAATTTTCGGATTGAACCATGAATATGATTTGATCTTCTGAATTTAATAATTCAGAGACCTCCAATGGTCGGATCAACTGGAGAATCTTGGAAATCCTATCCTTCGATTCGGAGATCTCTGGGAACAACCGTTCTGGTTTCTTTTGAGATCTGATTCGTTTCCAACGCAGAATAAAAGCAACAACCCTCACAAATCGTTCAAAACTCGAGAAACGCAAATAGATTTCGCTGTATGCAGGCTTGGTAAGAAAACAACCAGCCCTTTTGAGACCTAGAGTTACCGATGAGCAAGGAGTGGATGATTCAGGCCATTCTCCTTCGGGAAGACGTAACCAATCAGGACCAGAATTCCACAAAGAATTAGCTAGAAATTCAGATGGTAATTGGCCTCTGGAAAGTGAGTCAGCTGGATTGTCTTCAGACTTAACATGTCGCCAATGCACGATGTCTGGTAACGATTGGATGTACGATACCCGATTAGCCTCGAAAGTTTGCAATACGTGAGGAGATTTCTTTAACCAAAAGAGAACGATGGTTGAATCGGACCAAAGGTAGATCTGATCAATGGAAAAATGGAGTTGAGATTTAGACTCAGAAAGGAGCTTTCGAAGAACTACAGCCGCGCTGAGTTCTAGCTTAGGAATGGTAAGTCCCTTCAGAGAAGCCACTCTAGATTTACTGCAAAGCAATCGAATAGAGACATGTCCAAGAGCGTCAGATGATTTGACAAATAGACATGCTCCGTATCCAGAAATACAAGCATCGCAAAATCCATGAAGCTCGCTCCTAATGGGATTTGCAATCAAAATCGTGCGAGGAATTGAGAATTCCGTAAGAAGAGGCAACTGAATAGAAAACGAATGCCATTTGGTATAGACATCCTGAGAAAGAGATTCATCCCAATTTACCTTAGATTTCCAACAGTCTTGCATCAACACCTTAGCATACAAGATAATTGGTCCTAACAATCCAAGAGGATCAAAGATCTTGGATATCTCTGATAGGAGCCTTCGCTTGGTCACAGTAGTCTCGTTATCCATTTTTACAACTGTATATTTTAATTGGTCATTCTCGGAATCCCAAATGATTCCCAGCGTTTTCTGGATTGGAGTCTCTTTGACCATGTGATCCAACTCGAAAACTCCTGAATCTATTTTGTCCAAAATAGATCGATGGTTCGATGCCCATTTTCGAATCAGAAAACCGCCTCGACGCAGCAACGCAATCATTTCGTCACGAATGGCTAGAATCTCCTCGAACGAATCCGCTCCGGATACAAAGTCGTCGACGTAAAAGTCGCGAATAAGCAATTTGCTAGCTCGAGGAAAATCCTTCGCTTCATCGTGAGCGAGTTGATGAATTGTGCGTATTGCTAAGAAAGGAGCAGCAGCCATGCCAAAAGTGACGGTATTTAATGCCCAAGTTCTCAATTTTCCTGTTTTTGGATCAGGCCAAAGTACCTTTTGGAATTTTCGATCTTCTGGATGGACAAGAATTTGACGGTACATCTTTTCGATGTCCGCTGTTACAACGAATAGATGGCTACGAAAACGTAAAACTTGCTCGAAGATGGTGTTTTGAATAGTGGGACCCACAAGGAGAATATCATTAAGCGAAATGCCTGTCGAAGTTTTAGAGGAAGCATCGAAAACAACCCTATACTGCGTGGTTTCGCTGGACTCCTTGACCACAACGTGATGAGGCAGATAACAGCCGTCTTCGGTGTCGTCATTAGGAGTCATATGACCTAAAGTGATGTATTCTTCCATAACTTTGTAATAGTCAGCCTTTAACTTAGGACCTTTCTCGAACCTTCGTTCAAGAGAATAATAACGACGAAGGGCCTGTGATCGAGAACTACCTAACTCAAACTTGTTGTCCTTAAAGGGTAAGCGAACCGTGTATCGACCGGAGACAGGGTCACGAGTGGTGTGAGCGACGTAATGCTCTTCGCAAGCTATTTCTTCCCGAGATCTTACGGGTTCATTAGGAAATTCTTCGATTTGCCAAAAACGTTCGAGAAGTTTGTCCACTTTAACGATGTTACATGAAGCTTGTTTTGAAGAAGTAAGCGGGTCTACACCTCCAGCTACTAACCATCCTAACCTAGTTTTTTGTAGGATGATCTCCGATCGAGTTTCCTCGTTACGCAATTTAATCTGTCCTACCGCAAAGGTGGACAAAGTGGTTTTAGAAGCAAGGAGCAGATCGATGGGTTTAGGCAAATGAAACTGAGGATCGGCGAGTTGAATATGTTTCGGGATGTCAAAACGATCGCGAGGAAAAGCTTCGTTAGGCACGGCTTCTGCGATATTCGGAACTAGCAAAAGGTGTAAATTAGCTTGAAATTTGTTATAACTCGATTGCAAAGTAGTTGAAATTTGACTCTTTGAAACAATGCACAGTTGGTCAACTGCTCCTATGTTAACGAGGCAAGAATGTTCTATTAAATTTAATTTTTTAGCAAATTTTTCTGAAACTAGATTTACGTTGGAACAGGTATCAAGCAGAGCACGTGCCACGATAAAATTTCCTCGAAAATCTTGAATCTTGACAACAGCAGTTGTCATCAATTGAGAGTCCATGGGAAAAGCAACAGAAGTATATGTGTATCCATGGAGTCATGATTGAGGATTCGAAGAATTAGGAACCTCTTTAGTTGAAGATTCAGAAGTCTTTGACGCCTCTGGCGCCTTCGACGACTGCGATCCAGAACCCTTATCATTGTGGAGTTTTGTGTGATGAGCCTTCGAACACTTCTTGCAACGGTGTTCACTCTTGCATGGAAAAGGATGTTTTCCGAGACAATTGCGGCACACCTTATTGCTGTTTACGAATTTCCATCGTTCTGAAACGGACAGCTTCTCAAAATCAACACATCTGAATAAATTGTGTTCGCCCTTGCATTTTGGACAAGTGATTTGAGAAGCTTGAGAAGTTGAAGACACTCCAGAAGTGACCAGAGAACGAGCGTTCTGTTTCGGGTTCTTAGAATGCGATTGCGGAACGGCTTCCCCAGAACGTTTTCTGTTATTGGGAGCAGTCGAAGAAGTGCCATGCAGAGATTGCAGTTTGAACACTGTATTGTCAATAAACTTGAGAAGATCGTCCAACTTAGGGAAAGCATTGGGTTCTAGTCTATCTTGCCATCTACTAGAAACTGCAGGAGGTAGACACCTCTCTATTATCCTAACAACTAAATCTTCGCTAGGCGCTCTTCCCAAGCGCTCAAGAATATTGAGACGTTGGCGAACGTTGTCCACCAGAGATGACAAATCCTCATCGCACGCCTTCTGCAAGCGAGGAAGATCTAACAGAGCATCTAAATGTTGATTAGCGACGATACGCTTTTGATCGTAAAAACTGAGAAGACTGGTCCAAGCCTTCTGATAATCGGCTTCACACGGATCGTAATGGGACACCTTTGCTAAAGCCGCTCCTGTGAGCAGAGAAAACAACTGACCGGCCTTCACGGCATCCGATATGTCCGTACGAGTATGGACGAGCGTGGTGAATTTGCTCTTGAAATGGGACCAAGTTTCACGATCACCGTCAAACATAGGCAGTGATACCTGAGGAATTTTGGGAAGAGCCTGATGCTCCGCGAGAACGATTGTACTCGCATTCAGAGTGGAATTCGCAATTGGGATTGGCGGATCAACACTCCGTTGAAGTTTCTCAACAGCAGCGCCAACCTCAAAATAACGATCAGAGAGATCGGGAAACGAACCTATCGAAGGATTGTCGGGATCTAACTGGGAAAGTTCATCATTGTACTTCATGTACTCCTTGTGTAATGAAGACAAAATATCCAACCTTAACTTCGCATTGGTTGCCTCTGGGTTGGCACCCTTGACATAAGTTTCGACTCTCGCTATTTGAGATTCGAGTGACTTATATTTTTGTTGAATGTATGCAACACGCTTGCTTTGGTCAGCAGTGAGAGACATTGTTGAAAAATATGAATGTAACCAAAAAAGGAAAATAAACTTTTAAATAACGTAAAAAGCTAGTTATACGAAAAAATTGCTTGGCCTTTAGATTACACAAAATGATTTTAATTTACTGAAGTTACTCTAGTCCAAGCAAAGGAATAAATTCAAGAACTTGATTAATTATTATAAAAAATTTAAATTATAACGAAGTGAAAGGATGATACAAGGCAATAAAAAATAAAAAAAAAAACTTTATAAAATTCAATTAAATTGACCAAGAAAAGATAACTAATTGCGAATCGTTATTTTCGAATAACGAAGCAACGCAATGTCCTAATAAATTTCCGAAACCGTGGAGAAAACGATTCCGGAAAACAAAATATAATAATCGGATAACTATTCGAAAAAACGCTTGCGGAAAACTCAAACGAATGCAAGTATATGATTAATAGAGGCGAGAGAATTGAAACAAAAACTTATCTTAATCACAATCCTGGACATCCTTCACGACGAGATGGCCAGCTGGGTGGAGAGGTGACCTGGTCGTGGAGTGACGACGGCAAGACAATGATGATGTTGATAGAGTTGGATGACGTCACGCTCGACGAAACTTTCGGCCCTTTATGACGCGAGAGTTTTTCGCAGAATCGCCACCGATACACCGGTTGCCACGCGCACAACGGGTCGGCACTTGTTTGTGTGACGTCACTCGCGAACGATAGTGAGGAAAGACCTCACAGGAGGCACCATGAAGAAATTGCAAAATAATTTCAACATCAAAAAAAGAAGTTATTTCGCGAAGTCTTTGTTTGCCTTGAGAGCAGACAAGACCGAATTAAGTTTTTAGCTATATTGAGATTCGAATGATTTTATTATTACTGATTTTACGATTTTCACTGATTTTAATATTTTTGAGGGAAGTTAAATAAAATAACACTTTTTATGGGAAAAAGTCCGCAGACATAAAAAACCCAATTTATTAAGAAGAACACAAGAAAAAAAACGTTGATTAAGAATACAAAACTGCGAGTGAAGTCGACACAAAGAAAAACGCCGTTGAGCGCGCACGCAACACGCGGTACACGCAAATCACACATTCACATGCACACACGATTGTTCAATTTTATTGTTGCTGTCACAGTTTGACAAAAGAAAAGAAAACCGAACGTGGGTCGGTTGATGAACGCAACACGCGACTCGTGGGGTCCCGTATATACGTCGCTAGGCCACAACAAAGGCAAACCGCTCGTGGGTCGGTTATGAATAAAATGCGATTTAATTGAATATTAAACTCGCGATATTAGTTTGAACTTTATAATCGTAATCGCGTAAAGCAAAGTCAACAACGAGGAAGACTTTCGCTCGTTGGAATGGCTGTCGACTGACTGACTGGCATGCACCCGCACGGGAAGATGTCAAAAAACGTGGCGCGAATGCGCGCGCAAGAACGAAGCGCCCGGCAGGTGCTGCCACCACCTCGTGAGCCGTGTTGCGACGCAACAGTGATACCTCTGGATATTCCGACATTCGCGATGGAGACGCTGAGGAACTCGTTTCATATCAGCGCCTCATACCTATGGAACAACCTGCCATCTCACATTCGTAACACTACATCTGTCTCAGGTTTCAAGAGACTAGCTAAAGAGCACTTTCTTGAGCTTGAAAACACAAACACTTGAATTCGCTTGTACACATTCACTCATGCGCACACACACACGCCTGTACACACTCACGCAAACGCACACACTCACACACTCTCGCTTGACCCATCTTCACACTATCATACTTTCACAATACACATTTTTACTGTACTACTATTGCTGCTGTATACATTTTATCGTACAACATACTGTACGTCAAATAAATCTAATCTAATCTAATCTCTCTCTCTCTCTCAGGCGCACTCATACTATCCCTGTCTCCGCACTGGCGCAGCAGTGCCACTCTCTACACTTTTCTCTGTTTCTCTTCTCTCTTCCTCGGCGCCGTCCTTCCTCCGCTCCGGTGACAGTTCATATTCACGTGCACTACGCGCACTCGCAACGTACCTCGGAAAAAAAGCACAAAAGTTAGAAGAGCCCTAGCAACTTAGCTGTCGCCAGTGGTTCTTCGCGTTCGGCTAACTTGCCTTCACGCGACCTGCAAAAGGCACCGTCGCAGTTGAATCTGCCTTAGCACTACCGCTGTTTTTACCTGGCAGTAAGCATAAGTATAAAAATTGAATATTTAAAAGGTGATTCATTGTTTTGGCACGAAAATTGGTTTACAAGTCCTCAGAGTACAGTTTATCGAATTTGTAAATTTTCATGATCCTAAAGCAGAAGGTTTGCTTAACTCTGACGAGCTTACGGCAACATCGGGTTTTAAGGGCAATGCAGGTTCTTTCAGATAAGGCAAGAGACTTTACAGGTATGTCACATTATACTCTGAGGGTTTGTAAACCGATATTCATGGCTGAACAGTTCATTGCTTTATAATTATTTAAATTTTGTGCTTCAGCATAAGTTTACAAATTTTGAGGTTAAGAGGTTAGGCTGTACATATTGCAATACTTATACTCAAACCTTTCGTAAAACTTTTACAAATTCCACGAAACCAATAGGTTCGATATGAATTTGTCACTCATTGTAATATGATATGCTAAAAAACATAAACATATAAGTAAAACCTCTCGTGTTCGACGCCGCTGATATAGCGCGGGGAGGAGCCAAGCTTGGACTACTGCAAACTCCGGTAGAATCTGCCTGAGTCCACCGCTAAATCAGCTGTGGTCGTCCAAGGTTAATACCACAGAAAAATGTACGGCTATTCTAACTCTACATTTCTCTCAGTGTAGCTAACCGTCAACGTCGGCGCGAGAGTGAGCATCGTTGGCGCGAAAGCAAGCCTCGTCGGTACGCGCGCTGATTAGTCCTCCGCCTGTCGCGAGCCAATCAGCCGGCGCCGATGCGTGGCTCGTTATCCGCGCGGACTGAGAGACAATCGGGCACGACGGAGAGAGAGTGAGCGCGAGAACGAGCGGGAAATCCGCCAGTTCTCTCCCGACTGTCGACGGAGCACGTCGACGTTTGCTAGAATTTCGTGTCCTCCTCTGTTTGTCGACCCGAGGCCGACAATTAGAGGAGATTGGTAGAGTCTCTCGAGTATCGAGAGTGTGAGTGAGTTACAGGTGCAGCGCGTTGGCACTAGGAAGTGCCAACAATGCCTGGACGAGCCAGCGACCATCCCTATCAGCACAAGAGGACGAAAGCGAGCCAGCCCGCCATCATTGTCGTGAGGACCAGAGCAGCCAGCAACATCGGCGTGGGAGAGCCGAGGAAGCCTGCCGCCACCAGGTCCACGAGGAGTCAGGGAGGCGTCGACGGGAGGACCGGCAGCCGTCCACCAAGATCATTGAGGAGAGAAAATAGAGAGATAGATAGATAGATAGATAGATAGGTCTTTATTTGCTAAAAGCAAAAAATAATACAAATTAGATCACAAAGACTGTCGCATACAGTCTAACAAAAAGAGATAATAAAATATGTAAAAATACCGTCACATAAAATCACATAAAATCACATTTCGTCATATTTAATTATCACATTAAACTTTTCTAATATTACGCTGTACATTTAAGGTTTGGTCATAGACCTATCTGTATTGCATGTTTGAAATCTAAAATACGTAATACTGAAAGAGTTTTTACGGCCTACGGGTCGAGTCTGACTAGATTAAAAACTAGATTAGGATTAAGAATGCAGCGCCAGAGGGCTCAGAATCGTCACGATGCAGTGGCCAGCAGGTGCCG
The DNA here is from genome assembly GCF_009193385.2 of Nasonia vitripennis. Classification (NCBI taxonomy): domain Eukaryota; kingdom Metazoa; phylum Arthropoda; class Insecta; order Hymenoptera; family Pteromalidae; genus Nasonia; species Nasonia vitripennis. Next base: position 3,877,269 of record NW_022279608.1, read on the forward strand.
CCGTAGTGCCCCCTTGAAGGAGGCGAGAGATGGCAGGTTTCGCAGAGTAGAAGGGAGAGAGTTCCGGCTGGTTTCTGGCTGCTCTCCGCCCAACCAGAAACCAGCCGTGCCGCTTCTGCCAGTCAAGCCACGCCGTCCAGGAAATGATCTTTGTTGGTGTGTAGATAGATCTGGAGGTCATCCGCATAAAAAGATGTTTAATTGTGTTGCCGTCAAGTATATTTTGCAGGTCGTTGACATAGAGGCTAAACAGCAAGGGTCCCAGGACAGAACTCTGTGGAACTCCCAGATTGGTTTCAAGCCACTCTGAAGTTTCGTTGTTATTTGAAATTACCATCAGAGATCGTCCCTGTAAATATGATTTAATCCATAGGACAGCCGTCCTAGAGAACCCCAGCTGTCTCAGCTTATATAGTAATTTGGAAGGTGAGATGGTGTCAAAGGCCTGGCTGAAGTCAAACAGCAACATAAGCGTCACCTTCTTTTTGTCAATTGCCATGCGTACGTCGTCGGTCAATTTTAATAACGCTGTTTGTGTACTGTGGTGTTTTCGGAAACCGGCCTGGAAGGGGTCGATTATATTATTTGTATTGAGATACTCCGTGATCTGGGTGTGCCAGCCATGTCTCCGCAAAACCAAAGATGTCAAACGAGGGGCGCCCTGCCCAAAAATTACGGACGATCTCAATGCGAGCCCTGACCGAGTTCACATTGAGAGCCCACCCTCAAGCCACTCCCAGTACCCGGCGCATTGTTAGGGGGCCCCGCGAGTCACATAGATGGCGCGGATGATGATGATGACGATGATGACGACTGTATGGAAGGTGATGCAGATGATACAGTCGTCAATGATGTAATCGATGCTGGCAAAGTTGCAGCCGATTTGCTTGTCAGGTCCGACTCAGGTCTGTTACTTGAAGTAGCGTCAGAGTTTTTGTCCTTTTCAGTGACAGTCATGCGTGTGTTTTGTCGTCAAAGTTGTTTCGAGCCGGCCTGACACGCCGTGAGAATAGCCTGAAAATCGGCAGCAGATGCAAACACGTGCGCGCGTTCGCCCCCCCCCCTCCGCCTAGCCAGCAACCTGCCACCCGCATGCCAGACATATTTGAACCCGCATGCCAGACATATTTATTAACACAAATCGACTAGGGACGCGAGGTCCGTTATAGTTGTAGCCGAGACATTACATGCATAAACAGAAAGAAGGCCGAAACAGGCTTACGCAGAGCCCTTACAAATCTGGCATATAGTGTATAAATAGTACAAAATAATTTAAACACTAAAATATCAACATATAAAATAGATACCGCGATACTTACGGACATGTACAACAAATAAAACGTAGAATTTGCAAAGCACAAAAACATGCTCGAACGTGAGTCGTGACGAGAAAAAATAAAATATAAATATATACACTCGGTGAGCAAGCGATTAACAGACTAACAAATACATAAATATATATACGAAAACATGAGCGTGATCAGAGAAAAAGACGCAAGGCTCGTTGCATACGAGACACAGGTCATTGAAGACGAGGGTCAGTCGCTGCGATAATTTCGCTAAGACTACATTTAAAAGCCGATGCTGGATATTGCTCTTTATAAAGTTCGAGTATTTCAACAGGAAACTCGTTCCAGAGTTGAACCGCACCTACACGGAACGAGTTAGCGTAATACTTAGTTCGGTAAGATTTTACAACAAGGTCAAGCTCGCTGACCCTTTTCGACCCTGGTCTATCAGTGTTGCGGAAAACTAGATGATTGCACAGATAAGAAGGAGTATCTGACCTGAGCACGGCAGCAAGAAGACCTAGAGTTAATGCTTTCAGTCGGCATTTGTAAGAGGCGATGTAGTACTTCTTGTATGTCGGCGAAATATGTTGGAACCGGTTGAATCCTTCTACAAATCGCAGAGCAGCGTTTTTGCATCTATCAAGCTTCGTAGCGAGCTCGTCCGTTAGACCGAGAAACAGCGAGGGGCAGAATTCCAAGTATGGTAAAACGAGGGCTTTAACAAGCATAAGTTTAGTATGTCGCGGAAGAAAGTACGCACTCCTTCTAAGCCGAGCAAGGGCAGCAAAGCATTTTTTTGCAATGGAGTTACACTGGTCCCTCATAGACAGACAACTATCAAAAGTGAAACCCAGCTACTTGACCACCTGGGTACGATCGGAGAGGAACGAACGCACCCATTTGCATGCCATGTCTGAGAAGCCGAAAGAGCGCAGCTTCTCAGCAAGAAGTTGGATGTTTACCAGGTAGAATGCCTGGGTCTGATCGATCGATACAAGAAGGGTAATTTCGCCATCATTAATAGCGTGGCGAATGTCATCGCTGATGGAAATAAGTGCGGTGTGAACACTGTGTCCGAAATCCCGATTGAAAGGGGTTCAGCAAGTTCTTCCTGGCAATGTAATCATTAATCTGGTTGAGCACTACACTTTCGAAAACCTTTGAGACAGGCGAGGTGATGCTTACTTTAGGTATTGGCCTGACCGTAGCTCTCTTTCAAGTATCCCGGAAACAACCCGATTGAAGGGAAGCATCGAAAATGTTTGCCAAGATTGGTAGAATTGCATCAGAACAGTCCTTGAGCATTCTCAACTGCATACCATCCGGGCCAACAGCGTTTGAACTAGCTGTACTGAGGGCTTTTAAAATTTCATCAACAGTGACATGTTTGAAAAAGAGGTACTCGTCAGGAGACTCTGACGGTGGGCCGAAGGTCATGTAGGGGCTCAGGCGAATTATTGCCCACGAAGAACCTATTTAGTTCGTCAACCGATACCGGGAGCTGATTATCTTCTCTTTCTTTGCCACGTAAGCCTAGCTCGCTTAAAATTTCTCAGAGCTCTCTGCCGTTACGACTATCACTGATTCTCTTATTATAATAATTAATAGAGGCTGCGCGAAATTCAGACTACACTCGGTTTCGGAGTTGTACGTAAAGGTCCTTGTTGGGTCGACACTTGCTTACCTTAAATCTATGCCAGGCCTTGTTACGCTCATTTCGAAGTGCATTTAATGCGGGTGTTAACCAGGGCGAGGGCTGGTTCCTGGGAGTGAATGTACGCAAAGGGGCGTGTTTGTTATAGAGGTTGAGAATAGTCGCGGTTAGAAGACAGACTCGCTCGTTGAGGTCCTGATGAGAGGTGATTGTAGCCCAGTCAACCTCTCGAAGATCCTGCCAAAGGGCGTTAATATTAAAATTCTTGTAATTGCGACGCGTTAGAGTTTTCGGTCTAAGGTCGCAGTTAATAGCTATCGGTAGTGAGACGAACAATGCATCGTGTGCAGAAATCCATGGCTGTTGGAGTTGCCAGTGCGCATAGCCGTAGCAAGTGATAGGGACGCAGATATAATCTATAGTCGGTTGCGAGTGATCGAGGTGGTGAGTTGGCCCAAACGGCGCTGGGGTGAGCCCCAGAGTGGTCAACGACTGCGCGAGAAAGTTATGATTTGTGGCACAAGAATGCCACTCAATATTTAGATCACCCATTAAAATAAGGTGATCGAACGGCGTATTACAATTAAGGATAGCTTTCTCGATACAGCTCCAATATCCCGCCTTAGGGGGTTATAGACAAGGACACAAAGCAGTTTGAAACGTTTAATAGATATATGCGCTAAGACGAACTCAGTTTTTTTAATATATATTTCTGGACGTGCTGAGGAACCAACAATTTTACATTTAGCTGCGTTGTGCACATATAGAGCAATTCCACCGCAAGCCTTTCCGAGCCTGTCATGCCTGAAGAACGCATAGCCCGGAATTTGTTCTCGCGCCGAAGAGTCCCGAGGTTTCAGAAAGGATTCACTAATACCAAAAACCAACGGCTGGGTCTGCTGGATTTAGGCTTGAATGTCGTGGCGGTAAGCAGGAAGAGAGTGCGCGTTTATATGGCCAAAAACTAAATTGCTTATTCCAGGTGAAGAGGATTTATCCGCCATAATTAATACAATTTGCTTTACGCTCTATTTTAGTACGAAGGCTCGCGCATTTGGCCTTATCAAACGCTGAGTGAGAATCGCTAAGATTACTAAGCTTACAGTTAGCGCAGCAAAGTTTCTTCCTATTTTTACACTTAGTTGTTTGGTGCACTTCAGCGCAATTGCCGCAAGTAGGATCATTAATGCAATCGGATGCCTTATGGCCGAATTGCTGGCAGTTAAAGCACTGCAAGATGGAGATGTGATCGGCGAAGCGGCATCGTTGCCAGCTAATGCTCAGTTTATCGATCTTAAAGTGACTTTCACGACACGAGGGATCCCTTTGGACAATGCAAGACCTAAACCTTTTCTGACCCGCCGGGTAAATGTACACAACCTTAAAGCTGTTAGGCAAAAGCTTTGGCAGATTCTGACTTACGAGAAAATGAACGATTTCATTTGCCTCATACTCTACTGGAATGCCATGGATTATTACACGTAGATCCAATTTTGTGTCACGAGTTGCCACAAGACCCACAGGCTTAAGTGCCGGACAGTTCAAAAGAGGCTTAACAGAATCGCCGTCAATTATAAGAGATGGTGTTTCACGAGACAACGTAACGCGTTTGACCTTTAACTGCAGCGCAACAGGATCTACAGCCTTAAACAGAGCGGCCTTTGTCGCTTGTGAATCCGGAAACTTATCTTTCTCTCCCTCGCCTGGAGCAACCAACACCCGCTTTTTACGAACAATTGTAATAGGTTTGCCTTGGTCGAGCAAAATTTTACTCGCTGCAGAAGTGTAGCTACGAAAAGCGCGAACAACGTTAGCATATGAGTCAGTCGGAGCATACGACCGTACGGCATTGAGAGACTGTTTAACGGACTCATATCCTGTCCAAGTTTGTACAAAAAAGAATTATACATCATTAAATAGGCTTCGAAAAAGCCATTAATAGCCGTGCGCAAATTATCTTTTGCTTCGCCTTTCGCGTTACCTACAGACACGAGCAGCTGATCACAAAGAAATCCCATCGTACTGGTCTGCTTCATGACGTCCTCGGCAGTAACGAGCAGCGGTGCGGGATCGGCGTCAAGCTCCGCTTCGTCTCGGGAACGCTTATTAGTGGCGCCAGCCATCGCTGGGCCAGCGAGGTGCGCTGATATAGTGGGAAACTGATCCAAGAGATGCAGCTGATTGACAAAGTCCGGAAAAACGAAGATGATCCATCAAGAAACAGAATTTGAGGTTAGGAAAACTCCCACTCACAAACCCAAGAAATGCGTTGACGAGAGCTCAATCCGATGCAAGCCATTATCTCAAAAGGTAATGGCAAAAAAGCGCTTGCCGAAGCTGCAAAAAAATTCCCGTAGGCACCACAAGGCAGAAACAAGATTAAAAACAAGTGAGATCGAAAATCCAAGCTGTTGTAGAACGTACCAGGGAGAGAGAGAGAGAGAGAGAGAGAGAGAGAGAGAGAGAGAGAGAGAGAGAGAGACTCAGCTAGGGTTTGTTCCTTCGCGAATTTCCAAACTTCCTTTTGAGTATTGTTACCACGCCGGCTTTCTTCGTATATATTCTTTTGTTCTGTTGCTAGGTCAATAGGCGGCATACTTGAAATAATGCACACTGCATCTTCTGATACTGCTCGGTAGGCAGACGTGACCCGCTATGCACTCCTATAAATTGTTGACAGCTTCCGTGCGTAGGACTCCACCAAGATGGCGTCCTTCCATATTGGGGCACCGTACAACATAATTAATATGGTTACACTGTACACGTACATTTTGCATTAGCTGTGATAGTGAAGCACTGACTTTTGCTGCCTTATTACTGACCCTTTCGAGATGCTGTTTTAACGTTAGTCTGGCGTCCATGGTGATTATCAGGTACTCAATGTTTAACTGGGAGTCTACTTCGTGTCTGTCCACTGTCAGTGTTATTGTCTCCATTTTTTTTCTACTAGATATAAAGATAGCGTCCGTTTTATGGCTAGCAAGCTCAAGTCCTGTCTGCTTTAGCCAACTTTTGGTAGTACGACCAGATGTTGCTTCTTTCAGTTCTTAGGAAACGTCCCTTCTTCGAGACATGAATTGTCCAGGTCCACAAAGACATCGAGGCGTACCGGAATAGCTTGTTTTAATGCAATATTGGGTATGATATTCAAGCCTAGAGCCTTGTTCCTAACCCTTTTGCATGAGGCCAGCAGTTTTTATGTGTTGATTGTTGGAATGATTTTGTCAACTGCCTATGCTTCAGGGATAGCTGTTACATTTAGTTGACAGGGAAACAGCGTAGTCACAATACGGTATAGTAATTCCGGGCTTTTAGGAGAGGGAATACAACCTTCTTTTATGTCCTTCATTACTAATTAGTATGGTCGCCCCTAAGGATCCAGCTCAACCTTGTCCTGTAACTTTTTAAGGCACCGTTGTTTATTTTCTTGGATTTTTTTTGAGTATCCATTGAGCATCTTTTATTTCTTTGTTTCGTCCTTCGCTGATCAATGCTGCTTCGTCGTCGGGAGGATGCTTCACTGCTGGCAGGGACGGCTTCCTGAATGCAGCGAAGCCGCTCGGTGATGAGCGTGCTGGACGACGGCGATCGGCTACTGGCGATGGCTGCATGATCCGGAGCGGTGAGCTCGTCGGCAATCGTCGGTGTCGTCGTTAGCGAATCGTTAGCCCAGCGATGTGCTGGACTGCGCGGCGTCTGTCGCTGCTAGCGAGGCGTGTGGCTGCTCGCTGTGTCGTGCGAGACACGAAGAGGCGCGAGATTGGGGCGCGCGCGCAGCATGATGCAGCTCAGCGCGGTGAAGCGTGAGAGTGGGGCTCGCGCGACATGCCGTAGCCTCGGCGCGAGGCGGCACGATGCTGGAACGGCTGAAAATGGCCAGTGTCAGCGTGAAGCGACAGCGTATGTTGGCGATGCTGGCGTCCGTGGCTGCAAGGCTGCTGATGATGCTGCGTTTGGTGCTGTTGAGCCTCGAGGAGCCTGTCCGTGATGACGGTGGACGTGGCATCGGTGCGCTGGCGATGTTGTTGCCGATGATGTTCGTTGCTAAAACGTAAGCTACGAAATTACAGCCTGTCTACTCGCACACATACACTCGTCGACGTGTCGATGTGGCGTAACTGAATCCTAAAATTTTGTTAAAAAGAAACAAGACTTTCTCACGCGAAAGTAACACAAACTTTCGTTAATTCCGATCAACAAAACACAAACCGAATCAACGTGAGAAAAACGTTAGAGAAACTCGTCTTACTCTTGAGGCGCGCACACTCTGCACTTAAATGCTCAAACCCTCTGCACTTTAGTGCTACAGGCATATACACACTCACTCAACTTACTTTCGCGAAAACCCGAGAAAAATAAAATTTTTCGACGCAAAAGTTGCAAAGTTCCCCGTGAGTCGTGGTCGAATCCGTACACGAGTACGATTCTTGCGCGTGTTGTATCGCGGTTGTCGCGTCTTACTCACACACACACGCTCGCCTGCGCAGCTGTGCGCTCTTTTATCTTAATCTTCATTTTCGAGTCTTTGGCGCAAGTTCGGATCCTGGACTCGCGTTCGATTCTTGGTCTCGCGTTCGATTCCTGGACTCGCGTTCGTGCTCAGTTTCTTCGCACGGTTTTTATGCATACTCACTGGTACGATGCTGCCATTAAAAAGAAAAAAATCGCACGTATACTGGAATTTTACCAAAAAATCAACGCAACTCATCCTAACTAAAGCGCATCGAACAAATTCATCCGTCAAAAAAAAAAAAAAAAAATCCAAATCGGAGAGCACTTGACAAACTGGTGTCAGCTCCAACTGCCGCCACTCCGATTCGTCAACTTTAATTTTTTGTGATAGTGTCAGCTAGGGCCTACCCTTCGGCCTGGAGATATGCACTGCTGGCTTTTCACAAAAATTCCAATATACTTGCGTGTGTTTAAACTCTCGGTTCAAGTATACAAGCGCGCGTATAATATACTTTTGGTTCGAGTATAGCATACGCCGTCGAACTCGCACAGCTCGACTGCGACGTAAACACAGAGTTGCGCTTGTTTACGTCGTTTGCCTTGGCCTTCTCATATCTATACGATCTACCGCGGTTGTGTACTGTGTACACGCTATAGCGACGCTATCGAAATCTAACTGTTCTCTCTCGCGAATATTATATGGCGTTCCCGCGCGCGTTTTCTTCTACGATTTTTCGCGCGTTCGTCACCGAATCCACACGTTTTTAGCTTGAAAACTAGTCATCAAAATAGTTTAAAATTTGTACAGCAAATAGATAAAATTGTTTTTTATTGTCATACATTTTTTTAAAACGTTTAACGATTTAATTTTAGATATATTGAATTTTTTTTTTAAAATCACCTTTTTTATTATAAAAATTGAACGAAACTGTCCATGAAGTAACTGAGCCAATAAGGCTGCAGCTAACAAAGGTCAGGTGGACAATAGACCCTGCGTCTCCTCTTCTAAATGTGTAGGTGCATCCTTGGTTAACTAGGACCAAATCCAGGAGAGCGATTGCTTCTAGGAGTATTCGACCTCTGTAATTAGTCCTTATGCTGCCCCACTCTACAGCCCACGCATTGAAGTCGCCTGCAATCAGTACTATTTTCCTCCCTACTGCGTCTTGTATGAGCCGATCTAGCAGTTGTTCGAACTGCTCGATTGGAGCGTTAGGTGAAACGTAGCAGCTGTAAACAGTAACACCTGCTACCTTTGCGCATATAAATCCTTCTTCACGGGTCTTCATTTTTCCTCAGAAAGCAACGTTTCCACATGCCCAGCGATCTTTACGGACGTCTCCTCTACTACTTCTTTCTCTTTTGAAAACTCTCTAGTCAGGGCTTCTAGAATATCCTGTTGAGATGTAAGCATGTCAAGGTCTTTTATTTCAAAGACCACTTAATGCTGAAACCTCTTGATTGTGGCTTCTTCTGCCAGCACCGCTTTAACCGCTTCTTAAAGTTCCTGCGTTTTCACGTCTTTGGTGCGTCGTTGCTACAAAAGAAGATCTCCTGCCACCGTTTTGCGTATCTTATTTACGCTGTTACCAAGCACTGTCAGATTGGGGTCCGCTTTTATTTTCCTCAAAACATCAGCGTACGAATTCCCCTCAGCAGCTTTTATAACAAGTGCATCAGGCCTTGTGGGTCTCTCTCGGTGTTTTCTAGTGTCATTTTTGTTCTTGGCACCAGTGCCTTCATGTATCTCCTTTTTCTCTTCTTTTCTATCTTTTTCTCCTTTCTAGTGATAACTTCTTGCCAGGGTGGGTCTGCCTTTTCTCCCGAAGACACCTGTGATTGGCTTTTCGATGTGACTACCACAGGGGCTACCTCTTTATCTTTCTTCGTTTTTTAGCGTAGTTTTCTTGTCACTCTTCTACCTGGCTTAGTTACATTACCTTACGCTTATTTAGCGTTTTTGTCGTCACCGCGTTTGATACATCTATCGGCTGTGATGCCTTGTCCTCCTTCTGGATATGCTGCTGGTTCGGTAACATTTCCGCTTTACTAAGCATCAATCCAAAGCTCTCCTTCCCCTTTTCCAGCGCCACTTGTTCTCTTTCAAGCCGCTTAACCTGTGACATAATCGCCGATAGATCGCTTTTAACAGACTTATGAATGTTGGATGCGTTTGACACAACATTATCCATAGAGTCCAGCCTGTCTCGGATCTTCTCCCATATGCTTTCTCGTTCTCGCTCAGCATCCCGGATTTTATTACAGATCTCGAGAGCTCCTATTTCTGCTTTCTCTCCTTGCTCGGTTAAATTATCCATTCTCGATAATAGTCTTCATCCTGGTATGTGTCCGACCACCCTCGATCCCCCCGTCTATGGAGGCAGCTGACATGGTCCCAACACATGACTGTAAGCGGTGCCAGACTGGAAGCATCATACCAGGGTATAGCACGCGATACTGCCCTAGCCCACCTCTGCTCTCTCAAACCTCCCACCCCGAACAAAGTGCTTGGCTCTCTGGAGAGTTTCTGGCAGACATCAAGCAGCATCACGCACTTACCTTAGCCGATTGACCGGTACTGGCTATGTGACCGGCCTCCCGTCTTGCCGTCAGCGGGAGCCAAAGGTGGTTCAGGTCACTGTAGCTCGCGACCTCAGATGGCCTCCCCACTCAGAATCTCCTTTTGGCAGCTTACGGATCGCACCGCACGGCAAACGCGGCGGCCTTATTTGGTCCACGGAGCATATTTTATTTTTGCTCTACCCTCTGAGGTATATACCACAGCGAGCTCTCCCCCATCCGCCACCCGTGGGACGCGCCACATACGGGTGTCAGGCTTTCCCGCGTGGATCTATCTATCTATCTATCTATTTTTTTTTTATGTGGAGTAGGCAGAGCAAGCTCTGCACGAGTGGCCCTCCGACACCGGATCCCTACAGGTACTATCGTCAAACAAAACTTTCGTGGGGCCCGTTAATTAGCTTAGTTGGCTTCTTCTTTAGGGTTTGACATTTCCATACATCCCCCATCCACCAAAGTGATTAGGGGTGCAGGGTCAAACTCGTCTTCTTCTTTCTGTATCGTCCAGTCGTCTGCTTCTTGCAGCATCGTCCGGTCGTATACTTCTTGTAGCATCGTTCGGTCATCCTCTGGACAGACTCAACCCCGACACCTACGTTCCTCTGCATCGGGTGAGGGAGTCTGGGCTCCAACTCAGTTATCTACGTTTCTCAGCATCGGTCTGAAGAGCACTTACAGGTACTCAACCCTAGCTCCTACGTTCCTCTGCATCGGGTAGGGGAGTGAGAGCTTGACTCTAGGACCTACGTTCCTCTGCATCAGTCCAAGGAGCGTTTCGTAGCTACTACTTAGTGGCTTTCGTTTAGCAACAGTTTTACTCAGCTGTTTCGCCTTGTCTTTCCCTTCTATTTTCTTCATCATTTCTAACTGCGCACGTTTACTGCGCACCAACCATCCTTCGACGTCAGCATAGCTGTCATCATTGACGAAGGTGTCACCCTACTCTGAAGGTAACACTCGAGCTCTTCTGTTCTGTTCCTTCTGTTCCGAGCTCTTCTTCTGTTTCCTTTCGTATCGCGAACAGTCACAGAAGACATGCTCCGCATCTTCATTTGCTTCCAAACATGCTGGGCAATTTGGGTTGTCCTTTATTTTGAAGCGCGTAGGTAGGCTCGAAAACATCCATGTCCGCTTAAAAACTGCGTAAGGTAGTAATTCACTTCCCCGTGTCGTCTTTTGGTACAGTCAATAATACGTGGTATGAGGCTGTGGGTCCATCGCCCCTTTCCACTGGAGTCCCATCGTCTTTGCCACTCATCTAGAGTTTGTTCCTTAGCGGATTTCTAAACTTCCTTTTGAGTATCGTCACTACACCGGTTTTCTTCGTATATATTCTTTCGTTCTGTTGCTAGAAGGTCAATAGGCGGCATACTTAAAATAACGCACACTGCATCTTCTGATACTGTTCGGTAGGCAGAAGCGACCCGCAATGCACTTCTCCTATAAACTGTTGACAGCTTACGTGCGTAGGACTTCACTAACATAGCGTCCGCCCATATTGGGGCACCGTATAACATAATTGATGTAGTTACACTGGCTAGGAGTAATCTTCGACCCTGCGTTGGTCCACCTACATTTGGTATTAGTCGCGATAGTGCAGCACTGACTTTTGCTGCCTTATTGCTCGCCCTCTCGAGATGCTGCTTAAACTTTAGTCTGGCGTCCATCGTAATTCCCAGGTATTTAATGGTCGGCTGAGAGTCTATTTAGTGGCCATCCACTGTCAGTGTTATTGTCTCCATTTTTTTTTTCTACTAGATATGTTTTTTCTACTAGATAGCCTCCGTTTTATGGCTAGCAAGCTCAAGTCCAGCTTTCTTTAGCCAATCGTGAATTATATCTACTGCCTCGTTAGCGATTTCCGTCACTTCTTCCTTTTGCTTTGCTACTATCACTACCGCAATGCCGTCTGCAAATCCTACAACCGTAGCCCCTTCAGGTAGCCTGAGTACTCCATCGTACATGATGTTCCACAATGATGGGCCAAGCACTGACCCTTGTGGGACCCCTCCGGTTACTTTATAGGTTTTTGTGCCGTTCACTGTGTCATACAAAAGGGTTCTTTCAGGTAGTCAGACATAATCCTTCTTATATATGCGGGTACCTCTTTTTCCCGTAGTGCCTCGTGTATCTTGCTCCAGCTGGCTGAGTTAAACGCATTTTTAACATCCAGTGTAACCATAGCATAGTACTTCTTGGCTCCTCCTTTCCATCTCTTGCCTTCTATTGCAGTTCTAGCGGTGTCGACTACTAAGCTTACGGCGTCAAGTGTGGAGCGTTTTTTCCTGAAGCCAAGCTTGATTCTTCGATGAATTGATCCATTCTAACGTCGATTATGCGCTCTAGAATCTTGTCTGGAGTGTCCAGCATGCAAAGTGGTCTGCATGAGACAGCTTCTCCAGGTCGTTTATCTCCTTTTGGGAGTAGGACCAGGCGTTACTTTTTCCCGTTTATAGGAAATGTCCCTTCTTCGAGACATGTATTGTACAGGTCCACAAAGACATCGGGGCGTGCCTGGATAGCATGTTTCAATGCAATATTGGGGATGCTGTCCAGGCCTGGAGCCTTGTTGTTCCCAACCCTTTTGCATGCAGTCAGTAGTTCCTCTGTGGCAATTGGTGGAACGCTTTCGTCATTTGTGTCTGCTCCCGTGGTAGCTGTTACTTCCAGTTGAGTGGGAAACAGCGTAGTTACGATACGGTCCAGTAGTTCCGGGCTTTCAGGAGAGAGAATACAACCTTCTTTTATGTCCTTCATTACTAATTAGTATGGTCGCCCCTAAGGATCCAGCTCAACCTTGTCCTGTAACTTTTTAAGGCACCGTTGTTTATTTTCTTGGATTTTTTCTTAAGTATCCATTGAGTATCTTTTATTTCTTTGTTTCGTCCTTCGCGGAGCAATGCTGCTTCGTCGTCGGGAGTACGCTTTACTGCTGGCAGGGACGGCTTCCTGAATGCAGCGAAGCCGCTCGGTGATGAGCGTGCTGGACGACGGCGAACTAAAGCCTCCCTTTATCTTCTTCATTACTACTTGGTATGGCCGCCCCCAGGGATCCAGCTCAACCTCATCCTGTAATTATTTAAGGTACTGTCGTTTATTTTCTCGGATTTTTCTCTTGAGTATCCGTTTAGCATCCTTCATTTCTTTGTTTCGGGCGTCTACTACTTCTTTACCTCGACCAGTCTTGTAGTATTTCTTCCGGGCTCGCTGTACCTGTCTTTTGGGACACTCGCTGCGAGCAGCGTCAATTTCTTTATCCCACCAGTATACTGGCGGTCGTCTATTATTTGGAGCCCTCCTGGGCATCGTTGCGTCGCAGGCACGGGTAAGGTTTCCTATCACCTGTTCGATCTTATCATTCGCATTCTCGTCTAACTGTATATCTTCCAGAGCCAGCAGAAATGTCTCCTTGTCGTAATCCTTCGTTTTCCAACCGACTCTTACCGTCCTTGTACTCTCGCTGGGTCTCCGTTTTGGTTTTCCGATCTCCATTATTATCGCTTGGTGGTCGCTATTTGTGTGATGATCGCTCACCGTCCACGATCTAACCAAGCTAATCAAGTTGCTGCTAACAAATGTGAGGTCTATGATGGACCCTGCGTTTCCTCTTTCCATCCGTGGGCTTTATAATAAGGGCATCCGACCGCGTTGGTCTTGTCCGTGGTCGCTTACTCTTTCTAGTGACTTTTTGGCTTACGTCCTCAGTGTCACCTTTGCAGTCTGTGATTTCCTTCTTTTTTCTTGCCTTCCTCGTTTCCACCTTTTGCCAATGTATTCTCGGCGACCTTTGAAGGTGAGATGTACTGGGACTCGCTGTAGCCGTCCTCTCGAGATGCTTGTGCATCTTCGCCTCTTCTTTCTTCTTCTTAGACAACCTATCCCGTGAAGGCGATCGCTGCTTTCTCTTCCTTAACGACTTTTTCGCTCCTACCGGGTTTTGTGGAGCGTTCAGCAGCATCAGCTCAAAAGTTGACCTTGATCGCCGATTCTCTGAGGCTGGCGAGCCGCTTCCAGAACTTATTTACGGTGATCTGCTGAGATGTTTCGGCTTCCATGGCCACCTGGCTTAGTCCTTCTTTATGGCCAGCGGCGGCCATCCCCCCTGCATTTAGCAGGCTTACCAGACTGTTGTTGTTGTCTGTTTTTTGGGTTGGTAACCCAGTTTCGTTGACACTTTTCGGGGTATCCGAAGTCCCCGAGTTATTTCTCGTAGGTGTACGTATCATCATTTACTCTTTATTCCTTCCTTTCTTCTCTCTCACCTACTTTCCACTCGGCTTTCTCCCCAAAAAGCCTAGCTTCACAGACGTGTATTCTGGCCTTATGCCACAGCGCAAGTCGTCCTCAAATATATCCGGAGGAGGGTAGTGAGGCCCCTCACCCGGTACCGCCATGGTCATCAGGATTTTCGCCGGTTGATAGGGCAGCCAGTGCATGTCGGCTAGACCGCGCCGGGCCCCTGTACTTACCGGCAGCCTGGGAGTGTCAGAACCCAGTTTATCTCACTTCCTCCTACTTCAAACGTCGAAGTTAAGTCGCACTGCGGCAACCGGCGAGCGTCTGCTCAGCGATGTTTTTAAGATCCAACCTCGTTTCTTGCAGTGAGTCTTAACGGACCTTCGTTAGGCTTTGGTATGTAGCACTATGTGTTCACAGCGAGCACCCTCTATCAGCCACCTGAGGACGCGCCACATGGAAGTACAGCCTCCCCCTCGTGGATCTATCTATCTATCTATCTATCTATCTATCTATGTATCTCTCTCTCTCTCTCTCTCTCTCTCTCTCTCTCTCTCTCTCTCTCTCTCTCTCTCTCTCTCTCTCTCACGTGAGTACAACAGTCTGCTTTGCTCTGCTTACTTTTCTAAGATCTATTACTGCCGCACGCTGCCTTCGGGCCTATTGTTTTGTAGTTTGTTGCATGCGCCTTTCTGCAACCTTCATCGTGAGACAATAATCACTGGAGGCTGCAACTTCTTTCAACGCTAATTTCTTGCTCCAACATCACCTTGCCTTGCTGCACGGCGTCTATTTATCCTCAAAGCGATCCACGTGGAGCCACCTTTCGGGTACACGGAACACCAGCAGCAGCATCATCAATCACAGGTCGGTCAATTCTCACCTCTCTCGATTAGCACCCCATCTGGCTTTTGAGAGTATTAAGTCTCTAGCTTACCTATCGGTCGATATTATCAGTCGATAACCTACCACCTGCTACTACTTTACAACACGCTCTACATTATCGACTGCCAGTAAGTTATCGACGGAGACTTCATAATAACATCAAAAATGAGTGGAATTGGAATTGGTGTGAAGAATGCCGAGTCGCTCCTCGCGTGTGCTCAATGTAATAAAGCTGCCAAGGGGAAAATGAAGATCTGCGAGCTGTGTAATCGGCAGTTCCACTCCATTTGTGTCAACATCAGGTCTATAATGGTTAGTGCAACGCTCGCTTGCGCAGTCTGTGCGGAGGAGTATGCCACCGTCATACCAAAAACCACGCAGACGAGAGCTCAAACAGCAGCAGCGGCAGCAGCAGCAGCGGCAGCAGCAGCAAATAGGTCAGCCAGGGGCCTGCCTGGAACGGGCGCGCACAAAAAGAACATCTCGGCACCTCCTTCTCTTGCGGGCTCCAGAATCCAGTCGCCTGCATGAACACAGGTTTCGTTCATCGAAACGTCCCTTAAGGACATATTCGCGGCGCTGGATGACATTAGGAAGATCCAGAATGAGGCCCTTCAGGCACAAAAGACCATGTCTGAAAGGGTCTCAAGAATCGAGAGTAGGCTTGCCCCTCTTGAAAGCCGCCTCAAAGCCCTTGACGGCTTGCCTGCGCTCAAGACCCGACTAACCAATGTCGAGTCCTCCATCTCCGAGCTGCAGGCTCAATATCAAGAGCTGTCGTCAAGGAGCCCCGCAGAGCAGCACAACATCAGCAGTGCTCCTACCTCCGAGGAGATCAACAACCTCCACAGTGAACTGGCTGAGGTTAAGAGGAAGCAGGAGCGCTCTGCGAATAATGTGGTGGTGATCTCCGGCCTAGCCTACACCCAGGAGACGTCACTGCATCTCCTGGCCTTTACCGTCTTGGCTGCACTGGACCCCACGGTCCTAAGGCGGGATGTTGCAACCGTCAGAACCATGGGGAGACTCGACGCTAACACCATCAACGCCCAAGGTGACAGCAGATTTCCACGAGCTGTCACTCTCTCCTCCAGTGCGCTGGCCCGCTCCATCATAGTGGCCAAAGCCAGGAAGCGTAAACTTCATACCAGCGAACTCGATGATGCACTACTGGAGGAAGCGAAAGCTCTCTACCCAGATCACCAGGGACTTGTCAACATTAACGAGCTGCTTCCTCCAGACATCCATAAGTTGCGCATCAAGACCAGGCTTGAGGCGAAGAGGAGAAAAGGTTGCCGTTCCTTCGTGAGGGATGGGAGGATTTACATCCGTTCTGGCGAGGACAGTGAGCGGGCCACTATCATCTCCACCGATGCTGATCTTGAGGCTTTTTTGGCCCGAACGCCGCCAACAGCCAGCATGGACATCACACATTAAGACACACACCTATCATCCCGCCAAAACCACCATCTAAATCATTGATCTCATCGACTGCCTCCAAGGTGTCTCTGTCTGAGGGTCTTAGGGTCTATCATTTTAATGCGAACTCCCTTACGGGTCACATTGAGATGATCAGGTTCTTCTTGTCCACTCGTCCCCCCTTTCACGTAGTGGCTGTAACTGAGACCTGGCTGAGTGACAAGATACTATCCATCCCTTCACTGGATGATTACACTTTGTACAGACGGGACAGAAACAGGAACGTTGGAGGTGTGGCCCTCTACATTCATCATTCACTGACTGCTAGCGTTATCTCGTTATCTGACGGCGAATGGTCGGGCAAGCCGGGTAAGCAAGAGTATCTTTTTTGTGAAATCACATCTAAGGGAATATCGCCCATCTTCGTGAGAGTTGTGTATCGCCCTCCTCACTCACCCTTTATCCAGGGATCTAACTTCATCGAACAACTAACAATGCATATGCACAACTACTCCACGAAGGTCATCATAGGAGATTTCAATGCTGATCAGCTTTCCTCATCTGAAGACGCAAATTTCATCAGGGCTTTCATTGATGAGAACTCCCTTATTTCTGTACCATATGGTGCAACCCATCACAGACAGGACTCTGACACCTGGCTTGACCTATGCTTGATTGATGAGCAGGATCGCCTGCTCTCACACTGGAAGACTGACACTCCTTTCATCAACGGACATGACCTGATTACGGCCACACTCGACGTACAGATTCCACGCCACGTACCTACTACATACTCTTACAGAAACTACAAAGGAATCTGTGCTGAGAAGCTAAGGGACTTCCTTAGCGCATGTGACTGGTCATCCTTCGCCACGCCATCACTTGACGAATGCATCACCACTCTTAACACCAACATCTGGAACGCCATAAATCATCTCGCTCCATTAAAGACTGTGACACCTGGACGTAAACGTCACCCGTGGTTTACCGCGGCTCTTCGTGACCTTTTAACTGAAAGCAACAGACTCTACAGACGTTTTCGCAGAAGTCGTTTACCGTGGGACCTATACTTTTATAGAATCGCGCGGGACGACGAATTGAATTACTACTATTCATACGCCTGTCCTCCTTGACCGACGTTGCAGAGATCTGGAAAGAGCTTGGGAATCTTGCTACTCTTACTACTTCTAAAACTGGAGAGAGCTTGGGAATCTTTCTACTCTTACTACTTCTAAAACTCTTTCACCTGCTCGGTTCTCTCCGGATGCTCTCAAGGAACACTTTAGCTCCATCTCAAATGACCCTCAAGCTCCATCTGTTGAGGAGTATCTGCGAACCCTGGAGAGTCTGGACCTCCCCGAACACTTCATCTTCAGGGAAATCACAGAATCGGACGTGTCGGCTGCAGTAACACACATTAACACCAAGGTCAGAGGAAGTGATGGCATCCCACAGGTTGTAGTTTCTAAAGCACTGCCAATACTCGCTCCCTTACTCTGTCAAATTTTCAACCTGTCTGAGCGAGGCACGCTTTCCCTCCGCCTGGAAATCATCGCTCGTAAGAGCACTAAATAAAGTCAACTCTCCAACAGCTGTAACTGACTACCGTCCGATCTCTCTACTCTGTTTCCTGTCCAAGGCGCTGGAGTGGCTGGTGCACAAGCAAATTTCTGAATATCTTGAAACAAGGCTTTACCTTGACAACTTCCAAACTGGCTTTCGCACTGGCCACAGCACGCAGTCTGGCTTGAGTAAGCTGACTGATGATGTTAGGCTTGGGATGGACAGGAAGAAAGTCACTCTGCTACTTCTATTTGACTTCAGCAAGGCGTTTGATACAGTGTGTCACGTCAGGCTGCTCGGAAAGCTATCCTCTTTCGGCTTCTCCAAGCAGGTCATCCGCTGGCTTGCATCTTACCTTTCCGGACGAGAACAGGCCGTCATTGGTGACAACAACGAACTCTCAACATTCCTATCACTAAACACCGGTGTCCCACGGGGGTCAGTTTTGGGCCCCTTGTTGTTCACGTTGTACATCAATGACATTGGCTTCTGCCTTGATTCAGATGTATCCCATCTAATCTACGCGGATGACTTGCAAATCTACTGCCAATGCCCCCTTGAGGAGCTCGACTCCTGTTCTGTCAGGATGAGTGCTAACGCCGAGAGGATAATGGGCTGGGCAGCACTAAATAGGCTTAGGCTGAATGTCAGTAAGACTAAGGCAATCGTCCTGGGTTCCCCCTACTCTACCAATGCTCTTCCCTCTACTACCAACACCTATATAAATATAGGGGGAGCCCAGGTCGACTACGAATCATCTGTACGCAATATGGGGTTGGTGCTCGATTCCAAACTATCATGGAAAGAGCACGTCACACAAATTTGCAAACGTGCTCACTCATTAATGTATCGTCTCTACTTTTTTCGGAAGAGCACTAACTTCAGATTGCACCAACATTTAGTGCAAGCACTCCTGTTTCCCATCATCGACTACTGTTCACTGGCTTACTGTGACCTGACGCAAGAACTCGACCTGAAGCTTTAGAGGCTTGTCAACACGGGGATCCGTTATATCTACGGTGTAAGGAGGGACGAGCACATCTCCCCTTATAGGCGTGAGTTGCAATGTCTTATCACCGCCGGACGTAGGAAATACGTTATGGCATGTTTTCTTAGAAAAATCTTTAACACCACAGTACCCTCTTACTTATTAAGCTATTTTGATTTCCACGTCGCGCTCAGGCCTGTGAGGGGTGAGGTGACCCCCCTGGACATTCGGCCCTTCAAGACGGAGACGCTGAAGAACTCATTTTTCATCAGCGCTTCCTACCTCTGGAACTGCCTTCCATCTCACCTACGTAACACCCTGTCCATATCACACTTTAAACAGGCGGCTAAAAATCACTTCTTCAATTTGGAAAATACACAAACATGACGCAAACATTTCATCTCATTAACACACTTTTATCTCATCTCACTTAATTCTATTACTCACTTTCACACTTACACCCTGACACAACAATCATTATCTTTATTTCACCAAACTACTATAATGTATATGTACAACATAATGTACAAAAATAAAACCAATCTAAATCTAAAATCTAAATCTCTCTCGCTCTCCCGCTGTTACTCTTTCTCTTACTCGTTCTCTTCTCGAAGATCTTGGTGAACTGTCAGTGGTCCAATTGGCGCCACGCGGACTCCTCCTAGACCTGGTGGCAGCTGGCTTTCTTGGCTCTCCCACGTCGATTTTGCTGGCAGCTCTAGTCCTCTCGATGATGATGGCAGACTGGCGGGCGTCCTACCTTGGCAGGTCGGGATGTGAAATCTGTTGGTATCTATTTAAAATATAATAACCTAATTTTTCATCTTTAAAAAGATTTATCAATGGATCAATGTCTAAAGCAATAGTAGCTTGTTGTCTATCTGATTTATAATAGATCCAGATTTCAAGCAAAATATGCTTTGTAAAAGATGTGAAATCTCCCAAAAAGAACTTTTTTCGAAAGTAAAAACCTTCTCAAGAAATAGTAGTAAAAAGTGTGAATATAAAAATGTCAAGTAAATGTTTGTTTTTTTGCTATACGCATTTAGATATTTTTTGGGAAAGCTGATTCAATTTAATTTTATCTTAGCGCGTATAACAAAAAAAAAAAACATTTACTTGATATTTTTATATTCATACATTTTACTACTATTTCATGCTAATGTTTTTACTTTTGAAAAAAGTTTTTTTAGGGAGTTGTATTTGTTTTTATTTTTTTATGAATGAATATAATTGTAAAATGTATACAGGGTGAGTCATTTTAATCTTTAATCTCAATTATCTCGTTGGCAAAGCATGCCAGCGAAAAAAGTATCGGATAAAAGTTTTAGGATTTTTCCCTGGCTGTTTGATGATGACCTTGACAATGTCATTCAGCGTGACCTTCAAGGTCATTTGAAGGTCAAGCCGATTTTTTCAAATAGAAACCCCTACTTTTGGCACCAGAAATGGAAAGAGCGGGAAATTTTACGTTCGAACATGTGATTTTGGAAACAAATCATCTTTTGTGCGGAAATTACCTTTGACATCAGCCGAACCCAGGATGCACCATCGAGGAGGTTGTCAAAAGGATTTAGCATCCCATTTTTTGTTTTATTTTTTTATTTGTTTTTTTTATTTGTTTTTTTTTTTTTGTTTTTTCCCTTTTTGTTATTTTTTTGGTATTTTTATGGAATGTTAACTGGAGTTAACCATTGATTAATTGTTCGAAATTACCGCCGTTTTGTTGGATGCAAAGATCAAGGCGAGCTCTGAATTGTCTTATGGTTCTAAGTAGAACATCTCGAGGGATTGCTGCACAAGCTGTACGAATGCGTTCGATCATATTATCTCGCGTTGTTGGCCGTTGAGCATAAACAACATTCTTAAGATATCCCCATAAGTAAAAATCGGGAGGGGTTAAATCAGGTGAACGAGGGGGCCAGGCAACTGGGCCACCTCGCCCAATCCACCTGCCATTGTAGCGGGTGTTTAAATAATCACGAACAATGCGTGCATAATGTGGTGGTGCTCCATCTAATTGGATCCACATTCTTAGCCTTGTGGCTAGGTCTACATTTTCTAGTAATTCAGGTAAGATGTCTCGAAGTAATCTCAAAAAGTTTACCCCATTCACGTTCTCTTCAAAGAAATAAGGACCAATCTAATAGCCATTGATGATTCCACACCAGACCATAACACTCCAGCGGTGTTGATTGTCTATGGGCCTGAACAAATGAGGATTTTCATCTGACCAATAATGGCAATTATGTCTATTTCTCCAGTGTTTCTGAATGTTGATTCATCTGAAAAAAGAACGTGCCTGAAAAAGTATTGATCTTGTTGAATCATTCGTATTGCCCATCGACAAAAACGTACTCGCAAAATCATATCATTTGGAGTTAACTGTTGTGTTAATGTTATGTGATAAGGATGATATCTTCTCGCTCTCAATATTCGGGATGCTGTTGATTGAGGTATACCTATTTCTCTTTCTATTTGTCGAGTACTAATGTGAGGATCAAGATGAATAATCGCTAGAATGGTAAAAACACGAGAATCGTTTTCGTCGTATTCATGATGACGGCGTTGACGAACAAAAGCTCCATTTCGAGCTATCTCAATAGGAGACACCCAAGTAATGTTACTATTCAAACCTTAACTCAGAAAGACAATTCAGAGCTCGACTTGATCTTTGCATCCAACAAAATGGCGGTAATTTCGAACAATTAATCAATGGTTAACTCCAGTTAACATTCCATAAAAATATCAAAAAAATAACAAAAAGGGAAAAAACAAAAAAAAAACAAATAAAAAAAATAAAACAAAAAATGGGATGCTAAATTCTTTTGACAACCTCCTCGATGGTGCATCCTGGGTTCGGCTGATGTCAAAGGTAATTTCCGCACAAAAGATGATTTGTTTCCAAAATCACATGTTCGAACGTAAAATTTCCCGCTCTTTCCATTTCTGGTGCCAAAAGTAGGGGTTTCTATTTGAAAAAATCGACTTGACCTTCAAATGACCTTGAAGGTCACGCTCAATGACATTGTCAAGGTCATCATCAGACAGCCAGGGAAAAATCCTAAAACTTTTATCCGAAACTTTTTTCGCTGGCTTGCTTTGCCAACGAGATAATTGAGATTAAAGATTAAAATGACTCACCCTGTATATACTTCTACTTACTTGCCGTGTTATCCAACGCTGCCTATCCAGTAATCCTTTACATTGATTTTTAATTAATAGATACTTTTTAATTTTAACATACACGCACGCACATACACTGATGTACTGTTAATACTCACGAACCCAACATGTAAGGTTAGATTTTACAGTTTAGTCGCGGCTCAGCTGTAGCATGCCTGTCTCGTAGACCGAGAAATACAGGTTCAAGCCCGAGTCTAGCTACGTTTTTTTACCCAAAATAATCTCTTAAATTCAAGATACTTTAGGTAGCATCGAGTTAAGGAGAGGGGGGCTCGTTCCGCAATGGAAGGGTAATTATGCGTTCGTGGATCGTCGGGGTGCTAACACCTTCAGAAGTAAGTTGCTCCATCGTTATCCAAAGTGCCTTAATAAGCCTTATGTTCTTTAGATAGAAAAGAGGGGGAGTAAAGGACTATCTCCAAAGTGTCTTTAAAACTCAGAGGCACTTTCGATAGAAAAAGGGTAAGTAGGGGGCTCTCTACAAAGTATAAATGGCACCATGAAGAGTAAACAGTTTCGATTTTGACCTCCTATTGGCTCGCATGGGGGGTAAAGGTCAGTTTTGTTTACATTCTCTATGAAGCCATTATACTACTGTAGTGCACACGATTAAACTAAAAATGCAATATTACATTATAAGTATATAGATTCTAAGTTTCTATATTAATTAAAAAGATTCAATAGATTCAGAAGCAAAAACACGTTGAGACTTTAAAAATATCAGTTGGAATAACAAATTGAATTAACTTTTCGGCAAAAACTCAACAAACAAAAACTTGCAAAAGACCTCGAAGCTTTAATATCACTGTTACAAAAGAAGTAAAAAACAATATTATTTGTTAGATATATGTAAGAACTCGGTAATCGTGGTGTTTAAGTAGACATGAATGACATATTATTATAGTTAAAATGATATCCAATTTAATTGAAATGTAAGTGTTGATACTAATAGCTTAAGAAAGAACTCTGCGCGATATTATCTTAAGTTATACAGTAACTTTTAAATTATTATATTCTTTTTTAACTAAAGTATATCATTTATAAATATTTTCAGCTTCTTTAAATAAACATATACCTCGACAAGTGAATCGTCCTACGAATATAATGCCATCAACATTAAATGGCACCAACGATTCGGTACTTAATCTCACAGGACGGCGAGAAGTCGAAAACATCCCTCCTACGCCTACAACTCCAGCATTTCCAGTGCCTAATCCAATTTTAAATAAACAAAAGCAGCATACAGCTCCAGTTCAACAAGTACAAGATAATGGAAGGAGTCGTCGTTCAAACGTTGTCAAAGAAGTCGAAAGGTTAAAAAAGAATAGAGAAGAAAGAAGACAAAGACAAGCAGAATTAAAAGAAGAAAAAGAAGCACTCATGAATATGGATCCAGGAAATCCAAACTGGGAATTTCTAGCAATGATCCGGTTAGTATTATACATTAATATAAAGTCTTATTAATTTAGTATGTACGCTTTTGCTTTTCTTGGCGAAAATATTGACGTGATTATGTGATGTATTAAAATGATGTATTCCTTCATGTAATTTTTATATGTGATTTGTGACGTCAGTTTTTATGCATTGGTTTCGAACGTTTCATCACGTAATTTTATGATTGATAAAAATTGGAATATTTCAGCTTCATGAAACTTGTTTTGAATATTAAATTTGTTAAAATGAGTTGCCATGCAGATGGTAGTGCGAAAAACGAGGGCTTACGACTAATAAATATTATTTTTTTATATTCTTTAATTTAGTAAAAGTATTAGAAATAATTAATTTCTGAGGCATTATCCTCCACTTTTCGCATTACCATCCGCATGGAAGCATCTATATGGCCACTCATTCCAACATATTCAAAGTATTTTAGAGGTCCATTATTTACAACTAAATATTCATGTGATTAATTTACATACTAAAATCACATAAAAAAGATTCATGAAGTTAAAGTGTTTCAATTTTTTAAATAAGTCATAAAATTACGTAATGAAGCGTTCGAAATCAATACGTAGTAAAGCGAGAGAGAGAGAGAGAGAGAGAGAGAGAGAGAGAGAGAGAGAGAGAGAGAGAGAGAGAGAGAGAGAGAGTAGAAATACAAAAATAGATATTATAAATTCAGTCATTCAGTCAGTATAGTATAACAACTTCGCAATACGGTCTGTGATTGACACGGAGGATATGCAAACTCCTCCTACAGATGATATGAGCGCATTTTACATTGGATTTCGATTCATACTTGCTTAAAGCTATTTATTTTCTCGGGCTCAAAGGCGACTATGTTTAGCGAGTTTAGCAATATGGCTGCTTGATTCTTAAATGATTGTCTAAGCGCTTCTGTCCTTGGGGCAGAGTAGACTAGTGCCTTGGGGGGGGGGGGGGGGATTACGCTCGGATCGTCTCGCTAGTACGTCGACGTCTAGTCGCGAAAAATTGTTTGCAAGATAATTCGGGTTATCGAGGGCTATTACTGAGTAGGCAAGGGACTTTAGTAGGTATTCTCGTCTACGTACTACTGACAGCCATCGCAGCGCAAGCCGATGGGGTGTTACGTGCGCCACATAAGGGATATATCTGCAGACAAAATGTACGCAAGCATTTTGCGCACGCTGAAGCTCTAGATTTTGTGTAGCATCGAGATCATGGTAAACTGCACAGGCGTAGTCGAACCTGGGGAAAACAAGGCTTTCAATGAGGGTTTGTCTCAGGTCTCTAAAAAGCGAGTGCCTGTAAAATTTGAGTCCGTAGAGTGAGCGTGCTTTTTTCCAGGCTGAAGGAAATGCTGTGTTAATCAGACGGGTGTGGCATAGGTCAGCGAGGGGTCTGGTGAGCTCTGGCAGAGTTAATTTTAGCATTGCAGCTGTACTATTGTCCACGCTGGATGATTTCGAGGGGGCATCAAGGCCAGCTTCCTGTACTTCTGCTTCTGTTACTGGCAGGAAGTTGAAGATGCTGCGCGAGGCATGCTTCAAGGGCTGGTCGCGAACATGCTGGAAATCATCCTCTGTTAGGGGTGGGGAGCGATTCACCATGGCTGCGTAATGCACATTGAGCCCGTCGGCACTGAAATATCAAGCGGTGAGAGTAACCCACGGTTTTCTCTTGGAGGTTAGTGAGACAGCTCGGAGAGGTGCCCCTGAGTCACATGCGCTAGTTCCTTCACCCCATGAGTTCCTTCGCACTACTCTGCAGTACCTTGTATTTCTGGCACTCCTCGCACTCTTGCACAAAACGGTCTCTCTCTCTCTCTCTCTCTCTCTCACTCTCTCACTCGTCCTTTGTCTCTCACTCGCGAGAGACGCGGCCCAATTCCTCAGCGCCGTACGGCTCTGGGTTTCGACGCCACGGACTCCCAGTTCGATGGGCCGGCGTAGGCCTTCTCGGTTGCACTTTCTATCTCTTTCCGCGGCGTACGCCCCGCACTGCGTATGGCAAGCGTTCTCGATGCCGCGTTCTAGCCTACTCCTCACTGGCGTTCCTCTTTCCCACAACCACTTACCGGGTCGTCGCCGCTGGTGGAATACCTCCCCTACTCCTCAGGCCGCAGCAAAGCCGCGCTCTGATTGGCAGCCCGGGCCGCGCTATCTCTCCCTGATTGGCTAAGCCTCTCTCTCGCGACGTCGCTTGTCTCGCCGCTTCGTGGAACGGTGCCGCGAGCTCACCAGGCCCGGGAATTCTCTGGACGCGCGACGGCTCTGACAACAAAGCCGCATGGCTCGTCGCCGACCGTTCGCGCGCCATTTTCCATGCAGGGATTTTTTGGCGCAGTTACGACGCACCACGTCGCAACGTCACCCGTGGTTCACCGCGGCTCTTTGTTACCTTTTAACTGAAAGGAACAGACTCTACAGGTGTTTTCGCAGAAGTCGTTTACCTTGGGATCTATACGTCTATAGAATCGCAAGGACGACGCTCATAAACAGGTTGTGGAAGTCAGGCTGAATTACTACTATTCACGCCTGTCTACCTTGACCGGCGTTGCAGAGATCTGTAAAGAGCTTGAAAATCTTGATATTACTACCTCTAAATCTCCTTCACCTTAGCAAGGCGTTTGATACTGTGTGTCACGTCATTGGTGACAACAACAAACTCTCAACTTTTCTACCATTAAACACCGGTGTTCCACAGAGGTCAGTTTTAGGCCCCTTGTTGTTCGCGTTGTACATCAATGATATTGGCTTTTGCCTAGATTCAGATGTGTCCCATCTAATCTACGCGGATGACCTGCAGATCTACAGCCAATGCCACCTCGAGGAGCTTGATTCCTGCTCTGTCAGGATGAGTGCTAACGCCGAGAGGATAATGGGCTGAGCTGCATCAAATAGTCTTAAACTTAATGTCCTTAAGACTAAGGCAATCGTCCTGGGCCCCCCCTACTATATAAATTCTCTACCTACTACTGCTAACACCTATATAAATATAGGGGGAGCCCGGGTCGACTACGAATCATCGGTGCGCAATCTGGGTTTGGTGCTAGACTCCAAACTCACGTGGAAAGAGTACGTTACACAAATTTGTAAACGTGCTCACTCTTCAATGTCCCGTCTATATTTTTTTAGGAAGAGCACTAACCTCAGGTTGCGCCAACACTTAGAGCAAACACTCCTATTTCCCATCATCGATACTGTTCACTGGCTCACTGTGACCTGACACAGAAACTTGACTTGAGGCTGCAGAGGCTTGTGAACACGGGGATCCGTTATTATATCTACGGTTTAAGGAGGGACGAGCACATCTCACCTTATAGGCGTGAGTTGCATTGGCTTACCACCGCCGGACGTAGGAAATACTTCATGGCCTGTTTTTTAAGGAAAATGTTCAATACCTCCGTACCTATCTACCTATTGGCCTATTTTGATTTCTACGTCGCGCTCAGGCCTGTAAGGGGTGAGGTGACCCCCCTGGACATCCCGTCCTTCAAGACGGAGACGCTGAGGAACTCATTTTTCATCAGTGCTTCCTGCCTCTGGAATAGCCTACCATCTCACTTTCGCAACACACTATCCATATCATACTTTAAACAAACAGCTAAATCATACTTCTTTAAATTGGAAAACACGCAAACATGATACAAACATACACACCCATCCATCTCATTTCACCTCATTCCATTTACTCTTCACACTATCACTTCTTACACAACAATTCTTTATTTTATCTGTATTTATTATATTTAAATATGTACAACATAATGTACAACAATAAAAACATATAAATCTCTCTCTCTCTCTCTCTCTCTGTCTCTCTCTCTCTCTCTCTCTCTCTCTCTCTCTCTCTCTCTCTACACTCTTCACACTCACTTCTCCTACACCACCTCTGCGAAAATCCCGCGCGCGATCCCCTCGTTCACACTCGATGATGTTCCACGACGCATCCCCGCAATCTCCGCAATGCACACACGAACACTTGTGAACACGTCTTCTCTCGTCGACGGCTCGAGAGTCTGTGGCGGGCCGTGCGCCGCGACTCACGCGCTCGGACCCGCTCGATTTATCTCCCAACTAATCACCGCGCTTCTCCCTATCCGCGACGGAACCGACGAGCCTCGCGAGTCTGCTGCGAGTCTGAAAACAGACTATTTCGCAGCCGACTTTTCTATCTCTTTAAGTTCCTCGTTTCGCGTTCTCTCGATTGGCCCCGCTGTTGCCGCGCACGTCTCCATGCTCTTTCTCTCACTCACACTCACGTACATCATACGCTTTCTTTGTCGCAGCAGAGATACGAATTTGCGCCCGCGATCACGCATTCCTGGAAAACTCTCCCCTCGACTTCTTTCTTGGAAATGGCCGCGGATCCTCGTAGTTCTGCTGTTCTCTCGAAACTCTTGTCCTCTTCCCTCGATGCTCTCCATTTCTCCGACACTCATGAAAACAAACAAAATTCACTCGCGTTAATAATTGCGAAACGTAATTATTATTCGTTCAGAAAAGGCGGCCTTGCGACGGACAACGTACCGTCGCAAGCTTATCTGGCTAGCCATACCAATGGCTGCAAGAATACGCTCGACAGCTTGACGAAGGTCGCAATCTAGGGATGTTGGTACCCCGGAGACAGCAATCTCTGCTATGTCCTCCAGCGCAGCTCTGTTGTCCGCTTCCTAGACGTGGGCTGATAGATCTCTACGCAGCTCTACAATCTCCTTGGATGTTTCAGTAGCATCGCGCTCAACCCTGACTCGCGTGAATTAGAATCGAACAGCTGAGAGAGAAACACTGTTCACCTACGTTCCCCCCGCCGCGCGGCGGGGAAGCGCCTTCTTGACAAAACTTTGTACCGATCTTCTCCATAACTGTAAGTTCTATTCTTCATACTATACATATATTGTTATACAAGTTTTTTAATAAAATTTGTTCACATCAGTCTCCTGATGAGGGCGGCATTGTCCGTCGAAACGTTGAGAAGAAAAGAGAAAATGACTTCAAGTTTTTTCTCAACTTTTTCACCACACAACCTACCTCGGGAAGACCGATAGAGACGAACCAATATTCTAAATCCATTAAACACGGTGTAATAATGGGCTTCTTAGCTTACGGATAAGCGTGACTTAAGTGCGGGGTTGGATCACGCAGTGCTATAAAATATATAAGTATATGGACATTAATTGTCTTAATAAAATTAATAACATACCTTGATTTTAAAAAATTGACGCAAAAGAAGATTGTTAAGAACTAGTATCAAAAGTTAACAGACAGAGCAAATTAAGATTTACGTCAACTTGCGGTGCGTAGTTGCACGGGTTGTGAGATCTTATTAAAACATGTATATATAAATATATATGTATTCATAAACAATTATGTCAGCATAATTTTGTAATGATTGCTTTGGCGAAAAGGGACTTATGCCGATGAAGAAATCTCTTTCCTATATATGTAGCTGTACTACATAAATACGGATACACACCCACACGCACACGCACACACACACATATATATATATATATATATATATATATATGTGTGTGTGTGTGCGTGTGTGTGTGTGTGCATGTATCCGTATCTATAACGATTTATTTAATGATTTGATTATAGACATTTTCGGACATAAAATTAATCCAAATGATTTATCGTTGAAAAATAAAGTGATTTGAAAACCATTAAATTCTTATATATTAAAAAATAATTAAAATATAGTTTGAAAAAATTGATGTTAAGAGTTTTGTATTTTATAGTAATGATAGAATTGAAAGTGAAAATGATGGCAATTTGATAAACTCAATACTAACTAAATTTTTAAATTCGTTGACACGACAATTAGTTAGTTGTTTAAGATATTTAGATTTCAATGGTGGCTTTTATAATGGAACAAGAATGAATATTAAGGATATAAAAAAACTTATATTAGCTGGACAAATCATTTCTAATAAAAATTCTGGTAAAATCGTCTTAATGCCACGACTTGACCTAAAACCATCGTTAGATAAGTTTTGCTATGACTGTGAACAGATTTGAATGACATCTTTTAACAAAGTTGGAATATATTTGCGCACTACAGTATTCAGTCATGGTCAATTATATGTATTATAGCCACTTGTAACAAAAAAAAATAAGAATAAACAATTACCTAGGAAAAAATGGATAACTAAAGCAATATTATTATCGTGTAAAAATAAAGAAAATCTATATAATATATGGAAAAAAATCCCACAAATATAACTCTAATGCATGAATATAAAAATTATGAAAACATTTTGAATAAAACAATAAAAGATGCTAAATACAAATTCGAAAACAATGAGATAAGAAAAAGTGGCGATAATCCAAGACAGCTATGGAGCATCATAAACAGTAAAATGGGCAAAAGCAACAAACTAATGAAATCGCCTGACTGTATAGTGGTAAATAACCAAAAATAGTAAACAAGACAAATATAGCGAATGAAATGAATGATTATTTTAGTAAAGTTGGAATAAACTTAAGTAACTAAATAAATAATAAGTGCGATTATCAAATAAGATTGCCAGCAAGGAATAGCGAATCCATACAGTAATAAGCGAAATGAAGAAAAAAACTGGTAGGGTAGACAACATCAATGCAAGTATAATCAAGTGCATTGCTATGTTTCTGGCAAAACCCTTGAAACATATTATTAACATAAGTATATAGCAATCGATTTGGCCGAATGCTCTAAAACGAGCTGATATAGTACCATTTCACAAGTCTGGAGATAGTACATATATTGCAAACTATCGCTCAATATCACTTATTTCTGATATATCTAATATATTTGAAAAAATTATATACAACAGACTTTACAATTTTATAATGAAGCATAATATTATATCAAAGAGACAGTTTGGTTTCGTCAGAGCAGAGGAGCAACATATGCGCTTGATTGTCTTGCGGATATTATATACAAAAGTCTAGACAAAGGTAAACCAATAATAACGACATTTCTAGATCTAGCCAAAGCTTTTGATACTATTGATCACAGAATATTATGAGATAAGCTGAAAAAATATGGAATAAGAGGATGTGCCTTAAAACTCTTAACTAGCTATCTATCAGGTAGGAAACAATACATTCAGATAAATAATTTCAAAAGTGAATACAAAGATATTTTATAGGTGTTCCCAGGCAGAGTAGTGATCACCTCACTCACTCTGTTTGCCACGAAAGTCTGCCATCTCGGTGGGTCGCCATTCAACCAATCTAAAACTACCTTGGAGTCTGTCCAGTAGTGCACTAATACAGGCTTCAATAAAAGTCCACCTAAAAGGTGCTTCAACAATCTAACTAACAACACCGAGCCACACAACTCCAATCGAGGCAAACTCTCCGTTTTAATAGGGGCTACTTTAGTCTTGGACTTAATCAACGCCGATCTCTGCCCTGGTATTACCATATAAGCTGCAGCGACGAATGCTCTCTGAGATGCGTCAGAAAACGCATGCAACTCCCATGATGTTTGCGAGGAAGAGCCAAACCAACGAGAAATTCGCAATTGAGCCAAGTCAGGAAGATCAGACCTCAACGCTTGCCACTGATCTAGAAGTTCTCCTGTGAGAGATGAGTCCCAGTCGATACCATTAATCCACAAATCCTGGATCATGAGTTTGGCCCTGACTAATACAGGTCACAGCCAACCAAGTGTATCAAACAACCTCGAAATCTCTGACAGAATCGATCTCTTTGACACAACCTTTGGCGATATTGGAATCTTAACCTCGAAACGAAACGAATCGCGAAATCGTGTCCATTTTAGGCCCAAAGAAGAAACTGCCTCATCCCATTCGACAGCGAACTCTTTCTGCTTTTACGCCTGGATATCCTCCACGATAGCCGAACTGTTTGACACCCATTTACCCAACTCCATACCTGCTGATGACAGAAGCTTGCTCAGCTGATTCCGAATCTCAATGGCCTCAGACTCATTGTCAGCGCCTACAAACGCATCATCTACATACATATTATGTCTGAGCACCTGCGCTGCTAAGGGAAACTCTACACTTCCCTCACTCGCTAGCTGAAGAAGAGTTCGAATTGAGAGGTATGGAGCGGAGCGCGTACCATACGTAACCGTCAATAACCTATAATCTTCGATAGGCTTCGAAACGTCAGTTCGCCAGACTATTCTTTGCCAATCAACGTCATCTGGGCGAATGATGATCTGCCTAAACTCCTGGACGATATCAGCCGTAAATACAATCTTCGAAAATCTCCACATCGAAATAATAATCGTGACATCCGACTGCAATTTGCGACCCGTTAAAAGAACGTCGTTCAGCGATATTTTCCCAAAAGAGCCATTAAAAACGACACGAAATTTGCCTTCCGGCCCCACCTCAGCCGAGTAAACTGGGTGATGAGTAAAATAGAACGTATTGTCCTTTCTATGCGAACTATTTACAGGCTCCATATGACCTAAAGTCAGATACTCCTCCATGAATTTCCTATAGGCACTATCTACCCTATAATCCTGCGATCGATGCTTCTCTGAGCGGAGCAAACATGCCACAACAATCTGCCTCGTGTGTGCAAAAGAAACCTCTGACAACTTCTCAGAGAATGGCAAGCGAACGACAAATCTGCCCTTGGAATCCCTATAAACAGTATCTGCGGAATAATCTCCGCAATACTGATCCTCCTCGGACAAAACTTTAGAGGTGGAAATCTCCTCCATTTCCCAAAACCTCTCTTCGTCGAAATTAATGGCTCTACTTCCACATGACAGGCCTGAGCGCTCTGAGCTCTATCAGACTCAGGAGCAGAAGACGCTCTACCCGTCAAAGTCCACCCAAAAACGGTCTCCTGAACAACAGGAGTATCAGTTACACCATCCCTGAGCCCCGGCCGAATTATAGCAGCGTACACCTCTGTGTTGAGCACGCAGTCTATCCGCCTTGAGCAAGCAGAATTTGGATCAGCAAGCTGCAAGCCCCTGATGTGATCCCAATTGGACACTACGACCTCCTCTCGCGGCAAAAATCCCGTTACCTCTCTCAACACCAACGCCGAAAACTCCAAACAAAATTCTGTGTTCAACCTGGACCTTAATTGAAGAATAACTTCACCCTTTGACACCGCAAATGGACCTGCACCGACACCAACCACAGACACAGAAACAGGCTTAATTTTTGCGGACAAACATTGCACAACTCTTTGTGTGACAAAAGAGACCTCTGCACACGGATCAATCAACAATCTAGCGTACATCGAATTACCATCTAAGGATTGAAGTAAGACCTTGGCTGTGGTCATCAACCGGGTCCTACCCACGGCTGTTGTACTTGCTGATACCTCATGCATACTTGACTTGCCAGGCGCGCTAGAAGAGCCCTTCTGACCTGTTGAATTTGAAGAATCCGCAGCCTCTCCTCCTTGTCGTCTATCCGAGTGAATCTTCGTGTGGTGTCTGCCCTTACAATTGGCGCAACGATTCTGAGAGGTGCAATCAGCTAAAAAATGTCCAGATCTCAAACAATTGAGACACAATCTCTCCTTTTTACAATGTTCAAAACGAGCGGAAGTCGACATACCATTGAACCTTGGACACGCTTGAGGCTGATGAGGACCCCTACATAAGCTGCATTTTACAGCGGCATTGCGATTGCCTTTAGCAAACGACGTGCTAGTTGCGTTGGCTGAGACTGACTCACGCCGAGACGAACGATTCGAACCATTACCCTTCTGACTAGATTGTTTGGTAGGCGACTCCACATCACCATCGCATCCTGATCAAGCGAGGACGAACGAGTTTCGAGAAAATGTGTGAGACCTGAAAATGTCGAAAAACCTACCACCGACTCTTGCGAAATACGTCACCCTTCTCGCGTCTCATTATCCAACTTGCGCTCGACCATATGGATAAGCCAACTGTCCCAATATTCGCACGGGCAACCTACATCCTTGAAGGTTTTAAGCGCGGCTTCCGCCTTATCCAGTAACTCGATCAACTCTCCCGAAGATTTCCGCTTAACCGGTTTCATATCTATCAGCAATTCCATATACGTATGCATGCGTATCCTAGGGTTATCGTACCTGCGCATCAATTTTTGCCAAGCCAACCAAGTAAAAAATACGAAAACTACTAGAAAAAAGAGTATATCATTGCCAAAAATTAATAAATCTGTGAAAATTTTCAATTTAGTCTCTAACGATTTCAAAGAGTTAACAGTTAGAAAAGTAACTATACATAATAAATTAAAGGATTTCATAAGAAATCTAACAGTATGAGATAAATTAGAGAAGTTAGAATAAAGACCACTAGTTTAACTTCTGTTATAAGTACAAGAAAGATCAGTATGAAAAGATTAATTTTAGTTTTTAAGTTATCTGTATAATTATTGTGCCATACCTATGTACAGACAACTTGTTTGCCTCTATTGAAAGCCTTTAAAAGGCTTATGTATATGGTCATAAATAAATAAATAGTATAGGATACATCACATTTATTCGACGATAAATAATAAGTTGCTTCAATAAGTAAATAATTTTAAATAATTTTAATAATTAATAAATTAAAACATAACAATAGCAACAACTAATTTTATTTTTTGGTAGCGCTAATATAACATCTACAATAGATAATATATTATTAAAATTAATAAATCAAAATATCAATAACTAAAATAATTACAATTTAATTTTGATACAAATATGTGCCTTGCGACGTTACAAACGTCGCAGCCGCGTCGATACAAGGAATTTTGTTCGATGCGGCCAAGCCCTGAGTGCGCGGAAGAAACAAGCGAGTCGGCGCGCACTGATTGGTCCTCCATATGTCGCGAGCCAATCAGCGGGCGCCGATGCGTAGCTCGTTATCCGCGCGGACTGAGAGCCAATCGGGCGCCAGCAAGAAACGCGGGCCCGACGGGTGCGAGAGGAGAGTGAGCACGAGAACAAGCGTGAAATCCGCCAGTTCTCTCCTGACTGTCGACGGAGCACGTCGACGTTTCTTAAGAGTTCCGTGTCCTCCTCTGTTTGTCGACCCGAGGTCGACGATTATAGGAGATTGGGAGTCTTCCGAGTGTGCGAGAGTATGAGTGAGTTACAGCCGAAGCAGCCAGCCGCCACCAGGTCTAGGAGGAGTCCAGGAGGCGACCATGGGAACACCGATGGACGTCTACCAGGAGCCTTGAGAGAAGAGAGCGAGTAAGAAAGTGAGAGAGAGAGAGAGAGAGAGATGGCAGAAAGAGAGGAGGGAGGAAGCGGTTATTTGTATATGTAGGAATAAAAAAAATGGCCATAACTTAGCAAAACAATAAATATTGTATATTTAAATTTTATACTGCGATAACTCAACTAAACCATTATTATTTATAATTAGGCTATCTATGTGTATACTTAGAACTAATGATGGCAATTACTAACAAGGAAAGGTACCCAACCCGAACTCACCGATTTTGATGATTTTCATATATGTTGTAGAACATAAAAAAAATAAGAGACACGTATTTTTTTTTATCGGCTAATTTTCACTTTTAAGGGGTAAAAACCTCCCCTAAAGTTAACCCCCAAAAAGCGTTTTTTTTAAATATCTCGGCTTAAAATTAATATTTTTCAATGAAACAAATTGGAGGTTATTTCTTACAAAAAGAGCAAGTATTTCATGGTGATTTGAAGAGTAAGGGTAGCATCCCCTATTTTTTAGGGGTTGAAAACATATATTTTTTGGCATAATTTTATAATAAAAATGTTTAAACCGACTAAAAAAAATTGGAAAAAATGTTTAAACATCCTTAATAACAAAATTTAGTTGACGTCTTTCGGTGTTTTCATAAATATTACCCCTAAGGGGGTAAACCACCCCTAACACAAAATAACTGTAAATATGTAATTCAATACATAATATTTCGTAGAAAGTTTGTATATAGAGGTTTTCGAGGTCGCTGATTACAAATCTGTTATCAGATTTTGAAAATTCAAAATGGCGGATCCAATATGGCGGACGGAAATATCGAAAAAAAATTTTATATAATAAAAAAGTTTTAAACGACTAAAAAATTTGGAAAAAATTTGTAAACATCTATAATAAACAAATTAAGTTTTTCGGTTTTTTCATAGATACTTTCCCTTAGGGGGGTAAACCACCCCTAACACAAAATAACTATAAGTATACTTCAATCCATAATATTTTGTAGAAGGTTTGTATATAGAGGTTTTCGAGGTCGCTGATTACAAATCTGTTATCAGATTTTGAAAATTCAAAATGGCGGATCCAATATGGCGGACGGAAATATCGAAAAAAAATTTTATATAATAAAAAAGTTTTAAACGACTAAAAAATTTGGAAAAAATTTGTAAACATCTATAATAAACGAATTAAGTTTTTCGGTTTTTTCATAGATACTTCCCCTTAGGGGGGTAAACCACCCCTAACACAAAATAACTATAAGTATACTTCAATCCATAATATTTTGTAGAAGGTTTGTATATAGAGGTTTTCGAGGTCGCTGATTACAAATCTGTTATCAGATTTTGAAAATTCAAAATGGCGGATCCAGTATGGTGGACGGAAATATCGAAAAAAAATTTTAACTTTCAAAAAAACTTGTTTACAAATGTGTGATCTTTGTAGCCTGTACATGTGAACTAAAGAGCCTTAAACCCTAAACCCCTAAAGAACAAATAGGCTAAATGGTTGTGCATTTTAACCAAACGACTCCAAACCCCTAACCTCCAGACAAGCCGAAGGCCTATGCTTTACCGTAGACACGAGTATAGACATATTACCGATATTTTATTCTATCATTTTGTATGTAACAAATAACGTCTCGTTTTATGTTTCAATCAAAGATTATTTATTTTTCTGCTTTTATAAATTAGCATAATTTCAAAAGTAATTTCATAAATTATAAAGTATTTCATAAATTGCATAATTATATAATTTTATAAATTCAAAAAGTCCACACTTTTTTGCAAATGAAAAAACATAGGTTAATAAAATTAGTTTATCAAACTCTTTTGCGTTTTGTAATAAAATTTAATGTTGTCAAACTTGGGAGTTTTTCATTGTTACAATTATTTCGTAAGCCGAAAGTTTTTTAGATGAATTCTGGAAGTAATGATTATTGTATCTATAGTAAAATATTTACAGTCTGGAATTCCATAATAATACTATTTGCTACGATTTAATGAATTTATCAAAAAATCTAAATTTAATAATAAATATTATTCTAATTATTATTATTATTTTTCATTATCTTTGCTATTATCAGTATTACTGTTATTATTGCTCTTGCAATTATGCTTATTCTTCTTCTTATTATTATTATTATATTACTATGATAATTTTTGTTATTGGTAAAAATACATAAAAGAATATTAATACTCGAACTTCATTTGCAATTAAAGAACACGTTGTTATTGAAAGGGAATTTAATATGCATTCATTAGTTTAATGAATGTTATCGTACATTCAATGATAATTCCACAGATAAATGTCTTTCACTCATAAAACTTGTTGACAATATGTGCGAATCAGTATGTTTTTTTTTTAGATTGTTTTCATCGAGTGTTTACCTCAGCTGCCTGTGTTATTTTTTAGGCAGTGAGTGAGTTTTGTGGGTATTCTAGTTCAATGCTGGAAAGTACGAATAGTACGTCTTTTTGTTTGTCAGTGGTATCATACAGTTGTAGAAAATTTTCTTTAGTGATTTTATATAGATTTACATTATTCAATTTCAAAGTGAATAAAAGTTGAATAAAACCAAAAATAGAGTTTTCCGAACATCACAAAGTGGAACGAGAATTCTTCTCCAATGCATAAATTAATGATTTGATTCAATTTACATTCACTCGTTTTATTCTGGTAGAAATGTAGCAGTCGTGCCTTACATGCAAAAACACAGCTTGTATAAATTTTACCGCTTATTTTCATTTTAGATTGAAAAATGAAAATTAATCCGTTAAACGTTCTAAACTTATTATTATCATACTTTCAAGCGTTAAACATACCAGATAGTGTCACGAATTATCACGAAACAGAGTTGGCCGAAAAAATAAAAGAAATTTTAATAGATGCAACACATGATTTCAACGATGTAGAAATGATTACTGATGACACTTTGGATTTTCAAGAAGAGTATAAAGACCATAATGTGGAAATAATTGAAGATGAAGTGCAACATCATTTTCCTGATCCGGATATAGCACCAACAAATCAATGTACAGCAGATAATGAAGAACTAGATTTTGAATACAAAAAAAGAGCTGTAGAATTTTGGAGAAGTAGCAAAACGAAGCAAAATTTAAGTCTCAAAACAGTGCAAAACAGATTCAAAAAAGTATCATCTATTAGTCAGCTACGTCGTTGGGCTCATTCAATTAATAAAGGTGGCACGTATAGAGAAAAAGTAGCACAAATTTGTCAGTATACCCTGGATAATTTTCAAGCAGCTCTCGACAGTCGTTCAATTATCCATGATGAAGATATAATTCGATGGGCCTTACAAGCTAAAAAAGAAATTGGTTTTGATGATATTAGATTCAAAGCTTCTAAACATTGGTTACTCAAATTTAAGCAAGCACACCGAATAGTTTCTAGGAAAATAAATAAGTTCATAACAAGAAAAACACTAGAAAGTAGTGCAGAACTTACGGCTAAAGCTGAAGCATTTATCGATGACGTTAAATCGTGTATACCAAGGATTGGACTCGAAAATTTGTATAATACAGATCAGAGCGGATTTCAGCTAGAAATGCATTCTGGAAGAACATTAGCAGTAGAAGGAGAAAAGCAAGTGCAATGTCTGGTACAGTCAATTTCAGCAACAACGCATAGTTATACTATACAGCCACTAATATCAGCTACTGGACAACTGTTGTCACCGCTATTTCTTGTTTTAAAGGAACCAAGTGGCAAGTTTGGCCCTATTGTAGAACAAAACATATTTAGACCAGAAAACGTGTACGTGGAAGCATCCAAATCTGGAAAATTAACAACAAGTAAGGGAACTAATAACTATTTTTACATTGTAATATCGTTGATCAGTTAATTAGTAAGTCGTTTAATTGCAGATCACTTCAAAATCTGGTTGGAAAAAATATTTTATCCCTATGTAGGCCATCACTCAATACTATTACTTCATTCTTGGAGTGGTCATTGTGACAAAGTTATAGAAGAAACAATGCCACAAAATAAAATTATTAACATAAAAAAATTCCAACTGGAACCACAGGAAAAATACAACCACTTGATGTCTATGGATTCCGTATTTGGAAAAACTTTGTCCGAACATTTTCTGATAATGTAATGTTAATGGATCATGATATGAATTTACATGTGAGAAATAATATAATTAAACTTCAATCATTGGTTCACAACCAACTGTCTTCACCGAGATATATAGATTTGTTTAAATATTCCTGGTATAAAAGCGGTTACGTCAATGAAAAACCAGATAAATTTGATAATCCTATAGATTTCAGTTTTGGAAAGTCTTGTGCAACACATTGTGAAATAGAAGGGTGCACAAACATTGCAATTGTACGATGTGGTTGGTGCAAAAAAGCATTGTGCTTTAAACACTTTTATGAGGACTACCATTATTGTAAAAACATCGTAAAATAATATATTTTATGCTCAATACAAAAAATGCACTATGGCAAAAGATAAAAGATTGTAGATTATTATTATACTCTAATATTATAAACAAAAATACATTATAAGTTGAATTTACAATAAAGGAATTTCAATAACATTCTGATAACAATTTCTACGGAAATTATAAAACTGCTTCACACACAGAATTTTCTTGTTTACAAATTTAGGAATTTGAGGTGGTTTGGTTAAAAAGCACAACCATTTAGCCTATTTGTTCTTTAGGGGTTTAGGGTTTAAGGCTCTTTAGTTCACATGTACAGGCTACAAAGATCACACATTTGTAAATAAGTTTTTTTGAAAGTTAAAATTTTTTTTCGATATTTCCGTCCACCATACTGGATCCGCCATTTTGAATTTTCAAAATCTGATAACAGATTTGTAATCAGCGACCTCGAAAACCTCTATATACAAACCTTCTACAAAATATTATGGATTGAAGTATACTTATAGTTATTTTGTGTTAGGGGTGGTTTACCCCCCTAAGGGGAAGTATCTATGAAAAAACCGAAAAACTTAATTCGTTTATTATAGATGTTTACAAATTTTTTCCAAATTTTTTAGTCGTTTAAAACTTTTTTATTATATAAAATTTTTTTTCGATATTTCCGTCCGCCATATTGGATCCGCCATTTTGAATTTTCAAAATCTGATAACAGATTTGTAATCAGCGACCTCGAAAACCTCTATATACAAACCTTCTACAAAATATTATGGATTGAAGTATACTTATAGTTATTTTGTGTTAGGGGTGGTTTACCCCCCTAAGGGGAAGTATCTATGAAAAAACCGAAAAACTTAATTTGTTTATTATAGATGTTTACAAATTTTTTCCAAATTTTTTAGTCGTTTAAAACTTTTTTATTATATAAAATTTTTTTTCGATATTTCCGTCCGCCATATTGGATCCGCCATTTTGAATTTTCAAAATCTGATAACAGATTTGTAATCAGCGACCTCGAAAACCTCTATATACAAACTTTCTACGAAATATTATGTATTGAATTACATATTTACAGTTATTTTGTGTTAGGGGTGGTTTACCCCCTTAGGGGTAATATTTATGAAAACACCGAAAGACGTCAACTAAATTTTGTTATTAAGGATGTTTAAACATTTTTTCCAATTTTTTTTAGTCGGTTTAAACATTTTTATTATAAAATTATGCCAAAAAATATATGTTTTCAACCCCTAAAAAATAGGGGATGCTACTCTTACTCTTCAAATCACCATGAAATACTTGCTCTTTTTGTAAGAAATAACCTCCAATTTGTTTCATTGAAAAATATTAATTTTAAGCCGAGATATTTAAAAAACACGCTTTTTGGGGGTTAACTTTAGGGGAGGTTTTTACCCCTTAAAAGTGAAAATTAGCCGATAAAAAAAAATACGTGTCTCTTATTTTTTTATGTTCTACAACATATATGAAAATCATCAATATCGGTGAGTTCGGGTTGGGTACCTTTCCTTGTAAGTCAAAAAATGACCAGTATATATAAGAATTTATTTATTCAATTATTTTTTATTTTTATTATTTTTCATCAAAATATTTGTAGACTGGCGATAACTGGACCAGTTAATCGTGTTTATTATTATAATATTTTAAATATTGATTATAATTATATTTTTATATTTATTGTATTACAAAGTATGAATAAATCGA
This sequence comes from Nasonia vitripennis, assembly GCF_009193385.2. Lineage (NCBI taxonomy): Eukaryota > Metazoa > Arthropoda > Insecta > Hymenoptera > Pteromalidae > Nasonia > Nasonia vitripennis. The sequence continues at coordinate 3,918,227 of NW_022279608.1, forward strand.
ATATAATTTATCATACAAAGAATTAAATCAATCTGAATTCAAATCATATTTTTGAATTAGTGTTCGATTTTCTTTGTTTCTTTTTATCTTTGAATAAATCCTTATCTTGCTCGCAAATAGACTACTTACTTAAAAATAACTTTAAGTTATTTCTCGATGTTTCTTGACAAAGCAAAATATAATTGACCATGACTGAATGCTGTAGTGCGCAAATATATTCCAACTTTGTCAAAAGATTGTCATTCAGATCTGTTCACAGTCATAGCAAAACTTATCTAACGATGGTTTTAGGTCAAGTCGTGGCATTAAGACGATTTTACCAGAATTTTTATTAGAAATGATTTGTCCAGCTAATATAAGTTTTTTTATATCCTTAATATTCATTCTTGTTCCATTATAAAAGCCACCATTGAAATCTAAATATCTTAAACAACTAACTAATTGTCGTGTCAACGAATTTAAAAATTTAATTAGTATTGAGTCTATCAAATTGCCATCATTTTCACTTTCAATTCTATCATTACTATAAAATACAAAACTCTTAACATCAATTTTTTCAAACTATATTTTAATTATTTTTTGATATATAAGAATTTAATGGTTTTCAAATCACTTTATTTTTCAACGATAAATCATTTGGATTAATTTTATGTCCGAAAATTTCTATAATCAAATCATTAAATAAATCGTTATAGATACGGATACATAATTGTTGTAACTGACATAATTGTTTATGAATACATATATATTTATATATACATGTTTTAATAAGATCTCACAAGCCGTGCAACTACGCACCGCAAGTTGACGTAAATCTTAGTTTGCTCTGTCTGTTAACTTTTGATACTAGTTCTTAACAATCTTCTTTTTCGTCAATTTTTTAAAATCAAGGTATGTTATTAATTTTATTAAGACAATTAATGTCCATATACTTATATATTTTATAGCACTGCGTGATCCAACCCTGCACTTAAGTCACGCTTATCCGTAAGCTAAGAAGCCCATTATTACACCGTGTTTAATGGATATAGAATATTGGTTCGTCTCTATCGGTCTTCCCGAGGTAGGTTGTGTGGTGAAAAAGTTGAGAAAGAACTTTAAGTCATTTTCTCTTTTCTTCTCAACGTTTCGACGGACAATGCCGCCCTCATCAGGAGACTGATGTGAACAAATTTTATTAAAAAACTTGTTGTATAACAATATATGTACAGTATGAAGAATAGAACTTACAGTTATGGAGAAGATCGGTACAAAGTTTTGTCGAGAAGGCGCTTCCCCGCCGCGCGGGGGGGGGGTACGTAGGTGAACAGTGTTTCTCTCTCAGCTGTTCGATTCTAATTCACACGAGTCAAGATTTTCGTCGTGTTTATACAGCGCGGAGCAGTGAGAAGAGAGTCGAGCAGCCGTGTCGACAATTTCTTCCGCTATTGACGTCAGAGCCTGGCTTATGTTCGTTTTTTTTCAGCTGGTGTATAAGGTGTGTGTGTATACAAAATTTAAATACAGTACTTTTGCACTATAAAAAGGTATCTCCATGAATTTTTTGGTGGTCGTAGTCCGGATCGAACTCTTACTTTCACCAATATTAAGGTTTAAATGGCTTATAACATAGGTATTATATATATATATCTTCCTATATTATATAGTCATTTTGGCAAGACTCCCCCCACCACCCCCCACTACCCCCCCCCACCCACCCCCTCCACCACCCCCCCACCTTGGCCCCCCCCACCAAAACACGTAAAATTCTTTCATTTTTCTGTTATTTTCGAAAATCTCAAAAACCACCCCCCACCGCCCCCCCCCCATCGCCCCCCCATCGCCCCCCCCCCCCCCCCCATCGCCCCCCACCAAATAACATGACTGCTCTCTGCGTTATCGGGCTTGAGACCGTCATACTTTCACAACGCTATTGCGTAGTAAAATAAGGCCGCATTAACAGTCCAATTAAATACAAATTTATAACATATTATGATTAAATAGATTTAAATTGGATAATATTAAATAGAATTAAGGTTTAGGTTAAGGTAAGAAGTATCAGTTCCAAGAGAACCAGATATTGAAGATCTCTAATTTTATTTAAGTTATAAGATTAAAGTTAATTATTAATAACGTGTAAATAAGTTAGGGAATAATTGAGTTCAAAGAACTCAAAGAACCATCAGAAAGTATAATCATTATAGATGATTCACTGATTGAATAAACAACAAAATGGACAAGATAAGCGAGATCAAAGACCTCGATGAATTTTCAGGTAATATGAGTAGTCAGACAGAACTAGAGAGACAGAATAAAGAGACAGTTTTCCAAATAATTTAATTTTCAGGATCACCTCACGTCTCCCAATGGCGCGCAACTCGAAAAGTCTATCATTTTATAGATGCCTTTTGCGGCACAAAGATTTAAACATTAAGAACATTAAAAAAAATTAAAATTAATTTAAAAAAATATATATATATAAATTCAAATGATGAATTTCAAGCGTCAGAAAACTTCAAAAACTAGCTAAAACTATTTTAAATGCCATTAATAGTAGAAGTTCAATGTTAAACAATACTTTTACTTCCAGTAACAGGTTTTCTTATACAATAAGATCGATCATTTTCAACCATCCAGAACATAATTATCAGTTCATGAAAATAAAATTTTGAAGATAAAATCACACAGAAACTACAATAGGGGGTTGGCGAGCGAAGCGAGCAGGGGGGCGGAGCCCCACTAGTATATATATATATATATATATATATATATATATATATATATATATATATATATATATATATATATATATATATATATATATATATATATATATATATATATATATATATATATATATATATATATATATTATATATATATATATATATATATATATATATATATATATATATATATATATATATATATATATATATATATATATATACACACACACCCACACACACACACACAACACGCACACACACACATGACTTTAAGGGTATTTTTATTAAAAGGTAAGAAAATTTTACAAAAAAATGTATTCATGTCTATAGTGAAAAATGCTTCCCTGAGGAGCTATGAATTAATTAATTTGTGCTGAAAACCCTGCCTGAGCGAGTAGATTTTTCCCCTGCAAATTTTGGGCTCACGCTGATACGGAACAGAGCAGCTAAGAGAGAGGGTGAGAGAGAGAGAAAGACACCTTCTTCTAATCCCCAGCCTTCTTGGCGCGGAAATGCGGTTTTTTTGAAATTTATGTGTTGACGAAAACTCCGTAACTGTAAATTATGACTACATCATTATATTTATTTTGTAAATAATATATATTTATTGTACGAAATAAACGATACTTTGACAGTTTCCTTATAAAAGCGGCATTGTTTCACCAAAACGTCGAAGGATAAAGGAAAAATACTGTAATTTTTTTCTACATTTTTACCTTCATCTTGCCTCGGGAAAATCGATAAACGCTCTCCAACGTTTATTGTACACTCATCGAGGGGTATGGTCAAATAAAAAATAATAATTTAGCCTGGCTTCCTCGATCTGTTTTGAGCATCGTCGCTAGCTAGTCTATAAATACAAAGATTCGAGTAGAGCTGAACATCCCTGAAACGCATGGAAAGTCTATCTTTCTCCGATACGAGGTCACGAAGAGAAGTGCTGAACCACGGGTGACGCTTTCGTCTTAGTGTAACGGTCCGTAATGGGGCGAGATGATTAAGGGCTTTCGTCAGGATAGCGTTAAGCGTTGTGATGCATTCGTCAAATGATGACGTAGAGAGAGATGAATAGTCACATGCGCTAAGATTGTCCCTTAACTTTTCGGCACTGATTCCTTTAGTTTCTGTATGAATGTGTATTAGAATGGAATCTGTACAACGAGAGTAAAAGAAAGTAATTACAGAAATTTATAAACATTGTATTTATTTTAAAATCAGAAATATGTATAAAAAATTAGATTTTAAATAGTGTTTCTCAAATTATGCATACTAAAAACTACTTGTTAAATAATACAAAATACTAATAATCAGTTGTTATGAAAAAAAATTTTAGTTGTTCACCTACGAATAAAATGAAACAGGCATGGCAAGTTACTTGGTAAGTATCTTGAGAGTTGTTAGTAATTGATGAATCTATTTTAAGTTTAAACTGGCAATCATGCAACTCAGCGCGTAATTAAACACAATGATTTTTTGATGCTTTATTATGAATAAAAAGTATGTTTATAAACTTGCCTTTGTTTGATTTATCTCAGTTGTTTTTTAATCTATAATTTTGTTGTAAACAAAGTTATGTCCATATGTTACATTATGGTATTGACATGCATAATGTAACATGTTTTTAAAGCTAGGAGGAAGGGAACATAAGAATAATTAGTTGAAATGTAGCGGGAATAAAAGGTGTAGATGAGAGGACCTTTGGATATATAAAAGGGTTTGATGTAATCTGTCTGCAGGAAACGTGGCTGGAAGATAAAGAAGGAAAATACTGGGATAAGAAACTAGGAGGTTATGAAGTTAGAGTCAGAAATGCGAAGAAAGGGGGAGAAAGAGGTAGAGTGAAAGGGGGAATAGTGATGGCGGTAAAACAGCGAACATAAACAGAGAGAGTAGAGTGGATGGAAGAAAGGACAAACGAATTTATAAGAGCGAGAATATTAGGGAAAAGACATATATGGTGGATAGGTACCACATACATGAGAGAGGAAAAACAAGAAAACATTAAAGAGATAGAGGGGATGACGAAAAACGCCAGGGGCGAGAAATTGATTTGGTGTGGAGATATGAATACAAGAACGGGTCAGGAAGGAGGCGGACTCGACGAAGAAGGTAACGAAGAGAACAGGGAATCGAAAGATGAAAAGAAAAACAGAGAAGAGGAAGAACTTCTAGAAAAAACAAGAGAGATGGGGCTCAGTATATTAAATGGTAATACCGAAGGAGACGAAACGGGAGAATACACATACATAGGAGGAGCAGGATGCTCAGTGATAGATTATGTGATAACAAATGAGGAAGGAAAAAGAGGGGTAAAATCAACATCGTTTATAGGCTAGAATCGGACCACAACGCAATAGAGATAGAGTTGGGAAAATTACCCGGGAAAAAAGAAGAAGAGAAAGATAGAATCGTAGAAAGAGCAATATGGAATGAAAAAGCCATAGGTCAGTTCAGAGAAGAATTAGACAAAGGCAAGAAAGAAACAGAATGGTTGGAATTGAAAAGAAAATTGGAAAACGCCGTCAGAAAGAGAAAGGTAGGCGGTAAGAAAAGAAAGAAAAACAGCTGGTGGGATGAAGAATGCAGACTTAAGAAAGCAGAGGTAAAGAAGTTGGGTAAAGCGATTAAGTTGGGAAAGGGAAGGAAAGAGTATATCAAAGCAAAAAGAGAGTGGGGAGTATTAGTAGAAAGAAAAAAGGAGGTAGAAATGAAGAAAAGAATAAAAGAGGCAGGAGATGATAAAACCGGGAGAAAATTCTGGGAGGTGGTAAAAAGCAGGAGAAGAAAAAAGAGGACAAGATGCAGCAGCAAAATACAGAAAGAAGAGTGGCTAACTCACTTTAAAGGGCAACTAGGAAAAGAGACAGAGGACGAGTAGGGAGCAAGTTCACAAGGAGAAGATGAAGAAGGAGATGGAGAGGAGAACGAAGAAAGAATATCCGAAGACGAGGTGAGGAAGGCAATCGGCAAGGTGAAAAAGGGTAAAGCACCAGGAGCAGATGGACTACAAAATAAGGTATGGATACACAGAGAAGAACAGGTAATAGGGGAGATAACCAATATACTAAATACAATATGGAAAGGGGGAAAAATACCAGATGAATGGAAAACAGGAGTAATTACGCCGCTTTTCAAGAAAGGGAAGAAAGAGGAGGCAATGAACTACAGAGGGATAACACTTATGGACACGTGTTATAAACTATATGCGGAAATAATAAGAGAAAAGCTGGAAAACGAATTAGAGAGAAGGGAATTACTGGACGATACACAAATGGGTTTCAGGAAAGGAAGAGGGACAGCAGATGCTATTTTTATTCTGAGCAAGGCAATAGGAAAGGAATTAGAGAAGAAAGGAGGTAAGGTATATGCGTTTTTCGCAGATATGGGAGCAGTCTTCGACATAGTAAATAGGAGAGAGATCTGGGAAATGATGAGAAAGCTAGGAATAGGTGGCAGAATAAGGAAGAGGGTAAAGGAATTGTAGAAAGGGACCAAGAGCGAAATCAGAATAGGAGAGGAAAAGATAGGAGGTTTCGAGATACATAAAGGAGTGAGACAAGGGTGCCTATTAAGCCCGACGCTATTTAACGTAGCAATGACGGACACAAAGAAGGAACTAAGCAAAATACAGGAAGGGGGGATAGTATTAGAAAAAAAGAAATTCTGGTCGATCTCATATGCGGATAATGTAGTGATGGTGGCGAACAACGCGACAGGGCTAAAGCAGATGCTAACGAAATTCAAAAGGATAATAGAGAGGAAAGGTCTAGAACTAAACACAGAAAAGTCGAAGATAATGGTATTCAAAAATGGGGGAAGGAGAAAAAAGGAGGAAAGCTTTTTATCGGAAGAGAAGGAAATAGAGGTAGTGAAAAACTTTGATTACTTAGGATATATATTAAAAGAAAACGGGAAGGAAGAGGCACAAATTAAGAAATTGAAGGAAAAGGCAAGCACGGTAATGAGTTCGATGTGGGGACTAGGGGAAGAATTATTCAGAGACAACTGGGAACTAAGAATGAGGCTATTTGATACAATGGTGAAAAGTGTAATGGAATACGGGGCTGTGGTGTGGGGATGGAAGGGGAAAGATGAACTGGAGAAGATACACAGAAGATATTTGAAATGGATAATGAAATTGGACAGCACGACGCCGGAGCACGTACTACACCTAGAGACTAAGAGATGCAAGCTAGAAACAAGGACAAGGAGAAGAGCAATAAAATACGAGGCGAAATTGAGTAAGGCAAAAGAAGGTTCGCTTTGGAGAGAAAGCTGGAGACTACTAGAAAAAGAAGAGGACAATAAGAGAGGAAAAAGAAAAAAGCGAGGGGAGAAGAGGAGCTAAACAAAAGAGGATGTGCACTATCTGAATACCACAGAAAAATGAGAGCAGGAGAGCAGATTTGGTTGGAGCTGGGAAAGCAAAATGAATGCGTCCAGACAAGCGAGAGATATAAAAGAATTAATAAAAACAGAGGGAGAGACACCAGAATATCTGAGGAGAATAGGTAACATAGGGAAAAAGGGGCTAGCGATAACGGCAAGATTTAGAATGGGAAATGAAGCAAGAGGTTACAAATACTGGCTGAAAGAGGACGAAATAATATGCAGGTTATGTAAAGAAGAGGACGAAACTTATGGGCACGTATTCTCGAGATGTAAAAAATCAGGTAACAGGCAGGACAACTGGAAAAATATTTTAAATGGGGAAAGAAAAAATCTGGCGAAGCTATATAGAATAATATAACTAAGAAAAGAAAAGGAGAAAACTGAAGAAATATAAAAGAAAATCTGATGCAAAGAGAGAAAAGAACAAACGAAAGAACACAAAGCGCAATCGAATAGTAATGGTAGCAATAGAGAAGAGGAGAAGATAAAACAAATAGGGAAAAACTGAAAGAACCAGACATAGTAACCAAATAGAACGCAGGGACATTTAGTGAGCAGGGGGATACGAACAGAACGGGAGGAACAGTGGAAAATTCAAAAGCACCAGGCTCGGACTAGAATACGGCACAGGCGGAGATAGGAACGTGGACGGGGAAGGAGAAACAGAGCAACAAAGAAAAGAAAACACATGGTGAGCCACAGATAGAAAAGAGAGCAAAGATAAGACAAGTAGAAAAAGGAGAAGATAAAAAAGTGAAAAGGAGAAGATGGATGGAGACAAGAAGAAAGACAGAGAGATGAAGGAATTGAGAGAGGAGGTGGAAGGTTGAAAAATTAAGGCGAGGTTCGAGAGAGAGAGAGAGAGAGAGAGAGAGAGAGAGAGAGAGAGAGAGAGAGAGAGCGAGAGAGAGAGAGAGAGAGAGGGAGAGAGAGAGAGAGAGAGAGAGAGAGAAGCCCAGGAGAAGAAAATGCAGGATGTGGAGATTTTAAAGGGCAAGATGAGAAACTTGCAGAAGGAGATAGATGAGATGCGGGACGGCCGTGAAGGTAAGAAAAGTAGAGTGGAGGCGATAAAGAAAAGGCGGGTGGTGAGAAGAGTGATACGAGGGTATAAGAAAGGAGAAGACATAATTCTGAGAGGGAGTAGGGCTGACGCGGCCAGTTACAGTCATAGGAGAGGCGACAGCAAGTGCAAAGTATGGGAAAGAGGTTTAATAATACACCTAAACAATTGGACGGAAGAAGATTCTATAAAATACTGGTTAGACGATATCATGGAAGGAGTAGAGTGGGAAATGGAAGGCACAAGATCGGGAGACACAAAGAAAATCATTTTTAAGAGGAAAGAGGACATGGAAGCGATATGGGAGAGGAGAGCGGAAATCAAAGAAGGAGGCAAAATACGGCTGGAACAGTGGCTATCAGTGGATGAAAGAAGGGCCAGAGCATTAATTATGAGAGAGAAAAGGAGAAGAGAAGAGGATGAAGATGAGGAAGGCGAGGTAACGCACGAAAAAGAGTGGGTAGACGAAATTGAAGGAGAAATGTACAAGTGGGACGATAAGAAGGATAGAATAGTTAAGAAAGGAAAATGGATAGAAAGAAGAGATGCGGGACGATACAAGATCTGGAGGTCAGGAGAGTCAGATGAGGAAGACGAAGAGTAGCAGATGAGGGTGGAGAGAAAGAAAAGAAAAAGAAGAGAAGAGAAAGAAGAGAGAAGAAAGATTGACTAATGTTATCAACATACACACAAAGGCAGGGTAGGGGAAAAGCACTCACAAACAAACACAAACACTCACACACACATACGCCTACAGTCTTGTACACACGCATACACATACACGCACACGCAGACACGAAAGCGGAAGCAGCAGGAGAAATCAAACACACTCACACACATTCAAACAGGAACATTACCTACAGAGACACACATGACACATTAGGATAGGATAGAGTAGGAGCATAGCAATATGTAAATAAATGAAAGTACAAAGATTGTAAACACGAAAAGTGAAACAAACAATCAAGATTATTATTATTACTATTACTTATATTTTGTTATTTAAATAATTTGTTAAATATATAAATAATAATGTACAAGCGCTACCAACGGCAATGAAATTGGTTGCTAATATTTTATTTGTTTGATGCTTACTATATAAAATTTTTATAATCAAATACTTATATTTTGTTATTTAAATAATTTGTTGATTACATAAATGATAATATACAAGCGCTACCAATGGCAATGAAATTGGTTGCTCCTATTTTTATTTATTTGATGCTTATTGTTTAATTGTTAGGCAGAACATACCTATACATTGTAACGAGGAACAACGTCCCTCGCCACGCCGGTAATCGAGGCAGGATAGAGAGTAACGAAATGGGAGCGGCGTTATAATGTAACGGGGTGTAAATCGGATAGACGAATAATGCGCTAAACGAATGGATCGCGCTCCCTCAATGCGGTGGAGGACTTCTCTACGCCCACGAAACACCTCCATTGCATGCAGCTGTCTCAGCTGCTTTTGTTTTGCTGGGTCTACGGAATTGGAAGTAAACAAGCGAGTTTTAGAAATGACGAAAAAGCACGTAAAATAATAAGACTAGGTTATATTTTAATAGCGCGTCAAAACTGTGAATTTACAAATATAAAAATAATAATAATATGCAAGTTGCCAACAACTTTGCGACTCGCCGCGACGTTACAATAATCGCGCTCGCACGGGTATATCTCCGTGAAGGTCGCGTGCCCCCGGATTACCCTCGCGCGGGTGATACACACTTTCATGCACACAATCACATTCACTGCGCATCACATAAACCTTCTCGATCTCGTTGTTGACGCTCTTGATCCCGGACAGACTGCAGAACTCGAACATTGCCGGACCACTCAGCAGGGAGATCAGGATACCCGGATTCCGCGTCGCTCTCACACACAGGATATAATTCGCTGGACACAGCACAGCACACCGGGTTATCGAACGATTTCCTAGATCACAAGCAAAGTCGCGTGTTTACTTTCCGAAGGCCGAGAGCTATCTGAGCGCGCACCTGAAGGATTAGCCTGCGCGCTCGCTCTCTCTATCTCTCTCGCACTTATTCCCGAATTCGCACGTGTTTTTCTTCGCGCGCGCGAGTCTATCCTGTTTCGTCGCGGGGCAGCGGTACTCACCGCTACGAGTTAGCCGCGGTGCTCAACTCCTTACAACATAACCATATTAAAAATTTTAATGTATCGAAAAATCAAATTTATCTAATATTTCGTCGTTTATTGTTAAAACATCAATATTAGTCGGTGCTAATATTACTTTTTGATATAATGCTTTATCATTGGAATCAATCTTACTTCCGAAAATTTCATATATTAAATTTCCTCTAGATAACATATCATTGGATATTAAAGTTACGTGGTTTTGTTTTTCAAATTTAAGTGTGCAATTTTGTTCGCTTACGTTTAATAACCAAGATTTAAACGATTGATCATTATTTGTGACTCTAATATTATTAATTAATTTCATAATTTTAAATTTATTCCATATTGAACTTTTTTGAACACATTATTCTAGAATTTGAGCTTGACTTCCACGTCGTACAACAGGTAATATTTGACGAAAATCTCCTGATAATACGACTACTATTCCTCTAAAAGGTTTTACTGAATTATGCAAATCTTTAAATAATTGATCAATAGCATCAAACGCAGATTTTAATACTTTAATTGTTTTTAGAAATTTTCCATAATCTGAATTAGGACCAACATTACTATTGTACTTATAGTGTTTGTATGACGTTCTAATACATAAAAAGAAAATTTTAGTTGTCCACCAATAAACAAAATGAAACAGGCATGGCAAGTAAATAGTAATTATTTTGAGAGTTGTTTTCTATCGGTAATTTCGTTGCGGAATATATCAAACTCGCCTAACCTTTTACTTTTTTAAAAGTTAATTTTTTTTAGAGATTTCAATCCTCCTTTTTAGTAAATTTTTTTGAGTATTTCATATTCGTCGTCGTAAAAATAAAATACAAGCATCCTTAGCACCTTTCGACCACAGCTATTTTGTAACATTTTTATCACTAACATGAAATCACTAATTGTTCTGATATACACCACTCTCGAATTATTTCTACACCTAGACACCAAAAACTACGGGGCGAACTACCTAGACGTTGTCATCAGCCACCCTGTACACCTAGACACCGCTCTTGAATGATTTTTAACACCTATACACCAAAAACCACGGAGCGCTCTAGACCTAGTCATCGGCCACCCTGTACACCTAGACACTGTCCTTGAATGTTTTTTATACCTAGACACCAAAAACCACGGAGCACACCACCTAGACATCGTCATCGGCCACCTTTTACACCTAGACACCACGTTCAAATGATTTTTACACCTAGACACCAAAAACCACGGGTCGAACTACCTAGACGTCGTCATCGGCCACCCTGTACATCTAGACACCTTGCTCGAATGATTTTTACAGCTAGACACGAAAAACCACCGGCGACACCTAGACCTCGTCACCGGCAAATTTGTACACCTAGACACCGTCTTTGAATGATTTTTACACACAGAGACCAAAAACCACGAGGCGCTCCACCTAGACCTCATCATCGGCCTCCCTATACACCTAGATACTGACCTTGAATGATTTTTATGCCTGTAATATAAACTTTTAATATAATAGGACGCCGCAGTAATATTTTTTTGTATGTAACCCCGCAGTGATATGAGGAATGTGAGGATATGTAACAAAATGTAAAAAGGTGGAAAAGCAATTTCCTATGCGCAGCTAACTTCACCATCCCTTTACACTGGAGAAAATGATAATGATTTGAGCAAATCATATAAAAGATTGTTTATATTACATAAATGACAGCGGTTTTTTTTTTTGGCAACTTCTATTAAAAATCACTGATTAGCACACGAATGTGATAATATATAAAAATCACTTAGAAACAATTATGAAAAGTATCGTTTTTGGTAAAAGTAAAATCTCGGATCCCAATATAGAAGTAAATAGTTTCGCGGGCGCCAAAGTTTCGTCTGCTTCTCAAATTTGCCTTCATGGCGCTACCGCGCTACTTGATGTTGTATGAACTGTTTTACCTCCATGTAACAAATTTACGGCCATACCAGTCCAAGCTACAGATATAACTTAAATTTGATGATAATTAAGATATGAAATTAATATATTGTGTAAATAACTTTTTTTCTGATCCTTTGGGCCCATCCACAAAAATTAATTTTTAAGTTTTTTCATTAGAATGTATTGCTTTTATAACCTTGTTAAAAATATCACCTTGTCTCTTATTAAGTGAGTGAATAACGTTCGAATCATATGAAGGTGCTAATGGAGTAGTTTCGCAATCATTAGAGTAATCGAAAATTTGAATAGTTTCGTTAGTTAAAGGTAAATGATAATCACGTAACGTTATATTGTATTAATTAAGTATAAGAATAATTAAGTATTTTAGGATAAGAGCTTATTTTAATTTTTGTAGATCTACTGTGGATGCGAATCGCCTACATAACGGGCACTCCAACTTTTCCTTTACTCATTTATTAATACAATCGAAGCAAAATATGTGAGTTCATTTAAGTATTGCTGGATTTTGTAGCGCATCTTGACATATAGCACATTTTTCCATAACCTATAGAAGAAAATCTCGATTATTCTTGGTCGTTGAGCAAGAAATCAATAATAAATTCTTTATCATCGCTATCACTTGCCAGAAACTCGTTGTCATCTGGACTGGAGCATCTGGATCAGGAACATTTGACTGTCTCGTTCATTGTTGCTGAATTTGTTGTTCCGGGGTTCCCCAAGGCTTTCATAAACTGTTCAGAGATTATTTTTGGCAAATTTTCTAAAATGGCTTCATTATTTTCTCTTAGTTTTTCTTGCATAAGAACATTTTGTTCCTCGAATGAACTTTTTAGCAAATTTGCTAATCTATCAACAAATCTGTCCAAAGAGCCTTCTAAAGTATTAAAAAATTTGCTCGATTTCACAGCTGAAAAAAGAACATTTATTAGTATAGCTAAATAATATTTAGCATCCTGACAAAATGTAATAAAATTACTCTCACCACTTGATGTAGTCGTAGCTGCACTCGAACCTGTACTCGAAGCTATTGAGGGAGTGGCTGGAGGAAAAAATTGCTAGACACGGATGGCTTTGGTGTTTCCAAATTACAGCCTCCACCTGTTGGCCCTCCTGTTGATGTCGATGGCTGATCAAGCTTGATTCTTTTTGATGATGATACAATGGCTCGAGGAAATTGAATCATTGCTTGGTTTTTTGTTGGGGTACTGGGAGAGAGCTCATCTTCATATCCAACTACTTTTAAAACTCTAACATGGAGTTCCGACAGTGGGGCTAATCGTGATCCTTCAGATAGGAACATTAAATTTTGTCTGGACGCATTGACCAGATCAGCCCAAGTCTGTAAAAATTCACAAAAAGTACATATATCAATATATTTAACATGTGGTTTCAAACAAAATAATAATTTAAAGAATAATAATCAAACATACCCTTTACCGCCCTTTTGTGGGCTTGCAGGTGCCTCTGGGGGTGCTGTTTAATATTTAGACTAATACTTTCCACAAAGTATCTGCGTTGATGTCAGTGCCCATAGCCAATTTTTGATGTCTTTCCATATAGTCAATTAATTTCTCCATTTGTGTGTTGTTAGGCTTTGAAAGAGCCTTTCCTTTTTCCTTCCTGCATAAAAAAATAAAAACATATTCATGTTAAAAAATTAAAAAACTACATACAAGTAATATACGACTAAATTTTCAGTATCTGATGGACACGTGCTACAGAGGTTGGAAAGACGGGAAATGCTACTTTGCGGTCGCTGGCACGTAAATTAAAATTTTTATTTTTTGTCTACTGTCGGCACAGTGACAATAACAATAAACTTACTTGGTTAAGTCTACCATGATGTCAGTAGCGCGTGCAGTTAAATAAAAAAAGAAAGTTCAAAAACACGACCTTTCACCGCAAGTGGCAACTGCAAAGTGACAGTTGTGTACGCGAATCAAACACGTATGCAGAACTTCCTCCCGCCAAATATATATATTTATGTTTTTTTATTAGAATAAGGTTTATTTGATAAAAATGATATAATATATAATAAACTTATCCATTTTTACATAATTATTGTAAACTTATTATGTAATGAATTATTATTTGTCAATTAAGCATTATTAATTATTCAAATAGCGCAATTTCCAGTTGACAAAATGTCGGGCAAAAGGCTCATTTTCATTATCAACGAAGAATAACTTTTATATTAATAAATGGAATACTTATAGCTACAAATGTTAACCAAATTATAATTTAATACATGAAATTATTATTATTACGATTTTATTGTTAGCTTTGCGTTCCATTTATTTTTATAAAATTGAGTATTTGAAATAAAAATGCGCCTTTATTCGCATTTAAATTAGGAAGTTTATTATTACCAGGAAGGATTACAATGAAAGAGGAAGGATTATTACAATAATGTAAGAATGGATTCTTAGTAAATATTGTCACGGGGCAACTGGGCTTTAGCACGACAGCCGCGAAGATGCTGCCGCGTCAACGAGGGGGATTACTCACTCTTTTTATCTCCGCACGGCTATCCCTCGATGATGCTGAAGTCTGCGACGGACGTTAGCCGTCGGTGCAATGCTGACCCCGTACTATGCAGCCGGGTTGCCTCGGTGTACAACTGCGCGGCGTGCGAAGCTTTCTTCGCATATAGAGTCTCCGGTCAGGCGCGCGCTCTGTAGCCGCGCCGCGATGTAACAGGCTTTACTCTACCGGGTTCGACGGAAGGACGCAACGGGAATACAGAATAAATACTCATCCATTCGTGTACAATTGAAAGATGGCTATATTCTTCAAGATGTTGGTACAATAGATCGCGCGTCGCGAGAGGACGAGTTCGCACTCGTGGCTCGTACTGGAGACGAGCCGATGACTCGGTGGCAGCGAGCCTCGGCTTTGGCGTCTGCAGCCGACTCGATAATATATAAATCGCGCAATAGCTAAGGTGACGAACTTATAGTTTCGACGCGCGCGTTGAATGCTCGGTCGCCGCGTATCTGTTGCTGCCGACCGGGAAAAGTCCTAGGTGGCGGGGAGGCGTCCCTCCTGGCTGAGCGATGCTGTGCTGGGGTATCTCGGGTGCTCGAGATGATGATGGCTCGGGTATGCTTTTCCAGCGGATCTCGGGTTGTTGCTGCTCTCTCTCTCTCTCTCTCTCTCTCTCTCTCTCTCTCTCTCTCTCTCTCTCTCTCTCTCTCGTCTCGTGCTCGTAGATAATCGCGGGTGATGTACCGGTCAAAGGTCTCACACATCTTGGTTGTACTCTCGCCTTTGCCTATATGTCTCACGCGCTGAGGGCAACGTCGCCCTCACGCATGAAATGGTCGCGCGACGCGACGAGCGCGCGAAATACGAATTCGCGTTCGCTCGTTACAATATGTGCACGCATAGTTACTTTTATACATGTATATTTGAATGTTGTACTAATATGGAATTAATGTTATTTTTAGAAAGAAATTTTACATTTAGCGTTATCACTTAGTCTGATTGATTATGTATATTTTAAACGTTATACTTAAACTCTATGAAATATGTTTTATAATGTTGTAAATTTTCAAATAGTGGAAGATATAAATTTTTTTATAAATACGATTCTAAAGAATAATGGATTTAATTTTTTTCTAATTATTAAAAAAAAATGATTTAATTATTACTAGATAAAATCTAAGTTTTGAAGCGCAAAGCACGCTGATCTAATCCTAGTATAATAAATAAGAGATTAGAATTAGTTTGTATTAAAAATAAAATTTGATCAATATATAAACTTAATAATAATTCATTGGAACTTATATCTTAAAACATACATTTAATCAATATTTAGTAATTATATTTATTTCGTTTAATAATCTTAAAAAACAAGTGAAAATTCTATTAATTTTTTAGTCTCAAGTATAAAAAATATAATTTTAATTAAAAATAATTATATTTAATAATGTAAAACAATTAATAATATTTTAAAACACGATATATTTAAAATAAAATATAATAATAATAATATTTATCATTTTATTATAATTGTTTAATGTTGTAACTATTGAATAAATATAAGTATATTTATATTTTATTTTAATATTTTAATAACGTACTCAATTTACCCGGCCATGCTACCACGCACTCCGCGAAGTATGACTTAAATGAATCATTCTACCAAAAGAAAATGTCAATACAGCTTTTAGTTTTTTTTTGGCATTTGAAATACTAAATATCCCGTGGCGGGTTTGCGAAGCTATATATACATATATATATATATATATATATATATCCCACCTTCCCTTAACCCATTAAAGCCCATGCTAAGACTGGTTGAGATAGCGACAAACAAACTGTGCTATCCTTTGCATAGCTGAAAAATAAAATATACGTATTTTTTCTTATGTCATTTGCAATTGTTTATAACAAATTATTTAAACAAATTACAAAAAATTTATAATTTTCAAAATCTGAATGCGGAAATCGATTCTGGGGGTAAAATTGAGACGAAAACCCATATAACACTTTTCTGTCAGAGGCCAATTAGTTATTGTAATGTAGGAAGAAACATTCGGCCTCCTGAGAGTGTTTCAAAAAATCGTATAGAATGAAGCTACTGATTCCACATACCATGCAAGAGAATGAAAACACTTATTTGTCAATAGTTTATTTCTACATAAAGATAACAAATTGAACTCTGACAAAAAAGTGTTATATAGGTTTTCGTCTCGATTTTACCTCCAGAATCGATTCCCGCATTCAGATTTTGAAAATTATAAATTTTTTGTAATTTGTTTAAATAATTTGTTATAAACAATTGCAAATGACATAAGAAAAAATACGTATATTTTATTTTTCACTTATGCAAAGGATAGCACAGTTTGTTTGTCGCTATCTCAACCAGTCTTAGCATGGGCTTTAATGGGTTAAGGCAAAAGTGGCACACCTCGAGGATATATTCGGAAGCTTCAAAATTTACTAACTGTGTCTTCCACGTTTTCTCCCCCTTTTATAATTTTTGCTACCTTATGCTTGAACGTTTGTATAAAATTTTCCGCAGCTCCATTCGTAGCTGGATGATACGGAGGTGAAAAGGTATACTCAATGTTATTTGCCTTGAGAAAGTTGCAAAATTCTGCGCTTCTAAACTGTAGACCTCCGTCTGTTACGCAATGAATAGGAATTCCAAATCTTGTGAATAATAGTTTAAATTCTTTTATGACCCTTTTCGCATTCGTATTTTTTTTTACAATTTATTATTTCTGGCCATTTACTGTGCACGTCGATTACAATTAAATGCATATCACCTTCGAATTTCGCATAATCACAGTGTATGCGGCCCCATACTTTACTTGGAAATGGCCACGTCGTTAGCGGTGTTTTATTAGGCGCTTTTCTATCTATTAAACACGTTTTACATGTATTTGCGATTTCTGCTATTGCTGACCCGGCCAATACACATAAGAACGCGCGAACATTTTCATTTATACAACTCCGCAGTTCGTTGCATGTAATTCGTTCAATATTGCGTGTCGCATTTTTTCTGGGATGCGTGCGCGAATCCCCCAGAAGAGGCAGTCTTTTTCTACGCTTAATTCGAATCTAATCTTATAGAATATTTTTTGTTCCTCTGTGAGTTCGTTGTAATTTGGCCAGTCGCCTGTTACATAACGTATCACCTTGCTAAGGACTTTATCTTTCTTGCATTCTGCCGCAAGCATTTTACTATTGAAAGCAATCGTTTGCTCTTCGAAAAAATAAATTGACGGAATTTTACTGTACACGTATGAAATATCCATATCGTCCTCTATTGGCAGTCGCGACAATGCATCCGCGTTCGCATTCTTCTCAGATTTCACATGTTCTATTTTATAGATAGATAGATAGATAGATTAGCCTTTATTTTGCACAAGTCAAAAATACATATGTATCACATATTGTCATTAATTTATCACAGATTCGTATTACGCATTATGTACATTTTTTCTTCTTATTTACTACTCTATCACGTCACTTAAATAAAAACCTTTGATCATAGATGTTAAAATACATTAATAATATAAATAAATTAATAGAATAAATATTTGGACGGTACAATATCTAACGGAGTCACGAAACAGTCGCAGAATCAGTGTTCTGATCGACAGTACACTCAATCTCGCGTACGTATATGCGCCTCCGCATCACAGCCTTAAAAGATTTAAGCGACGGGAGATCTCTCACGTCGCGCGGGAGAGAATTCCAGAGGCGCGCGCCCTGGGCTTTAAAGGAATATAGCCCCGCATCGGTACGCGCGCTAGGTACCACTAGTTCTTGCGGATCCCTAGCTGAGGTTCTAGACTGGTTCCTATCAAAAAGAGCAGCAAGATACGGCGGCTGTCCCATTACAATTGCTTTATAAAGCATCACCGCCGCGAATAACTCCCTTCTTGCCTTCACTGGAACCCAGCTTATCTTCCTCCTATAGGGGGAGATGTGCTCGTCCCTTCTAGCACCACATATGTATCTCACACATGAGTTCTGCAATCGTTGAAGTCGTGTGCTTTGTTGACCTGATACGTCAAGGTAGACAAGAGAGCAGTAATCCAAGTGCGGGGTGGCAAGAGCGCCCGCCAGCTGCTTACGCAGTTCCTCGGTGGTGCAGGATCTAAAGGATCTAAGTCCATAAAGGACTCTATTAACCTTTCGGCTAATCGCATCCACCTGCGGTTTCCATGTCATCTTCGAATCCATTACAACACCAAGGTTGGTTACAGTGTCGGCAAAGGGTACGAAGACGCCATCCTCGATCTGAATGCCAGGCAGCTTTAGACTTTGCACCTTGTTAATATTACTGTCCGACCCAAAAATAATAGCTTTAGTCTTCCCGACATTGAGGCGAAGCGCGTTCTCGGACGCCCATACCGCCACTGCACACGCCACAGCCGACAGACGGTCCACACCCCCGCTCAAGTCGTCCCTCGCCACCTGCGTATAGGTTTGAAGGTCATCAGCATATAGCAAATGCTCGACACTATCCGATAATTCGCCCTTAGAGCCCTTAAAAGAAGCCAAAGTGTCTCTGAGATCGTTGATGTAAAGACTAAAGAGAAGAGGACCCAGGGCCGAGCCCTGTGGAACGCCAAGATTGGTAGTGAGCCAATCAGAATTGCCAACTGTTTTCGTAACCACTTGATGGTTACGCCCTGTAATGTATGACTTGATCCACAGAACTACAGACCTAGAGAAACCCACTCCTATTAGCTTTCGAAGAAGTTTAGAGGGTGAGATCGCCTTACTGAAATCAAACATCAGGAGGATAGTAAGCAGTTGTTTTTTAATATTAATACCCGCCCTAATGTCCTCTGACAGACTCAGTAGTGCTGTTTGCGTGCTGTGATAACGCCGAAAACCAGTCTGACGTGTATCAAGAAGCTTCTCCGACTCTAAGTACTCGGATATCTGGTCGTGAACAATCTTCTCTAGAACCTTGGCAAGAAAACATAACAGAGCGATCGGACGAAAGTCTGAAGCGGCTGATGGAATTGCCGTTTTCTTGAGGGGCACTAGACAGGCCTTTTTCCAGGCTCCAGGGAAGACGCCACTAGACAGAAAGGAGTTAAAAATAGATGCAAGGTGGTGGCCCAGGACCGGAAGGGATTTAGCAATGACATCCTGAGGAATGCCATCCTCTCCTTTTGCCTGTGATGAGAAATGCGCAACGGCCAGGACCACGTCCGAAAAAGTGATTTCACGGAAAGTGAAACCAGCTTCACTGGCCGTCACCACAATCTCATCCAAGTTCACCTCGCTCTCTGATTCTGATACGGAGACCCCGGCAAAGTGGGCATTGAGCTCGCCTGGGGAGAAACCGTGCAGTTCCTCCTTAGTCGTGGACAATAATCCAAGATTACGAAGCTCAATCCAGATATTTTTGTTGTTGTTCAGGGCCTCCGAAATTCTGGCCGGAATAAAAGCCTCTCGCGCCTCGATTGTGCGCTGTTCTGCTTGAGCCGCAAGAGACTGGAATTCCGACCAGAACCTCGAGTCATGGGTCCTTTTGAATCTTCGTTCGACCGCATCACGCTCATCATAAAGGTCTTGAAGTTCTGCGTTGACCCACGGTGAAGATTTTTTATTTTTGGGTTTAAATTTTTTTAAAGGGGCTAGTTTTTCAATGACAGTCATGATGTTGCCACTAAGCGCTTCTAATTTACTGTCTGTGGTCATGCCCGGGCATCTGATGGTCGACCAATCGCAGGTTTCGAGAAGGGAAAGAAGCTCCTCGCACCTGATGGATTTAAAATCTCTATAAAAGAATGGAGTTAGAGTAGGAGATTCCGACTTTGGAGTCCGAAACGTAAAATCAATGATGTTATGCCTACTCGGAAAGGTCGCCATCATGTTGTTCGCATTCAGCACTACTTCATTGTCGTCAGCATAGATTACGTCAATCCATGTATGAGACTCCCCGACGTGGTGCGTCGCGCCATGTTCAACTAATTTGAGATTCAACTCACAGGCCAAATCCCTGACAAAATTCGCATCCTGAGACGTCGACAACATATTTGTGTTCAGGTCCCCCATGACTATACGATGATTATAGTCATCCGCATATAGTTTTAATTTATCCACCAGGTCAGAGTTGGTCATGAAAGAAATACCTGGTGGTCTGTATATAACGGCGACAAAAATGGGGGGCATGCGGCCCTTTTGAATTCTACACATAAGGTACTCTGGAATCCCGGGCTTTCTACCATCCGTCGTTGTTGGAGATGAGCACAGTATGGTCGCTTTGTAACTATTGTGGATGTATAGTGCCACACCTCCTCCCTGGGTATTCCTGTCCTGCCGAAGGACAGAGTAGCCCTTAACCTGAGCAAATACATCGTCGACGCTTGGCCCGAAACGCGACTCAGCCACGCCAAAGAGATGGTAGAAGGGACGAGCAGTCGCCAGGAATTGACGAAACATCTCCATGTGCCTGTTCAGCGAGGTAGCGTTGACAAAACCCGCCCTCAACCCATCACACTCTGCTCCTCTCACCTTCACTCTGCCTAGTCAGTTTTTCGTACTGTCTTTATCTAGCGATCCTGAGCATGACGCAGTCTCAGTGATCGCGTTACCGTTATGTACCGCTGTCGCATTATTTACAATATTGTCGTTTCCCGTCATACAAGAATATGATGCAGCGATAGCTTGCAAGTCAGCTGCCGTTTGAAAATGATGTGACATCTCCCCGTCCCGCATTTTTGCCAAGAAACGACCGCCTCTATGCCAGACGTACTTGAAACCATACCGCTAGCTACACTTTTAAGACTTTTAAACTACAAAAACGATTCTTTACTTAATAACTCATTTATAAAGATTTTACTTTGAACCAGGCTATTACTCGTTTCCTGGGATAAGTGCGAGACGTTGATATGGCGCGTGTTTAAGCCGGTTATCTTTTGTTTTGCTCGCATAATATTTTTTACGATCAAGTGGCTCGATAGACGGACAACCCATGGCGATGCCATGCCCGCGCCACCACTCGCGTCAACAGATTCACAATCCCTGAGCGAGACGAAGACTCGAGACGCCTCCGCGATACATATATCCGCGCTGCTACTGTCTCCGTCATTATCATATTTGTTATTACTATTACTAAGACTAAGACTAAGATTACGACTAAGGTTACGACTAGTACAAGAACCGCCATCATCAGCATTTATGCGAGTCTCTACTCTATGCATCACTCGCATAGCGTCATCAAGACTCTCCCGAAGGGCTTTATTTTCTTGAGAGAGCAGAAGGCGATCATTTTGCAGGTCTTCCAGCTTAGACACCTGCTTTTCAATTGTCTCCTCGAGTGATGAAACCCTCCCCACCAGCCTGTCAATCATCTCCAGTGCTGCTGGGGCAGGATCTGATCTCTGGCTGATGGGATCAAGCCTCCTCACAAGCAGAGTTTTGAGATCATCAACTGATCTCTCAATGAGCTCGAACTGGTTACTAAAGAGAGTAAGCATGAATGATGGCAGTGTGCAATAGCGAAGCGCACCCATATCCACCGGAGAGTTGATCTGGGCGCGCTTCCCATCAATGGCTTTACTAGTAGAGACGGCCGGCGTCGAGGCAGAAAATTCTTCCCTCAGGGAAACATTGTTGTTTGTGTTATTCGTAATCGAGATGTCAGTCTTGTTCACATTAGAATTATTAGCATTTTCGCCAGTATTATTTACATCAGTAATATTTACATCAGTCTTTTTATTTTTAATGTTATAATCTCCTTTATCTTTATCCTTTTCTAATTCTAGTCTAGGCGCAGATTTTCTTTGCGTTTTTATCGTGATGTCTTTCTTTTTAATTTTACAAGCTTGACATATATAGTTGCCTTTGTCCGTGACATGCCAAGTCATGCAAACATTGTGAAATGTTGCAGAACAGATTTTGCAGTGACGAATTATAGCGCCTGCGCGTGTGACATTCCTACACTTTTCACACGAGGTGCGAGGCATTTTTAATAAATATTTACAATAGTAAATAAATAAATAAGTGTCAGAGAGTAAAACAAAATAGGCAACAGAGTTTCGTCAATAAATAAATAAATAAATAAATAATTATATAAATGAATGGTGACTAGAGATAACTAGGTACTGGTTATGAATGAACAATTGAATTTCCCGTTCTACAAAAATTCAAATTCAAATCTGGCGCGTAGAGAGCTACCAGATTGCACATGCGCGTGGGCCGAGTCAGTGCTGCCAACTGTTGCTCGAGTAATATGAGTTGCGATAGTGTTGAAATCTTGCGGCAGAATATCGATCCTCGATCGCGGCGATGATTTCGCACTTATTGAGCGAGATATATATATATATATATATATATATATATGTGTGTGTGTGTGTGTGTGTGTGTGTGTGTGTGTATATATATATGCAGATCTGACCTCAGAAGATGCAGCGAAAATACGCAAGACGCGCATAGAAGCAAGATGTTGCTACGCTGAGAACGCCGCTGGCCAGAAATCCCCTCAGAGCGACGAGAGTAGATCGCTGCAGTTGTCCCAGACTCGGTGACAGAGGCGGCAGAAATTGTAGGTTATGTCGTCGACAGTTAGCGGAAAATTCCCTCCAGGCTCATAAAAAGCACAGAGATTGTGATTTTTTAGCGAGAGCATAAGAGCCGTTTGGGGGGTCCTTTCCGCTGTAAGAAAACACTCCGAGGAGTGAAGAAAATATTAGGAAAAGTACAAAGATAGCAGAGCAACTCACTACTGCTTCTTGACTTACCAATAGCAGACGACACTCCCTTTTATAACGGTATCCGGAGAGGTAATATGCATATCTTTGCAGTCTATTATCCGCTGTTTGCGGTATCCCTTTTCTAGGTCCTAGTATCAATTCTAATGGTTTATTATCCGTACGTAACGTAATTTCTTTGCCGAATATAAATTGATAAAATCGTTTAAACCCGAAAACTATTGCCATCGCTTCTTTATCAATAATTGCACGTTTTAATTCCGTCTTGGGTATTTTCTTTGACGCGTATGCGATTGGTCTTTCTGATCCATCTTTATAACGATGAGATAAAATCGCGGATAATCCGTAATCTGATGCGTCACACGCGAGTAGTATTTCTTCGTTTGGATCGTAATGAGCTAAAAAATTCGGACTTATCAGTTCGTTTTTTACCCATTTAAATGCGCTTTTGCATTCATCGTCCCATTTTTCTTTTTCTTTATTTAATAAATCGTAAAGCGGCTTTAGCTTTACCGATCTATTTTTCAAAAATCTGGCATACAAATTTATAAGCCCTAATAACGACGCAAGTTCCTTTTCGCTTGTTGGTTGCGGTGCGTTTACCATTGTGTTGATTTTTGATTTTGATTTATGCAGTCCGTCTTTGTCTATTACAAATCCCAATACATCAATACGCTGTTTCATAAAATTGCATTTCTTTAGATTTAACCGTAAGTTACAATCTTGTAATCTTTGACATACTTTTTTTAGATTTTCTAAATGCTCTTCCTCAGTCTTTCCTGATACATATATATTGTCTAAATACGCAATAACGCCGTCAATCCCGCTCAAGCACTCGTCCATTTTACGCTGTATGTCAGCCGGTGCTGATGAGATTCCTTCTAGTATTCTTGTGTATCTAAACAAGCCCTTATGCGTAATTATCGTTAACAGTACCGCACTTTCGTCGCGTCGTAAAGGCCACGCGCCGAACTGTGTAAGCCAATCTCGACCCATTAGCGCTGGTCCTGTTCCCGGTAAGACAAAGCATTTCAATGTTTTCGTCATATTATTGAATGTGATCTTTAAGTCCGTTATTTCGCCTAGTGGTATCAATGCGTGTCCTCCGTACGCTCTTAAGTCTTTTTTTATTTCCGTGATTTTACTTTTACTAAAATGTTTATCATACATTTTTTGGAAATTACAGTTGCAAATGTACCCGTGTCAATTTCAAAATCGAGATTTTTTCCATTTACTTTTAGTTCTACATAAGCTATTATTGCTTGTGTGATTAAATATCTCTTTCGTATAATTGTTATGACTTTTTTGTTTGATCGAAAAAAAATCTGTTTCATGATCTGTCATTTCATCGCTATCTCCGTCAGCGGGCAATTTTTTTATTTCGTTTGAACTTTGTTCTACCTTTTTACCGCTTTTACACACTCTTGCTAAATGCCCTTTTCTATTGCATTTACTACATACATAATCCCGAAAACGACATTCGTTACTCGGATGATTTACCCTTCCGCAGCAATTACAAACCGCTCTTGATGATTCCGTGGAATGTCGACTCGGCTGCTGCTGTTTATTGTTGTTGTCGCTGGCCGCCTTGCTCTGCATACCTCTGCCTCGCTGGCCTCTGCGTTGCCATCCTCTCTGCTCGTCTCCTTGTATAGCGTGTATCTCGTTTCTAACGCTTTTATTTTCTAGCGTAATATTTGAATTAGTTGCATTTTTCACTGCCGCTTCTCGCGCTATCGCTATTTCTTGCGCTTTTTGTAATGTCAATATTTTTTCTTCAAATAGTTTTATTCTTATATCTTTATCACTCACTCCACACACTAATTGGTCTCTAATTGCATTGTCTAATTCTGTAAAGTTGCAATGAGTTGCCAATTTTTTTAGTCTCGCTATGAAGTCCATAATTGATTCGTGAGATTCTTGTTTCGATGTGTGGAAGGTGCATCGCTCCATGAGTTCCGATGGCTTCGGTTTTAAATGTTCCGATAACTCCTTTGTCAAATCTTCGTACTTGCTATCTATGATTTTTGTTGGTGCGATTAGCTGCTTGAGGAGTGCATGTGGCTCTGGCCCTAATTTTGTCACTAGAGTGGCCACTTTTACTTTGTTATCTGGTATGTTCTTGGCAATAAACAGGCAGTCAAGCTTTTCTTCAAAGAGTTCCCAGTCATCGTTTTGTTGAAATTTAAATTTAGGATCGGCCATGTTCTTTGTCCGACTCCGATTCTAACTCTGAATTTTCCGGCGTCTTGTGCTCTTGGTTTTCTTTTTTAATTGATTCTCTCAATTGTTCTCTTAAATTTTCATAGATATCTGTTTGTTCGAAGGTTTCTCCTCTCTTCTCTAACTCTTCGATGATTCCTTCTTTTTTTAGATTTTGAATCCACGCTGTACATTTCTGTTTTCCACTCATTAGTGAATTTTCCTGTGTGCGTGATCACGTCCCGGAGCTTGGCTCTACACGCGTGTCTTGACGTTACTGTATGATCGCACTCGCGCACATAGGTTCTGAAAATCCTCGTCGCCAAGTTGTCATGTCTGGGGAGCAGGATGGCTTCTGGGATAGATTACATGCAGCTGTAGTTTAATCTAAGTTTATTGTTAATACAAAGGAAACGCTGAACTGTTACGGCATTGCCGGAGCGCTTGTGTGCTGGCCTGGGGTCTGCACGAACTCACTATACATATGAGCGCTGACCGAGTAGCCCGTGCCCTACTCGCCATTTCGCATACATTCACCTATTCATGTAAATATTAGCCTAGGTGAATACATCACATAAAAGAAACGTAAGTTTATTTACGAATTTAATTTTGTCATGAGCTCAGAATTATGATTTCATCCTCAATCTATTTTATAGGGATATTATGAAAGAAGAAGAGTGGGCAGAAGAAAACCAGAACACAAGTGATGATGAAAGTAATATGACTTATGATAATTCTGATGAAGAATCTATAATGTAATTATTATGAAATAATAGAAGGTTATCATATTAATTGGAAATGGAATACTTACATTACAGAGTTATTATTTCGTTGCTAATTGTTACTATATAACGTGTAAATACTGTAGCGTTAACATGTAATGTAATAGTCTAGGTTACATAATTATATATATATATATATATATATATATATAATATATATAATATATATATATATATATATATATATATATATATATATATATATATATATATATATATTATATATATATATATATATATATATATATATATATATATATATATATATATAATATATATATAATATATATATATATATATATAATATATATATATATATATATATATATATATATATATTATATATATATATATACAGGGTGTCCCATTTTAATTTACCACCACCTAAAACAGGTTAATAATTTGCTCTGAGAAAAAAATGTTTCAAATAAAATTTGTTGGGTTCGAAGGGGGGCATCTTTTGGCTATTTTAGCTGCGACCTTGAACATGACCTTCAAGGTCATTTGAAAGTCAAGACCAAATTTTCATATGAAATGTGCATATTTTTATGGCGGATTCGGATTCTACTAAAAAAGAGAAACACTTTTTGTCTGAATCATTTTTTTAAAAATCCCCAAATTTTTGTTGTAAATGGCTTTAAAAAAGTTGAAAAAATCACTAATATCTCTTATTGCCCACCCTTTAAAAGAAGTTAAAAATTTGCTCTGAGAAAAAAATGTTTCAAATAAAATTTGTTGGGTTAGAAGGGGGGCATCTTTTGGCTATTCCAGCTGTGACCTTGAACATGACCTTCAAGGTCATTTGAATAAGATTTATCACAGATTCGGGTTCTACCAAAAAAGTAACACTTTTTGTCTTAACCATTTTTTGATCATCAATAGGTAGCTCTCCCTTTAACTGAAAAGAGAATTTGTCCTAGAAATAAGCTGTTTTAGATGAATGTTATTAGCTTCAAACAAAGACAGAGGTATCCTTTTGATCACTTAAGGCAAGACCTTCACGTCCAGCCACTTAAGGCAAGACCCCGTCCAACCACTTAAGGCAAGACCCTATCCAGCCACTTAAGGCAAGACCTTCACGTCCAACCACTTAAGGCAAGACCTTCACGTCCAGCCACTTGAGGCAAGACCCCTTCGTTCAGCTAGTCACGGAAATTTCAACGCCTCAAGTGCTCTATCAATTGCCCATTTTGTTGAATGCACATTTGTATTCTCTGCCGAAAACTTCTTTGGACTTCTATTAATGTTTGTGGGGTGAACGCCTGGAATGCTGCAACAATTCCCTCCATCATATTTTGTGCCGTCGTCGGGGCTTCCGCGTAAACTCTCTGCTTCACGGCCCCCCACAGAAAGAAGTCCAATGGGGTCAAATCTGGCGATCGCGCAGGGAATTCACAGATTGGACTACCAATTCCAATCCAACTATTTGGGTATGTCGCGTTCAGAAATCTCCTGACAAGTAGTCTACGATGAGCGGGAGCACCATCTTGCTGGAACCACATGTCTCGCCTTATTTCTAGCGGAATGTTTTCTAGAAGAGGTGGAATTTGGTTCTCGAGAATATCTAAATAAAGCTCGCCGTTTAAATTACGGTCATAAAAAATTGGACCCACAACGTATTCCCCAAATATGCCCGCCCAAACATTAATTGACCACCGTCTTTGTGTACGGTGATCTCGCTGCCAATGTGGATTTTCTTCTGCATAATAATGCGCGTTATGAAGATTAACTCCTCCCATATTGTCGAACTTTGCCTCGTCTGTAAAGAGAGTCCGATCAAAGAAAAATGGATCTATGCGCATTCGTGTTTCCGCCCATTGACAGAATCTAAGTCGCCTGGCAGGATCACCAGGCTCAATGGCATGTGTAAGGTGCAAGTGATATGGATGAAATCTAAAATGACGCAATAAACGGGAAACTGTTGATCTGGGTACTCCATGCATTCGCTGAATTTGTCGCGTCGAAATATGAGGATCCTCGGCAATTACAGCACGAACCCCAAGTGCAATATGCTCTCTTGGGCCCGTCCGTCGCCTCTTCCTTCTTAAGTTACCTCCTTGAGCTCTTATCGTTAGAAGTTTAATATTCCTCCTAGTAGGATGACGAGCGTCCGGATACCTTTCAGCGTACAGCCTCGCTGCAGCCTTGTAATTGTCGTGACATTCTCCCAGAATCTTGATCATGTTGACTATCTCTACTGGCGTGTAGTCAGCCATTATCTGTTGTAGGTAGATTTTTTAGGGAATATTTAATCTTACTAGAAATAATTTATTATAAGTATTTTTCTGCTCTGAAATTCAGAAAGTCAATGAAAACCTAATGATGAGAAGCTTTGAGGAGCTGTAAGAATTTACAAGCTTTACCAATAGAACGATAACGAAGCAAAAAAATGTCTTTTAGCGAGAAATAAAGCATTTACGAGAAAAATATTTCTTAAAAAGATGCGTACTTTATCAGAGAATCTGAATATGATTTAAAATATGTACAATTTTCATTAAAAAAACTAAGCTTGATTTTGATTCTCAGTTGAAAACATGCCCCTTACTGCTCAAACTTGCCCCAGATGATGTCAAACTTGTCCCAGTTGTGACCGTAAACTTGCCCCAGATGATGTCAAATTTTCCGCAGATGACGTAAAACTTGCCCCAGAGAATGTCAAACATACCCCGAAGATTGCAAACTTGCCCCAGAGAATGTCAAACACACCCCGAAGATTGCAAACTTCCCCCATGTGATAAAAAATGAATCAGATTAGCGTTCTAATGAACTTTGGTTCTGTTAATAATTTTTTTGGTAATTTCATTTCTTTGAAAAAGAGAGTATTTTCCATTAAAGTGATGGTTCTTTCTTAAAATGAATTTAAGGTTCGAGGTCAAGGTCATAGCCAAGCTTCAATTGCCGGAATAAAAATCGAGGATTACCGTTAAATAAATTGACTGACCTTCGAATGACCTTGTTGGTTAAGGACAAGTTCATGGCTAAGGTCATACTTGGACTTAAATTTGTAAAATTGTGTACGTTTCTAATTCCTCGGATAAAATGTAAAATTTTTAACTTCTTTTAAAGGGTGGGGCAATAAGAGATATCTAGTGATTTTTTCAACTTTTTTAAAGCCGTTTACAACAAAAATTTGGGATTTTTTCAAAAAATGATTCGGACAAAAAGTGTTTCTCTTTTTTAGTAGAATCCGAATCCGCCATAAAAATATGCACATTTCATATGAAAATTTGGTCTTGACTTTCAAATGACCTTGAAGGTCATGTTCAAGGTCACAGCTAAAATAGCCAAAAGATGTCCCCCTTCGAACCCAACAAATTTTATTTGAAACATTTTTTTCTCAGAGCAAATTATTAACCAGTTCTAGGGGGTGGTAAATTAAAATGGGACACCCTGTATATATATATATATATATATATATATATATATATATATATATATATATATATATATATATATATATATATATATATATGGGTGTGTGTGTGTATATATATATATAACAATTTATGTACGTTATATGTGGTGAGAATAATAATATTTTATTTTATCAACAATTTTATGTGTGTTAACATTGAAATCTTTCATGCTACAGAATGAAACTTCTTAGATTTAAAATTCCTGTATACTTTAAAATAACATGTTTTTTTGTTTATATAGTTTCGTATTATTAGAATATAATATTCGAAGCTAATCAAATTAGAGGTCCGTGATTTATGATAATTTTAAGTCCCGGATTCACGTTTCTTAGTACAATAGGTCGAAATAGATGAATTTTTAGGTTACGTAGGTAAAAAAATCATTCATTAATTAAAAAAATAGTATATGATTGTCTAAAAAATTCCCAATTATTTTAAAATGCATTTTTATGGCATATTAATGCATTAATAAGTATCTAAAATATCGTTTTCTTAAATTTCGTACTTTTCATAGGTGCCCCGGCTCGACATTATAAGAAAACAATATTCTGATATTTTTCCCTATATCTGAGAAGTACAACCTTCATTAAAAAAAAAATTAGGTCCCTAGCACTTTCCTGAGAGGCGCAATTTGATTTTGACAATACTTTTCCTGAAATCGCCCATAATGCGCCGAGTGAGAGGTTTCACAAGGGCGCGACGGAAAAAGCGACTCGGCCCTTGCGAGAGTGGTGAAGCTGCGAGGCGCCGGAGACGGTGAAGATGGCCGTGTAGTGCGAGGCTAGCTGCGCCGCTGGTGTTGTTGCTGCTGTTGCTGGCTGACGCGGCGTCCGGCGTCCGTGCGTTGGTGCTCGCTGATATTGTTGGCTCCGCTGCTCGCTGGTCTCGCGACCGATGTTGCGGTGTTTTTTGGGTCTCACCGGCTGTAGACGAGCCGGTGAGAATCGTCCTCTGCGGCTGTGCGTGGGCCGCAGTGTGATGTGTCGGCGCGGGCTGAAAATGGCCGACGCGCGACGTGAAATCGTCAGAATAATAAAAGCGTCGTCACGCGGCTGTAAAGGGGCCGTCGCGAGACGTGATGTCCGAGATGATAAAAGCGTCATCGTACGGCTGTAAAGGGCCGCGAGAAAAGACGTGGTTTTGTCGGTGTAAAAACCGAGAGAGCTGGAGAAAAGCTCGAAATGAGCGAAGGCTGCTGGCCGCCGGGAGCGAAAGCCGAGGCGAGCTATGAAGAGAGCGAGCTCGCGGTCGAGGCTTCGCGAAATGGCGCGGCGTCGAAAATGGCGCCACGCGCTGACTCGCGAATTGCGAATATTAAAAGTCGGGGTCACCACTTTAGAGAGTTAAGGATGACTAGGTCTGTTCGACCCGGCGGCCAGGCCGTAACTGATTCACGAAAGTGACAAAGCTTCTAAGCTCCCCTCGCACTCGCCACGTCGTGGTGCTCCGCTAGGCGGCGCTTCGGGCCGCTTGTGGTGGTAGGAGGGGACCGCCACATATTTAGCGTGATTTCTCACGAAAGAAATAACATTAAAAATTACGTCAAACATCACTCATAAAATTGAAGTATTTGTTCTAATTAGAATAAATTATTTTGTTTATACTAAATAATTATGAAAAATATATTTGTTGATACTAATCCAAATAAATTGACAGCAAAAAAAAATCTTTACCTTAATCTAGGATTGAACCCTGATCCTCAACAATCCATTGTCTTACTCCTAATAATAACTAGTGCGATTCACCGCACGTCAAACGTTCAAACGTCGCTCGATTAAAATACATATTGCAATAGTAATAAAATTCAAGTTTTGTTAAGATCTTTTTTCCTTATGTCAGTTCCTAATAGAGGTGAAAGTAAACATTTTAAATAATAAAGTAAAATTTAAAACTGAAAATATTAAAAAATCGTGACAGTCAAAAACATAAATTTTTAATTCTAAACTCTTGTTATTTTATATTTCCTAATATTTCAATTCAACATTTTCGTTTTAGAAATCGTTTGATTTCAGTTTTTTAATTTTTGCCATTCATGCTTTAGTTTTTTCAAATTTTAATTTTTCTAAATTGTTGCCGCTAAGTTAAATTGATTATTTAATCACTGATTATCATGAAAATAAAGACGCTATAATTTTAGTAAACAAATAGAAAAATATGATATCTCATTATTATCTAGTAATCAACATAAAATTTTTATATTATCAAAAAAGTTATTCATGCATATAGTTATTTATCACTGGTGAGAACATTGGCATGGTTTTGTTATGTATTAAAATTTTATAGTTGTCTACGTCAGTTCGTTACTGCCGATGTGACATTTGTTTAAAAAGGCAGTGAAAAAATTAATGCTGCAAATCACTTAGACCAATTAATTAGTGTAGGAATACCCGATGAAAATGAAGATGAAAAATAGATTATTTGCTGTTGTACGACAATTTATGGTACATTTATGATACTATGGATGTACTTTTTTTTAAAGGAATTGGAAATTATTCTAATTCTAAAAGTCAATTAAATGATAACCATATACTTGAATTCAACACCATTTTCAAATTTTACTCGATTTTTGATAAGCAATCTGCAGTTAATTTTTAATTGTCTAATATTCAACCTACTGATAGACCTAAAGAATATATTTAAATATTTTTTTCTGGTTCAAGTACAAACAGATACTGGATTTGTTTGTGGTACAAAGACAATGTGATACGAATTTTTGATAGCATTAACAAAAAATGTCTAGATGATGATCATAAAATTTGTATTGATAGGCTGAATAAAGATAATTTACGCATATCTTTCGAACAAGTACAGTATCAGACTAATTATTATGATTGCGGTGTTTTTGCTATAGCAGTTGCAGTCGCTATTGTATTTAATATTTGCCCATGCAATGTTCAAATTAATATTAGTAAAATGCGAGAGCATTTAAATAGAATGTATGATACATTAAATTTATCTTTTTTTCAAATATCAAAAGATTATAAATATAAAATTTATTTTAAAACAATTGCTTAAATTTCAATTATAAGAAACGTTACTTGCGCAATAAAATTTGCTGAATTTAAATTATATTTTGATATAATTAATATTATATTATTAATTATAAACAGCAATCATTAACTCTTTTAGAAGCCAACACAAAGAAATAGTAAATGTTAAAAATCAATCAAAAAATAATATAGATAATAAACAATAAGTTTAGCTGTTAAAACATCTAATAATTGTAATCATCATTTGGAAAGAAGCATACTGATCATGTGGATAACAATGACATTGTATATTTATCAAATCAAAATAGCAAAAAAACTTCATCAAAACAAAAATTTGATTAAAACAGTATAATATTTTATAATACCTTATTGATAATAGATCAATAGATGGGATATCAAGGGGCGCGGTAGCGCCTCGATGGCAAGTATAAGTTTTATACACCGTGCCGTCGGGAGGGCGCCGCGACCTATTATACTTTAAATTTGCTAAATAACCTATTTACGTTTTAAGAATTCTGTATAAATTTTATTCGATCTCCTGTTGATGTTTATTTATGAGTATATACTATTTCAAAGATTTTCATAAGATCTTTTTAATTACCATATTATTTTGTTAAAGAAATTGTTCGTTTGTAAAATAATTAAGTTTGAAAATAAAATTTGCGAAAAAAAATGAATTTCTCACCTCTCCGATTCTCTTTGTTTTTTCTTTCAGTCAGTCATAGCTATAGATATACTACGATTCTTTAATTATTACAAAGGCTACTTGATAGATATTACAAATATAATAGAATTTAAATCATATGTCCTGTTGACTCGTCTGTTGTATTATTGACGTAAAGAAGCTTGATTGTTGTACACCCAACGGTAATAATTTTGGATGTAAAAACGGCCGTGCCATATTTTATCAGGTTAGGTTAATTTATCAGCTAATGCGAGTAAACACTCTGCGCGGAGCGTGAGTGCTCGAGTTTTTTTCTTATATTACGGCTTGCAGCCGTTTCTTTATCGCTGCAAGGGTCGAATATACATATGCTATGCAGTTGCATGCAATTTTTGGATCCCATGCTTAGTAGCCGACACTGACACAAAACCGCCTATTGTTCCAAATTATACTTATTCTAGGAAGATAATCATTAAGTGCAAGCACAGCTGAGCTGATCAAGCAGCAGAACAGTCAATATGCCAGTCAGAATTCAGCAAATATAGATAGGGAAGTCTTAATTATATACTAATTCAGAAGCCAGCTACCTTTCTGTGTTTTTATAATTGTCCCCTGGATTTTTTAACTTGATTTGGTTCTCTTTATAGCGCTTATTGAAAATAACTTGGTTTACCTCCAAGCAAATACTTTCTCTGTTTGTTATTAACAATAATAACGAAAATTTCATTTTTTTTTTTTTTAATATCTCAAAAACTACTGCACCTACAAAAAAATCATCATAATTTCTCCTCTAAAAAGTTATGCATTCCTTAAAGAAATTGTCTAATGTTTATAGATTACAGAAGTTTTTCTGTATTTTTATCAATATTCGCTAATGAATGTAGTAAAATCAGTTTTAAAAATGTGAAGTGTTAAAAATCAGCACACTGACAAAAAGCATTACTACAAGAAGAATCAATCTTACTATAACTTAAAGGTAAAAATCTGCTTTGTGTTTCATGATTCTCTCACATCTAATCTGAATGTGCTAAAACTGTAATCCAAATCATCTTGTGCAAAACAATGAGCAGAATCATAAATACAAAAAAATGAAGTGAATTCCTCCTAAGTATATAAAAGAATCATTAAAACACAAAGCGGATTTTCATAAAATACACAGATAAATAGATCAATAAATAATTGATTTGTTTTTTCATATAGCCCATACTTATTATTTAAATTTAACTGTCACATTAACATTGAAGTGTATTTAACGGTATTCTGTGTTAAATATTTAAATGTACATTTTTTTTAAATTAATTATATTGATGTAATTTTTAGTATTAGATACATTTAGAATTGTGCATAATTTAAAATATTTTGATATTTCAACACTAAAATATGTATATATATGTTACAGTTTATGAATAATACTTTTCAAACTTACTTTACAAGATTACTTTAGAAAATATGCATCATTCCGGTTTTTTTTATCATTAGGGAGTAGTTTTTTCTTCACTCTGCAGTCAATTCGATGGATGTGTCTGTATAAGTATTTTCAAAATTTTCGAAATTTTTGAGTTTTTCAATATACTATTATTTTACTTTGAAAAATCGAATTTTCCATTCCTTTCATATGCATGGTAAGTGGCCTATTCGTGCACTTATCATAAAAAGTACGGTGTGCAACAAGGGGGGAGTGGCTTTTTAGAGTCGGGTGATGTTTTGAGCACTCGTTTCTGTCTCGGGCGCTTACGGCGCCCTTGACTCCCACTCGTGCTCATAATATCACCCTCGCTAGGAAAAGCCAATTTTCCCCCTCCTAGTTGCACAATATACTATTAATATTATGTAGATTATTTGATGTGTCATTATTAAATATACTATTAAATATTAGATGTACACTCGATGGTAGTTAATTCTTGTGAAACGTTTTTGAAATGCTTCAATCGAATTCCGGATTGGTCATCCACCGATAGAACATGATATTGTTATATATTCAAGGCATGATAAACCGATTAGTATACTTTTAATAAGTAAACACACTGACCAAACGACATATCCACTTATATATCTAAATGGTGGTTATGGATGAATACCTAATATGAAGTGTAAATTTGGTAAAAATAACATTTCTAATTTGCAGTTTTATAGTTATAGACTTAGTGTAAGAAATAGATTTAATCCGTATCTTAATTTAGGCAAGGTATCTGAACAGGCAATAATAGATGCGTTTGTTAAAGTAGAAAGCTTCAGATTATATTTTATAAGAAAAAATCAAAATATTTTACGAAGCGATTGCTATAAAGGTATGATAGATTATTTGCACAAAAAAAGGCTGCTAATTCATTGGCACGTAGCTTCCTCTAACTAAATTTATAGGTCCAATAAATAAAATATTGTTAAGAGGAAGCAAAAATTTTGAGAAAAATTGGTCTTTACATTTTAGCTCTTAATTCGAGAACTGCTTGACGAAGTCGTTTAAATTTTTAGTAGCAGGTGGCTTTTTTATGGTGAATCACCAAATAAAATTTTGAAGCAATGAACTTAGCCAAAACACATAAAATATCTACTTTTTTCCAAAATCTCAAGTGCAATAAGGCCATCGATATAAATTTTTTGTGAGGTTATGATGTTTAATTTCAAAGATATGAATTAAAAAGAAATAATCACCTTTTTTATTTTATCTGTCAAACAAAGCAGTCGATCCTGAGGACTAAACAAGGAAAAGTAGATAATTTTATTCTCTTTCAAATGCATTATAGCTGAATTGTTTGTAACAATGGGATGATTGAAAAAACGCAAAATAGTGTTTTTCAAAAGTCAAAAAATGACTAAAAAAATTGTTGAGAAAATAAATAACTGTTATTCCCAAATTTAGAATCCAAAAATAGATAT
Organism: Nasonia vitripennis; assembly: GCF_009193385.2. Taxonomy (NCBI): domain Eukaryota; kingdom Metazoa; phylum Arthropoda; class Insecta; order Hymenoptera; family Pteromalidae; genus Nasonia; species Nasonia vitripennis. The sequence goes on from NW_022279608.1 coordinate 3,954,573, forward strand.
GCATGTCAAATTTTATTGATATTAACGGAGTAGTTCCAGAAATATTACGGTATACATACACACACAAATACACACACACACGCATCCATAGGATATTTTCTAAAAACACTTAATTTGATTTGAACCAACACACCAAAAAGTATTTTTTAGAAGTTTTGACGGAACTCAGAATTTTACTATTACAAAGCTTCCCCTAGGAGGAAGTAAAAAAGATTCTAAAAATATAAAAATCTGGAAAATGTTCATTTTACTGTTACTGCATGAATTTATTTATAAACTGAAAATATGATCATCTTGAAAATTTAAACGTCGAAATTCAATCTCTCAAAGGAAAAAATGCATTGCGTGTGCATGTCAGTGTGGATTCAGCGAAATGCTCAATAAGCAATTCGTGACGTTGTGAGCGAGCGCTACTTTTAATGTATACATTTTCAGTAACTTTATGTTCTTAAACACTAGTAAACGCACGCGCGCTTTGCGCGCCTTTAATCTATGTAAATATTTATTTATAATTAATATCTGAAATAACTCAAAATTTGTAATTTTCATTTTGAATAGAAATAATTGTATAATTTTAATGATATAAATTATAAAAAATTTTAAATTAATTATAAGTATAACTCTTTATATACATTATTTTTAATTGTTACACCTTGTATTTTGTTTCCAAGATAGATTTTAAGAGAATCCCAAGACCGAACTCTAGACATTGCTACATATAACTGGCCGTGATTAAAGATGTCTGTTCGCAAATCAATAATAATATTATTAAATGTTTGGCCTTGCGATTTATTAATAGTCATTGAAAAGTCAATTTAATTGGAAATTGTCTCCTTTTAAATTATATATTTATAAAAACAATACAATCAGCGTTATCACCAGTTAAAATTTTATATTTGACAAATCAAGTATTCTGAATCTTGTACCGTTGCACAAACTTTCATTGATACTTATATTTCTAATAAGCATCACAATACAATTTTTTCTTGAACGCAATTGATATAGAGGCAGACTAACTGGATTTAAGGAATTTAAGTATTCTGGTAAAAGTATTTCGTATAATTCGCCGTTATTGCAATTATCAGTACTATCGATACCAGTATATAGGCGTTCACTTGTTGTATCTAATAGATTTGTAATTCGTTTATTGATTTCATCAACATCAATATTTTGAGCTGATAATATAGCACAGTTACTTATACTTTCGAATAGTTTTTTTTCAAATAATTTACCGAATAAATGGTAAGCTATATCAGTATTTCCATAAGAATGCAGTGTTCAGGAACATTAATGTTTTCATTGACTTTATTTAATGTTCTGTCACCTACTTCTAATAAAAGTTTTGCAAAATTTATTTCATTAGGCAGTACTCTAAAATTTGTGGTAAGTGTAAATTTTCAAAATATTCCCAGAATTCGTTATATTTAATGCTAAGATTTAGGGTTTCACTTCAAGTTCCTTTATTTTTTATTGGCAGTAGTTGTCGAAAATCTCCTCTCAGTACAAAAACTTTACCTCCGAATGGCAAATTATAATTCATAAGATATTGCAATGTTCGATTTGCTATTTCTAAAGCATATCTTAGAGCCATTGGAGCTTTATCCCAAATAAATACATCAGCTTCTTGAAGTAATTGACCATCTTTAGATTGCGCCTTAATACTTGATGAAGAATCATGATACATTGGAACTGGCAAGCCAAACGTTTTGTGTACAGTCTTTCCACGCGGAAGTAATGTTGCAGCAATTCCAGTAAATGCCATCGAATACACTTTGATTTCTTTTAAGGATAATATATTGTACAATGTAGTATAGATAAAAGTCTTTCCAGACCCACCTGGGACATCTACGTATATACAATTATTTCTGACATGATTATTAATATCAGCTGCATAAAGAACTGTATCAAAAATTTCCTTCTGTTCATTATTTAATTTTACATATCGCTATTGACCAAGTTGTGCCATTTCAGGCAAAGTTGCGTTATCAGTGTTATCATCTGGTGCATGTTGTTCCACTCTGTTCCATAGTAGGAAAACCAGCTAAAGCTCTACCTTCTAAATTTAGTAAGGTATCAATATGAACATAAGCTTTATGATAACTTAATGTTATTTTATTTGTACATCAAAAATCTTCAGACATTGCATCTTTGAATTTGTCTCATAATTCTTCAGGATGAACAGGTTGACAATGAATAAAAATACGAATGAGCAATCGACGAAGTTGTACAGGCATCATCCATACGGTTGCTTCTTCCATAGCTCTAATCCATTCTGCATCGTCTTCAATGAGTCCTAAAGCTAGACATGTCGCTATAAATGTAGGTTGTATAATACCATTTACATTTTTTAAATCATCAAAACTTGTAGCACCTTTTACATGCAATAATAATAGTCTTAAATGAAAGAGTTCTATTTGCGTTGGACTAATTGAATACATGCGACCATATATGCGTCTAGGTGTAGAGTAGACTATAGTATATATATATATATATATATATATATATATATATATATATATATATATATATATATATATATATATATATATATACTATAGTCTACTCTACACCTAGACTAAATTTTTGTAATAATAAACTGATTCACACTTTTTGTATTAATCTTAAATCTGAACTTAACTTAGTAAACATTAACTCTTACGTAAACCAAACACTTGAACTCATAGTATAATGATTGCGCGTTGCAGATTGCGCACCGATGATTCGTAGTCGACCCGGGCTCCCCCTATAATTATATAGGTGTTAGCAGTAGTAGATAGAGCATTTATATAGTAGGGGGCGCCCAGGACGATTGCCTTAGTCTTAAGGACATTAAGTTTAAGACTATTTGATGCAGCCCAGCCCATTTTCCTCTCGGCGTTAGCACTCATCCTGACAGAGCAGGAATCAAGCTCCTCGAGGTGGCATTGGCTGTAGATCTGCAGGTCATCCGCGTAGATTAGATGGGACACATCTGAATCTAGGCAAAAGCCAATATCATTGATGTACAACGCGAACAACAGGGAGCCTAAAACTGACCCCTGTGGAACACCGGTGTTAAATGGTAGAAAAGTTGAGAGCTCGTTGTTGTCACCAATGACGGCCTGTTCTCTTCCCGTGAGGTAAGGTGCAAGCCAGCAGATAACCTGCTTGGAAAAGCCGAAAGAGGATAGCTTTCCGAGTAGCTTGACGTAGTATCAAACGCCTTGCTAAAATCAAATAGAAGTAGCAGAGTGACCTTCTTCCTGTCTATCCCAAGCCTGACATCATCAGTCAGCTTAATTAAGCCAGACTGCGTACTGTGGCCAGTGCGAAAGCCAGTTTGGAAATTGTCAAGGTTAAGTCTTGTTTCAAGATATTCAGAGATTTGCTTGTGCACCAGCCACTCTAGCGCCTTGTACAGGAAACAGAGTAGAGAGATCGGACGGTAGTCAGTTACAGCTGTTGGAGAGTTAACTTTGTTTAGTGCTCTTACGATCGATGATTTCCAGACTGAAGGAAAGCGTGCCTCGCTCAGAGACAGGTTAAAAATTTGACAAAGTAAAGGAGCGAGTATTGGCAGTGCTTTGGAGATTACAACCTTTGAGATGCCATCGCTTCCCTTGGCCTGGGTGTTAAAGTGTGATACTGCAGCCGACACATCCGACTCCGTGATAGCCCTGAAGATGAAGTGTTCAGGGAGGTTCAGACTCTCCAGGGTTCGCAGATACTCCTCAACAGATGGAGCTTGAGGGTCGTTTGAGATGGAGCTAAAGTGTTTGTTGAGAGCATCTGAAGAGAACCGAGCAGGTGAAGGAAATTTAGAGGTAGTAATACCAAGATTTTCAAGCTCTTTCCAGATCTCTGCAACGTCGGTCAAGGTAGACAAGCGTGAATAGTAGTAATTCAGCCTGGCTTCCTCAACCTGTTTATGAGCGTTGTCCCTTGCAATTCTATAGAAGTATAGATCCCAAGGTAAACGACTTCTGCGAAAGCGCCTGTAGAGTCTGTTCCTTTCAGTTAAAAGGTCACGAAGAGCCGCGGTAAACCACGAGTGACGTTTACGTCCAGGTGTCACAGTCTTTAATGGGGCAAGATGATTTATGGCGTTCGTGTTGTGAGCGTTAAGAATGGCAATGCATTCGTCAAGTGATGGCGTGGTGAAGGATGACCAGTCACATGCGCTAAGGAAGTCCCTTAGCTTCTCAGCACAGATTCCTTTGTAGTTTCTGTAAGAGTATGTAGCAGGTACGTGGCGTGGAATCTGTACGTCGAGTGTAGCCGTGATAAGGTCATGTCCGTTGATGAAAGGAGTGTCTGTCTTCCAGTATGAGAGCAGGCGAAGTGAGGGACTTCTCATCGATGAAGGCCCTGATGAAATTGGCGTCTTCAGATGAAGAAAGCTGATCGGCATTAAAGTCATCCATGATGACCTTCGTGGAGTAGTTGTGCATAAGTGTTGTTAGTTGTTCAATGAAATTAGATCCCTGGATAAAGCGTGAGTGAGGAGGGCGATACACAACCCCCACGAAGATGGGCGATACTCCCTTAGCTGTGATTTCACAAAAAAGATACTCCAGCTTACCTGGCTTGCCTGACCATTCGCCGTCAGATGACGAGATAACGCTGGCCGTCAATGAAAGATGAATGTAGAGGGCCACACCTCCACCGTTCCTGTTTGTGTCCCGTCTGTGCAAAGTGTAACCATCCAGTGTAGGGATGGATGATATCTTGTCACTTAGCCAGGTCTCAGTTACAGCTGAAAAAATAGAGAGAGGGAGAGAGAGAGAGAGAGAGTGAGAGAGAGAGAGAGAGAGAGAGAGAGAGAGAGAATAGCGATCAAGCGGGTACTTACATTCGCCCTCGTGCAGGTTCGCAAGGATGCATCGTGGCTAGACTGGAGTGGCGTAAAGCGGATGACCGGCAGCAACGAAGATGCCTCGTGGCCTTGAGTGTGTGGCTGGGCGCAGCGGGAAGACGAGCGGCAATCACTGCACAGCTCGTGACCGACACGCGGAGTTGACTCGCACTAGGAGTGGTACTACCCGGCGACACATCAAGAACAGGCTTCCGTTGCAGTTACAATCTTCCGGTATTCGCGCACGCAAAGTACAAGGTTTAGCGGTTTTATAAAAGCTCAACTATTCAGTTCGTCGGTTGGTAGCTAAGTTGCGTAGCGCGGAACGCGGCAGCATGGGCGGCGTGGACTTTCTCCCACTCTCTCTCGCACTCACTCTTGGCGACACACTCACACACACGCGGCTCTATCTGTGTGTGTTCGCTAGCTGGGCTTTCTGCTCTCTCACTTACCTTGCAGCTGAAATAATGTATGAAACAATACATGGATATATTTATATATTTATATATTTATAATGTATTGAGGGAGAGAGACATAACGAGTTTACGGTAGTCAACTCGTTATAATATAAATATAAATTTAATATTTATTACTTAAAATCTTGAATTCTTGAACTTTTTATTATACTCTTGCGTCTACTAAACACTTATATATGTATATATATGTATAACATACATATACAACTACTGCATAGAAACACAAAGTCTAAAATGATAAAACTTTAATCTTGCTTGCATTGAACGTAACACTATGCCTCATAATTATAAAAAATACAAATGTAAATCATTAACTCAATAATATATGATTACTGCATCACAGAATCGACTTCTCAAACAAATATTGAACAAGGTACTTTTATTAAATTATAATTTATGCATTGTATACATTGATTAAATTATAAATAGATTATACGTAGCGGATTATAACAATTATTGCATCCAAAATTAATGATAATAATAATAATTAGAATAAAAATAATATTATAATCATAATTTTAACCGTAAACAAATTTTTACACAATTTTTATTTTATTGAAATATCAATGACATTAAAATTTGCAATAAAATGCAACAAAATCATTTATATACAAGATAAATGATAATTTCAATAAATTAAAAATAATATACTTTACTAGTCAAGAGGCTGATAGAAAAATTCATTGAAGAACCTGCAACAATAAAATAAATTTCACAAAGTAAATACTTAATAGAAAAAGTTTTAAACAATAATTTTTGTTATTAGTTTAGTTTTTAGTTTTTACCGTAATATTTCTGGAACTACTCCGTCAATATCATTAAAATTTGACGTGCATGTATATTTTTGGATTCTGAATTCGGGAAAAACATTTATTTTTTATTTTTCTAACTATTTTTTTTATTGCCAATTTTTGATTTTGGAAAAACACTATTTTGCGTTTTTTCAATCATTCCATCGTTACAAACAATTCAGCTAATATGCATTTGAAAGAGAATAAAATTACCTACTTTTCCCCGTTTGGTCCTCGGGATCGACCGCTTTGTTCGGCAGATAAAATGAAAAAGGTATTTTTTTTTAATTCATATCTCTGAAGCTAAACATCATAACCTCACGAAAAAATCATGTCGATGTATCACGTGTCAAACTATACCCCATTAAAATTTCAAGTTATTTGACTATTTATTTTTTCAGTAAAAAATCGAAAACTGGAAAAATGAGTTTTTTTTTTTGTGCCTTGATTACGGAAGTAAAAAGGTTTTATTGCACTTGAGATTTTGGGAAAAAGTAGATATTTTCTGTGTCTTGGCTAAGTTCATTGCGCAGCATTCAAACCCCTATGGTTCTTAAGATATCAAAGTTTCAATTTTTTTTTGAAAATTTTTTGATTCCTTATATCTCTAAAACAATGCAGTCAAATGCTTCAAAATGTTATTTGCTGATTCACCATAAAAAAGCTATTTGCTGCTAAAATTTTAAACGATTTCGTGGAGCGGTTCTCAAGTAAAGAGGTAAAATGTAAAAACTGATTTTACTCAAAACTTTTTCTTCCTCTTATAGGAGTGTCGTTGCACGCCGTTAAAGTCCCTCCCTATGAATTGTCCCTATGCAACATGTTTTGAGAGTAGAAGTATACGGCACATTATATATTTGATTTTTTATAGTAAAATTATACGTAAGTTTTTTTAGATTACAATCTTATTCTCTTAATTCGATAACTTTATTTTTATAGATTTATCCTTTCATCAATCTTTTCTTTTTCGCGATTTTGAGAGATTTTGATCGGATTTTACTGATTATTATATATCTTTTGCTATAAGAAAATTGCTCCTACAGCAAAATAATTAAGCTTTGAAATATTTAAAATAGCATTCACATACTGTATTTTAAAACAATATTTTATTTATTGGAAGAATAAATTTCGTTGGAGGAAGCCATGTGCCAATGAATTGGCAGCGGTTTTTTATTCTTAATTATTTTCTTCCTTCCTTTTTTCGAAATATACATATTGTTGATTTTTGTCGTGAATAGCTAATCTTTTTATAACATGCGAAATTTCGTGTAAACAATATTCTAATAATCTGTGCATAGCATCCGGAGGAGTTAAAAATGTTGTATGAAGATATTGATTGATTTCATCATATTTAAATTCGTCTTTTTCCATACTAGAAGTTTGATTTAGATTGTTATTATCTTCTTCAAAATTAATATCTGCTATACAAATTTCAAGAAAAGAACAATTATGACCTTTATAACAATATTTTATTATTAAATACATTATTATTTAATAAATGATTAGTTAATACATTGGACAGTTGGACATACTTCTTTATTAATATTAAAGTTAAACTTTAATAATAAAAGAGGATTATAAGGTACAACAAATCAATTATCGGCTGTTTTTTAAAAATTTCTTATTAAATTATCTACTTTTTCAGGAGTATCAAATTTATAATTTTTGTCTGAGTATAATATAATATGCATATTAGGTAGACCGTGTTTTTGAAATTTGATAACGTAAGTATAGGCAATACAATACTTTAGCTACAATATCTGGTCAATCAATTAAATTTTAATAAATGTGTAAATTTTTTGTAATTTCTATATAATTCAACATGTCATCGTCAAAAATAGAGCAGGTTTTCCATAACGATTAATCTCTGACATGGAATCAATATAATTTTAATATTAATGCCTAGGACTTTCAGTGAAATTTGATGCTAAAATAAACATTTTCTGATTTTTATATATTTAGCATCTTCTTTTTTGTGCAAATAATTCATCACACCTTTACAGCAATCGCTTCGTAAACTATTTTGATTTTTTCTCATAAAATATAATCTGGAGCTTTCTATTTTAACAAACGCATCTATTATTGCCTCTTAGGATACCTTGCTTAAATTAAGATATGGATCAAATCCATTTCTTACACTAAGTCTATAATTATAAAACTGCATATTAGAAATATTATTTTTACAAAATTTACATTTTTTAAAAGACATATATCTATAACTACCATTTGGATATATGAGTGGATATGTCATTGGATTCAATTACCTTGGCATTTTTTTTATTTTTTAGTTTGGCCTTGCAAATTTTGGGCCTTGAAAATTTTATAGTTTTTTCATATTTTATTATTGGATCTTACAAGGTTTTGGTCGTAAAAATTTGGGCGTTAGAAATTCATAGTTCTTTCATATTTTTTATTTCATATTTAAATTTTTGGTCGTATGATAATGTGTTCTTAACAGACTCTCTATATTTCTTAATTTTATTAGAATTAAAGTAACCTTTTTGTTTTTTTTATCTCATTTAAACCTCTTTTACAGCGTGTTTACTTGTGTAACAATATCGACTTAAGGATAACGAATTAAGACCCGTCTCACAGATCGTCGAAGCGAACTGCGCCCCTCCACTGAAACCCATAAAGTAGTCAAAGTAACAACAAGTTTGTAGCACAAGTGTTTATATATATATTGGTAATGTTTTGAAATAAATATAAGAATAATATAGCAATAATTTACTTGCACTGCACGATCATCAGCATGACCGCTGATATATTTTGACAAATGTTATTGTGTCCAATCAATATGCCTGATATTTGACAACATTAAAAGTTATTTCTTTTTAAAACAATCATTTTGAGGGACGTCCAGCGCGCGCTCTGCGGCGTGGCTCAGCAGTTCTCGACTGAATCCCGTTGGTGCAAGACGTCAGCGAAAGAGAGAGAGAAGCACGCGCGTAAGAGTTCTAGTGAACACGAGTGAGAAAGAGAGAGTGAGAAGCAACAGCAGCAAGACGATCTGGACAGCCGCCCTAAGGAAGAAGTCCATCCTCGAAGACAGCCATCCAGTCATCCGCAACTGCAGCCTAGTAAGGTCTTCTCTTGTCCAGCCGCCCTCCTTCGTCGAGCTAGCACGCGAGAAAGAAAACCAGCCCGAGAGGAAAGCTGCCAGTTTGGACAACCGGGAGAAAGAGCAAGAGTAAGAGAGAGAGAGAGAGAGAGAGAGAGAGAGAGAGAGAGAGAGAGAGAGAGAGAGAGAGAGAGAGAGAGAGAGAGAGAGAGAGAGAGAGAGAGAGAGAGAGAGAGAGAGAGAGAGAGAGAGAGAGAGAGAGAGAGAGAGAGAGATTAGATTAATTGGTTTTATTTTGCGTATAATGTGTTGTCCGATCAATTATGTACAGCAAGAGTAGTAAGAGTACAGGCATAATAATAGTATAAGATGTCTGTTGTAGTAGATGTGTAGTGTGATGATAAGGTGAGAGTGAGTTAAGCGAGAGTGTGTGAGTGTGTGCGTGTGCGTGAGTGTGAACATGATGTTCATGTGTTTTCGAGTTCGAAGAAGCGAAGTTCGAAGTGCTCTTTAGCTAGTTTCTTGAAACCTGAGATAGAAGCAGTATTACGAATGTGTGATGGTAGGTTGTTCCATAGGTATGAGGTGCTGATATGAAACGAGTTCCTCAGCGTCTCCGTCGCGAAGGTAGGAATATCCAGAGGTGTCACCTCCCCCCTAACAGGCCGGAGTGTTACGCGGAATTCGAAGTATGCCAGTATATATGATGGTACGGCTGTGTTAAACATCTTTCGTAAGAAACAAGCATTGAAATACTTCCCGCGTCCTGCAGTGGTTAGCCACTGCAGCTCCCGCCTGTACGGGGAGATGCGCTCATCTCTCCTTATACCGTAGATGTAACGAATTCCTGTATTCACGAGCCTCTGTAGTTTTAAGTCGAGTTCCTGCGTCAGGTCACAGTATACAAGAGAGCAATAGTCAATAAGGGGAAACAGGAGCGCTTGCACTAACAAGGAAAGGTACCCAACCCGAACTCACCGATTTTGATGATTTTCATATATGTTGTAGAACATAAAAAAATAAGAGACACGTATTTTTTTTTATCGGCTAATTTTCACTTTTAAGGGGTAAAAACCTCCCCTAAAGTTAACCCCTAAAAAGCGTTTTTTTTAAATATCTCGGCTTAAAATTAATATTTTTCAATGAAACAAATTGGAGGTTATTTCTTACAAAAAGAGCAAGTATTTCATGGTGATTTGAAGAGTAAGCGTAGCATCCCCTATTTTTTAGGGGTTGAAAACATATATTTTTTGGCATAATTTTATAATAAAAATGTTTAAACCGACTAAAAAAAATTGGAAAAAATGTTTAAACATCCTTAATAACAAAATTTAGTTGACGTCTTTCGGTGTTTTCATAAATATTACCCCTAAGGGGGTAAACCACCCCTAACACAAAATAACTGTAAATATGTAATTCAATACATAATATTTCGTAGAAAGTTTGTATATAGAGGTTTTCGAGGTCGCTGATTACAAATCTGTTATCAGATTTTGAAAATTCAAAATGGCGGATCCAATATGGCGGACGGAAATATCGAAAAAAAATTTTATATAATAAAAAAGTTTTAAACGACTAAAAAATTTGGAAAAAATTTGTAAACATCTATAATAAACAAATTAAGTTTTTCGGTTTTTTCATAGATACTTCCCCTTAGGGGGGTAAACCACCCCTAACACAAAATAGCTATAAGTATACTTCAATCCATAATATTTTGTAGAAGGTTTGTATATAGGGGTTTTCGAGATCGCTCTTTACAAATCTGATATCAGATTTTAAAAATACAAAATGGCAAAACCAATGTGGTGGACGAAAATGTCGAAAAAAAATTTTAACTTTCAAAAAAACTTGTTTACAAATGTGTGATCTTTGTAGCCTGTACATGTGAACTAAAGAGCCTTAAACCCTAAACCCCTAAAGAACAAATAGGCTAAATGGTTGTGCTTTTTAACCAAACCACCTCAAATTCCTAAATTTGTAAACAAGAAAATTCTGTGTGTGAAGCAGTTTTATAATTTCCGTAGAAATTGTTATCAGAATGTTATTGAAATTCATTTATTGTACATTCAACTTATAATGTATTTTTGTTTATAATATTAGAGTTTAATAATAATCTACAATCTTTTATCTTTTGCCATAGTGCATTTTTTGTATTGAGCATAAAATATATTATTTTACGATGTTTTTACAATAATGGTAGTCCTCATAAAAGTGTTTAAAGCACAATGCTTTTTTGCACCAACCACATCGTACAATTGCAATGTTTGTGCACCCTTCTATTTCACAATGTGTTGCACAAGACTTTCCAAAACTGAAATCTATAGGATTATCAAATTTATCTGGTTTTTCATTGACGTAACCGCTTTTATACCAGGAATATTTAAACAAATCTATATATCTCGGTGAAGACAGTTGGTTGTGAACCAATGATTGAAGTTTAATTATATTATTTCTCACATGTAAATTCATATCATGATCCATTAACATTACATTATCAGAAAATGTTCGGACAAAGTTTTTCCAAATACGGAATCCATAGACATCAAGTGGTTGTATTTTTCCTGTGGTTCCAGTTGGAATTTTTTTATGTTAATAATTTTATTTTGTGGCATTGTTTCTTCTATAACTTTGTCACAATGACCACTCCAAGAATCAAGTAATAGTATTGAGTGATGGCCTACATAGGGATAAAATATTTTTTCCAACCAGATTTTGAAGTGATCTGCAATTAAACGACTTACTAATTAACTGATCAACGATATTACAATGTAAAAATTGTTATTAGTTCCCTTACTTGTTGTTAATTTTCCAGATTTGGATGCTTCTACGTACACGTTTTCTGGTCTAAATATATTTTGTTCTACAATAGGGCCAAACTTGCCACTTGGTTCCTTTAAAACAAGAAATAGCGGTGACAACAGTTGTCCAGTAGCTGATATTAGTGGCTGTATAGTATAACTATGCGTTGTTGCTGAAATTGACTGTACCAGACATTGCACTTGCTTTTCTCCTTCTACTGCTAATGTTCTTCCAGAATGCATTTCTAGCTGAAATCCGCTCTGATCTGTATTATACAAATTTTCGAGTCCAATCCTTGGTATACACGATTTAACGTCATCGATAAATGCTTCAGCTTTAGCCGTAAGTTCTGCACTACTTTCTAGTGTTTTTCTTGTTATGAACTTATATATTTTCCTAGAAACTATTCGGTGTGCTTGCTTAAATTTGAGTAACCAATGTTTAGAAGCTTTGAATCTAATATCATCAAAACCAATTTCTTTTTTAGCTTGTAAGGCCCATCGAATTATATCTTCATCATGGATAATTGAACCACTGTCGAGAGCTGCTTGAAAATTATCCAGGGTATACTGACAAATTTGTGCTACTTTTTCTCTATACGTGCCACCTTTATTAATTGAATGAGCCCAACGACGTAGCTGACTAATAGATGATACTTTTTTGAATCTGTTTTGCACTGTTTTGAGACTTAAATTTTGCTTCGTTTTGCTACTTCTCCAAAATTCTACAGCTCTTTTTTTGTATTCAAAATCTAGTTCTTCATTATCTGCTGTACATTGATTTGTTGGTGCTATATCCGGATCAGGAAAATGATGTTGCACTTCATCTTCAATTATTTCCACATTATGGTCTTTATACTCTTCTTGAAAATCCAAAGAGTCATCAGTAATCATTTCTACATCGTTGAAATCATGTGTTGCATCTATTAAAATTTCTTTTATTTTTTCGGCCAACTCTGTTTCGTGATAATTCGTGACACTATCTGGTATGTTTAACGCTTGAAAGTATGCTAATAATAAGTTTAGAACGTTTAACGGATTAATTTTCATTTTTCAATCTAAAATGAAAACAAGCGGTAAAATTTATACAAGCTGTGTTTTTGCATGTAAGGCACGACTGCTACATTTCTACCAGAATAAAACGAGTGAATGTAAATTGAATCAAATCATTAATTTATGCATTGGAGAAGAATTCTCGTTCAACTTTGTGATGTTTGGAAAACTCTATTTTTGGTTTTATTCAACTTTTATTCACTTTGAAATTGAATAATGTAAATCTATATAAAATCACTAAAGAAAATTTTCTACAACTGTATGATACCACTGACAAACAAAAAGACGTACTATTCGTACTTTCCAGCATTGAACTAGAATACCCACAAAACTCACTCACTGCCTAAAAAATAACACAGGCAGCTGAGGTAAACACTCGATGAAAACAATCTAAAAAAAGAACATACTGATTCGCACATATTGTCAACAAGTTTTATGAGTGAAAGACATTTATCTGTGGAATTATCATTGAATGTACGATAACATTCATTAAACTAATGAATGCATATTAAATTCCCTTTCAATAACAACGTGTTCTTTAATTGCAAATGAAGTTCGAGTATTAATATTCTTTTATGTATTTTTACCAATAACAAAAATTATCATAGCAATATAATAATAATAATAAGAAGAAGAAGAATAAGCATAATTGCAAGAGCAATAATAACAGTAATACTGATAATAGCAAAGATAATGAAAAATAATAATAATAATTAGAATAATATTTATTATTAAATTTAGATTTTTTGATAAATTCATTAAATCGTAGCAAATAGTATTATTATGGAATTCCAGACTGTAAATATTTTACTGTAGATACAATAATCATTACTTCGAGAATTCATCTAAAAAACTTTCGGCTTACGAAATAATTGTAACAATGAAAAACTCCCAAGTTTGACAACATTAAATTTTATTACAAAACGCAAAAGAGTTTGATAAACTAATTTTATTAACCTATGTTTTTTCATTTGCAAAAAAGTGTGGACTTTTTGAATTTATAAAGTTATATAATTATGCAATTTATGAAATACTTGATAATTTATGAAATTACTTTTGAAATTATGCTAATTTATAAAAGCAGAAAAATAAATAATCTTTGATTGAAACATAAAACGAGACGTTATTTGTTACATACAAAATGATAGAATAAAATATCGGTAATATGTCTATACTCGTGTCTACGGTAAAGCATAGGCCTTCGGCTTGTCTGGAGGTTAGGGGTTTGGAGTCGTTTGGTTAAAATGCACAACCATTTAGCCTATTTGTTCTTTAGGGGTTTAGGGTTTAAGGCTCTTTAGTTCACATGTACAGGCTACAAAGATCACACATTTGTAAACAAGTTTTTTTGAAAGTTAAAATTTTTGTTCGATATTTCCGTCCACCATATTGGATCCGCCATTTTGAATTTTCAAAATCTGATAACAGATTTGTAATCAGCGACCTCGAAAACCTCTATATACAAACCTTCTACAAAATATTATGGATTGAAGTATACTTATAGTTATTTTGTGTTAGGGGTGGTTTACCCCCCTAAGGGGAATTATCTATGAAAAAACCGAAAAACTTAATTTGTTTATTATAGATGTTTACAAATTTTTTCCAAATTTTTTAGTCGTTTAAAACTTTTTTATTATATAAAATTTTTTTTCGATATTTCCGTCCGCCATATTGGATCCGCCATTTTGAATTTTCAAAATCTGATAACAGATTTGTAATCAGCGACCTCGAAAACCTCTATATACAAACTTTCTACGAAATATTATGTATTGAATTACATATTTACAGTTATTTTGTGTTAGGGGTGGTTTACCCCCTTAGGGGTAATATTTATGAAAACACCGAAAGACGTCAACTAAATTTTGTTATTAAGGATGTTTAAACATTTTTTCCAATTTTTTTTAGTCGGTTTAAACATTTTTATTATAAAATTATGCCAAAAAATATATGTTTTCAACCCCTAAAAAATAGGGGATGCTACCCTTACTCTTCAAATCACCATGAAATACTTGCTCTTTTTGTAAGAAATAACCTCCAATTTGTTTCATTGAAAAATATTAATTTTAAGCCGAGATATTTAAAAAAAACGCTTTTTGGGGGTTAACTTTAGGGGAGGTTTTTACCCCTTAAAAGTGAAAATTAGCCGATAAAAAAAAATACGTGTCTCTTATTTTTTTATGTTCTACAACATATATGAAAATCATCAAAATCGGTGAGTTCGGGTTGGGTACCTTTCCTTATAAGTGCTTGCGCAACCTGAGATTGGTACTCTTTCTGAAAAAGTAAAGCCTGTACATTAGTGAGTGAGCACGCCAATCCCAGATTACGCACGGAAGATTCAAAGCTGACCTGGACACCCCCAATGATAATATAGGTGTTAGCTGTTGAGGGTAAGGCGTTTATGTAGTAGGGAGAGCCCAGGACAATTGCTTTGGTTTTAGCAACATTAAGTTTTAGCTTGTTCTGTGCAGCCCAGCCCATTATCCTCTCGGCATTAGCACTCATCTTGTTTGATAAAGAATCGAGCTCCTCAAGGTGGCATTGACTGTAAATTTGCAAGTCGTGCGCATAGATGAGATGGGAAACATCGATATCAAGGCAGAAACCGATGTCGTTGATATACAATGCGAACAGCAAGGGACCCAGAACGGATCCCTGCGGGACGCCGAGGAGAAGAACGCTCATTATTGTCACCAACGACGGCCTGCTCTCTCCCAGAGAGGTAGGAGGCAAACCAGCGAATGACTTGCTTTGAGAAGCCGAAAGTGGATAGCTTTCTCAGGAGCCTGACGTGACACACAGTGTCAAACGCCTGGCTAAAGTCGAAGAGAAGGAGTAGTGTTACTTTCTTTTTGTTTAACCCGATCCTGGCATCATCAGTTAGCTTAATTAGGCCAGACTGAGTGCTGTGACCAATGCGGAAGCCTGTTTGAAGGTTGTCTAGCAATAGCCTTGATTCAAGTTATTCTGAGACTTGCTTGTGCACCAGCCACTCCAGGGCCTTGGAGAGAAAGCAGAGAAGTAAAATCGGACGGTAGTCAGTCAGGGCTGTTGGTGAACTGATTTTGTTGAGTGCGCGCACAAGTGACAATTTCTAGGCAGATGGGAAGCAGGGTACGCTCAGAAACAGGTTGAAAATGTGACTTAGTAAAGGAGCGAGAACCGGCAATGCTTTTGAGATGACAACCTGTGGGATGCCGTCACTTCCCCTGGCCTGGGTGTCAAAGTGCGATACCGCAGCCAACACGTCCGATTCCGTTATAGGGCTGAACTCGAAATGTTCCGGGAGGTCAAGACTTTCCAGGGTGAGAAGATAATCCTCAACAGCAGGAGCCAACGGATCGTTGGAGATCGCGCTGAAATGCCTATTGAGTTCATCTGTTGTAAATCGAGATGGTAAGGGGGCCTTGGTGGCAGAAATTCCAAGTTTCTCCAGCTCTTTCCAGATCTCGGCAATGTCGGTCAAGGTAGACAGGCGTGAATAGTAATAATTCAGCCAGGCTTCCTCGACTTGTTTATGGGCATAGTCTCTAGCTAATCTGTAAATGCGGAGATCTTGATCGAGCCTAGAGTCCCTGAAACGCCTGTAAAGTCTATCCCTCTCGGATACAAGGTCACGAAGAGCCGCAGTGTACCACGGGTGACGTTGTCGTCTTGGTGTTACAGTCCGCAATGGGGCGAAATGGTTAATGGCGTTAGTAAGATTAGTATTAAGTAAGGATATGCATTCGTCGAGTGATGAAGTGTTGAGAGATGACCAGTCACATTCGCTAAGAAAGTCCCTTAGCTTCTCGGCGCTGATTCCTTTAAGGTTTCTGTAGGTGTAAGTGTTAGGTACGTAGCGTGGAATCTGTACGTCGAGTGTGGCCGTGATCAGGTCATGTCCGTTGATGAAAGGAGTGTCAGTCATCCAGTGTGAGAGCAGGCGATCCTGCTCATCAATCAAGCATAGGTCAAGCCAGGTGTCAGAGTCCTGTCTGTGATGGGTTGCACCATATGGTACAGAAATAAGGGAGTTCTGATCAATGAAAGCCCTGATGAAATTTGCGTCTTCAGATGAGGAAAGCTGATCAGCATTGAAATCTCCCATGATGACCTACGTGGAGTAGTTGTGCATATGCATTGTTAGTTGTTCGATGAAGTTAGATCCCTGGATAAAGGGTGAGTGAGGAGGGCGATACACAACTCCCACGAAGATGGGCGATATTCCCTTAGATGTGATTTCACAAAAAAGATACTCTGGCTTACCCGGCTTGCCCGACAAGCCTACTCTCGATTCTTGAGACCCTTTCAGACATGGTATTTTGTGCCTGAAGGGCCTCATTCTGGATCTTCCTAATGTCATCCAGCGCCGTGAATATGTCCTTAAGGAACGTTTCGATGAACGAAACCTGTGTTCTTGCAGGCGACTGGGTTCTGGAGCCCGCAAGAGAAGGAGGTGCCGAGTTGTTCTTTTTGTGAACGCCCGTTCCAGGCGTGCCCTTGGCTGACCTATTTACTGCTGCTGCCGCTGCTGCTGTTTGAGCTCTCGTCTGCGTGGTTTTTGGTGTGACGGTGGCATATTCCTCCGCACAGACTGCGCAAGCGAGCGTTACAGTATCACTAACCATTATAGATCTGATGTTGATACAAATGGAGTGGAACTGCCGATTACACAGCTCGCAGATCTTCATTTTCCCTTTGGCAGCTTTATTACATTGAGTACACGTGAGGAGCGACTCTGCATTCTTCACACCAATTCCTCTCATTTTTTATGTTATTATTAAGTCTCTGTCGACAACTTACTGGCAGTCGATAATGTAGAGCGTGTTGTAAAGTAGTAGTAGGTGGTAGGTTATCGACTGATAATATCGACTGATAGGTAGGCTAGAGACTTAATACTCTCGAAAGCCAGATGGGGTACCAATCGAGAGAGGTGAGAATTTACCGACCTGTGATTGATGATGTTGCTGGTGGTGTTCCGTGTACCCGACAGGTGGCTCCACGTGGATCGCTCCATCGAAAAGCCGTGCGAATTTGCAGGTTAGGTTACAGCAGGTGATGTTGGAGAAAGAAATTAGCGTTGAAAGAAGTTGCAGTCTCCAGTGATTATTGTCTCACGATGAAGGTTGCAGAAAGGCGCATGCAACAAACTACTAAACAATAGGCCCGAAGGCAGCGTGCGGCAGTAATAGATCTTAGAAAAGTAAGCAGAGCAAAGCAGACTGTCGTACTCACGTGAGAGAGAGAGAGAGAGAGAGAGAGAGAGAGAGAGAGAGAGCCAGCCGTCAGCGGACTGCACCTGGGCCTGTGGCCCGCCGTCTGCTGCACGAGCGTGGCTCGTATTTGAGCGTCGCAGCGTAAGCCCTGCGTGGCTAAACTGTGCGCAGGAGGCACTACAGCCACCGTGTTGTAGGGAAGGGCTGGGCGAAATACATGTGCAATAAAACTTAACCATTGTGTGTGATCATTTTCCCCTCTCCCTAGCGTTCTCCCAAACGTGATGATCACAGTCAAATCCTACGTTTAGAAAAATCCTAGTGCATGCGAGGCTCTAGGTGTTGCGCACCTGTGTTGAGAGGCACAGCGTCGCATTGAATATATTTTGTTATTGAAAAGAAATAACTTATTATTATTATTGAAATGACTTTCCACTACCTGGTATCTCGGACCTCTCATACTATAAGAATACATCAATATATAAAATCATATCTTTATTTGTGATCTGCTGTCAACATTCAGACAGATCAGAAAATGATCATTACTCTTTTCTTTATTACTCTTTTTTTATTACTATTAATATTTATTATAACTCTTCTTAAAAACTAAAATCTTCTACGCGCACAAAACTAAGAAGAGTCGTGACCGTTTCAAGAGAACGGGCGTAAGTAAGAGAGAGAGAGAGAGAGAGAGAGAGAGAGAGAGAGAGAGAGAAAGAGAGAGAGAGATGGGCTGTTCGCTGACACTAATGCCGACGTAATAGCTGTAACTGAAACCTGGCTTGACGATAAGATGATATTCATCCTTTCTCTGGATATTTATACATTATACAGACGTTACAGAAACAGAAACTGTGAAGGTGTGGCCCTTTACATTCATCACTCATAGATTACTAGGGTAATATCGTCCTCTGACGGCGTCTGGTTGGGCAAACCGGAGTATCTCTTCTGTGAGATATCTGCAAAGAGAATGTCTCCCATTACTGTGGGTGTTGTGTATGGTCCTCCACACTCTCCTTTTATCCGAGGGAGCTTATCCATGAAACAGCCATCCACGCACATGATCAACTACTACACGGTGGTCATCGTAGGAGATTCTAACTGAACTGACCAACTTTCCTTGTCTGAAGATTCCAAATTCATTAAGGCATTCATCGAGAAAAACTCTTTTCTGTCGGTTCCTTATAGCTCGACACACCATAAATAGGACTCTGACACCTGGCTTGACCTCTTTCTAATAGATGAGTAAGAATCGCCTGCGATCGCGTTAGAAAACTGATATCCCCCCACAATGCATCCAGAACATACTCTTACAGAAATGACAAAGGGATCTGTGCTGAGTAGCTGAGGAACTTTCTGAGCACATGTGACTGGTCATCTTTCGCTGCCTCATCACTTAAAGGTTGCATTCCCATTCTAAACGCTAATCTTACGAACGTCATAAATTATCTCACTCCATTACGTACCGTGACCCCATGGACTAAAGCGTCACCCTTGATTCACCACGGCTCTTTGTGATCTTGCGACTGAACGGAACAGACTATACAGGTGGTTCCGCAGAACTCGTCTACCCTGAGATCTATATTTTTATAGACTTGCTAGAACAATGCTTATAGACAGTTTGAGGAGGCTAGGCTGAATTATTATAATTCACGACTGTCAACCCTTGAAGATGTCGGTGAGATCTGGAGAGAGCTAGAGAATCTCGGAAATACCACCAAAAGAGAAAACATCCTATCTTGCTTCTCCTTGGAGGATATAAACATCTATTTCAGTGGAATTTCCAACCATCCGCAGGTTCCTCCTGTTGACCATTTTCTGCGGACCCTTAAAAGTTTTGAATACTTCAAACATTGCAATTTTAGGGAGATAACGGAATCGGAGGTGTCGGATGCAGTATCTCACTTCGACTCCCAGGCCAAGGGCAGTGATGGCATCCTACCGGTTGTCATTACCAAAGCATTGCCAGTACTCTATTCCTTACTTTGTCGCATCTTTTAACCTCTCTTCGAACGAGTCACGCTTCACGAGTCCTTTCAGCCTGAAAAAAGTTGCTTGTGCGTGCAGTTAACAAAGTCAGCTCTACAACATCTTTGACGGATTACTGTACGATTTCCCTTCTCTGTTTCTTGTCCAAGGCGCTGAAGTGGCTGGTGCACAGACAGCTCTCTAGATATTTCGAGTCAAGACTTCTGCTCGATGATCTGCAGACTGGTTTTCACACCGGCCACAGCACTCAGTCGGGCTTAATTAAGTTAACTGATGGTGCCAGGCTTAGCATTAACCAAAAGAAGGTTACTTTTCTTTTTTCTCTTTGACTCCAGCGAAGCGTTCGATACAGTATATCATGCCAAGCTCCTAAGGAAGCTATCTTTCTTCGGCTTTTTTAAGCTAGTTATCCGCTGGCTTCCTCTTACCTTACGTGCGACGTTGTAAACGTTGCAGCCGCGTCGATACGAGAAATCTCGATCGATGCGACAAAGCCCCAACTTGAGACGGTGGCCCCACCTGGTAGGTAAGAAAACAGGAACGGATAACTTGCCGATATCGGCAAGTTACCGACCATGTGGCGCTAGCGTCGACTCTGTAATGATCTACCTGAGCGCAGGTAGATGGCGTGCATGTATAAAGCATTGGAGAGAGGGATAGCCCCGGGCATATAAAGAGCTCCGCTGCGCTGACGGAGTCATTCGCACTCTGATGCATCAACCAGGCCGATAGAATGAACTGCTGATCTCATCTACCGAGCAATCGTCCGGATACTTAGTATGCAACGAGCACAGCGCTCTCGAAAGGTTATCTGGGGGATTATCCCTCTCTCCAAATAGAATATCAGTTTGCAATCTTCTGTACATTATGCACAAATACATATATTATTCTCTTTTCTAATTAAAGTCTTTTCAACCTTATTTCATCCACTTCCCACCCCTTTGTCGTACTCTTTCATGGATATGATGTGCGGATTGCGAACGAATCAGGCGCCAGTTAGAAGCGCGGGCCCGACGGGCTCGAGGAAAGAGTGAGCACGAGAATGAGCGGGAAATGCGCCAGTTCTCTTCCGACTGTCAACGGAGCTTGTCGACGTGCGAAAGAGATAACGTGTTCTCCTTTGTTTGAATGTGCGCGATTGTGTCGCGTGTGTTACAGGTTCGGTGTTGGCTCTTGAAAGTGCCGACGCCTAGAATGAACCAGCGGACCATCCTGATATACGACAATCCGCCGAAGAAAGAAGCCGGCAAGTTGAACTAATGAAACATGTAAAATTTTTGACGTGGATACTCGATATATTATGTAAAAATAGACAAGTGTAAAAGTTTTTACTTATGTCTTTCATATAGTTGTTCGATGATGAACTCTACAGTTTTGTCGGCCAAATTTGCAGATAGGTATTTCTATGAGAATATGAACTACAATACTTGAGATATAGACAACTCGGTATATTGTTTTGACATGTTGAAAGAAATAACCATGTGAAATTTCAGCTCTCTAGGTATGATATTTTTTAATTGAGAGCAAAACCAAATTCTCAATGATTATATGATTACCTGTTTTACAATTTTCTTTTTGCTCTCATTTAAAAACTATTATACCTAGAGGACTGAACTTTTGCATTTTAATTTGTATTTGTATGTTGAAACAATATATTGAGTTAAATTCATTCTAGCTGATATGAATTTAATTTTCATGTATAGACCTATCTGTATATTTTAAGGCCAAAACCATAGGGTTAAAGATCGAAAGCCGAACTAAGACAGTTAAGTAAGAATTGACATGGCAGTTTGTTTTTAAATAATTTAACAAGTCTCTACGCGGAAAAACAGACATTGAACTTCAATATCGTCGATTTAGTATGGTAATGACAGATTTGAACGTTGACAGTAACTAGCTCACGTACTGATGAGATGAAAATATCTGTGCAATTCACTTTTCAGACCTCATTATTGGTAACTCTGGGGATATTGATGATACTTTTTTATAATTAACACTTAATTAACAATAATTGAGTCAGTGTATCTTATATTATTTTTAACATTGACTGAAAATGTGAGAACTGTGTGTGGTGTATCTACTATTCTGCTGTATAGCATAGCAGATAACATATCGATGCCTGAGAGAAACAACCCTGTATTCTTCGAGTCGCTTCATATATACATAATATAAATTTATCACTGATACACCTTTGAATAATATTATAACAAATATAATAAGCTACGATTCCAAATAGTTACCAAAAAATAGCCTTTATTGCGCTCCGGGTAATTTATTACCTGGTCGAACAAGCATTATTCTTTCCGGCAACACTGAACAGCATAGCCCGAGATCTTGAATTAAAAAAAAATTGTCAAAAATGACCGTCCCTTTAAAAAATGCGAGCTATTTAAAATAGGATGAAATTCTTCAAAAATGACGAGAAATGAGAATTTTTAATTTTTCGTCGGATTTTCTCAATTTAGACGATTGTTACTTTATTTTAAATTGTTCGTAGTCGTCGTACCCTATTTTAAATTGTCTTTGAAGAATTTCATCCTATATCAAATAGCTCGCATTTTTTATAGGGACGGTAATTGTCATTGTGGCTTATTATATTTGTTATAATATTATTCAAAGGTGTATCAGTGATACATGTATATTATGTATCCTCGCGAATTAAAAGTAGGTCGCACATCCAAATCCTACAAACCATAAAAAAAGCAAAAAAGCAAGGTTATGTTATGTATCCGCAACACTTGCAGACGACTTCTAGCAGATCTGGCTTTTAGAATTCATGTCATTATAGATGGGATTATTACCGATATGTTGAGACTGGAATCTACCCAGTTCATACAAATCTTGCATATTTCTGGAAATATTATCGTCAACATCTCTACCAGGGATTCTTTATTTAATTAACCGAACCGATATCCTTAAACTTATATTTAGGACTCCGAATTTTTTCAGAGTTTTCCACCGCGTGAATTGCGAGAAATTGTGATTTATGAAATGCTGCAGGCTTGTCACTACAAAATTTAAGAAAAGAAATACTCGGCCCAGATTCGTTGGTCTCGGATCGGATCCCAAGATTCGTCGTGCTCGAAGCGGCTTGCAAGATTCGTCGTATTCGAAGCGGCTTGCCAGATTCGTCGTACTCGAAGCGGCTTGTCAGATTCGTCGTACTCGAAGCGACTCCCAGAATACGCGGTTGTAAGGAAGCCATGTAGGTAATAGTAATTTTTAGAGTTTGTGTAAACACATTTAGAAAGTGTGTTTTTATTCAAGTCGAAAAGGAGTGTTTTTGTAATATGTCCGTACGGACAGATGTATGTGTGTGACAATGTGTGCGTGTTCGTTTGTAGACGCCTATATCTCAGCTTTTACTCATCAGTGGATTTTAATCCACCAAGTCTTATTTTCTGTGTTTTTACTGTAGCATAATGGAAAAATAGTTCGTTTTGCTTTCTCAAAAAGAATGCTTCGTAACAGTGCAAATTATCGAATCAAAGATTTTGATAAATTTTGATATTTTTGAGGTTCCTGAGTCGGAAAAATACGTTTTAAGAAAATGTACGTATCTGTTTACTAATTTTTGTCCTCATTAAAACTCTAGAACGAATTGATATAATAAGCTAAAATTTTGCATGCTATTTGCTATGTCTCAACTTAAAACTGATTAAATTTTGGACTTAAATGACTGACTTGTTTTGATTTTTTATAATTAACTTTTTGCTAATTCAGTTAGCAACGGTTTTTACATTTTGTTAACGCGTTTACGTGTATAAAAATACATTTTTTATTTTACAGATATGAGTTTTTTCTAATAAAGTTATTAAAAAAGTTGATTGAAGTAAATTATCTGATATATTCCGTCTGATAATAATCGCGCGATTAATCGTGTTAATTTATCTAACTTTTTACGACGCGATTAGTCGCACGATTGCGCGATGCATCAAAATAAATTTTTTAATAAAATAAAATTGTTTTAAATGCAAAATTTTCAAGCGGGGTGGCCAGTATAAGTGTTATCATCTAGATTTAAACACCTAAATTGGCCACCCCGCTTAATAATTTCGTATTTCAAACAATTTTATTTTACTAAATAATTTATTTTAGATGAATCGTGCGATTCGTCACGCAATTAATCGTGCGACTAATCGCGTCAAAAAAAGTTCGATAAATCAACGTGATTAATCCCGCGGTTAATCGCGCAAATAATCGCACGACTAATTGCACGATTTTTTTCAGTAGGGGGAGAATTCGTATTATTGTTTATTTTGGGAAAAAATCGTTTATTTTAGGTTTATACGTAAAAATTTTAGGACAATAGGACAGTAAAACAAAGTTTCTCAAATTGACAGGCTCAATAAATATAGCATTAAATATCACAAAATATTTTTTTAACACTCCTTGCGCGATACGCGGTTTTTCGGGCTCGTATTCTGTACGCGAAACACAATTTTTTATCTAGTGCGTAAAATAAATAATATGCACGAGACATTTCGTTGCTATATATTGAAGTGTTGTTTTAATACTGTCCTCAATTAATCTTTTCTTAAAATATATTAGAAATATTTTGGTTATACATTTTGATTAAGTTAGAATGAAATATATCGATAAAATATTACGAAACATTTTTATAATCTTTTTAAGTTAACTTTTACTTAGTCTTGCATATTACAACTTTTTTTTACATACTCCTTAAAAATTTAAACCGATAATCTAAATTTTTTTAAATATACTGACCCCTTCAAAAGAAAATGATCTTGGCTCTATCGGTCTTCCTGAGGCAATTTGTACGTAAGGAAGAAAAGAAAAAAACAGTTTTTCTTTATTCTTTCTTCGATGTTTCGGTGGACAATGCCACCCTCATCAGGAAACTGTTTATTTCATATTAATATTATGTACATTAAATCACGGTATTAAAAACAATAGTGAGTAATTAAGAATACACTTACAGAGTTAGTGGTCGATCGTCGGTATTTACATCTATATCTCCTCTCCAAAGAGAGGAGATAGAGATGTAACTCTCTTAGCTGTTCAGTCCCGAATTTCATGACTACCGATACCAAAATGTGTAAAACCACTTATTAGCCATAATATCATATTTATTTTCTACATAACTTCTAGTAGAAGGTTAGTCCCATTCTAAAACTTTACAGCTACTTTTTTACTATAAAAAGGTATCTTTTTACTCTATTGAGGTTGTCGAAGTCCGGATCAAACATTCAGATTTTTATATTTTAAGGTTTTAAATGCTAATAAGGTAGCCTTAACATACATATGGGGCTTTAAAAGTATTTTTATTAAAAAATTCAGAAAATTTCACAAAATAAATATCTGGATAGTTTTAGTTAAAAATGCATTCCTTGTAAGCTACAAATCATTGAAAATAGGCAAAAAATGCAAAAATTGCAAAAATTGCTTAAAACCTTAACTTTGACCAGCTAGAACTCGAAGCCAAATAAAGGAATCGAGCTGAAAATTTTTTTAGGAGTTAGGTACAACATAGAGAACACACATACGCGACGTTACGCTTGGTAAGTCTAGCAGCATCATCAAGTCGCTTTGCTTATTTAACATTATTTTAATGTGTTTTCTCACTCAAATGAGTGATTTTTCACAGCGGGAAGGATCCTCTATCTGGCTCGCACGCTAGCGCTGGAAAACCACGACTTTTTCGTGCGTTTTAATGAGCCTAGAGGAGTTCTTTTCGCAAGCTGGAGACAACATAACCTCATCTGTCAACCACTATACAATTGCTGCTGGCGAACATCTTCATAGCTGTTTCATCATGAGGACATAGCATCGGCTCTCAACATCGCTAAAGAGGAAAAGAAAAATCTGGTTTTTAGGAACATCAGCCCAAATTCAACCGAATGGAGGGAATGGAGGTCTTCTACAGAGATTTTTAGAGGTTAGATACAAATAGCTCTATCTTTCTCTAAAGAGCGCGAGATCAGTCGTCACCGTTGCTGCGCGTCTGATTCCAATATTCGCCATTAGGGTGCAACACCAGTGACACTGGATAAACGTTGGCACCTCTGACTGATTAGCCATGGCGTTTTTGGCGTGTTATTCAAAAATCTGCTAGAGCGGGAGTTTTAAAATTTTTTTTTCTTTTTATCAAAAATTTTGATAACTTTTCTGAGCCAAAATTAGTACAATTCCTCACATGCCAAGATGGCGCCGGGACGGAACAAGCTTCCGGACAGGTGTCGCAGTAATTTTGCATGTTGTAAGCATAAATAGCAACAACAGCAGTGTGCGTTATTTGCGATGAGGCTTATCACCATATAAATTCGTTGGCAATAATCTCATAGTTTGCTCCGAACATAGCTATCAAAACGTAACCTCAAAAATTGATGAGGAAGTTTTAAGCGAATCTGCCTCACTTTTAATAGCGCAGATTAAGCTAAAAAATCTGAAGATGTGAGAAATGACCTGTTTGCTGAAACTAGTGACAAAACTCAAGACTTACAAGAGTCTGAATCCATCAAAGAAAATGATATTGAACTTTTAAGAATTGAAAATATGCTGTTGAAAAGGTTACTTCTTAAAGAAAAATTGGAAAATATCAAGAGTGGGACTGACGTTAAGTTATGCACGTACTCAGATACTATTAAGTACTCAAAGCAACTCAGAAAATAGTTTTTAAAATATCTGTCAAGAAAAGCAATAACAGCAACATCGATGTCATGAAGCGGTAATTGAATGTCTCACGGCCGAAAAAAACATTCAAACAAAAAACATATACGTTAACAAAAATGATGAAGTTATTATAAGCTGCCTTAATGATAACAGTGCTGAATTAACGGAGACAGTACTGAGAGAAAAACTAGATGACGAATGTAACATAACAAAGAATGAATTAAATAATCCGAAGATCAAAATAGTAGGTATCGACAATTATATGAACATGCAAACCAAAGAAATTGAGAAGGATATTAATGAAAGAAATTTCAGTAACTTTGAAAAGAATGGAGAAGTCCAGCATATTTACAAGAACAAGCACAACAACTTAGGCACTGTTTTGATGGAAGTCCCAGCTGAGATCTACAAGCACATAAGAGAAAATAGCAACAAAATTTTCGTGGGTATCAACATTGTAAAGTCTACGACTTAGTAAACATCTGCCCATGCTTCAAGTGCGGGAGATTCGGACACAATGCTCAGAAATGCAGAAATGATACCTTGTGTTTAAAATGTTCTGAAACCCATAAAACGAGTGATTGTGATAAGGACAGTGCAAAGTGCATAAACTGTTACTATAGTAATACGAGATATAAATCAAAGCTAAACACAAAACATTTCACCTATGACTCCAGCCAGTGCAGTATCTTGAAAAAAAAATTGAAAGATATATCAACTCCGTCGATTATCCCATCAAACCCATCTTACCGGCAACTGAATCAATCTATCGCAACATGGAACAGGCTCGAAGTACCTGTAGATGTTAATAATGCTACGGATAAGAAAATTCAGCAACATTAAAATAATACTACACGCAATAAATCAAAAAAAGAACCTCAGCATAACTCAAGACCACATATAAGACGTGATCAACAAGTACTATCAAGCCAACCGAAGCTGCATTCCACTGCATCAATACCAGTCAACAAAAGCGATAAAAACAATATCAAAAAATAGGTAATATGGATACTTTTGATAATTTAGATAAGTTTTAAAATGAATCAATGCAAAAAGAAAGGACATGGAGTAATATTGAAAATTTTAATAAAGTTATAAACAACAAAAAGGATACTATCCTGCATGTAAATATTCGAAGTATAAATGCAAATTTTAATAAACTAAAAATTTTAATAGAGAGTTGAGCTATCAAACCAGCGATTGTGGTATGTTCCGAAGTTTTTGAGCAAGTTAATTATAATTTATACCAACTGAATGGCTCAGATTATGATTATATAATTTACTATAACGACAGTAGGATAAATAGGAATGATGGCGTCATTGTATTTGTCAATAACAATCTAGTCCAACATACCGAAGTTATTGAAGCAGGTAGAATTAAAATAATAAATACCAGGATAACCTTAAATGATAAAAGTAGGCTTGAAATATCGGCTATCTACAGATCGCATGTGATACCAAAGACTGAGTTTATACTAGACCTTAATAAGTACTTAACTAAAAAGAGAAATGTAAAAAATCACTTAGTGATAGGTGATTTTAATATTGACTTGCTATACTGTAATCACTATAGTCAAGATTTCTTGTGCAATTTTCTTGATAAGTGATATATTCCTGGTTTTGCAGGTATTACAAAGTTGCCTATTGGGTAGATCATGTATTGACAATATTTTCATTAAGTCTCATAACATTAACACAGCCACACATAAGATTAGGCATAATATAACGGACCATTACCCGATCATAATTGCTGTAAATAAACTGAAGGAAGTAACTACAAAACCATATGTTTTCTTAAATGACAATAAATTAACAAATTATGCAATTACTAGAAACTGGAATGAAATTATTTTGATGGATGATGCAAAAAAAATACTGATAAATTTCAAATAGCGCAAAATATGAATAATTTCTTTTGTGATATAGGTAGAAATCTAAGTGCTAATATCGTTAAACCAGTAAGTACTGGACTTAAGGTGCTTGTTTTGAATCATATCTTTATTTTGTTAAAGCCAACAAGTACAGCAGAAATAATAAGTATAATCAATGCACTGAAATTGAAAAATGGTGGAGTTGATAAAATAAATGCAAAGACCTTGAAACTGCTATGTAAACACATTGGACATCTTTTTGTGCAATTAGTTTTGACCTTGAACTCAAATTTCAAGGTCATTTGAAGGTAAAAAATTTTTTTTTTTAGTAGGAACCCCTATTTTTGATAGCAGATTCGGAAATAACAGGAAATTTTACGTCCGAAACGGTATTTCAAAATTTTTTTCATGACCTTCACAAGGTCATTTCAAGGTCAAATGTTAAGAAATACTGTAATTGCTATTTAATCGCATTTTCTGATAGAATAATCGTAGTTAATGTACTTTTATGATGAATATTCAAACCCAATGTGACAATGACCATGAAAATATTTACCTTGAAAACAAAATAATCCCCTAATTTCAGCGCTACCCAGGAACAACGACGTGGACGTATTAGGATTATGTTCCCTTTGGGGTGCTTTTTTAACGTGAGTCCCCTTGCCTCTCACTGGGGTGCTTGTTTACTGTGAGTCTCCTTGCCTCTCACTAGGATGCTTGTTTAACATTCGTTAACAAATTTTTAGTGGTCAAAAGTAAATTTTGAAGTAAACATGATAATTTTAAATATCTGAGTGAATAATCTCCACTATCACGATTACCACATAAGATTAGTTCATGAGCTGAGTCCACGCCATTTTCTAATGCGTATTAACTTTTGCCAGTGGGCTTTAGGAGTTTTACAAAATGATCCAGATTTTTTCAGATTTGTTATGTTTTCTGACGAGGCTATATTTCGCAGTGATGGTCAATTAAATAGGCACAATAGTCACTACTGGTCACCTGTAAATCCCCACTGGTACAGGGCTATTGACCATAAAAACCGATGGAGTTTAACGGTGTGGTGTGGGATCATTAATGGTTACCTGATTGGGCCATATTTTTTCGGTCAAAATGTTAACCAGAATAGCTATTTGGCATTGCTCAGAGATCGACTGCCAGAGCTTGTAGAGGATGTTGACTTTTGGACGTTTCGGACGTAAAATTTCCTGTTCTTTCCGAATCTGCTATCAAAAATAGGGGTTCCTATTTAAAAAAAAAATTTGACCTTCAAATGACCTTGAAATTTGAGTTCAAGGTCAAAACTAATTGCACAAAAAGATGTCCCCGTTGATCCTGGACAACTTTCATCAGAATAATTTTTCTGTTCATGGCTTAATTTAGGAGTTATTAGACTGGTTTGATTAAAATGGCCCACTCTGTATATATATATATATATATATATATATATATATATATATATATCCGCAATTTCGAATAATATTCATTATTGCCAAATTACTATATTAGAAAATGCATATATTTCAACGTATGTTGTATAACCATACTTATGTAATTATAATAATTCTGATAGTACATATCAAGATCTAACAGAATTTGTATCTATATATATATATATATATATATATATATATATATATATATATATACACACATATATATATATATATATATATATATATATATATATATAGACACATATATATATATATATATATATAGACACACACACACACACACACACACACAAATTCTGTTAGATCTTGATATGTACTATCAGAATTATTATAATTACATAAGTATGGTTATACAACATACGTTGAAATATATGCATTTTCTAATATAGTAATTTGGCAATAATGAATATTATTCGAAATTGCGGACAATGCTATCTATTTTACGTAAGTATGTGTATAAATATGCACACACACACACACATACCCGTGTAGCGACTCAGTCGCGACGCGCCAGGCGGCGGAAGCGGCGCACGCGAAGCGCTGTGAACACACCTATACACATACGCGCCGTGCGGCGCAACGGGCAGTTCTACTCGAGCTCCACTCTAGGCAGTACCTTGAGCACACGATACTGCAGGGAAAGCAAGAGATAGACCCACGCCGACGAAATCGTCTCCTGAGCTCACGTGACGACAAGTTAGCGACACTGAAACCCGAAACTCCGGATAGCCGATACTCAGCGTCGCCGAAACTCTTTTAGCCTACGTCCCGATGCATTGCTGCTACCTCTGCCATTGTGAGCACACAGGGTTGCGGAAGTAACAATATTTTCACCAACGATTTACCAGGTCGTGCGCTCACGTCCTGGTTAATTGGAGGTTAACATCAAACCTCCGGAACCATCTTTACGCTGACATCTCACGACTCCCTTTGTCACTGTGTGCACATAGGGCAAAGGGAAAAGCGAGACGAGCGACAAGGATCCGTACAGCCGTGCGCTCACGACTCTACGAGTCCGAGGAATAACCTCAAAACACCGTAAAAACCGTTCCGACTGCAACTGAGCGCACACAGGGCGATCGAAACGCATTTGGATCGACGTAGCCGTACGCACACGACTGCGCAGTACCCGAATGAAATCCTAACCTCAAACTCTGTCACCTTTCCGTAATACCCATACCGACCCGATACACCGATACTGCAACCGTAGAATCATTATTGTACCGTAATTGTGTAGCCTTGCTAGTATATTGTTAACCGCGCTTGTTTAAACAATTCTTATTGTAACGGCGAAATATCCTTAACAATTCGCATACTTGATTTCTGTTTCAGACGGGATTTAACATCTGAACCCTCTAACTATTGTTTGTTACGAAATATACAGTACTATTATTAGTAAACTATACAAACAGACTCATTATTATCCCTTTTCCCTATCCGAATCCTGGATCCGACTGATTACCCAACATCCAGGGGAAAGTCCTATCGTTACAGAGAAAATAAAAATAAAAAAGATAGTTAAAGGGTCACGGTAACCGGAAATCAAAAAGGACAGAGCCAACTACCAAGGCCTCATGCGGATTCGCCTTTCGGTTGGTGGGCGCGCGCGCTTATTTTGCGTCATGCGGACTCCCCTTTTGCTTGTTGCGCGCGCGCGCGCTCGCCTCGCGTGTACAGTCTATTGCGGCCGTGCTCACGTTTGTTTATGTGCGAGACTCGTGTCTTGTCACTTCTCTCTTCTTTTTCTTCTTTTTCGTTTCTACCTCCTCCCATGGTTGTTCCATGAGATGAGTGGCAGAATTGCTCTGAGGACTTCCCAGGTCAACTACGATCGGTCAACCCGCAGACTTGGGGTAGTCGGTGTCTCCTTTCTTGCCATTCCTGGTCGATTGCACTGTTGCAAACCGACATCCGCCGAGCAGAGAGCTCTAAAGCAGGCTCTTGAATTGATTAGTTCATCACGGTGATCCAGTCGTGCGTTTCTGCGTTCACAACAGGTACTTCCTTCTTCGTTACAGTTAAACTCTTCTACTGCCCTATTACTATGTTTCAATCAGAGTCCAAGTGAAAAACCTATATATTCGGCTTATAAGTTTGCCCCCCGGGGGCTTCGCCACCCCAAATTCCATGGAGCCAGCGTCGATCACCGGGACTTACACCGGTTTGTAACTTGCAGCGGGACTTGACTTTGTCGCCTTACCCGCTTGGGGTAGTGTGATTGCAAACTCACTATCCATATTTGGATTATTTTCGGGGTTCCTTCCTCTAGCCTGTTTGGTCTTTAGAGCATATTGTACTTTTGCTCTATCCTCCGACACGTTAAAGAGACCTCTACGTGACGATGAGCATACTGCTATCCAGGGAACGTGCCACATATTGAGTATCAGCATCCCCGCGCGCAGGAATGTGTGTGTGTGCATATTTATACACATACTTACGTAAAATAGATAACATTGTCCGCTATTTTGAATAATATTCATTATTGCCAGTTTTACTATATTAGAAAATGCGTGTATTTCAACGTATGTTCTATAACCATATAATTATAATAATTCTGATAGATAATACATACATATATATATATATATATATAGATTCTGTTAGAATATATGTGTGTTTTTTTTCATGTGGCGTAGGCAGAGCAAGCTCTGCACAAGTGGCCCTCCGACACCCGATCCCCACAGGTACTATCATTGAAGAATACTTCTGTGGGGCCCGTTTACTAGCCTTTTTTTTTGGCTTCTCCTTTGAAGTTTGACATTTCCGTACATCCCCCGTCCACTAAGGTGATTAGGGGTTCAGGATCAAACTCGTCTTCTTCATTCTGCATCGTCCTGCCGTCTTGTTCCTTCTGCATCGTTTAGCCGTCTGCTTTCTGCCGCATCGTCTGGTCGTCTACTTCAAGCAGCATCGACCAGCCGTCCCCTAACAGACTCAACCCCGACACCTACGTTCCTCTGCATCGGGTGAGGGAATCTGGGCTCGACTCAGCTACCTATGTTCCTCAGCATCGGTCTGAGGAGCACTTAGAGGTACTTAACCCTAGCTCCTACGTTCCTCTGCATTGGGCAGGGGAGTGAGAGCTTAACTTTGTGACCTACGTTCCTCTGCATCAGTCCGAGGAGCGTTTTGTAACTATTACCTAGTGGCCTTCGTCTAGCAACAGTTTTACTTAGCTGTTTCGCCTTGTCCTTCCCTTCTATTCTCTTCATCATTTCTAATCTTCTTGAGAATGGTTCTTACGTAGTTGTTTACTGCGCACTAGCCATCCTTCGACGCTAGCATAGCTGTCATCATTGACTCAGGGGTCAGCCTAGTCTGAAAGTAACGCTTGAGTTCTTCTCGTTCCATTTTATATCGCAAACAGTTACAGAAGACATGCTCCGCATCTTCGTTTGCTTCTAAACATACTAAGCAATTTGGATTATCCTCTATTTTGAAGCGGTGTAGGTAGGTTCGGAAGCACCCATGTCCGCTCAAAAACTGCGTAAGGTAGTAATTCATTTTCCCGTGTCGTGGTATGAGGCGGTGCGTCCGTCGCCCTTTGCTACTGGAGTCCCATCGTTTTCGCCACTCAGCTAGGGTTTGTTCCTTTGCGGATTTTCAAACTTTCTTTTGAGTATTGTTACTACGTCGGCTTTCTTCGTATATATTCTTTCGTTCTGTTGCTAGTAGGTCAATAGGCGGCATACTTGAGATAACGCGCACTACATCTTCTGATACTGTTCGGTAGGCAGAAGCAACCCGCAATGTACTTTTTCTATAAACTGTTCACAGCTTTTGTGCATAGGACTTCACCAACATAGCGTCCACCCATATTGGGGCAACGTATAATATAATTGATGTAGTTACACTGGCCAGGAGTAACCTTCGACCCTGTGTTGGCCCACCTACGTTTGGCATTAGAGTCTATTTCGTGTCTGTCTACTGACAGCGTTATTCCTGCAACTGTTCTGCGTATTTTATTTACGCTATTCCCCAGTGTGTTAAGTGACGGAACCGCTTTCATTTTTGACAAAATGTCTGCATATCTCTTTCCTTCTGCAGTTTTGATGATTATAGCATCTGGTCTAGGAGGTCTTGCATGCCTCGGTCCATCATTGCTAGTCCTATTCTGGTTTGTAACGCCAGGGACACCTTTATCCTCTTTGCTTGCCCTTTTCTCCTTTTCCTTTGACTTTCTACCTCCACTAATAACTGAATATTATATATGCTCATTACGTGACAATACATAGATAAAGTGTTTAAGATTATGGACCAAAAATAGTAGCCGATCATGGAAACTTTCAATTTTTTCAACTTCATGTAACATTTTTGAGTGATTCTCGTATGTTATTTAATGATATAAATTTTTAGTTTTAAATGCATTTTTGATTTGAGAATATGTCATTAAATATGCCGGACATATGACGGACATATGACCGACAGCAAAATCCTGTGGTTCAAATGACGGACATACAAAATAAGAGAATATGCCATGTCCGACAATAAATAAATAGGCGTACATTCACTAAATAGTGACGAAATGTCCGACATGTTGATTTGGAACATGTGACAATAAACAAAAGCTGAAAAAATTTAAATATAATTTATTGCAAAGTTTTTATATAGACATTAACATCGCAAATTTGAATTTTTATTAATAAATAAATTAATAAATAAATTCCTTTTTTACCATATTGTGCAAAAATGTCTGTTACGAGATTTTTGGATATATGTCCAATAGCACAATATCGTGGGACAATGTCTGTCATATTTTTTTTGCATATAACCATATATCCAATTTTTTTAAAAATTTAATGATAAATTCAGTACAAAATTTTTATTAAAAAATTATTCAAAATATAAATGCGATTCCACGTGCTAGCATGCTTACGGAATTCTTGGAAGGACCGACATGCATGTGTTGTTATTTTTCGTTGGACATGTGACCGACTTGTGACGGACATTTTACTGACATTTTTCTTACTTTGATCACGCTACAAGACTCGGTGCTACCATGCGGATAGTAGTGCGGAGAATAGGGGTTCATGACTTATAATATTGTTTTTTTATTCTTTAATTTAGTTAAAGTTTTAATAACGATTAATTGTTGAGACATTAGCCTTCATTTTCCGCACTACTATCCGCAAAGTAGTACCTATATGGCCACTCATTTTAACAAATTTAAACTATTTAAGAGTATTATTGCTTAGAACTAAAAATAGATAACATTTATGTGATTAAATGGCATACTAAAATCACGTAAAAAAGTTTCATTAATCAATTTTTTAATAAGTCATAACATTACGTGATAAAACGTTCAAAATCATTTCATAAGAAACTGACGTCCCAAATCACATATAAAAATTACATGAAGAATTACGTAATTTCAATACATCACGAAATCACATCAACATTTTTACCAGCGTAGTTTCTCACGATTTCACGAACACGATAAACTGGTGATCGCTGGTTGTGTAGTTATCAAACAACCAAAGGCAAATTCATATAGCAGTGATGACAATAGAATCGTTATACTAGCTTGCTCCTTTTTTGCCCTGATACTGTCCGCTGACAAGTACTATGTCCGCATTTTTTTATAGGCTGATCTAGGCAATTTGATCTTTATTTTTCAGAAATTTGCTTTAATCAGTTTTTTCAATCCCGTGATTTCTATTCATAGCTTCTTATAAATTCCTGCAATCACCTGATCCAGCATTGTGTTTGATCGCGTTTCTGGATGCTTCCGCCCTGGCACAGAGGAAGCACTTAGCTTCGGCTATGAAATCAGCGGTTTTGCGCTATCTTCCCTTGGACCAGTAGCAATTTGTACTGTGGTCTGGGCCTCTGCCATTCGCGTTTAGATTTCCGCAACCCAGGCACCTATAGCACCAAACGACAAAGCGCGTCGCACCCTGCAGTAGACCGAGCCTATCTTAATACAGGCCGGTCAGCCTGACGTTATCGATTCCTTTCTGGTTTTCCCTGGCCACCTTAATGTCCACCTCGCCTTCCTGCGTTGTGCCACAATAGTATTCCTGATCTCCAGCTTAGCTTTGGGAACCAGTATGCACAAGCTTGCCGCTGTTCTTACCGCGCTTTTCAGCCCTTCGGCAGGTCAATTCTTGCCTTCATTGATGCCTCTCAGTGCGATGACAACGTCCCTGGTTCCGGTGCTGCGAATGTCCTTGATATCCGCATTCTGGTTGTCTTGTTTGACCCGCACTTTGATCTCTTTTATGGCCACGGTCGTCCGTTCTTTATTCGTAATTTTTGTGTTGCCCTTCTCTTTCGAGATGATTTTCTTTCTTCTTTTCTTTTTACAATCATAAAATTATATCAATAATAATAATAACAGCAATAATTATGGTGATGATGATAATGATGATGATGATGATAATGATAATAATGATAATAATGATAATAATAATAATGATATATAATAATAATAATACATAAAATATCACTTCCAACTACCTTTACAGAGACTATCAAAATAGTATCGAGTTTCGACCTTTGCGAGAAATAGATACAGTCGAAGACCATCAAATAACAGTCTGTGTTCGAAAGCGTCCATTAAATAAAAAAGAAATTGTTCGAAAAGAAGTTGACGTTATAAGTGTACCTAGAAAAGATCAAATAGTAGTACATGAACCTAAGGCAAAAGTTGATCTAACAAAATATTTAGAAAACCAATTATTTAGATTTGACTATGCTTTTGATGAATCGTGTACTAATGAAATCGTATATAAGTATACGGCAAAACCTCTTGTAGCTACTATTTTTGATGGTGGTATGGCAACGTGTTTTGCATACGGGCAAACTGGAAGTGGAAAAACACATACGATGGGAGGCGATTTTAATGGTAAAACGCAAGATTGTAAAAAAGGAATTTATGCTATGGTAGCAAAAGACGTATTTAAGTGCCTAAAAATGACAAAGTATCGTCCATTGAATTTAGTAATATCCGCTAGTTTTTTTGAAATATATTCTGGAAAAGTATTTGATCTTTTAGCAGACAAGGAGAAATTGCGCGTGCTAGAAGATGGTAAACAGCAGGTAAGACTATAAATTTCAAAATTTTCAATCTTATATTATCGATAAAATTAAACCTTTCTATTTATTTTAGTAAGAAATACGTACTCCGTTATTATAATATTTACTGCTTAGCAATAATCTATTTAATATAACAAAAAAAAATTGGCACGAGTAACAAACTCATAAGTTTTCAAATCGTCGTTAAATATTAGTAATAAAATGTTAATAAAATAAAAATCATTTTTATTTAAAAGTTATAGTACATTACAGAACTAGGGGCGGAAGTTGGCTTTTTTAAGCAAGATTGATGATTGAGCACGAGTGGAAGTCGAGGGCGCTGTAGGCGTAGAGAGTACACCATTGTATGCTCTTAGAGTATAGATATGCGCAGTATGCTGCAGGAAATCGTCGCTAACCAAAAGATGGCTCGATGTGTACCATTTAAGAGTCTTATCACGAGTATCAAATTTACATAATACAACACTCTCTTTGAAATTTATTATCGTGATCATTACTTTTTCTTTTTAATATTTATAATACATTAATTTTGCATTTTGTTAATTTAGTTGCAAGTCAACTTTTATGATTTTTAATACATCATTTTCACAACTTTTATTAACATAATGATACTGCACTTTATTGTGCTTTGAGTTTGGAGTAGAGTTTCCGAATTTACCGATCGCGATTGCGCTAGAATCGTCTTCGTACATAGATGTCGGTTTAATGAAATTAATATCTAAAGATTGGCTTAACAAATTTCAAATAAATAATATTTCCGAGACGATTTTAGATAGAGCGACATCTATTTTCACTGCGGCCGATAAACACCAATTGACTAATTTTGCCCAAATCTTCTATTCCAAACTTTGCTTCCTCCTATTGGAAGCTTTGTAATAGTAAAATTTTCAGTTTTGCTAAAACTTTATAGAAATGCATTTGGAGGTGTTTAGAGTTCGAATTATGCGTTTTTAGAAAATGTCCGTGCGGATAGCTGTGTGTGAACAAATCCTTCCTCGCTGGTCAACGTTTTCCTGAAATGCCACGTTCCTACATGCCCAGATCTCTGCTCTGCCAGTGTCGTCTGTTTCCGACGATGTCTGATCCAGAGCCCTGTATGGTTCACATATAATGGCTACGTCGACCTCCGTCTCATGAACGTACTGGTTAAGTAAATCCTATGCTGTCTCACAGTGATTCAAGTTCAACTGCACTATCTTCATTATCTTCGTTTCTTTAACTTCTCTACTGCCGCTCGGTATACTGGGCATGTGTAGCTACCAGCAGCATGGTCACTTTTCTCTGTTGCTCCTCTTTCTTAGCAGAGAACGCAGCTCGGTTTATTTTTACAATCTCTTGCATTATGTCCTTCGACTCCACATTTGTAACAGTGGTTACTTCGATCCTGTGTTACTGTGCAGTTTTTGCCGATATGTCCAAATCCTAGACATTTATAGCAGCGAAGTGGACGTGCATATCGCTTTATCTCTCGTATTCTGCATACTACCTAGTCTATCCTGATTTTCTGCTTTTTGATCATCTGCTAAGACATTTTTGCTGGCATTCGAATGACCGCCGTCTGCG
Organism: Nasonia vitripennis; assembly: GCF_009193385.2. NCBI lineage: Eukaryota > Metazoa > Arthropoda > Insecta > Hymenoptera > Pteromalidae > Nasonia > Nasonia vitripennis. The sequence goes on from NW_022279608.1 coordinate 3,993,335, forward strand.
TATCGCCATATGCCTTGCGCACAGACTTTACTGTCGTTTTCTCCACAGCATTTGAGCTGCTATCTTGAAACTTCCTCCGTAGCGCTTCCACGATGTCCTCCTTAGTGGTTAGAACATCAAGATCCTATACTTCAAAGACATCTACATCTTGTCTACCTACCTCTCCGTCGGGAGTGGACTGTAAAGCTTGACCCGCTTGGTGCAGTGTTTTAATTAACTCGCTGTCCATGATTGATTTATATTTGGGGTTTCTTCCCCTATTCTGTATCCTAGGAAGGAGCCCTTTAACAAGGTGCTATCATCCGGGCCAGATGAGCCTTGGTTATTTTAACGAGGTTGCTACTCCTTACCCTCCTCCTTCCCCAACTCTTGTGTGGTGGGGCCCCGGGCTTGGGACCGGCGTAGCGGAGTTTTTTTGTGTGTGTGTGCGTGCGTATACCGTTATGATTCTGGAACCACGGAACTAATCGTAATACAATTTTACATGCATATATGTTTTCTGATTCTGAATTCAGGAACATTTTTTCTTTAATCATTCTGACCATTTCATGATCATATTAATAGCCATTTTTCGATTTTTGAAAAAAATATTTTTGCTTTTTTTATGATATTATTTATACAATATATTCGACAATAGCGTATCTAAAAAAGCATTTACTGTTCCGTTCAATTGTTATAATAAAGCGTTTTGAAGAAGTTTATAACAATAAACAACGATAATATCTATTTGCTGTTACAATTTTAAGCCATTTTGGCGACTAGTTTTTGAGCTAAAAATCAGAAACCAAAAAAAAATGGTTTTTCGATGTCGTACGATTACGGGAGTAAAAAGACTTAAATTAAGTTAAAATTTTGAGAAAATATAGATCTTTTACCTACTTCGGCTAAGTTCTTTTTGCAGCTTATGAAACCGATTAGTTTAAAAGGTATAAGGATTCAAATTCGTTGTCTCACACCTCCTGTATAACTGAAAATTACTATTTTTGTTAAACCTTATAACTTGCTAACTAGAGTTCAGAATGTTTTGAGAAAATTCATGATTTATGAGGTTATGAGGGCCCAATGGTATTTAAAATATTGAGGTTTAAATTAACCTTTTTTGATATTGTGATGGGTGCTGCTTTAGTAAAATAATTAATATTGAAAGTATTTTAAAAATCATTAATTTACTGAATATTTTAACAATATTTAATCTATTTTAATTATAAAACCGCTGCCAATTCTTTGGCACGTAGTTTTCTCCAACAAAATGTATAGTCCAAATAGATAAAATATTGTTCAAATATACAGTATATTAATGATTTTTAAAATACTTTTAATCTTAATTATTTTACTGAAGGAGCACCCGTCAGAATATCAAATCATATAATTTTCATGAAAAAATTTAAACCTTAATATTTGAAATATCATAGGGTTTTCATAACTCGTAAAATCATGAATTTTCTTAAAACATTTTAACTTTAGTTAGCGAGTTATAAGGTTCAACAAAAATAGTAATTTTCAGTTATACAGGGTATACAGGGTGAGAGACAAAGAATTTGAATCCTAATATCATTATACTAAACGGTTTTATGAGCTGCAAAAGAACCTAGTTAAGGTGATCAAAATATCGATAATTTCCCAAAATTTCAACTTCATTAATGGGTCCAGCCTGCCCCCCCAGACCTAAAGACATTTCTGAAAAATATTAATTAAATGTTGTTAGCAACAAGTACAGTGTGAAAAATATTAATTAAATTTATTAGCTACGTATACAACGTATCAATAATAATATTTCATTAATATTTTTCCGTCCCCACGGACATTTTCTAAAAATACATGATCCCAACTCTAAATACCTCCAAATGCGTTTCTACGAAGTTTTAACGAAAGTGAAAATTTTACTAATACAAAGCTTCCTGTAGAAAGAAGCAATTTGTCGGAGAAAGCTATGTACCAAAGAATTGGCGTCGGTTTCCTAATTAGACTAGCTTTTCTTGGTTTTATTTTGATTTTACCTTTGCAACAAATTAGAAAATCATCTAAAAATACTAGTCTTTACATATGGAAGCGGTTCTCTGTCAAATCAATCATAAAAATTTTTTGTGTTTAAACGTTTAATATATTTTCTACATAATGCTTCTAATTCTCTTTTCAATAATTTTGTGAGTTACAGGTGCTAAAGTTGAAATCTTAAGTAATTTTTAAATGTTTCGACTATTTTCAATTATTTCTAAAGCCTTAGGGGAGCAGTTTTAACAAAAAACATAGATACTTTTTACTAAAAACTTTTTACTAAAACTAATTTTAGAGTCATGTATATCTGTGTGTGTGTTTTTTTTTAAGTGGCGTAGGCAGATTGAGCTCTGCACAACTGGCCCTCCGACACAGGATCTCCACATCTTTATTTTCGGGATTTTTTTCCCTAGCTTAGCGTGTGTGCGTGCGTGTGTGTGTTTGTGTGAGTTATAACTTACTTATCTGCCATATAAACCTTAAAATGTGGAAAAAAAGAATAATGTTTGCTCTCGGGCTTCTCGAGGCAAGTTGTGTTTGAGAAAGGAGTAAAAAAAACTGCGATAGTTTTTCTATTTTCTTCCTCCGACGTTTCGGTGGTCAATGCTACCTTCATCAAGAAACTGTTTATTTATATTAATATTATGTACATGAGATCTCATTTGATATTTAACAACAACGAATAGCCAATAAAAAACTTACTTAATGGAAAACCTACATTCCTTTCAAAATAATAGATTATATCAATGAAATCATATGAGTAATGTATAACTACTTGCTACATATACCAAAATAGGCATTTGAAAAATTGCCCTGACTTACCTTAATTTGATATTTTTTTGTATACTTTTATATATTTCGTCACAGGGCAACTGGATTTTAGCGCGATAGCCGCGAAGATGCTGTCGCGGTTAACGGTTTTTGCGGAATTTTTTTGCGGAAAGTGGTAACACTGAACTAATACAAAAAATTGGGGCATAGATCTTGACCCGTACTTAAGGGGAAACAACACCTTTAAACTTCGAAAACATCGATTTTTTTTTTGCTTATTTTGACAGAAAATTTTCCGTAGAACACACCCCTGAAACCCGTTTATCAGAAAAAAAAATTCCCGCAAAGTTGTAAACAAAATTTTTACCATTTTTTCGTAAAATTGTTTATTTTTCATTTTATGTTTAATACGACTTTTAATTTTAATTCTTAGTTTTATAAATTTTTATCGTAAATGCGAAAAATACTAGTTTTTTACCGTAGTTTATGCGTATATAATACTTGACGTATGTATTACTAAATAAATTTTAGCGTATTTAATTGATTTTTTTGCGTTTTTTGAGATAATTTGTCATTCCGCATCTTATATAAGGCTCCGATCAAAACGCAGGGACATTTATTTGAACTCAAATATTGCGCACCTGCGCGCCACCTGTAGAACGGTTAGAATCAATGTGTCGGAGAAGAATAGAGCGACTGTTCTGTTCCGCTAGCAGACAGCAAATATTTCAAAACACAGCTGGTATAATCATGGCATGTGTTTTTTTACACTGAGTAAACGCAGCTGATGTCTAATTACATAAAAACAGATGATATTTTTTGCATGCCAACAAGTCAAGACTTTCAAGTTAAGCAAGAAAGATGCAAACTCCAGCAGCGGAAAGAACCTCTGAGGTCAGGAATAGAATGATTGATATCATCATTCTATTTTCTGCGCTCGAAGAACTTTGATTTGCAACCAATACTATGGCAAAGTTCTACTTGGCGAGTCCGAAGCTCAAGAATTAGGATTCAAGATTAAAATAGTGTATATTGAGTGTGGTCAGATGGCAGCTGCTCATGCAGAAAAGTTAGAATCAAGAACCATGCTTGGGAAAACAACAGAAGATCAGAGGTTACATTTCGTGCTCTTGGACTTGGACACGCTGGTCTATCAACATTATGTGAGTGTATGGACTGCTTAAAACCCATGGCTCAGTCTGCATTTGATGCAATTGACGAACAATTTAGTGAAGTGTATGAAAAAGTGGCCAAGAACTCCATGAAGACTGCAGTGATAGAAGAAAAAGCTGCTACAGAGACTGGAGCAACCGGATTAATATTTCTGGAGATAATTTGGCTGAAGTATTCTACTCTGTAACATTTGAAGGTTAGGCTGGTAATTTTTTACAGTTTCAATTTGAAGATTTAACACAGTGACCAAAAAAAAAAGATAAGTATAAAGTGTTATCATTAAAAAGAATAAAATAACCTTTTTTTTTACATTTCTATGAAAATTCATGAAATGCCTATTTTTGTTTGCAGGTTTTACTTATAATTCTTTTTTTCAGGGTTTAAAGGTGTTGTGTCCCCGTAACAAAAGTTAGTAATTTTTATTATGACAACTCTCACTGTTAATCTGTAATAAATCTATCTGTAATGAATTCATTGAACAATAAAAATTTTCAAAATACCCTGTAATTTAATAATACTTATAATCACATAAATTTTTCTAGAACACCTTTACCAAAAATTCAGATTTTTTTCGAAATGTTCTAAAAAAATACGTGTAAACTTTTTGAAAAAGATTATTCAAAATGCCTTGCGCAAGAAACTTTTTAAAATCAATTAACTACGTTACGAGGAAAATGCATTCAAAGTTTTACTGCTGTATCCATTCTAATTTAAAATGTGTTATGACATGCTGTGGCGTAAACCTTGATTTACTGCACGGTCGTGCATAAATGCACTCGCTTAATCGCGGTTTACACACGCTGTGTCATAAAAACTTTAAGTTTTTACATCTAGTCGGTCTCGCAATATTTATAAAACTATATGCAATTAAAATATAAAATGAAAAAAATTTCGAGTTTTTGACAAAAAATCAATGGAGTTCCCCCTTAATTACTAATTGTCCTAAATTACTTAAAGATGTAGCTAACGTTGACTTTAAATAGTCAGAATTAGCTTCTTAAGGTTTTCATGAATGAAAATAAATACATAATTTTTACATTTTGGTACGTATTATGTACTTTAGTGTGTAATAATTTAGGATTTTTTATTTAAATGTATTAAATATTACTGTTTCTATTATTTATTGTCATTGCTTAAAGTACTATGTAGATTACTTAAAGTAATATGCAGATAATAACACTTAAAACAGGTTATATGTTGACTGTTGAGGTTAACTGTAATATTTCTTTTTAAGTTTATATTATCTTGAAAGTAAAATAACAGATAACATAGCCATTTAACTTAGTTTAGGCGTTAGTGGTTGCACGATACTTTTGATAGAGGGCAATGGTTTAAATTCTTTATCTGAAATCATTATTTATTTTAAACTAACTTTTTATAAGTCTTAAATAAATTATATCTCCTGTACCAAAATTAAATTAAGTAAGTAAGTAATCAGTATTTCAAAGAAGTTCAGTTATTTCGATCAGCGGCGTACCAGATGAACCTCCTTAAGACATTTAAAGTAACAAGTTTGTAATGCTTCTACTGAGCCCTCAAACATATTTTTTGGTCCGGGACGTCGTGGTATTTGAATCTCAACTATTTGTGAAATTTCTTTAAGTCCAATGGATTTATTCGGAATTGTTTCGAAGTATTTTGACCTTTACTGACGTATAGTAGTCAAGGATAATACACCTGAATAAGAGCTTATATTTTTATTTTATAGTTTTATGAGATTTCCTTATACAGAAGTAATACTGTTCGAAATACTCCTCTTAACCAAGACCTTTTCTAAAGACGTATTGCCTTGAAGATGCCCAATTTTGAAAATATTTGAAAAAATGTGTATAGTTGACCTTAAGAGGACTTGATGCATCTGATGCCGTACTATACGAAAGCTGAAAATGAAAATACAAAAATATTTTTCTATGTTATATAGTTATTTTGGCAATACTTTTGGCTCTCCACCAAATAACATAAAATTTGTTTATTTTTACGATATTTTTCAAAATCTCGAAAACCCCCTATCATCCCACCATAGCCCCCCCCCCCCACCATTATAACGTAAAAATCGTTCATTTTTATGTGATTTTTTAAAATCTCAAAGCTCCTTTTACCACTTTTCCACTAGTCTTCCACCACCTGGTCAGGACGTCCATTGTGGATGATTTTCCAAATTTCGAGATTTTTCAGGTTTCCGTTCGTATATAAATTACGCACATAAATACTTTAAGAAATACTTTTAATTAAAGTAGAAAGGTTAGACAAATTTGATGTATTGTGTATTATAATGCATGTCTATAATTTTGTTTACAATAAAACTACAAATTAGAACATCACTAAAAGCGAAACGCTTTGCTTTTCACATAAGGCACTCGCTAATACTTAAAGGTTCGCTTATAAACATACATACACGCACACACGTGGGTACACACATAAGCAAACACACACACACACACACCCGAATCAAGCCACAGAGCCTAGTCCCGCCGCCGAATTCGATGAGTTAAAAGCCCCGGTGGCCGGCGCTGACCCCATGGAGATTGAGGGAGGGGGGTCAAACTCACTTAGATGCCGCAGAGGTTAGTCACCTGACCCCTGCTGCACGTATTGACGCAGGTGATACAGAATTGGAGGTGGATGCAGACAGCGATAAAAGAGCTGTTTGCTGTTAAGGACAGGCACAATGTGTACAAACAAATTAAGGATCATACCCGAAGCATAAGGGCAAGCTATAGGAGTCTCTGCACGGCAGATGATAACTTACAGCAATGCCAACGCCCGGGAACTCAGAAGAAGGAAACCCAGATTACCCCGAGTCTTAGATCTCGGAAGGCGGGTACAACGAAGAAAGTGCCAACTACTCTGCAGGATAGAAATAGAAGGAATAAAGAAGAGGACAATCAACCTAAAAAGGCAGCGTGGCAGAAAGTCGTCACAAGAAAGTAAAAGAAAAAGGAGAAAAAGGCAAGCAAATAAGATAAAAGTGTCCCTGTCGTTACGAACCAGAATATGACCAGTAAGGACGAACCGAAGTGAACAAGACCCCTCAGACCGAATGCTCTAATCATCAAGGCTGCAAAAGAAAAGAGCTATGCAGACCTTTCGTCAAAAATGCGTAAAGAAAATACGCAGAACAGTTGCAGGAGATCTTCTGAAAACCTCGGACTTCCGAAAAGCAGTTAAAGCGGTACTAGTGGAAGGCGCCAAAATAAAAGCACTTCAGGAAGAAGAAACCATTAAAGTATGAGATCTGGACATGCTTACCTTAGAAGAGGAGGTACTAGAAGCTTATAGAAGGAAATTCGCGAAGAGAACATCATAGAAGTCTCTACGATAAGATCTCTGCGAAAGACGTATGGTGACATGCAGATTTCAGTGATACGTGTACCAGCTCAGATAGCGGCTAAGATCACTAAGCTACAGAAGATCAGAATAGGATGGGTCAACTGTAGGATCCAGGTAGCTAACCGCAAAAATGAGTCGTTTAGGTGTTATAAAAGTCTAGGTTTTGGCCATATCAGTAGAAACTGCACAGTAACTAAAGACAGAAGTTAGCTTTGATTTAAATGTGGAAAAGATGGGCACAAAACAAAGGAGTGTAAGAATCAACTGTGTACTCTGCAAAGGAGGCACAGGTAGGAAAAGTGACAACGCAGCTGGTAGCTATGCATGCCCAGTTTACCGAGCTGCAGTAGAAGCCACTGACAGACGAAGAAAATGAAAATAGTGCAGTTGAATATGAATCACTGCGCGACTGCACAGGACCTTCTGAGGCAGTATGTCCGTGAGACAAAAATCGACATAGCCATCTTCTGTGAACAATAGAGAGACCTGGACAAACCATTGTGGGATATGGACAGTACTGGTAAAGCGGCGATATATGCATGCGAAAATTTCAATATTTTTTAAATTTTCAAAATACTATTCTTTTTTGAAAAGTCCTCGAATTTCCCATTCCTTTCATATGAATGATAAGTGGCCTGTTCGTGCACTTATCATAAAAAGTACGGTGTGCAACAAGGGGGAAGTTTAAATTAATTAAAAAATTAAAAAATTGTATTTCCTATAAAAATCTTTAGAATGTTAAAATTTAAAAAAAAATTTTGGCAACTCAATTAATCTTGCCATTTTATTAGTTTTGCCTTAATAATATTTTTTTTATTTCAAAAATAACGAATCTTTTCTTATAAAAAGAATCTGAATTGTGCTAGTCTTCGCGGTAAATCTGAAATGTGCTACTTTTCGCTGAAAAATTCGTTGGAATACTCTTTGTTGGAAGCGACGATGTGACAACGAAGTTTTTTTTTCATGTTTTATTATCGGTATGACATGTTGGTTTTTTATTAGTTTAAATTGCTTTGTTCTAAGACTAGTAATTAGTGTACAATTTTGTAATTTCTAGATGCCCTGAAGAGGAAAGATTTAATTTTTTGAAACATCGGCACCATATAGTAATTAATAAAAATTGCCCGTAGATATCATTCAATGTCGTAAATTAAACAAAAAAAAAAAGTATACAACTTTATGATATGCATGAAAAGGTCCTTTATATCCTATTTCTTTCCCATGCATTAAAATCCTCTGCCAACTTAATTGACAGTATGCTTTCTACAAGAGAGGTTATGATTAAAAAAATCGTTAACAAAAATTTGTAAAATGCGTAAAAAAACAACTTTACGCACAATTGTATATTTCGATACAAATGCAAAAAAAGTTGATTCTACATGAGCGTGACGTTTCTAAGCCGAGTGAGCAATCGTGACAATCACACGAGTGTGAAATCCATTTTCACACTCGTGTGATTGTCACGCGAAGCGTGCGTAAAATCGACTTTTACGCACACTGTATTGAAAAATAATACACTGTGCAACTGAAGGAGAGGGGAGGAAATCGGCACTTTATAGTGATGTGACTGAAACTAAGAATGCACAAAACATTTTTTTAAATCTCATATCTTTACAATTTTGACCAGCTCCAAACAGCTAATAAAAAGTTCTATTTGGTTAACAAATAACATCAAAGTATATATTGTAACGGGGTTTATGGGAACTAAATTACACAAAAGTAAAGCGACGAGGATGATTTGACCCAACATTTCCGAGATCTCAAAGCACGTGCTCTACCACTGAGCCAACGACGCACTCATGTACACTTGGTGGAAGGTATTTTTGCGGAATGTTTTTGAAATGACGCAACCTAATTGATTCGTTTTTGTAAATCAAGAGCTCTGATTGGAGCAATTCGAAAAACTATGGATAGTTCATAGTTCTGCAAAACTAACAATAATTAACGAAAACAATTGTTTTTCAATTTTTAATGTTTAAAAGAAATTTAGAATAATCTGGTCAGTTCTTTGTGAGAATTTACTTGATGAACCTGTACAGTTCATCAAAAAGTACTAACACGTTCGGGAGTTATAATAAAGAAATCTATCAAAATCTTTGATATCTAAATTTTCACCATCACAAAGCTTTCTCTTGGAGAAAGCAGAAGGGTCTTTTTATGCCCTTATCAATAAAAGTACGATGTGTAACAAGGAGGGGGGGGGGGGGTGTGGCTTTTTCAGGCTCAGATCAGATCTTTTGAATATCTTAATCTAATTGATTTAAAATAATTTTATCCATCAAACGAAAAAGTACAAAAACTTAATAGAATACTATATGAAGTAAAAGCAATTCTGATATCAAAGCAATACATAATGTTGAAGGAAGCTGCGTGCCAAAGAATTGGCAACGGTTTTTTAAACAGCATTTCAATTGAGGGACACTTTTCTGAAAGTTTAACGACTGGTACCTTTGCCTCATTTTCTTTTATAAAAATGTATTATTTATCAAAAATTAATAATATTTTTTATGTATTGAATAATAGGTACAAATTGTCGGATTAACTGAAAAAGTTGTGGAAAATTGTGAGGAAGTGTTAAAGCTGATACAGCATGGTAATACTGTGCGAACAAGTGGCCAGACAAGTGCTAACACAAATTCATCTAGATCACACGCAGTATTTCAAATAATTGCTCGCACTCCTGGTACACATAAAATTCATGGAAAGTTCTCACTGATAGATCTGGCAGGAAATGAACGTGGTGCTGATACTTCGTCTGCAAACAGACAAACACGTGAGTATTTTATAAATAATTGAGAATAGTCATAGTTATAGTAGTTGTATAGGAGGTGATTGGCGGCCTTTGCACGGGTAGTGCTGGTCGATCACTTACGTGAATATCATTGAGCTGTACTTTCTGAACATATAACATTAAACCTTACAGCTTCTTGTCAGAGGCTGTGGTAACTAGACATATTGATGTCAAGTTAGCAGCCCTTAATGTCTCCATCTATTTAAAGAATACTCCCCGCACCCTCTGCCTTAAACCTACTAAAGCAGGACATCTACTCAGAAGGTGTGAGGTTGTCGCCTCTCGTTCTTTGCACCACTTGCAGTTGACGGAGTCTACAAGTTCAATATTGGGAGGTGGTACCTCACCTTTCAGTGCCTGGTTTACGGCTACGGCTGCCCTTAGTCCATTTCTGCTTAGTCCTCGAATATTCATGAGCCATTTTCCGTTCAATTATGGGTTGAACCAACCCTTTATAGCCCTGTTTATTTCACAGGTAGGTACGGCAGCTGTCCGCTTTTTTGTTGCCCACCACGCCGGAGTGCCCTGACACCCACAACAGTCTTACAACGTTGCGATTTGCCAAGGATTCCAGCGTCTGTCTACAACTTAGATTCTTTTTTGAAGTAACTCTGACGCTGTCTAGCGCCACTAAAGCCACTCTGCCGTCAGAATGAAATGTTACTGTTGTGTTCTATGCCTCTTTCCAGTAGGCAGGTTTCTGCCTCGCCTGTAGAAGCAGCGCTCGTACACAGCATGATATTGACCTTCTTAAGGTTCACCCCCAGTTTCATTGTTTTGTGTCAGTTCTTGACTAGCCCCAATGCATACTGCATTACGCCTTCTAAAGCGTTCTCATAATCTCCTCTTATCAAGATGACGATGTTGTCTGCATATGCCTGCTTATTTATTCCCTCCTCGTTCAGGACGAGGATCAAGCTGCCAACCACAAGGCACCATACTGTTGTTGACAGCATTTCTCAATGTGGGCAGCCCTTTATAATTCTGCTTTTGTTTGAGACCAACCTCCAGTTGGCAACTATCATCCTGAAGTTTAGCATACAGTGACGGTTGCTGGGATTGCGTGCTCTTCTGTTCTCGCCTTGATCGCTTAGCCGGTTGTATGATTGAAAGCCCCCTCGACGTCAAGGAAAGCCACCAACATCAGACACCTGCCCTTAGTGCTCTTCTGTACCAAGCCGACTGTATTCACAAGCACTGTGTCTATCGACTTTCGGGTGTGGTATGCATTCTGCTTGCTGTGCAGTGGAGCTTCGACCAGTGATGTTTTGCAACGTTGCACATGCTTTCAAGTAGCAAGCATGTGCCCTGCGCACACACATGCATGATCACACAGCCATACATACGAACACACATCGACATGGCAGTTGAAGCGACAAGAGCCGCTCACTACGTATTGAGAACAGGAGAAATTAGAGTAGTCGCGAGTGGAAGACAGAGAAAAGATGACGTGCCTTGAAAGAGCGCGCAGAGAGAACGAAATGGCAAGAGAATTGAGCACAAGTGAGCCAAAAAGAAGGTGTTACAGGGTAGGTACACCGAGAGATCAAATGATGCTCTCTTTGTCAGCCAACCTTCAACAATAAGGAGGACTAACTGGAGTAAGTTCTACGTTAGATATTTGGTTGCCCTAAAAAGGGCAGATTGGAATCGTGGTAGTCGGAGTGCGTGAAGGATAAGCGCTGCTTGTCAGAAGCGTAGCTGTAAAAAGCTTACGTTAAAGGAGACGGGGCGGGGGGGGGGGGCGTTATTAAACGTTGCGTAGCCAGGACTTCCTATTGTTCGCGTTTGAGAGCAACTGAGAGAACTTAAAGCCCCTTAGTACGACTTCCTAGGACGAAGTCAACCAGGTAGTCGGTTCGGAGGACCTGCGAGGTCATTGGCCGTCGCGCACTAGGCCTGCTGGCTCGCAAGCCTCGATCGTTTCGACGCAGTGCGAGTAGTGTCGGGTCCGAGAGCCGAAAGCTCTGCCGGTCGACCGTATTGCCGACTGCGCGAGACGAACTGGCGAGTGCTAAGGAGGAGTCAGAGTTATGAAGCGCGATACTATTGAGGGTCAGCTTCCCCGTGACCATGTCCTGGCTACGCTTATCTACATCTATGGAGGTAGGAAGCACCGGTTGCAGAAACTACTGGTTGCAGGAAACACCAGTTGCAGCCAGAGCGCATAACCAGCAAGTATGTCAAGGTGTAACATCGAGAGGACAAGTAGAGCACCGGTAAGCAGCTACGAAGAGGAGCTCATCAGAGAAGTGCACGAGGCCAATGGTGCAGCGACGACATAACAAAGCAAAGTAAGTCCCTACTGGAATACGTTAGCGGAGACTGCGCCTGCCTAACTTCCTGGGGCAGAACCGTTATTAAAAATGTGCACGCTATATCCAGTCCTGGCTCTTTATCGTTTTTTAAAAACAAAGTTGCGGCAACAATTTCGCCCCCTGTGCAAAGAGGTATCTTGTATGCCTGTACTTTCGTTGCTACTGTCTGGGATCTGATGGGGTGTGCAGAAAATGTTTTATACACAAAAAGGTGGCATAATAAGCAGAGAAAAAAGAAAAAATGTAGTATTTTCATCGCCAAACACGTTCACTTGGAATCCTTCAAGCAGTAAAAAAAATTTACAACACGTTGCACCGACTGCCACGCTGGGTAAGAAGGGTAATTCATGTTTTAGCACGGCAAATTTGAGGGTTTTATTGACAAGCATCACTAAAAAAAATATTGAATTATTTACTTTAATTTTGTAATTTTTCCTCGTTAATCTTGTTTTCACGGTTTAAAAGTGTTATGTCTCCTTAAGAGAAACTGTTGAGTACCGCACAAGATAGTCTGACTCTACGGAGAATGAGTATGCAGAGTATAGACGTAAACCATGCACACTACATTCGCTTTCGCAAGGTCTCGCCTTACGAAATCGTCGCGTACCAAGAGGCGGCGCGACCTGTACCATTTTGTATTTTAATGAAGATTATAACATTCACTTTATCTTAAACAATTATTATTATCATAATTATTACTATAATTGTTATTATTATTATTTCTATTATTATTGATCATGCATAATAATTAATTTCATTGAGTCCATACTAAATCCATACTGCCTTTTGATGCATGTTTCAATAATTGATGTACGATTTCACCGATTTATAACAGATAAAATTTCACGAAAATCCTGCAATAAAAATATTATTATTCTGCCAAAAGATTATGTAGAATCCTGCAATATAAAAAGATAAAAATTATACTTAAATTGAAGACAAATTTTTAAAATCAAATTTTTTTTCCAAAATCCCAGACTCAAAGCATGAATATATATGTATCTAAAATAGATCTATTTAAAAAAGAGCTCTTTGAAGCCACAATCTGAAGTATGCGGTGAGTGCGATGATGAAGTTTTTGAATTTTGGCCTCCGAAGACATATCGTACCTGTAGGAACTCTTCTTTCGCTGACTAGCTCTACGACCATGTTTTTAACCTTGTACATCCCGACACCTCTGCACTCTTTTTCTGACTGCATATCTCCTTCGTCTTCATGGGACTTCTTAAGAACCTCGAAATCTACTTAATCCACTCGCTGTGGATTGCAAACTTAGCCGCTTTCTAAAAGCCTCACATGCACTACGCAGAATTGCCACGTCTATGCAACACTCGTCGATGATCGCCTTGCCAGAATCAAATATTGCGTTCGTTTTACACATCTCACTTTGTCACATTAAGAACTGCTCGCTTCAATCGTCGACATAGTGCCGGGCAAAAATTAGTATGCACTAGGTAAGTTACAGTGGTAGTTAGCGTTTCCTACCCTGTTAAGAAGCTGAAGAAAACAGCATTTTTTCATAGTCTCATCTATACAAAATGTAGCAGACTATCCAACTAGCTTTATTTGAAAAAAGCTGAGACCATTTATAAACTCAGTGCGTCCCTACCAGATGTACACTATTTTCTTGTCATTTAGTATGATGTTGCGACGGTGTGCCTCCCAACACAGGTGCGCAACACCTAGAGCCTCGCATGCACTAGGATTTTTCTAAACGTAGGATTTGATCGCGATCATCATGTTTGGGAGAACGCTAGGGAGAGGGGAAAATGATCACACACAATGGTTAAGTTTTATTGCACATGTATTTCGCCCAGCCCTTCCCTACAACACGGTGGCTGTAGTGCCTCCCGCGCACAGTTTAGCCACGCAGGGCTTACGCTGGGACGCTCAAACACGAGCCACGCTCGTGCAGCAGACGGCGGGCCACAGACCCAGGTCCAGTCCGGTGACGGCTGACTCTCTCTCTCTCTCTCTCTCCCTCACTCTCTCTCTCTCTCTCTCTCTCTCTCTCTCTCTCTCTCTCTCTCTCTCGCGTGCGCTGGCCAGACGCCTCGCGCAGAAGACGTATTGGTGTGCGCCCGCACTGCACACCAACACCCTGGTCTCTCGAGTTCTCCCTCTCTAGTGTGCCCGCACCACACTCGTCTCACTCTCGGATCTCTCTCTCTCTCTCTCTCTCTCTCTCTCTCTCTCTCTCTCTCTCTCTCTCTCTCTCTCTCTCTCTCTCTCTCTCTCTCTCTCTCTCTCTCTCTCTATCTCTCTCTCTCTATCTCTATCTCTATCTCTTTCTCTCTCTCTATCTCTCTCTCTCTATCTCTATCTCTCTCTCTCTCTCTCTCTCTCTCTCTCTCTCTCTCTCTATCTCTATCTCTCTCTCTCTCTCTCTCTCTCTCTCTCTCTCTCTCTCTCTCTCTAATACTTTCTTACTCGCTCTCTCCCTGGTGGACGTCCGTCGGTGCTCCCGCCGGCGCCTCCCTGACTCTCGTGGACCTGGTGACGGCTAGCTTCCTCGGCTCTCCCACGCCAAGGCTGCTGGTTGCTCTGGTCCTCCGGACAATGATGGCGGACTGGCTAGCTTCCTTCCTCTCGTGCGGATGGTTGCTGGCTCGTCCGGGCGTCGGCACTTGCTCGTGCCAACGCGCTGCACCTATGACTCTCTCACACTCTCGCACACTCGCACAACCTCGGGAGACTCTCCCAATTCTCCTCGTAACAGAGGAGGCCACGTATCTCTCTCGCACGTCCACGTACTCCGTCGACAGTCGTGAGAGAACTCTCCGATTTCCCGCTCGTTCTCGCGCTCACTCTCCACTCGCGCTCGTCGGGCCCGCGCATCTTCCTCGCGCCTGATTGGCTGGCAGTCCGCGCGGATAGCGAGTCGCACATCGGCGCCCGCTGATTGGCTCGCGACATGCGGAGGACCAATCAGCGCGCGCGCCGTCGAGGCTCACTCTCGTGCCAACGATGCTGACTCTCGCGCTAACGTGGACGGTTAGCCGGGCCGTTCCTCGAACTCGAGGTCAGGCTGGCACCGACAACAACAATCCAACTCGCTTGTTTCTTCCGCGCACTCAGAGCTTGGTCGCATCGAACGAGATTTCTCGTATCGACGCGGCTGCGACGTTAGCAACGTCGCAATGTTTAGTGCGCAATTTGTTTTACGTTCGGCAAGCTGATGTAAAACAGATTGCGCTTCGTATCCTCGTGCGTTGTGTATGGTGTATATCATATTTTCGAAGTCAGCAAAAGTATAACAGAAAAAGTAAAATTTAAATAACAGACATCGAACTTAAAATCTTTTGTTACTATTTAAAGTAAAAATTCTCATCAATCTACTGATATAAAAAATAAATTCACAATTATTTCCTGTATATAAGAATGCACAATAACAAACCAAAAAAATTATGGGGTAGAGTTAGTAGTTATACATTGCAACAACACTTATGAGAAATCATACACGACATTTATTGTTTCATTTCTACTCAGGCAAAGGCATGTATTATATTATATTAAAATATACTCACTGTCATGATTTTTTTTCGGAATTTTGATTATGTTTAGTATGTTGTTTAATTTTTGTATTCTTTGATTGTGTACCTTTGTGTGAAGATGCATCTTTGTTATTAATGGCACGTTTATTAAATTCAAGTTCTAAAACAAATTATAGATTATATAAATGTTATTTAACATATATATTGAGTCGGCAGGCCCAGCCCGGGGGATAAGAGAACAGCAACAGATAACTTGCCTGGCGTAGGCAAGTTACCGACCGAGTGGTGCTAGTAGCTACATGTAAATAGTCTACCTAAGCGCTGGTAGATGGCGTGCGCGCGGATAACACAGGAGAGAGGGAGTATCCCGGGTATATAAGGAGCCCCGGAGCCAGCAGCGAGCACTCATGATCTGGCTCTCAACTGAGCAATGTGCGAATGGTAGTACTCGCTGCTTGCTCCGGACTCCACCATACCCAGTAGTCTATGAGCCCCAGGCTCTCGAAGAGTATGCGTGCAGTCCACTCCCTCTCCTTGTAGACTGAGATCCAGCATCGCTTATAATTGAATATTGAATGATTAAATAAATAAATGAAAGACATTTAAAACATATAAACTATTTCAACCCTTATCTAGCATTACCCACTCCCATCCCCCCATCAGTTGTGTCACCGGTGTAGGATGGTAGTACCCTGCATTTAGGTGGCGCATCTGGTTCTAGACTCATGGTGAGATGGTAGTACCTCACACATCAGTCTAATAGCTGCGTGGTTTACCTAAGTGTGCGGGATATGCGTAGTGGGAATACCCTACTCATCTCCCTCTACACACGAGCAGCTCTCCTCTGGTGGCTCGGCCATTACAGAGGATAGGGATGTCTTTTGTCCACTCAGCAGATATTACCGGGTGGATCAAAGACTGCTGTCAATCTTCGAATGTGCTTCTATCCCGCTTTACTAACCTCGGGTCTCGAATCCTTCGCGTTTGCGTATTAACCCTTCGTGGGCCATTTCAATATCATTTATAAGCACATATACACACATAGCACACAAGTGCAAACGCTCAAACACAATCACAATGAAATGTACAATGTAATTGATATTTAAAAAATATTTATCTAAAAAGATAAAAATATAATAATTGTGTTGTCAAAAAATAACATTTTTTTATAAATGTATATACAATTTTTTTTTCATTTTTGACATATATGTGCATACTGATATTGTTTGTGTACAACACTATGATAGTGTTTTTTACTCCAGTAAACTTGTTTTATTTTGCAGTTGAAGGGTAAGTAATATTTCAATCATGATTATGTATTAACTATCTGAATAAATTATCAAATAAATTTAATTACCTTCAGTAAACGACGTTGATGCTCTAGTTTTTGTAGTTGAATCAATAAAACATTTTTTATCATTTCTGAAGGAGCCGTTGTAGTAGTGTGTACTTATTTGCTAAAATAAATTTATTAATGCATTGAAATATCTATAAGTAAGCATGATTAAGAGTAGTAATAATTTAAGAAGAAGATAATAACAATAAGAATCAAACTTTAAGTACGGAAGAAGACGAATAGAAATATGATGAAATGAATTAATATTTTAATACAAGATATTTAGGTCCTCCTGAAGCATATTTAATACATAATTTTATAATGGTCTTTAATTGAAGGAGGCAAAACAATCGATTGAACTGTAATAATATAATATTTTTCAAGTACGACTTGAATATATATTAGAATTTGAGAGATTAAAAGAAGTAAATTAGAGTCATCTTTCATGAAATTCTCATTAAATGAGAATTTGAGATTACAAAATAAAGAATATGAATTGAATAATTGGCTTCTTGATGTAGGAGAAAATAAAAATGCAACAAGATTTGAATTAGAAAATAATGTTAAAAGAATCTCACATGAATTGATCTGTAATAATGATCTGACCACAGAAATTCTTGGTCATAAAATTGATACAAATGATTCATCTTTAAGAAATAAAGTAATTTTATCACCTTTAAATTCCAATATATTGAAAATTGATGAAAATATAGTTATAAAAATTGATGGAAAAAGCTTTGTCTTTTATAGTGATGATAAAATTAAAAGTGAAAATGATGACAATCTTATAAACTCAATACCAACTAAATTTCTGAATTCGTTGTCACCAAATGGTTTACCACCACATAAATTAATCTTGAAAAAAGGGGCAATAGTTAGTTGTTTAAGAATATTTAGATATCGATGGCGATCTTTGTAATAGAACATTGTTATTAAAAATATTAAAAATTATTTATTAGTTGGATAAATCATAAATGGTAAGTATTCTGGTAAAATCGTCTTACTGCCAGAAATCGATCTAAGCCCATCATTAAATGAAATACCGTTTCGTATGATAACAGGACAATTTACGATAAGATTAAGTTTTGCTATGACTTTAAATAAAACTAAAGGTTAATCTTTTGACAAAGTTGGAATCTATTTATGAACTCCAGTATTCAGTCGTGGTCAATTATATGTTGCTTTATGAAGAGCGACATCAAGAAATAACTTTAAATTATTTCTATGTAAAAGGTTTATTAATAAACACAATGACGATTTATTAGACGATATAAAAAAGAACAAAATTAGATATTGTAACGAGCAACAACGTCCCTCGCCACGCCGGTAATCGAGGCAGGGTAGAGAGTGACGAAATAGGGCGGCGTTGGCTCAAGCGGTAGCACGCGCGCCTAGAGATCTCGGGAGCGCCGGATCGATTCTTGGTCCCGGCGTCTCCTTTTGTGATTTTCTCCACTCACGTCAAGTCTCACCCCGTTACAATATTAATACAAAATATATACAAAAAACATAGAATATTTAGACATTTTTTCAAAACAATTAAAAACTTCAAAAATAAAAAGAATTAAATAAATTTTATAGCATATAAAAACATATTCATATTGTTTAATATATATATTTCATTATTTTAAAACGTGGTTCACATTAAAATTTAGTGAACAAAACAGATAATTTATCATCAGTATTATTTATCAGTAAAACTATCGTTTTTTAGTCAATTGTTTATTTAAAATACGGTACATGGAATAATGAATCAATTAATAAGTATAATAAAAAAATTAAAACAAGGGTGTTCTTAATAGAACATCTATATCTAATAATTACGACAGTCTTAACCCTGTCATACGCAGAGAGCAAGTTTTATTTATGCTACAATCTAAAATTTATCATGAATTATTATAGTTTGAAATAAAATATATACTTTCGGTCCAAAAAGACCCTCACGATGACGGGATGTCAGCTACAAATGAGTACATCAGATATTGATCGAAATTACCGTCAAATATCTGTCACATCTCGTAGACGATGCCCGGGTGCCAGGATTACTCCCTGAACGACGGGACGTCGTCTACAAGGAGGAACATCTCATATAAATCAAATATACCGAAAAAAATCATAACTTCTTGTAGACGATGTCTAGGTGCCAGGATTACTCCCTGAACGACAAGATATCGTCTACTAGAAGGAACATCGCATATACATCAAATATACCGAAAAAAATCATAACTTCTTGTAGACGATGTCTAGGTGCCAGGATTACTCCCTGAACGACAAGATATCGTCTACTAGAAGGAACATCGTATATACATCAAATACACCGAAAAAAAAATCATAACTTCTTGTAGACGATATCCAGGTGCCAGTTTGCTCTCCTGACCTACAAGACATTATACACGAGAAAAAGTATCGCATATAAATCAAATTTGCCGATAAAAAATCATTCTTTTTTTTTAGATGATGTCCAGGCGCCAGGATAACTTCTTGATCGACGAGATATCGTCTACAAGAAAGAGCATTAGATATAACCCTAAATATACCAAAATACTTGTACATATATCATATCGTTTGAATAGTCCTTATATTGATTATCCTCACCATCATTTGATCTGGACCACATTCGGAAATTTTCATTTAGCATTTTTATACATCTTAACTTGTACTATTAGTCTATAAAAAAAATTACGATTTTTTTTTTAAATAAGAGATAAGTATGTTTGTACGTACGTACTTTACTTTGCTACCTACGTACTTACGCGCGTGCGTACGCTACTTTGATAATGTTTATTGTTAATGTTTGCAAAAACGAATTATTTAATAATTTCATTTTCTGAGATGAATTTAGGCGTTTATATGCAAAGATTACAATCGATGTTGAAAAATTAATTTTTGCAGAATATTTTTACGAAATATAGGGATGTTTACAGTAAACATCGTTTTCCAAAATAAAGAATTTTAATATTATGTAGATCAAGTGGCGCAGTAGCGCCGCGAAGGCGAGTTTGAGAAGCAGACGATCCGTAGCGCCCGTAAGACTATTTACTTCTATATTGGTGTTCGGATTTTTTATGATACAGAAAAAAAAGCTTATTGTTACTGTTCGTGAGTTTTTTTTGTCTTATCAGTATGTTTTCTGAGCTAAACTATGGTTTCCAATGAAAATATTTGTTTAAAAGATGTTTCGTTTAATAATAAACGAGTTTATATATCACGAATGCTCAAAACAGTATCTCTCTATCTTCTTTTTTCTCCAGTGTGGTAGGACCGTGAAGTTGGATTTCTAGCCTAAAAGCGGTAGGACTGTGAAGTTGGCCGCACAAGCTATTATGTGTAATACAGTTGGGTATCGCTTTCCCACAGATTTTTATAAGTAAAACAGTTGTGTATCGCTTTCTCACAGATTTCTATAAGTTGCGCAGAGTAAATATGTTTACATTGTCTGCTTAAATTTAAGGTTATCTTTTTGAACAGCTGCTGCACTGTCGCTGCACAAACTTTCTGAGTGTTCGGAATCACTGATGACGGGGAAGTGGATTTCGTGACTTTTTGTGCATACATGCGAATATCGTTTCGCGGTAGTCGATCACGCTCGGTGTCTAGGTGCCAAGGGTCTTCGATGACGAGGCTGTCGATATACATTGCGCTCTGTAGAATTTTGTATCCACGTGTCAATATCGGCCATGCATGCGGTCTAGGGTGACCGACAACAGAGTCAGTGCGCAAAGTGTTTAAAGTGCAAAAATGTTCAAATCAGTTATGTTTACTGTTATAGAGGCATTTCAGAGACTGCGTTGCAATTAATTGTAACTTTGTGAGTGATTATTTTCCTTTTTCCTTAGCGTTCCTTCAAACGTGGCAATCGTGCCAAATTCTACAGTTAAATAAGTATGTGAATTTCTCTCCATATTGTGAAAAATTAATCGGAAAAAATCAAAGGTGGGGGAACAAATTAAATTGCTTTCCAACAATAAAAAACTCTCCAATATTACATGAAAACTGGTGACGTTTCGTTCCTGGTGGGGACCCCTTCAAGCCATAATTATTATGAAATTAATATCACAGTAAGCGACACGGTTAAAGAAAAATCCTAGTGCATGCGAGTCGCTAGATGTTGCGCACCTGTGTTGGGAGGCACAGCGTCGCATTAATTAAACCTCGCCTGGTTGTCTGGGGCGAATTCACGCTCCAAGAGTCTAGATGTGATTTAATGTAATACACAGATACGTACCCTTCATCTATGTGGCAATCTCAATCAACATAATTTGACCAAACATATTAGTCAATTAGTCAAGATGGAGTCATCGAGCGCGGGCTCGGTGACTTCACAGTCAGCAATTTTCTATAAATGTCATCCTAAAGAGGAAGTAAAAACGGTTATTTGTATAATATGTGAGGAAGCTTTTCATATTAGTGATTTTGCTAAAATAGATGGGGCAGTAAAAATCAGTGGAGTTCTAGGATTACGTCCGGAACATACCCAAGTAGACCTAACCTCGAAATTGAATACAAATGTGCTGAGTAATGAAGCCAAAATAATCATTGCTCAGATTAAATTGAGAAAAAGTGATAAAATAAGTGTGTCAGAAGCTGAAAGTGAGGATGATGATGAGAATAGTGTATCAATAGACAGTAATTTGAAGCGTGAAAATGCACTATTAAAAGAACTAAATAAAGAACTGAAAGAAAAAAATAAGTTATTGAGAGAATTACTTGATAAGCAGAAAAGTGAAATAAATACCTCAAAAAACAAAACATATGCTCAAGTAATTTCGAGTGCCATGACTAACAACAAGCCAAAACGAATCCCAAAAATTATAGTTAAAAACAAAGATACTAAAGAATATCCTATTGGCAAAATAAATGATGCTGTTGCACACTATCTCATTAAAGATAAGAGCATACAAGCAAAAAAACTAATTAAGAAAAAGAGTGAAATAATAGTAGATTGTTTAACAGAAGAAAGTGCAAACAAAGCATATAATGTTTTGAAGAAAAAGCTTGATGAAAGTTCTGATGTTACAAAAGAAACAATAGAGAATCCCAAAGTTAAAGTATTTGGAATAGATAATTTTGAAACTTTAGACAATAAAAAAATTAAAGATGACATGTTTAAATGCGAATTACGAAAAATTAGAATCATTTATTGAAAGCTTGGTAGTAAAACCAATTATTATAATATGTACTGAAACATGGATCTTACAACATCCTCAATACTATCAATTACAAGGCTATAAAAGCTATTACAATAACAGTAAAATAAATAAGGCTGATGGAGTCATGTTATATATAAAAAAGAATATACTGGAAAAAACTAAAATAGAAGTAATTGATAGATTGAGTATTGTAAGTTCTGATACCTTTCTAGAGTCAGGTGATGCAATCAGGATCTCTGCTATGTACAGGTGCCACGATGTATCGAAATCTGAGTTTACTAATTCAGTAAGAAAATTCCTGGCTAAACAGGTTAATATAAAAAATCAATGTATATTTGGAGATTTTAATATTGATATAAGGGAAACTAATCATGACAAAATTGGTTTAGTTGAAAAGACAATCGCTCAAGAATTTCTGAATAATCTTTTTGAAAATGAATATACTCCATTTTTTAGAGGAATCACAAGACCATCTCAGAACAGTGAGAACGGTATGTGTATAGACAATTGTTTCGCAAAAGTAAGAAATATTGAGTTGGAGTCTTTTAAGTTAAACATACCGTTTAATGATCATTATCCACTCTTCATAAGTATTAATAAATTCAAAATACAAAATGATTACAATCAATCAGCCTGCATTAACTATGGCAAGTTAATAAATATTGCAAAAAGAGTTGAGTGGGACTCATTGTCACAAATAAATGATCCTAACCAAGCTATAAATGAATTAATAAGTATGATCCAAAGCTGTGTTGAAAAAGCAACTGATAGAAAATATTCTAATAAAAACAAAAAAGATTCAGTTCCTAAGAAAAAATGGATTACGAAAGCAATATTAATATCCTGTAAAACTAAAGAGTTGTTATATAATATATGGAAAAAGAATCCAACAAATATGAAACTGAAAATGGATTATAAAAATTATGAAAAAATTTTGAGTAAGGTAATTAAAGATGCTAAGTATAAATACGAAAATAATGCCATTAGAAAATGCAGTGGTAATTCAAAGCAGCTTTGGAGCATAATAAATGATAAGTTAGGAAAAAAGAAGCAAGGAGGATCACTTGATAGTATAATAGTTAATGATCAGAAAATTGATGACAATACTACTATTGCGAACACTATGAATGAATATTATTGTAATGTAGGATTAAATTTAAGCAATCAAATTAAAAAAAATTGACTTAGAACAATTGAAACTGCCAGTTCGAAACAACTACTCAATTTTTATTAATCCAACTACTAATATGTATGAAATTCAAAATATAATTATTGCAATGAAAAGAAGGCTGGTGGAGTAGATAATATTAGTGCAATAACTATCAAATCTTTATCGAAACATATATCAAAACCGTTAGAGTATATATTTAATCTATGCATACAGAAATCAATCTGACCTAATGCACTGAAAAAAGCAGATATTGTACCTATATATAAATCGGGAGACAATAGTTGTATTAGCAACTATAGACCAATATCGCTAATTTCTAACATTGCCAAAATACTTGAAAAAATCATATACAATAGACTTTATAATTTTATCATGAAGCACAAAATAATATCTGATAGACAATTCGGCTTTCTAAGACAGAGAGGAACAAAGGATGCTCTCAATTGTCTATCAAATATTATATATAGAAACCTAGATAAAAGCAAACCGATTATAACTGCGTTCTTAGATCTGGCTAAAGCCTTCGATACGGTAGATCACAGTATACTGCTGGACAAATTAGAAAGATACGGTGTAAGAGGAGAAGCATGAAAATTACTCAGCAGCTATCTATCTGATAGGAAACAATGTGTAAAGATAAGTAACGGCAATAGTGAGTACAAAAGAATCATGATAGGGGTTCCACAAGGAACAATACTTGGCCCTCTATTCTTCATATTATACGTGAATGACCTACTAATAGATATGCAAAATGAAACAATATTATCTTACGCTGATGACACAGTTATCATCTCATGTGATAACTCGTGGACAGCTGCGCAAGAAAAATTAAATGAATCTCTTCGTAAGGTGGCAATATGGCTAAACCTAAATAAATTATCGCTCAATGTAAATAAAACCGTATATATTGCATATGGCAATTACTGTGATAGTGTGCCTAGCACCTTAAACATCAGAATTGGTGATAATGTAATAAATAGAGTAGACAGTTGTAAATATTTAGGTTTAATAATAGACTATAACATGAAGTGGGATAAATACATAAATAATATTATAAAAACAACAAGATATTTGATCTTTATTTTTGCGAAGCTAAAGAAATTTATGGATAGTAAAACGCTAATGTTACTATATTATGCCTTCTTTATAAGTATTACAAACTATGGCATCATTGCATGGGGTGGGGCTTATAACAATTACTTAAATTTAATTCAAGGAATACAAAAGAAAATACTTCGAATTATAAATAAAAACTGTTATATAGCAGAGAACCAACCTCTGAGTATAAGGCAAATGTTCGAACTAGAGTGTATAGTATACAATTATAATGAATTAAGAGACATATACATAAGAAGTACAAATAAGACACGAAACAAGAATCTACCATTGCCTAAAATTGATAAAACAGTAAGCAAGAAAAGCAGTTATTTCGTGGCTGTGAGTGTATTTAACACGCTACCGAATGATCTCAAAGACTTAGCAATAAGTAAAATCTCTATGAAAAGAAAATTAAAGAGGTTTATAGAAAAGAATTAACTTTTGGGTGTTATATTTTTTTTTAAATATTTTAATATTGTTAACTTGCTATGAAAAGGAAAAAGAGCATGATAGCGTTAAATGCGTTAGCTTGGCTCTATATGGTAGTTTTAAGTATATTAGTATTAGTGATTATGCCATCCCTATGTACAGGCAACTGTGTTTGCCTCTATATGATGCCTTTTAAAGGGCATATGTATATGGTGTTGAAATAAATAAATAAAATAAATATTGGATCTTATAACAAATTTTTAACTCTTCTCAATACAGACTATTGGCCTTTCTTTAGCTTTATCTGCGGCATAATAGATACTATTTTAATATGGCAGAAGCCACAGGGAGAACCCACAACAGACACTCTATAGCTATACTGGAGGAAATTCAGAAATTACAAGACGAACATAACCCAGACAATGCGGGGAAAAAGCTAGAATGGAAAAATAATACTAGATAACAAACAAAGCACACTCGAAGAACGACTAGAATAATTAAAAACCAACTAGGAATTAGATTCTCTGAGAGAGCCACAATTACAAACGAATTTTTTTAACAGAAGTAAAGAACACAAGCAGTTTGACGCCATCGAGTGCATAGACTCTTGCCTTAAGGGAATATTTAGTATTTCAAATGCCAAAATAAAACTAACCGTATTGACATTTTCTTTCAGTAGAATGATTCACTTATCTCAAACCTATGGTGCTCTGCTCATTATATTAATGAAATTTCAAATTAAAAAAAGTTAATAAGTAAAATTGGTGTTTGAGGTTAGCGCTGTAATCGCATAAACACCCACTCGTATTTCACAACTCTTACAAAAACCAAAAGTCCGATTGGTATTTTTTTTTTTGGTAGAATGATTCACTAAACTCAACACTATGGCGATCTGGTCTTGGTTTTTCATTGCAAGCTTTATTCAAAAAGTTAAAAATATGGAACAGAAAAACAGTGATTTCAGCTCCCGCATCCTTTTAACGATAGAAAACCGCTGCCAAATCTTTAGCACGTAGCTTCCTTCAGCATTATGTATTGCTTAATATCAGAATTGTTTTTACTTCATATATAATTCTATCTAAGTTTTTTTTTTGTTTGATGGATAAAATTATTTCGAATCAATTACATACATATAATTAAATCGCTCTCTCTCTCTCTCTCTCTCTCTCTCTCTCTCTCTCTCTCTCTCTCTCTCTCTCTCTCTCTCTCTCTCTCTCTCTCTCTCTCTCTCTCTCTCTCTCTCTCTCTCTCTCTCTCCCTAACTTTCTTTCGCATAGCTCGCATAGCTAATTGAATGTAGGTGCACGTGCTGTCATGAAGATAGCCCAAAATACTCTTAGGTACCCTTGGGTATCTTCGGTATATCCTCGAGTATCTTCAGTATACCATCGGGTACTTCCGGTATACCCCTGGTATACCTTTGTTATACCTCCGGTATACCCCCGGTATATGCTCGGTATATTCGAGGTTCATACCTTCGATGGCTTCAAGTACCGGATGGCAGCCGTATACGCACCGCACCGCCGGCGTTGCTGCCGCCGCTTGAGAATACTGACGCAAGATGGCAGTATGTCTGAGGTAGCCGTAAACGCAAATTGCCATGTACCCGCACGTTGAAGTTAAAATTACTTAACCCAACCGCCACTGTGAGGACGCTAGAGATATAAGCAATGCAGTTTTCAATTATGCAAAGTATACTGGGTGAGAAACAAAATTTTGAAGCTTAATATCTTTGAAACTAACTGGTATTATAAACAACCCAAAGAAAGGGATCAAGATGCTATATAATACTAACTAAATCCAAAATTTTAAATTGGTTATTGCCTTTCTACACCAGTTATCGCGTCACGTGCGACGTGGTGCGTCGCAGCCGCGCCGAAAAATCTCTTTTCGGCACGGCAGATCCCCTGCATGGAAAATAGCGCGCGAACGGTCGGCGACAAGCCATGCGGCTTTGTTGTCAGAGCCGGCGCGCGTCTCAAGAATTTCCGGGCCTGGTGAGCTCGCGGCACCGTTCCACGAAGCAGCGAGATGAGCAACGTCGCGAGAGAGAGGCTTAGCCAATCAGGGAAAGATAGCGCGGCCCGGGCCGCCAATCAGAGTGCGGCTTCTCTGCGGCCTGAGGAGAAGGGGAGGTAGCGAGCGCGACTGGCGCGCGCCGGACCGGCAGTATTTCGTGAGCCCTCGTTAAGAATTGAGTAACGCAGAGGTTCGCGAGCGCGAGAGAAGTGTGAGAGTAGTACAGAGAGTTTGGAGAAGTCTTACGGTTTTCCGAGGTGCGTCTCGGCGACCAGGGGAGCAGTGAAGAAGACGGGACGGGAGGACTGCCACGGTCCAGTCACAGGTGATCGAAGGGGATAGGGAAGGCGCTGAAGAAGACGGGACCGGAAGGGCGCCAACGGGCGAGCCAACGGCCTACCTTGGCCTAGAGCAGAGGAGAGAGATCGGCCGCGGGAAGCCAGCCTGCTGTGAGGCACGCGAGGTTTCCGAGCGTCGCGGAGGAGAGATTCACCAGCGACGGCGACCCGGTAAGTGGTTTTGAGAAAAAGGAACTCGAGTGAGGAGTGGGTTAGAACGCGGCATCGAGTACGCTTGAGTGAGAGAGATAGAGAGAAAGAGGGCGGGGCGACGACCGAGAAGGCCTACGCAGGTCCGTCGAACTGGGAGTCCGTAGCGTCGAAACCCAGAGCCGTACGGCGCTGAGGAATTGGTCTGCGTCTCTCGCGAGTGAGGGACAAAGAAAGAGCGCGCGCGCGAGAGAGAGAGAGAGAGAGAGACCGGCATCGGGGCAACCAGCACGATGTGCGAGGTTGGCCACGCCGGACGCCTCAGACAAAGAAACGCCGCGGCGTAGTGAGAACCGAGCGGGAGAAGCGGCACGTGCGCTCGAGCTCGAAAACAAAGGAGAGAGAGGAGTGGGGGGAAGGGAGCGGGTCTCCGCCGGTGCGGTCCGACTAGGCCGAGCGCTGGGTCGACTGCCCGCGAGACGTGAGTAGTGAAGCGCAGTTTAGGTGCGAGAGCACCGGGACGGCGCGAGGGAAAGTATCGCTTACGCCCTGCGTGGCTAAATCGCGTGGGAGGCAGAAGCCACCGCGTTGTAGGGAGGGGTTGGGTGAAATATAGCGGATTTATTAAAGAGAATAAAGAGATTATTTATTTCCTATCCTTTCTCGCCACGTGCTCCCAAACGTACGGCGACTACGGCGAATCCGTCGCTTAAACAAAACAAATTCTGGCGCATCGGAGTGTAAGGAGTTGCGCACCTGTGCTGGGAGGTACAGCGTCGCACACGTAAAAAAACGATTCATAGTATACAGTGTGAGAAAAAAAAAATGTTGAAGCTTAATATCTTTGAAACTAACTGGTTTCGTAAACAACCCAAACATAAGGATCGAAGTGCTATATAATGCAAACTAAATCCAAAATTTGAATTTGATTAATGCCTGACTGCAGTTACTGCGTCACGTAGAAAAACGACTTTTTTCAGTTATTGATGTTTTTCTCAGGACCTGCCCTATGAAATGACCTAAAATTAATGTGAAGTATAGTCCTAATAATTTTCAATAATCAGGATTTTGTTAGAAAGATTCAAAATTTAGTTTTCGAGTTAAAACAATTTTAAAAATTAGCGCTTTATGGTGTTTAAGAAAAAAACGACGAACGATAATATAAATTTTCTGCGGTAAAAAGATCGGTAATAGAATTCTCTTTCAGTTACATACTAAGCAATTTACTTTCATCAACTTTTCAATAACTTCATTAAAAAAAACTGAAATCTCAAAACTAAAAAATGGATATAAAAAAAAGACGGGTTTAGTAAATGTAAAAACGGACTGTTATCTCGCTATGTACTAGTAAAAACAAAAAAAAAAAATAAGACGGTGGATTAAAATCCACTGAGTAGAAGCTGAGCTAGAGAAGATAGCTACGCCGAAATTCAAAGGTCTGGCAAGCGAAAGACCTATAAAATGCCTGTCAGAACTAGAGAATTATATTAAGTTGATTAAACCAGAAGACAAGGAATTAAAATAATAGTAATTTCTCAAGCCTTGGAAGGCGACGCGCACAACCGGTGATATCTGCTCCAAGCAGAGGTGTATAGTTTCGAGAAGTTTTCGACGCGCTTCAGGGAACGTTGCTGGAACAATCAAATCCAGAGAACGAATGGCCGAAAAGTAGAATTTAGACAATACAGCCCTGGGCCGTGAAGCCGTGTCAGCTATGCCACTTATATGTTCGGTCTATTAAATCTAGAAAAGCACGAGTTCGTGAAAAAGATCGCGGAGCACTTCGACCGAGACATACGGCGGGCAGTAACCGGGCACGAGATAAAATCAGTAAACAAATTTCTCGAAATACTTGCTGATTATGATAACGACGATACAAATCAAAACCTAACCAACGCGCAAAGTAATCAGAACGCATCAAATAAACAAAATAATCAAAGTCAGAAACAACCCCCCCCCCCCTCCGCGGGTAGTAACAAGTCAAAGAACGGTCAGTTTAACAAGCCAACAGGCAACAATCGCGGTCAGAAAAAGACGTGGACGGGGCACAATATGAACGTTGGATCGTCAAAAAAATTAAAACGCTTTTTGATGATAACATAATTTTAAAATATGCGGATCCAAAAAAGCCGTATATACTGAGGACAGATGTGTCAGACTTCGCGCTTGCGCGGTCCTCTCCTGATTAAATGATGAGAGAGAGAAAGAAGTAGAATGTTTTGTGAGCAAAATAATCAAGGGTAGCGAGTGATCATACTTCACTACAGAAAAATAAATGCTCGCCCTTGTGTGGTCGCTCAACAAGCTCGATACATACTTGAGGGGGGTAATCGAAATTAAAGTCCGTACAGATCATGAGGCTCTAACATTCCTCAGAACTTGCAAGTTCAACTAACAGCGATTACAAAGATGGAACCTCGCGATCCAGGACTTTAATTTAAATCCAACACATATTCCGAGGAAACAAAACGCAGTAGCGGAGTGAGTACCTCAGCCGCATGAACAAAAGTGAAAAAAGTAAGGCAGAAAACCAATCTGAAATCATAATTTCCGCTATCTTCCAGCAGAAAATAAGCCGCAAACTCATAAATATATATAAAAACACATTTCATTTTTTTACTAGATCGATTCACCTTACTCCTAACGTCGCTCGGTTAAAATATATATTGCAATAGTGATAAGATTCAAGTTTTGTTAAGATCTTTTTTTCTAACGTCAATTCCTAACAGGAGGGAAGTAAAAATTTTAAATAATTAAGATTTAAAACACGAAAATGGCGCATTGATTTATAATGAAAGGTAAAACTTTGAAACTGAAAATATTAAAAAACTATGACAGTCAAAAAAAAAATTTAATTTAAAACAGAAATACTCTAAACTCTTGTTATTTTATATTTCCAGATATTTGAATTCAGAATTTTCGTTTTAGAAATTGTTTGATTTCATTTGCCATTCATGCTTTAATTTTTTCGAATTTCAATTTTTATAAATTTTTGCCGCCAAGTTAAATATATTATTCAATCACTGATTATCATGAATATGAAGACGCTCAAATTTAAGTAAACAAATAGAAAAATATGATGTATCATTATTATCTAGTAAGCAACGTGAAATTTTTATATTATCAAACTCGCTTCGCGCGAGCGTCAGGCAATCAATTGAAGCTTTTGGGCCAGATAGGGCGTGTCACACCGAAATTGTTATCCAATTATATGTACCAAAAATCGTTTCTAGGGTTGTTGTTTATATATAAGCATTTTGAAAAAATATTTGTCACAATAATAAGTTATGTTTTCAAAATATATCTTTTACATTTAAGGTTTTTATGTAAAATGTATAGCCTATATGATAAATACTGGTTTATTGCTTGTTAACTCGAATTAAAAGAATTTTCACGCTTAAGTGTTAATAGGAAAAAGTTGTATTTCTTCGAGATCTACAACTTTTATTCTTAACTTTTTTTCGTTGAATCCATAGGATTCGAGTTAGAGTCAAAAAACTGTTTTTAGCGATTTTTGGATGTGACCGCATTCTGCGTATACATGCAGGATCAAGCCCAAAATTTGGCAACTTACTCTTACGAGGGGAGTTCGCACACAAATTTTCAGTCCAATTGATAAAAGTCTCTCAGAGATAATCGTGTAACCCCAAAATTTTTATTCAAAAAACACGCAAAAATCGAACAAATTCTGCCCGCATTTTATAAAAACCTAGACGATCGGGATGAAAAAAAACCAGTTTTTAGGTTTTTGCGATATCAAATCTCACACATTTTTTGATGACAAAACTATAAGGCACTTGTCGCGGTCGTGCCAAAAAAGTTATCAATGCATGTAGTTATTCATCCATCAGAACATTGAAGTGATTTTGTTATGTATTAAAATTTTATAGTTTTCTACGTCAATTCGTCACTGTCAATGTGACATTCATTTAAAAAAGAGGTGACAAAAATTTATGCTGACATTCACTTAAACCAATTAATTAGTGCAGAAATACCTGATGAAAATGAAATTAAAAAATAAATTATTTGCTGTTGTACGACAATTTATGATACATTTATGATACTGTAGATGTACTTATTTTTAAAGAAATTGGAAATTATTTTTAATTCTGAAAGTCAATTAAATGATAACCATATACTTGAATTCAAAAACATTCTACAATTTTACTCAATTTTTGATATGCAATCTACAGTTAATTTTCAGAGGTTGCCTAATATTCAACCTATTGATAGACATAAAGAATATATTCAAATACTTTTTTCTTGTTCAAGTATGAACAAACATTGAATTTGTTTCTGTCACAAAAACAATGTAATACGAATTTTCGATAGTATTAATAAAAAATGTCTTGATTATGATCATAAAATTTTTATTGATAGGCTGTTTTCAAATAAAGATAATTTACGCATATCTTTTGAACAAGTACAGTATCAGACTAATTATTATGATTGCGGTATTTTTGTTACAGCCTTTGCAGTCCTTATTGTATTTAATATTTGCGTATGCAATGTTCAATTTAATATTAGTAAAATGTGCGTACAATTGATTAGAATGTATGATACTTTAACTTTATAATTTTTTTTCAATATCAAAAGATTATAAAAATAAAATTCATTTTGAAACAATTGCTGAAATTCTAATTATAAAATACGTTACTCACGCAATAACAATTGCTGAATTTAAATTAAATTTTGATACAATGAATGTTGAGGAACTTGAGGTGTTATATACAGCAATCATTAATTAACTCTTTTAGAAGCCAGCACAAAAAAAGTGCTAAAAATCAATCCAAAAATAATATAGATAATAAAAAAATTAATTTAGCTGATGTAACAACTAATAATTGTATTCATTCCCTGGTAGAAATTGGCCGAATCAAATAGTGAAAAATCTAAGAACTTGGTTGTTTTCTTTGTCAGTTCTTGTTACAGGATGTAACGCTGTTCATCCTAGTTCTTTGACTGCTCTTAGATCAAGCTGTTTTTGAAAAGTAACTGCCGAAGATAGTTGGACAAATGACAACGTCTGCGTAGCTCATTTAGCTAAGGCGCGCGGCTATGCTTGTGCAGGGCTCAGGCTGAAGTCCCCGGTCGTTCAAAAATTTTCGGATGATTTTTCGCATGTAAATCATTATTCTATATACTTTAAAAAAAAAAACTCGAATACAAGCCTGCTAGTAATGATCTTCTAATTCTAACCTTAAATCGCCATTAACCACGTGCACCTGTGTCATGTTATTAGACCAAATATCTTCGGAAGTAAATAGTTGAGAATACTTGATCTAAAAACTGCCAAAGAACTAGGATAAAAAGCGTTAGTCATAGTCATATTGGGCGGAGGTGAATTGCGGCGGCCCGTGCACGGGGACGTACCGGTCGAGCACTCAGGTGAAGCCCATAGTGATTTGCCTCTTGTACTATAAGAAATTACTTTATAAACCTTTGTTTATAACTTCGGCAACTCGGCAAATTGATGCCAAGCTTTTTAACCTTAGCTCCTATAACCTTAACATGGGAACCCCCCACACTCTTTGTCTTGTCCCTGCAGCTCCCGGAGTCCCTTAGTCTCAGGTTCCACAGCTGGTATGTGTCCTCCAATGTCCCGTCAGCCAGCCAACGGCCCGCCTCAACCTATTCCTGCTTAGGCCCCTAATGGTCCGCAGCCACTCCTCAGGTGCCAACATGTGTGATGTGCGTTTGCGTCACAATCCATTATAAGCTTGGTGCCTTCGGCTTCGAATTCTCTAATTAATGCGATTATTTCCTTTGGTGGGCACGCATTCTCATAAGGAAAGTATGCTGCGGCAATCATAATGACTTTTCGCTCACCTTTGGTACCCTTGTAGCCTACCCTAGCCGTACATAGATCCCTTGAGCAGTACTTAGCCACCATTTCTACCTGAAGCCCCTTAGCAATAAGGCACGTTCTAGTCGAGACGGGACTGCCGCTGATCAGTCTACCTATTCCGTTTAAGCCTGCAATTTAACTGTTGTGAATCTAAGGTTCTTGGATTAGTCAAATACCTGTACGCACCCCCGCCATACGTCTAGCTAGAGCGGCCGAGGCGCTCTTGCAATGGTGCAGATTGATCTGCGTAAACTCTGTGGTGGTATCCGGTACAGATCCGGCCCCATTCATATTTTTTACGCTGTTGCGTTGCCCCCGATTAGCTATCTTGTTCGAGAGCACCGCTACCCGCATCTACCTCTATGTTTACCTTATTAAGGCCGGGATCGACCTCCATAACCGTCTGTCCCGGCTCTTCCTCTGTCTTTTCCTTAAACGGGACGACAAGGCGCTCTTTCGGGACTTGGCCGGAACGATGGCCACCTTAAAGTCAGTAGCCACCGCTCGGCTGTAGCTCTCTTTCACTTTGATTTGTGTGTTTTACGGGTGTGTTAGTGTGCGTGGACCAAGCCCCGCCCCCCCATCCCTGACCAGTACGCCCCCCAGAAGCCACCCATCGCGGAGAAACTAACCCGGATCCAACATGGCCCTATCCGGTCACCAACCGACACTGTTAGGTCAGGCGGGATTTTTCGTCGGCTGATAGGGCAGCCAGGCCATGCTGGTTAGGCTAACCCGGGCCCCTGTACTATATGATGGCCTAGGAGCACCAGACAACCTAGTTTTCCTAGGGTACCCTCAGATCGACGCAGTCAGCTCTCCCTGAGTGACCTTGGTGGACATACGTGCTCGGGGGCAGCTTTGGGATCGGCAGTGTGTGAGTGTTGAGGTGTAACATGTATGTTCATGAGTTTTGTTTCCCAACCGGCACTACCGCCTTCGCCTGGTTGGGGACTTGCTCCTAGCCTCTAGTCAGTCCGCCAGGCAGTTTTCGCTCTCCTCCCTCTGAGACGAGGAGAGTTAAGTGAGTCCCGCCCCCAGGCCGTTGAGAGTCCGAAGCAAGGAAGAGCCATTTTTACGGGGATCCACATACATTTGAGAGCCCGTTTCACAGGGAATCAGACACAGCCAAAACATTCTCTCTCTCTCTCTCTCTCTCTCTCTCTCTCTCTCTCTCTCTCTCTCTCTCTCTCTCTCTCTCTCTCTCTCTCTCTCTCTCTCTCTCTCTCTGGAATTCATTTTTCATCAGCGCCTCCTACCTCTGGAACAGCCTTCCATCTCAACTTCGCGACACACTATCCATATCACACTTCAAACAAGCAGCTAAAAATTATTTCTTTAATTTGGAAAACACATAAACATCGCACAAACATACATACATTCTCTTTCATCTCATGTCATCTCTCAACATCACACACACCTTATACTATATACCCTTACACAAATTTTATTTATTCCTTTATCATACTACACTATATTTGTTATATGTACAACAAAATGTACAAAAATAAAGAGCAATTAATCTAATCTAATCTAATCTCTCTCTCTCTCTCTCTCACCGAGTCCGGGTCCGAGATCCGCCGCACAATCGACCAGAGAAGCCCCCTCACCGGCCGGTCGGGCACATGGCAAGGTGGCAATCCTTTGAGGGGGATAAAAAGCATTACATTTTGTAACAAAAACTTACAAAGAAAACTACTAAGTTCTTAGATTGACAAACTCAGAACTTACAAATAACTTGGATTCCGTTTCTACCAGGGTCATTCTAAAAGACTCATACGCATGGATGTAGATAACAATGGCATTGTATATTTATCAAATTAAAATAGCAAAAAAATCTTCATTAAAAAGAAAATTCGAATAAAACGGTATAATATTTAATAATACCTTATTGATAATAGATTAATAGATCAGATATCAAGTGGCACGGTAGCGCCACTAAGGCGAGTTTGAAGAGCCTGCGGCGACCACGACACTATTTACTTCTATATTGGGTTTTCAAATTTTCAATTCAATAAATACAAATATTTGCATTATTGTATCTAAATTTTTTTAATGTACAATCATATTTGTATGCTTAACTATGATTTCCAATCGATATATTGACAAGAAAGCAGCTTTTTTACAATAAACAAGCATGTCTCAACAAAAATGCTAAAATCCGTTCGGGATTCTTCAGCCCAACATCTTCAGACCATGAAGATGGCCGCACACGGCTAGTGTTAAGTCCGTGAATCTAGCCGCACATTTTATTGCTTTCCCACATACTTATACAGACCAGCGGGATTACTAATATGATCACTCATATACCGACCAGCGGGACTACGGGTGTGATTTAATTTTTTTTTTTTATTTAATATCAAGTGGCGCGATAGCGGTAGCCAGGGTAGCCGATGACGACGACTGGGTGGAGTGTACCGTGATTTTTTTGTGTCTAGGTGTAAAAATCATTTGAGGACGGTGTCTAGGTGTACAGGGTGGCCGATGACGAGGTCGAGGCATTTCGCAACGTGGTTTTTGGTGTCTAGGTGAATAAATCATATGAGGACGGCGTCTAGGTGTACAGGTTGGCCGATGCCGAAGTTTAGGTGGTGCGCTTCGTAGTTTTTGATGTCTTAGTGTAATAATAA
Source organism: Nasonia vitripennis (assembly GCF_009193385.2). Lineage (NCBI taxonomy): Eukaryota > Metazoa > Arthropoda > Insecta > Hymenoptera > Pteromalidae > Nasonia > Nasonia vitripennis. The sequence continues at coordinate 4,029,376 of NW_022279608.1, forward strand.
TATTCGTGGACAGCGAAAATTTACACCTATCCAACTTTTTTTAACATACATTATCAATCATAGCCATCATACTAAAATTTTGCGACAGAACAATCAGTGTTTTCATGTTAATGATAAAAATGTTACAAAAAAACCATGGTCGAAAGGTGCTAAAGATGCTTGTATTTTATTTTTAGGACCAATATGAAATACGCAAAAAAATTTACTAAGAAGGATTGAAATCTCTAAAAAAAATTAACTTTTAAAAAAGTAAAGCGTTAGGCGAGTTTGATATATTCCGTAACGAAATAACAGATAAAAAAGAAGTGAAATCAATCAAACAAAGTCAAGTTTATTATATTTAATCATAATAAAGCAAAAAAATTGTTTTGTTTAATTAAGAGCTTACTTAAAGTTAAGTTATATGTTGATCCATTAGAAACAACTCTCGAGATACTTACTGCGTAACTTGTCATGCCCCTTTTATTGTACTTATGGTGTTAGTATTACGTTCTATTTGGGAGTGCCATATTGGATTGATTTGTGAGAAGGAGTGTGTAGAGTGGTGTGAGAAATAAGGGAGTGTAGGGAACGAAGTAAAGGGGAAGGAAGGAAGTAAAAGGCGGGAGCAGGTAGAGAAATGGATCAAAAGAGCAAGGGATAGAATATTCTAGGAGAAGTAAGTCAGAGTAAAGGGATAGAAGGGTGGAAAAGTAAGCGTCAGAGAATAGAGGTTAGGAAATAGAGTGAGAAGAATAGAGATGGGAGGAAAGGAACGATGGAACTGACGAACACGGAGGTACAAGAAATAATTCATGGAACGGAATAGGAGAGCGGAATAGGAGAACAGGGATGCAGAACGCCGTAACCAAGTATAGTGAAATCGATAGAAGAGGAGGAAAATTCAAAAAGTGCGGGTACACTGAGAGCAGGAAAAAGAGGAGGAGGTAGAATAAGGAATACTCCGGAACAGAGAAAACTAGAGGACAGTCTGAAGTCGAAAGAAGATACAGGGTTAAAAAGAAAGGATAGGAGCCCAGAGGATTTTTTTGAGAAAAATAAGAAAAAAAGAGCAGAGGGAACAGGAGCAAACGTAGAGGTAAGGGCCGCGTTTGCGAAAGGAGGGAACGTGAAAAGCTCACCTCAAAAAAAAAAGAGAAAATGAGAGGAGATATAGCCAGGACTCTGAAAAATACAATAGACATCATCTTACAAAAGGTAGAGGAGATGAACACAAAAATGGATAAGGAGAAGAAAAAAGAGAAGAGAGGGAGAAAATGATAGAGGGAAAAATAAAGGAAGAAGTAGAAGAAAGGAAAAGCAACAGAAAAAAATTGGAAGGAGGCGTGGGAAAGGGAGGCAGAAGACTGGGAAACATGTGAAAAAGAATGAGAGGTTGAAATTCGAGAAGGAAAGAAAAGAGAGGAAAGAGGAAATCCAAGAGATTTTAGGGAAGATTGAAAAAATTGAAAGAAGGTATGGTATAACAAAAGTAGGGAAACACAAGCAGAGGAGAACGAGGAAAACGGAACGGGAGTCGAGAAGGGAAGCGGTAGAAAACAGATGGAAGAACTAGAATGGATGATTGAAGGAGAACAATATATTGATATTAGGTTGGAAGGAAGAACAGTGGGATAAGAAGACGGTAGAGATAAAGATAACGTTAAGGAGGACGTGGACACAGAATGGGAGAATCCGCAGAATGCAGAAACTGGGAAGAAAAAGGATTAATTATGAGAGGAAAGGCAAGTTTACAAGGGTCAGACATATTCATAGACTATGATTTAACATGGGAAGAGAGACGAAATAAAGAGAAACTAAAAGAATACGCGGCAAGGGAAAGGAGAGAGGGAAAAGAGGTTAAGATAGGGTACAACAAATTATGGATTGATGGGGTAGAATACATATGGGAGAAAAGGGAACAGAAGTTTTTCTGGAAAAGAAAAAGGTCAGGAGAGGGAGAGAAAAAGAGAGCAGAAGGGCTTAAGGATAACTAGTTGAAATGTGGCGGGAATAAAGGGAGCGGATAATAGTACCTGAGGTTATCTAAGAGGGTTTGATGTAATCTGTCTACAGAAAGCATGGCTGGAAGATAAAGAAGGAAATTTCTGGGAAAATAAATTAGGAGGTTATGAAGTTAGGACTAGAAACGCAAAGAAAGGGGGAGAAAGAGGGAAAGTGAAAGTGAAAGAGGGAATGGTGATAGCGGTAAGATTAGGAGAGAAAACGGAGAGAATAGAGTGGATAAAAGAAAAGACAAATAAATGTATAGGAGCAAGAATAAAAAGAAGGGGAGATACATGGTGGAAAGGTACGGCATACATGAGAGAGAAGAAGCAAGAAAACTTTAAGGAGATACAAGGGATGACGGAGAACGCCAGAGGTGAGAAGTTGATATGGTTCGGAGACATGAACGCGAGAACGGGATATGAAAGAGGAGGAATAGACGAAGAAGGAAATGAAGAGAAGAGAGAGTCGAAAGGTAAAAAGAAAAACAGAGAAGGGGAAGGACTACTTGAAAAAATAAGAGAGACGGGCGTAAGTATAATGAATGGAAATACTGAAGGGGGCGAAACAGGAGAATACACGTACATAGGAGGGACAGGATGCTCAGTGATAGATTATGTAATTGCCAACGAGGAAGAAAAAAAGAGGGGTGAGTAAAATAAATATTAATTACAGGCTACAATCAGATCATAATGCAGTGGAGAAAGAGGCGGGTAAAACGGACTGTGTAAACGAAGAAGAAGAGGAAAAGAATACAGAAAGGGCAATAAGTCAATTCCGAGAAGAACCGAATAAAGGGGAAGAGAAAACAGAATGGACAGACTTGAAAAAAATACACGAAAAAAGCAATCAGAAAAAAAGTGAAGCGACAGGAAAAAAAAAGAAAAACCCATGGTGAGATGAGGAATGCAAAATCAAGAAAGCAGAGGTGAGGAAGCTAGGCAAGTCGATTAAGAAAGGAGCAGGAAGGAAATAATACGTCAAAGCGAAAAGAGAATGAGGAATCTTAGTAGAGAAGAAAAAGGAAGCGGAAATGGAAAAGATAATAAAAAAGCGGGAGAAGACGCAACAGAGATACAATTCTGGGAAGTGGTAAAAAGTAGGAAAAAAAGAGGAGAACAAGATGCAGCAGTATGATAAAGAATGAGGAATGGCTAACACACTTCAAAGAGCAACTGGGAGAAGAGGTAGAGAAGGAGGTGGGAGCAGGTATCTAAGGGAAGGAGGAGGAAAAAGAGAGCTCGGGAGAAAAAGAAAACATTACCGAAAACGAGGTGAGGAAGGCAATAAGAAAAATGAAGAGAGGAAAAGAGCCAGGAGCGGACGGGTTACAAAATAAGGTATGGATACACGGGGAGGAACAGGTAAAAGAAGAAATAACTAAAATATTAAATTGCATATGGAAAGGGGGGAAAAGTACCAGAAGAGTGGAAAACGGGAAAAATAACACCGCTTTTCAAGAAAGGGAAGAAGGAGGAAGCAAAGAACTACAGGGGGATAACTCTCATGGACACGGGGTATAAATTATACGCAGAAATAATAAGGGAAAAGATGGAAAGGGAGTTAGAGGGAAAAAAGTTGCTTGACGATACACAAATGAGTTTCAGAAAGGGGAGAGGTACCGCGGACGCAATTTATATTCTGAGTAAAGCAATAGAAACTGAACTGAATATGAGAGCGGTGTTTGACAAGGTGAACAGAAGAGAGGTGTGGGAAATGATAGACAAACTAGGGCTAGGAGTCAGAATAAAGAATAGAGTCAAAGAATTATACAGAGAGACAAGGAGTGAAATCACGATAGGGGAGGAAAAGATAGGTGGGTTCGAGTTATACGAAGGGGTCAAGCAAGGGTGCCCGCTAAGACCGACACTTCAATGTAGCAATGGCAGACTAAGAGCGAACACTTCTCTGCCGCTGCCTCAACGTGGCCTAACAACGCCAAGTAAGCGAGAGCGAGACAGTGCAAGCGAGAGAAAGAGCGAGAATGAAATTCAAACCTCGTTTACGCCGGTGCCGTCGACTCCCGTGATGACTTTGCGTACTGGTCGTGTCGTCCGAAGTTGGCGGGAATGCGGTACCAATATGGCCGTCTTCTTCTTAATTCCCCTCGTTGTGCCCCAATTGGCGTCCCTCGAAGTTCAAATCTTGATCGATGACGTCTAGCCTCTAAACCTCTAACCTCTAATCCTCTAAACTTCTAATACGTCTAACCTCTAAACAAATAAGTACTTCTAATCGTCTGAACGTCTAAATTGTTACAACAACAACAGGCAGCTAGGTCCCATACGGCCAACTGCGCGAGCGAATTCCAGGAAGATTCTGGACGCTCTCCGACCGTTGCGACTTCGAATAGTCGAACGGCTGCCGAAGTGCTGTAACACACCTTCACTTTGCAAACAAAACTTTTCCGTACACAAAACACTTATTGCCACGCTCTGCTACCAATATTTATAGTCTCTCAAAATGATGTTAGAGACTTGTGGATCTCGAAGGACTAGTTGGCAATAAACAAAAACACTCTCAACCGTTAACTTGAATTAATATTCCGTAAGAAAAGGCTTTGATATTTATTGTAAGATAGAGTGTATTTACAAGTGTTTAAACTACGGAAAATAAATGAAGGCTACAGTATTAAAGTACCGACGCGTGAACAACGTTATTGTCACAGTGTTTCGGCAATACGTACTAAACTACACAAATCAGCGAAAGCGGCAGAAGACCGCTCGCGAAACAGGCGGAGAGAGACAGAGTAGAAGCGAGCGAGCGCGCGTTGCCATGGCAACCCATTAGTGCCGTGCGGGCTAGCGAAAACTGTCGAATTTGAAATTAATATGACAAGCTTCTCGAACCTTCTCGCTCTCTCTCCGCATATCAAACTAATTTTCGAACAAGGTACAAGTTCGAAACAAGGACGAGGAAAAAAGCAATAAAATATGAGGTAAAACTAAGCAAGGGAAATAAAGGTACCCTGTGGAGGAAATGCTAGAGAACACTAGAAAAAGAAGAGGAAAAAGAAAGGGGAAGGGGAAGGAGGCGCAGTACTAGAGAAGAGGAACTGAACAAAAGAGGTTGGGCTCTAGCAGAATATCACAGAAGACTGATAGCAGGGGAGCAGGTGTGGGCAGAGTTAAAAAGAGTAGAGAAAGACATTCAGTGGCAGAAATAGGAAAGTAAAATTAAAGATTTCAGGCAACCGAGAGACGTAAAAGGGCTAATAAAACCTCAGGGCGAGACTCCAGCATATTTGAGAAGGATAGAAAAAACAGGGATAAAAGGGCTGGCTATAACAGCAAGATTCAGAATGGGAAACGGAGCAAGAGGCTACAAATATTGGATTGAAGAAGAAGAAAGATTATACAGGAAGAACCTGGCGATGCTATACAGAGTAATATGAGTAAGGGAGGAAAAGGTGCGACGCTGTGCCTCCCAACACTGGTGCGCAACACCTAGAGCCTCGCATGCACTAGGATTTTTCTAAACGTAGGATTTGACCGCGATCATCACGTTTGGGAGAACGCTAGGGAGAGGGGAAAATGATCACACACAATGGTTAAGTTTTATTGCACATGTATTTCGCCCAGCCCTTCCCTACAACACGGTGGCTGTAGTGCCTCCCGCGCACAGTTTAGCCACGCAGGGCTTACGCTGGGACGCTCAAACACGAGCCACACTCGTGCAGCAGACGGCGGGCCATAGGCCCAGGTCCAGTCCGCTGACGGCTGTCTCTCTCCCTCACTCTCTCTGTCTCTCTCTCTCTCTCTCTCTCTCTCTCTCTCTCTCTCTCTCTCTGTCTGTCTCTGTCTGTCTCTCTCTCTCTCTCTCTCTCTCTCTCTCTCTCTCTCTCTCTCTCTCTCTCTCTCTCTCTCTCTCTCTCGCGTCTGCACGTTAGCCCCCAAGCCGTAACCTGTAGTGTCATGTGGTACGTGCTCGTGGCCTCGCTCGCACACGTACGCGCTAGACTCGGCTCTCGCCGGTCGCCGCGCGGCCAGTGTGATCTCTCTCTCTCTCGCGCGCGCGCGCGCGCGCGGGCTATGCCTCCCGCTTGTGGCAAGCCCGACCTGCTGCAGCCGCGCAGCTATAGGGTTTTCTCTCGCGCTGTCTCTATCTCACGCACACGCGTCTCCTCGCACTGCTCTCTCTCTCTCTCTCTCTCTCTCTCTCTCGCGTGCGCTGGCCAGACGCCTTGCGCAGAAGACTCTCTCTCTCTCTCTCTCTATTTCTTTCTCTCTCTCTCTCTCTCTCTCTCTCTCTCTCTCTCTCTCTCTAATACTTTCTTACTCGCTCTCTCCCTGGTGGACGTCCGTCGGTGCTCCCGCCGGCGCCTCCCTGACTCTCGTGGACCTGGTGACGGCTAGCTTCCTCGGCTCTCCCACGCCAAGGCTGCTGGTTGCTCTGGTCCTCCGGACGATGATGGCGGACTGGCTAGCTTCCTCGGCTCTCCCACGCCAAGGCTGCTGGTTGCTCTGGTCCTCCGGACGATGATGGCGGACTGGCTAGCTTCCTTCCTCTCGTGCGGATGGTTGCTGGCTCGTCCGGGCGTCGGCACTTGCTCGTGCCAACGCGCTGCACCTATGACTCTCTCACACTCTCGCACACTCGCACAACTTCGGGAGACTCTCCCAATTCTCCTCGTAACAGAGGAGGCCACGTATCTCTCTCGCACGTCGTCGTACTCCGTCGACAGTTGTGAGAGAACTCCCCGATTTCCCGCTCGTTCTCGCGCTCACTCTCCACTCGCGCTCGTCGGGCCCGCGCATCTTTCTCGCGCCTGATTGGCTGGCAGTCCGCGCGGATAGCGAGTCGCACATCGGCGCCCACTGATTGGCTCGCGACATGCGGAGGACCAATCAGCGCGCGCGCCGTCGAGGCTCACTCTCGCGCCAACGATGCTCACTCTCGCGCTAACGTGGACGGTTAGCCGGCCCGTTCCTCGAACTCGAGGTCAGGCTGGCACCGACAATAACAATCCAACTCGCTTGTTTCTTCCGCGCACTCAGAGCTTGGCCGCATCGAACGAGATTCCTCGTATCGACGCGGCTGCGACGTTTGCAACGTCGCAAAGGATAAAGAAGAAGAAATTCAAAAGAAAAAAATAGCTGAATAGTGGAAGAACAATCAAAAGGAAAAAAACAACCAAGGAGAGAAAGAAAGAAACCGGACGAAGGAACGAGACAAGTACAGGGACTTTTCGAAAGCAGGGTAGACGAGTGGAACAGTCGAGAAATCAAAAGTCACAAGGGCAGGACAAGAAAATGATATATGTGGAAAGAGGAACGTGGACAAGTAAAAGGGAAGCGAAACCGAGCAGATAATAAAAACACGTGGAGAGGCACAGAAGAAAAGAGGGTAGTTAAGATAAAAACAAGTATTGAAAGGAGAAGATAAATAGAAAAGGGGAAGATGTAGGGAGAAAAGAGAGTTGAGAGTACTAAAAAAGTGGTAGAAGGATGGAAGATAAAAACAAGATTTGAGAGAGAAAGAAAAGAAGCTCTAGAAAAGAAGATGTAGGAAGTGAGAGAGGACATGGAGTTGATGAAATGGAAAATAAAAAAACATGTAGAAAGAGATGGATGAGATAAGAGAAGGGTTTGCAGGAAAGAAGAATAGAGTGGAGACAATAAAGAAAAGGCAGAAGATAAGAAGAGGAAGACGAATAATGGAAAGAGAAGAAGGGAGAGTTTTGGGAGAGAAGAGGGCTGATCCTGCAGGAAGTAGGAACTTGATTTTATTGTTACAAATATTTCTACCGTAATCGAGATATCGTAAATATATTATATCTCTTACAAAAATTAACTTAATTATCCACTGACTTTGAAAAATTATGATGGAGTGCATGATTTATGTTATAATTTTTTGCAAGAGACATAATATATTTAATTTTTGCACAAATTTATAAATATCTTCGTTTTTAGCCAAAGATACAGGGTCTCTGCCATTCTGGGACCCAAACAGGAACTTTTAACTTTTTGGTGAAATCTTACTTTCACCAATATTATGGTTTAAATGGCTTTATATATAATATATTATATATTTATATATATAATATACCTATCTTATATTATATATATATATATATATATATATATATATATATATATATATATAAAACTTTAAGGGTATTTAAATTCAAAAGATGAGAAAATTTTACAAAAAAAAAAGTATTTGCGAGGAAAAACACGTGCGAATTCGGGAATAAGAGCGAGCGCCGTAGAGCACCCCCAGGCGAACCCAGTAGAGATGGTAAACCGCACCATTAATGACATGGTGCGCGCGCTGATCGAGGAGAACCATAATACATGGGACGAGCGACTGAGCGACATCACATTCGGGTATAATATAATACCGTACCTCATTCCTTGACGGGCGTGAGTCCAGCCATATTGATGTATGGGACTCAGCAGGAAACCTTCTGCAGCAAGGCGCGAGCAGGACGCCGCCGCAGAAGAAAAGTTCCAGCGACGCGCGATCGATGCATGGCATGATTGCATGTGGGATTTATCCCAGCTGCGCGAGCAAGCGTCGCAGAGAACGCAGAACGCGCAAGATCGCCAGAAGCGTTACTATGACGCCAAGCGTAAACCGGCGTCATACAAAGTCGGAGACTTAGTGATGAGGCGAAATCACGTGTAGTCTTCTGGAGCGGAGCATCTCTCCGCGAAGTTAGCGCCACCATACATTGGGCCGTATAAAATAGTAGAAATACACGGCACCAATACTTATCGACTTGTCGATGAGATGGGCGAGCAAATAGATCTTGCACCAGCCGCGCAGCCGAAGCCCTTCTATTCGTCAGCGACGGACGAAGAGTCGCAGAAGAGCGAAGAAGATGGCGACGCTCAACCTCCGAGGGATGCGAGCGCAGACGCGGGTGCTAGCGAAGTACTAGCGCAAAGCGAGCGAGAATTTGTCTGCGAACAGAGTGATATTGCGTCCGAAGCGAGCGAAGTCGCCGACCGTCCGAAGCGAGCGAAAAAGACGAGCGTGGTCGTTATAAACCCTACGACCAAGAAGAGAGGCCAGCCAAGGAAAAAGGTGTACACGGCTAGACGTGTGAGACCTACGCCAGAGACTCCTAGAGTGGAGGTCAACACCGAGATGAGGAGGCGTGGTCGTCCCAAGGGTTTGCGCAACTGCGGGCATGTTACGACACCTACTAACCCGTCAACGTCACCGCGTAAAATGCGCGCAAATAAAGTCCAGCAACGGTAGTCACCGTAATAATGTGCTTTTTTTATCGCCCCAGCATCCCCAGATTCCTGGTCGCGGACGCGATGTAAGAAGCTTCGGTTCATCGCGGACGGAATGGATAGAATCGCCATCTGGTCGTTCGATCGATTCTAGGGGGGGTTGCAACCGCTGCGCCGCGACGTAACAGGGTAGATTCGCACGCGCGAGGAAAAACAAGTGCGAATTCGGGAATAAGCGCGCGGGCTAATCCTTGAGGTGCGCGCTTAGATAGCTCTCGGCCTTCAAAAGATCAACACGCGACTTCGTTCGTACAATTCGTAAACTTTGGCGATTCCGAGTGTTGTGTTGTGTCAAGTAATTTGAAGTGTGTGAGTGCGACGTGGAATACGGAGATCCTGATCCTCCTGCCTAGCGGTCCAACGCAGTGGTCAAGTCTCGCAGCCTGTCCGGGATCAGGAGCGTCGTCGACGAGAGAGAGAAGGTTTGTGTGACGCGCAGTGCATGGGAGAGAGTATATGTGCGAGTGTGATCCGGCGAGCGCGACCTTCACCACGATACACGTGTGCGAGCGTTATTATTCTGGCGTCGCGGCGAGTCACAAAGTTGTTGGCGACTCGCATATTATTATTTTATGATCGTAAATTTACGTTTATTTCGCGACTAGCAAATATAACCCTAGTTTTATTATTTTACGTGATTTGTTGTCATTTCTAAACCTCGCTCGTGTACTTCCGATTCCTGTTCCTTCCTGCGAATACCGCCGCCTGCGCGGGCGTTATCTATTAGTGCTTATATAACGCAATTGAGTAGCCGAGCACGCGCCAGGCGGCGCGTAGACCTAGCAAAACAGAAGCAACAGAGACAGCTGCATGCAACGGAGGTGTTTCGTTAGGGCGTAGAGGAGTCCTCCGCCGCATCGAGGGAACGCGATCCAGTCGTTTACCGCATCATTCGTTGATCGAATTTACACGCCGTTACTATATATATATATATATATATATATATATCAATGAGTCATTGAAGAATCAGTTAGTTCGTATTGCTCACTTTTAGTTCCCAAGAAGAAGAAGGATGGAAAAATTCGTTTTTGTATCAACTTCCAAAAAATTAATGCAATTACGGTTAAAGATTCGCACCCTTTACCAAGAGTTGATGATACTCTTGCAGGATATTCGTGGTTTTGTACATTGGACTTAAAGAGTGGATACTGGCAAATCAAGATTCGGGAAGAGGATATGAAAATCACGGCTTTCTGAATTGGAAAAGGTTTATGGCAATTTAAGGTTATGCCATTCGGATTATGCAATGCACCGGCGACTTTTCAACGTTTGATGGAAAAGTTACTCAGAGATTATCTCTCAAAATTCTGTTTAGTTTATTTAGATGATGTCATGGTATTAGGAAAGACATTTAATGGGATGATCCAATTTAAAAAAGGTATTTCCTTCTCTTTCTACTGAATTTATTTTAGATACTGATGCTTCTGATCATGGAATTGGGTCGGTTCTTTCTCAGAAGCAAGATGGAATCGGACGTGTCATAGGTTACTATAGTAGAGTCCTTTCTAAACCGGAGAGAAATTATTGCGTCACTCGGCGTGAACTCCTCGCTATTATAGAATCGTTAAAACATTTTCATCATTACCTTATCATTTAACCTAAACCTTAATCATTAGGATAATCATTAGGTAAACCTTTCATCATTAGGACTGATCATTCCTCTTTGACTTGGTTATTATCGTTTAAAGAACTAGATGGACAATTAGCTCGTTGGTTAGGGAAATTTGATCATTATGACTATAAAATTGTTCACAGGAAAGGTAATTTACATGGAAATGCTGATGGACTTTCAAGACGCCCTTGTGAAGATTTTTATGTAAATATTGTTCCAGAGTAGAAGAAAAATTCAATGAAGAGACTATTTGCCGTATTATTTTTTAAGAAAATACATCGGAGGATTGGAAGAAGAGTCAAGCAGAAGATGAGGCAAATTCTTTTATTTGTCAAACGAAGGAATTACAGAAAAAACAGCATGGCAAGAAATTTCTTCGATGGATGAATTCACTAAAATTATTGTTCACAATGGGATTCGTTAGTGTAGATTAATGGAATTTTGTATAGAGAATGGGTTTCAACAAATTTAGAGCATATAATTCGTCAATTGGTTGTTCCTATAGATAAAATCAAAGATATTTTAGAAGAAGCACATGATTCACCATCTGGAGGACATTTCGGAGTAAACAAAACTTTATATAAAATTAGAAAAAGATTTTATTGCGCTACTTGCAAGAGAAATGTAGAAAATTGGTGTAAATCCTGTGAAGTTTGTATTGCAAAGAAAGGTCCCCCAGATAAAGGCCATGGTGTGATGAAGATTTACAATTCAGGAGTTCCATTCGAACGACTTAAAATGGATATTTTAGGTCCCTTTCCACTTTCTTCTTTAGGCAATAAATACCTCTTAGTTATGACAGACTGTTTCTCGGAGTGGGTTGAAGCTTTTCCTCTCTTTAGTATGAGAACAAAAACCATTGCTGAGATTTTCGTTGATCAGATTGTCTGTAGGTATGGGGTACCTTTAGAAGTAAATACTGATCAAGGAACAAATTTCGATTCGAAATTGATTAAAAATTTGTCTGAGTTGTTAGGAATTAAAAAGACAAGAACATCACCATTACACCCACAATCAAACGGACAAGTAGAAAGACAACACCAAACACTACTTCACTATCTCACAAAATACATACACGACAATCAGAAAGACTGGGATCGTTGGGTTTCACTATTTCTGTTAGCTTACAGGTCCTCCAAACATGCGACGACAGGAGCTACTCCAGCTGAGATGTACATCCGTTTTGATCTGAGGCTTCCTTTGGACTTAATTCGAGGATGTCTACCACAGGAGGTCGAAATTAAAGGAGACGGAGACTACGTACACAGCCTTCGGAGGAAACTCAGCGAGATCCATAAAATATATGTTGCTCATATATATTTAAAATAGGAGATATTTTATTTCTTTATTATTAATTTATGTATATCCACTTTTACTATTATATTCAAGTATACTTAAGGTATCTGTGTGCTGTGAATTTATTCATATCTTTTCTCAATAACTGACACATTTTATTAGTTTATTATTAATTTAATATTTCATGATATACGATATTTTTCGTATCTTATTCGAATCATCATTATTTTACTTTTATCTTCGAAACTTAAATTTTTTAAAGGTAAAATTGTTTAATTTTCAGGCACGACCGCGACACGGAAGTGCCTTATAGTTTTGTCATCAAAAAATGTATGAGATGCGATATCTCACGCAATTTTTTACCAATCGGGCTAAAATTTTGGAAGTAGTCTGCTCTCGCACAAACATAAGAATTAATTTTTTTTGTATCAAGATCGTATGCGTTTTTTTAAAATGCGGGCACATTTTGTTTAATTTTTGCGTGTTTTTTGAATAAAAATTCTGGTGTTACACGATTATCTCTGAGAGACTTCTATCAATCGGGCTCAAAATTTGTGTGCGAACTCCCCTCATAATAGTAAGGTGCCAAATTTATTTTGGGCTTGATCCTGCATGTATACGCAGAATGCGGTCACATCCAAAATCGCTAAAAACGGTTTTTTGGCTCTAACTCGAATTAAATGCATTCTACAAAAAAAGTTAAATATAAAAGTTGTAGATCTCGAGGAAATACAACTTTTTCCTATTGACACTTAAGCGTGAAAATGCTTTTAATTTGAGTTAACAGGCCAAAACCGATTTTTTTATTGCAATAGACCAGTATTTATTATAAAACTTTGAGGCTATACATTTTACATAAAAACCTTAAATGTAAAAGTTGTAGATTTTTTGACTTAACACAACTTATAACTATGACAAACATTTTTTCAAAACGCTTATACATAAACAACAACCCTAGAAACGATTTTTGGTACATATAATTGAATAGCGATTTTGGTGTCACGCGCCCTATCTGGCCCAAAAGCTTTGATTAATTGCCGGACGTTCGCTCGAAGCCCGAGCATCAGGCAATATCGAGGCGAGCGCACAGCGCGAGCGTCAGCGGTCGCGCCTTACACGCAAAACGCGAAGCATTTTGCGCGCTAGTTTTTTAACGTTACCCTGGATAATGCTACTTATAATTGACCATGACTGAACACTAGATTTAGTAAATGGCACTAACTTTGTTAAATGTTTGGCCTTGTGATTTGTTGAGTGTCATTACATATTCTAATCGTACTGGAAACTGTCGTCTTGCCATTTCAAAAAGAATTTCTTCTTTTAAAGAAGTCAAATCAATCCGTGGTTGTATGGGACAAGAGTACATCAAGGTTCAAAATAAACTATGAAATCTTTATTATTTAGAAATTAAGCTTGATTGAAATTTTTTAACGAACAGGTCCTGGTGTGACCTTCTCTCACAAGTTGTCGCCGAGAACTGACGCTCTACTCATTAAACGCCGCTGAAAATTCAGGCATGCTCAAACAAAAGTGCTTTCCCGAGGACTACCGAAGGGACTTAAAGCAGTACGCGCGCTCCTCTATATCTGTAGCTATACGCACGCAGTTATGTGCCCGCGCGAACACCTCCCACCACTTGACTCTCTGGCCTGGCATTTACAGATCGGCCCTTTAGCCACTCTGCACTGAAAGTGACCTTTAAAATCCGTGGAGTAAACTTCCTACTGAGGTCGTGGCAGTCTAGGAATGATTATAAAACCACACCTAACCGTATTGGCCTGAAGCCACGAATCGCCTTGTAGATTCGCGCATATGAGAGCTAAATAGCGGAGAAACGTTTGTTAAAACTACTAATAGGTAGAATATATTATTAATAAAAAACAAATACGTCGCACTTGCTCTTATCCCTAGAAGCCCTCGGTTACGTCCGGAATAGTAGTATTAAAACAAGGGAACGTCGACCGGGAAAACAACCTTCTCGAGGTGAAATGCGGCATCTTCGCAGCCGCACGGAAATCTATTGAATCGCCCAGTTACAACATGTAATAATAATCTTTAAAAAATCAACTCTCCTTCTGATCCTTCCTTAAAGAATACGAACTGTTCATTTTTCAAATGTACAGCTAATCGGTAAATCACGTGTGATAAAACGCACATTGCATATTATAGAAGACGATACATTGCTTCTAAAGGGCTTGCATATCTTGTATTTATATTATGTTTTATTTCATGGTAGTTCAGATTTTCTTCTTCACATTCGTTTTTATTATTACCTTGACTCATTTTTATAAATGCACAATCATGCCCCTTATAACAATATTTAAATCAATATTTGACACATTGAATAGTTGAACATACTCCAATATTAATATGACAATTAAATTTCAACAATAAATACGGATTGTATGGGACTACAAATTGATTATCAGCTATATTGTTTTTATTGGAACGAATTTGTTTTCCATTGTTACTTTGTCGATTAAGGGGATATCCAGTATGGGGATATTAAAAGTAGTATGCTCAATAAACTATTTTGGAAAGTTGTTGGTACATTTTATCAACATTATCTGCATTGTTCAGTTTATGATATTTATGAAAAAATGCCAACAAGTGCATATGTGGTAAACCTCTATTCTGAAACTTAATTATATAAGTATATGCAATACATTTTCCAAAAATGTTTTTTGTTAAGAATTTTATTTGATAATTGAATCATTTTTCCATTAAAAACTTTTGCTACTATATCAGGTCTATCAATAGCTCATTCATTCTCAAATTTTGTTTAATTTCCTTCCATTTTGGGTTACATGTCATAGTAATAAATAGATCTAGTTTACCATACTTTTGTCATTGAATCTAAAAAGTTTTGTTGTAACGATCATGGACTTCCTGAAAATATTGAAGGTAATGTAACCATTTTTCCATAACACCTTTGTATAAATCTGTCCTTAATTGGTATTGATTTTTATTTGAAATATTAATTGTGAACCTTCAACTTTTACCCAAGCATCAACAATGTATTGTTAAGTTAATTTTTCTAAATTTAAGTAAGGATCAAAATCGTTTCTAATGCTGAATTTATGACAATAAAATTGTAGCATTAAAATATTGTTTTTGTTATTTTTATTTTATCATTTTGGGCATCCATTCAAAACCTCCATTAAGATACATAAGTGGATATGACATAGGATCTACATGTTTCATAATGCACGGTATATTATTAGGTGCTCTATGTTTTGAATATATACATATATCTCGATCTTCTGGTGGTTGACCATTTTCACCTACAAATACCACAGCTTGCGACGTGGTGCGTCGCAGCCGCGCCGAAAAATCTGTTTTCGGTACGGCAGATTCCCTGCATGGAAAATGGCGCGCGAACGGTCGGCGACGAGCCATGCGGGTTTGTTGTCAGAGCCGTCGCGCGTCCCGAGAATTCCCGGGCCTGGTGAGCTCGCGGCACCGTTCCACGAAGCGTCGAGACGAGCGACGTCGCGAGAGAGAGAGGCTCAGCCAATCAGGGAGAGATAGCGAGGCCCGGGTCGCCAATCAGAGCGCGGCTTCGCTGCGGCCTGAGGAGTAGCGGAGGTAGCGAGCGCGACTGGCGCGCGCCGGACCGGCAGTATCTCGTGAGCCCTTGTTAAGGATTGAGCAACGCAGAGGTTCGCGAGCGCGAGAAACAAGCGTGAGAATAGTGTCGAGAGCTTGGGGAAGCCTTACGGCTTTCCCGAGGTACATCCCGGCGACCAGGGTGAGCAGTGAGGAAGCGCTGGCAGGAGGACCGCCACGGCCCAGTCACCGGCGATCGAAGGGGATAAAGAAGGCGCTGAAGAAGACGGGACGGGAAGGACGCCAACGGCCTACCTTCCGCGGGAGAGCACGGGAGAGAGATCGGTCGCGGGAAGCCAGCTTGCCGTGAGACACGCGAGGTTTCCGAGCTTCGCGGAGGAGAGATTCCACCAACGGTGATGACCCGGTAAATGGTTGTGGGAAAGCGGAACGCGAGTGAGGAGTAGGCTAGAACGCGGCATCGAGAACGCTTGCGTGAGAGAGATAGAGAGAAGGAGACGAGTGTGTGCGCGTGCAGTGTGGGTACTCGAGGAGTTCGCCATACGCAGTGCGGGGTGTACGCCGCGGAAAGAGATAGAAAATGCAACCGAGAAGGCCTACGCCGGTCAATCGAACTGGGGGTCCATGGCGTCGAAACCCAGAGCCGTACGGCGCTGAAGAATTGATTGTTAATGTTGAATATTGTGCATCTATTCTGTATAAATATTTATACAAATATTTATATAAAGGACATGATCGTGCTTTTATTAAAGTGAGTAAAAAAGGTGAAGATAAAGCAATATACGATGAAATAACAAAATACATGGAATGTAGATACGTAGGGCCAATGGAAGCTGCAAGGCGTATTGAAAAATTACCAATTTGTGCTCGTTCTTATAGTGTAGTTAAATTAGCAATTCATTTACAGAATTAACAAAATAGTACATTGACAGCAACAAGGGGAGAAAATAAGCTATGTCAAGCGTGGGTGAGGTGTTTAGTACGAGTCGGTATAGAGGGCGCTGAAGGCGCCCGAGACCTAGACAAGTGCTAAAAACCTCACCCGAGTCTGACATAGCTTTTATTCCCGTGTTACACACCGTGTTTTTTCCAACAAGGGCATGAAAGGGACTTTTTTATGCTTGAAAGTTATATGAGATTGTGCATTTCAAGTCGTGCACAAAAAATTTTGAAAGTTCGAGAAATTTGAAAAAATTAAAAAATTTCAGCAATTAGAAAAAAATGAAGAATTGGAAAAAATTGAAAATTTAAAAATTTGAGAAAGGCTATAGCCGGGTTACTATGGTGAAATGGCCCCCTTGGAAAATGTATATATGTTATATACCATTCGATGAGGGATAAAAAAAAACTCCCATAGCCAAATTTTTAGCTCTCTGCCTAGTGCGCATGCGCAGTAACGTCGATAAACGTGTTTTTTTGATTTTATTTTTTTCTGAAGTCCCTATAGGATAAAAATTTTTTTAAAAATTCACATTGGTGTATTTTTATGTCATGAATAACTGCAATTTTTTTGGGATTACATAACCTCAAATATTGGATCTAAAAAAATTATTAAAGTTTTCAATCGATATTTTGACCCCCTTGTTTTTGAGGTGCAACTTTTTAAGTAGACTTTTTTTGTGTACTTTTTCCCGTTCTTTACGATGGCACTAACGTTTTTCCTTAAAAATGGTGGCACAACTCGATTTGAGCCAAAAACTGATTTTTTTTGCCATTTTTTCACGTTTTTAGCTGGTTATGTTACAATTTAGTTACTAAAGTGACTCCTTTTGAGTAGTTTTGCATATCTTCCCATGAAAACATAATCAAATGAAATATTTTGTTCGCTCCAAGCCGTATTTTTTATATTATCTTACGTTTTCAATGATGGTCTTATCAGAATTTGAGGTAATAAAGGGTTTCTCTCTATATATAAAAAGAATATCGCCGCTGTCAGTGTCTGCTTTTCTCTTTAACCTAAAAATGCCCTCATTTGAGTGATTTAACGCCGAAAAAGGCCATTTTTGGTACCATGTAACCCAAAACTAACCTAAAAATGTCATAATGCAAGGGTTTTCACGCAAAAAAGCCTGTTTTTAGCTAAACATAGCCTTGAAATCGATCGTTTGAGGGTACTTTTGGCGTCTTGTGGTCTTAAAAAGGCCATATTTGGCTTATCTGCCTCTACTTAATTGATTATTCAAAATCTATTGACAGTAATAATTATCAGGTAAAAAGGAATTGAAGTTAAGTATGTTCAATTCGTACAAAGTATAATTTATTATCTTCATAGGCTATTTAAAATAAATTATGGAACGTATACAAGTAGCTTTTTAAAAATAACGAATGTTCACAATAGAAAAAATGATTCACTCATCATTGTCACTATCTTCATCAATACACACTTCAATTTGATCATTAAGAAACATTTTAGACAGAATTTCAGCTGGTCGTATGATTTTTGATAAATATCTTCCATGTGAAAGATAATAGATTATGGCAGCAATATGCGCACAACATCCTATAGTACGGTTACCGTTAGCACAATCACAACAGTGTCTTAAGATGCTAGAATAACCAATACCATTTGGTTTATACTCAACGAAACATTTGTATTGTTTTCTGTTAATATGCCTGGATTGAACTTCAAGTTTGAGAATATTGTTAGTCTCTTTTGAATATCCAATCTTCAAATTATTATCTGCGTCAAGCATTTCCGCTAAGTAAGATATTGTCTGTTTAAGCTGATATGTTCCTGTAAACAGAATTTTCAAATCTTTTATTGTTAATTCAGGAAAGTCTGGTAAATCATCCGAAGTTATTATTTTAAATGGTAGTTTCCGACGACTCCATCTTTTGTCTGCTACTAAAACTGCTAATGTATTTTCAACATTTTTTCTAGATTGCATAGCACTAAATATTTCATCTTGCATGTCTTCATCAGAATCTAGGCGTTTGCCAAACAAGTTATTTAAGTAGCAAGAAATTTTACAATAAGATCCAGTATTTTTCACCATTTTATTATCAAGTTTGTGATCTAATAACCTATATTTTTTCTTTTGAACTCCGTGCACTGCTTCAACAACCCATCGCAGTTTTGTCGTGAATCTTGTTTCATTTGATTCTTGCGTAGAAAGTTGAGATTTTGAACCTTTGAGTGCAAGCATCAAAACAATATAACCCATATTTTCTAATTTTTGTTTAATGTCCCTGAAACCTCTATCCAGTATAAAAATGTCCCCTTGGCGAAGAAGTTTCTGTAAACTATTCTGCTTCTCTTCCAATATTTCAATCAGTATTGTAGCATCATTTTTATTTGCAAGATATGGACCTAACTGGTCAACAACATAACCATTAGTAGTACATATAGTAAATGGTTTAGTCAGAGGAACTTTTTTTTGGCCTGAATAAGATTTTCTTTGGTACTCGTTATTAGAGCTTTTTTCATGCCTTATATAAGTACCATCAGCAATCAAAATAAGTTGTTTACCAGGATGTAATTTCTTTGCCATATTAGAAGTTTGATTTTCAATCAATTCATTTCTGTCTACATTTTCTAATCCAAAGTGTTTTGGTAGTAAATCTTTTTCGAAAGATAATAATACTGATTGACAAAAACGAGATACTTGTTGTTCGCTTTCAATGTCAAATATTAATTTTATTTAGTTAATCTTCATAAAATCTTTTTTTAATTAAATGTGTGCAACAGCATCTATTGCCATGTGGAATAAAAACATTCATTTTACTATAAACTTGAATTCGGGCCTCTAAAGGAACTAATATATTATTAGTCTGTTTTTGGTACCCACAAACAAAGCAATATTTATGTGTCGCAATCGTCCTTTGAATAAGTAATTCCGTGGTTGCTCGTACTTTTTGTTCCTTTATTGTGTATACAGATGATTGTGTACTTTCCTGAGATGATGAAGTGACAGTTAGCTGAGAAAATGATTCAGAAACATTTGAATCTTGAGACGAAGCAGTTGCTGGAACATTAACCTTTTTAGGTTTAGAGCTTGATATGTATTTGGCTAATCGCTTTCTACATGAATCACAAATTACATCATGGATGTAAATATCTTTATTTGATAATTGTTTAGCATATTCGATTTCAACTTCAGATTCGATTTCCTTTTCTCGACCAATTGATTTTCTAATATAAATATTACACATGGCACATCTTCGATCATCGCGTTTCCTGATGTTATCTGACTCTTCATTACTATTAGATGCCATATTTATTTAACCATTAGACAAGAAGATCACTTCTGAAATAATAAAATATAAATATTTTACAATACATTTAAAAATGCTGTTAGTTAGTTTTTAAAAATCTAAAAAAATTGTTTGCCTTTTTTTAAATTAAAAACTAGAATGAATAATAAATATTACAAAAATATTATAATCTAAGTTCTTGTATAATCCAGTTTTCTCAGTAGCTTTACATGAAAAGTAAAAAAATAATATTGCCTAGTAAAAGTGAAATAAGTTGTATTTCATTTATAAGTTTTTTAAGCAAATAATTTTTTTTTGTCATAAAAACTGTATTGAAGTGCTTGCACCTAGTGATTTTATAAAATCAACAAACCTATGAAATTATTATATTCAATTTGTTTTTTTGTAAAAATATGTTCTTGTATCTAGACATGAATAATAGTGTATTTTAAAATAAATAAATAATGTTGTTTTTAATGATGTTTCATATACGTATGTGTTTAAAGCATAGGTTAGCTTGTGTTTACTTTATTCATTTTACATTTTTTTAGCTTAAAAGTTAATTGACAATTAATAAGTTCGCATCCTATTAGTTCTATTTTTCATTTTTATTATTTCTCATGTATTGTTTTTATGTAAAACCAAATATTTTTTCTCATCTCATAATAATTAACTATAGTAAAAATCACATCATATATAGTCATATGCAGATATTTATGTGCATTTTTTATTAATTTGACAGTATTTTATACATAAACAAATTAATTATTGTTCAAGACTTTCTATATTTTATCAATTTAATCATACTTGTATAATTAATATACCGCATTACATCAAAACATGCAACTCTTGATTTTATGCAAGAATTTAATAACGTACACAACATGTTTTTCTTATTTAGCGTATAAAAAGGTCTAATAATTATCTGTTATTATTATTACATTATTATATTATATTATATTATTATATTATTATATCATATTATTATATTATTATATCATATTATTATATTACTATATTATCTGTCATTATTTTTGATACAATTACTCTTAATACTACAGAATTTATAATAAAAATTTTATTTTTCTACCCATTAATAAGTCTTACTCTGCATATACCGGTAAAATACAAGTGTATTTATTATAAATACATGGGAGATTTTTTATTTATCAGTAGGTTGGTTACAGTATTTTTTTCAAAACTCAAAGTGTCGGCATAAAAATAACATTTTAGATATTAATAATAGGTTTTGATTTTAAAGAAGTTATTTAACAAAATATTAATTTATTGTGTAATATGTATTAGAAATACATATAACCCTAATATCAAAGCATATAATCTGTGATGTCAAAACTTTTGAAAAACTTTGTTAAATCTTCATTTTTTTAAAAGATATGTAAAATATATAGTACTCACTTTAAATATACAAGATTGTTAGTTTTGAAGTAAACAGCAGAAAGATTTAAAGTAGCCGCGTCAGCCTTCGGTTCCAACTAACTCCAATGTATTTGAAAATAAATACTTAACTACTTTATTATTTTTTCTAGTATTGCTATCAATTATCAGTCAAAAGCCGAAATAGTAAAAAGAAAAATCGAAACAATTTTTATTTGCTAGATTTTAATTTACTTTAAAAGTTATAAACTTATACTAACAGCGTTTTCACCATTCACTTGTATTAGTATATTATGGAGAAAGTACAATTGAGTCCGTCGTCCCGTACCGACCTCGGGACATACCGTCTGAAATAAGCTGTTTTTACGGGATTGGCTAATTCTGTACCGTCGATTGGGTTATCGAACAGAATTAGCCAATAATATAAAAGTGACTTATTTCAGACGGTATGTCCCGGGGTCGGTACGGGACGGGACGGGACGTATTGTACTTTCTCCCTTATATAGACAATTGTAAGAAAAAAAACTTAGTTTTGAAAAAAACAATGTTGGCCATTGGTTTGCGCATCGTTTAATTAATTAAGAAATCAAAATACTTTATTTGTTTATGCTCCTGATAATTCTTAATTTTATGATTGACCATTCACTACGCAGATCGTCTGCATTGCAGCCGCCGCGTCAACCGCGCGGCCAAGCATAACCTTTTATTATAAATAAAAATAAACAATAAACAAAAAAGTGCGACAGAGACAATACTTTCGACCAATCACAGAACGTTTAAAAAGAACATAACATTAGCCATCAGTTTTATAATAAGGTGATATCACAATTCTGATAAGACCATCATTGAAAACGTAAGATAATATAAAAAATACGGCTTGGAGCGAACAAAATATTTCATTTGATTATGTTTTCATGGGAAGATATGCAAAACTACTCAAAAGGAGTCACTTTAGTAACTAAATTGTAACATAACCAGCTAAAAACGTGAAAAAATGGCAAAAAAAATCAGTTTTTGGCTCAAATCGAGTTGTGCCACCATTTTTAAGGAAAAAACGTTAGTGCCATCGTAAAGAACGGGAAAAAGTACACAAAAAAAGTCTACTTAAAAAGTTGCACCTCAAAAACAAGGGGGTCAAAATATCGATTGAAAACTTTAATAATTTTTTTAGATCCAATATTTGAGGTTATGTAATCCCAAAAAAATTGCAGTTATTCATGACATAAAAATACACCAATGTGAATTTTTAAAAAAATTTTTATCCTATAGGGACTTCAGAAAAAAATAAAATCAAAAAAACACGTTTATCGACGTTACTGCGCATGCGCACTAGGCAGAGAGCTAAAAATTTGGCTATGGGAGTTTTTTTTTATCCCCCATCGAATGGTATATAACATATATACATTTTCCAAGGGGGCCATTTCACCATAGTAACCCGGCTATAGCCTTTAGAAATATTTAAAAAATTTGAGATATTTGAAAAACGGGTATTAACCGAGAGGAGAGAATAATTTTCTCCCCGCTACTCCTCAAGCGGGGAAATAAGTATTTTTCATAACACGTGCATCGAAAACGCGCTTTTCGCCAACGAAAAAGTGAATCGAAAGTCGAGTTTTTTAAACCTGGGCGAAAGGCCTTTTTAGTGTTTTTGTGTGTATATGTATATATAAGCATACCCAAACACACATATATACATATATCTTGAGGCGAGTGTGTTTTTTACCGAGGGGCGAAAGTAAATTACTAAGCGAGTAAGGGGGGGGGGCGGTGGTATTCCCCTAGTATTATTTAAAAAGTGTTAACTTTCGTCAGTATTTCCTGAATATAATTCTTTTAAACGTTGAGGACAAGTGATATTGTCAGATAATACGTTACCTCTATTGCAACAATTAGAAAACTTTTAACATAATATTTCAAATTTGAAATGTTTGGCATTACAGAATTCACATATTAGTTTTGACTGTTTTTTTTTTTTTTTTTTTTTTTTACGAGGGCAATGACGCCTATTTTTTGTTCCGTTTGTGATATTTTTTTTATTGTAACATGTACTTTGTTCTCTGTTGCTGCCCTCTTGCATACCTTCCTTTTTTCCTTCTGCTCATCACAGCACCGTCTAAAAAATTTTTTATTGAGGGACATTGAAACAGCAGGCTCCACCTGGGAGATAGGAGAGCAGGAACAGATAATTTGCCGGCGAAGGCAAGTTACCGACTGTAACGAGGTAGATTTTACGTTAATTAATTAATAATGACTCACGTCCGACCGTATTTATACGAAGGAAAAAGGGGCGCCAGGTCGGACTACTTTACCTTCTCAACCGCTTTGCCGCGGCTACTAGAGCACTCTTGTACTCTGAGGAGATTCGGTCGTGGGAAAAATAAGGAAAAATAAGTACAAATCCCTCGTTTTGATAACACTTTACGACTTTTAATGAAATAACTCCGGCGGTAATCTCGACTGTCAATATTATTCGGGAACGTAACTCAATGGCAATAATTAAGCACTACTCGCTAAGCTTGCTTTTCTCATAACACTCTCATAATTCCGGTAATGTTAATCTCGGCTGATCAGCTAACTACAACGGGCAGAAACTCCGACTTTCACGACTTCCGACTTTATTTCTTAAGTAGACAAAATATCACAAGGATTGTGGTAATTTAGTACAAAGTACTACCTTCCGGCTTGCAGGCTGAACCACACTTTCTTTCGTCCTTCTCTCTCGTACTCACAACGCAAAAACTAAACTTATATCACGACCTTTCAAATTACTACGAAAATCCCGGAGGACTGCTTGTTGGGCTACTGCGGAAATACAAGTCTCTATCATACCGCATACAACTCTACCTTTTTGTGAGCCCCAAAGCTAGCGTGCTTTTTGGGCTGAGTCCGCAATCCAAGTGCGCGAGTCTTCTCGCCGACTCGCGACGTGAAGCCTCGCATAGTTTCTCGCACATGCGCACTACATAGTCAATGGCTCAGTGCTATTATTTTGACATTTTACATACACTTTCTCGTGCGATCGTTGAGTTTTCACTCTATAGCATACCAACTCTCATGCCATAAGTTACAATAATTAATTCGTTAAGTTACATTGGTGAATATTCTTTCCACACACTCTCAATGCTTCACACATACAAGTAACAGTATAGTATGTGCTGCCTCGGCCTGGCGCGAGGTTTTCCCCCTCCCGGCGGCGACTACGGCTGGTATCTCTCTCTCTCTCTCTCCCGTGCGGGCTTACGGCTACTCGGCTGTTTCTCGGCTCTTTTCTATCTAAAATGCATACCAATAATTATGAGTATCAACTCATGGGCAGTTCGGATAGAGAGCAACATGGGGAAAAGAGAGAGAGGACTTTTCTACACAGACGGTTACCCCGTCGCACGACTGAGTGGCGGTAGTAGTCATAATGTAAATAGTCTACCTAAGCGCTAGTAGATTACTTGCGAGCATATAGCACAGGAGACAGACAGCTCCGGTCTCCTCCATACCCAGTAGTCTATGAGCTCCAGGCTCTCAAAAAGTATGTGTGCAGTCTACTTTCTCCTCCTATAGCTTCAGAGATCCAGCATCGTATGTGAATACAAATTAAGAGAAAAAACGATTATCATTCATGAATATAATATGGCTATAGCTTAACCCATTTATTGAATATTATCATCCACTCTTTCTGCTCTTAGGTGGATCTATCTGGTGTATATCCCCTACTTAGCTCCTGCATCACACGAGCAATTCTCCTTTAGTGGCTCTTCCACTTTAGATGATAGGAAAGGCTTATGTATACTTAACTGACATATGCTGAGTAGATCTTGTTGATAAGCGTGGATAAATTGAGAATACTGAGGTTGATATTAATGAATAATACTGCGACGTTGCAAACGTCGCAGCCGCGTCGATACGAGGAATCTCGTTCGATGCGGCCAAGCTCTGAGTGCGCGGAAGAAACAAGCGAGTTGGATTGTTGTTGTCAGTGCCAGCCTGACCTCGAGTTCGAGGAACGGGCCGGCTAACCGTCCACGTTAGCGCAAGAGTGAGCATCGTTGGTGCGAGAGTGAGCCTCGACGGCGCGCGCGCTGATTGGTCCTCCGCATGTCGCGCGCCAATCAGTGGGCGCCGATGTGCGACTCGCTATCCGCGCGGACTGCCAGCCAATCAGGCGCGAGGAAGATGCGCGGGCCCGACGAGCGCGAGTGGAGAGTGAGCGCGAGAACGAGCGGGAACTCGGGGAGTTCTCTCACGACTGTCGACGGAGTACGTCGACGTGCGAGAGAGATACGTGGCCTCCTCTGTTACGAGGAGAATCGGGAGAGTCTCCCGAGGTTGTGCGAGTGTGAGAGAGTCATAGGTGCAGCGCGTTGGCACGAGCAAGTGTCGACGGAGTACGTCGACGTGCGAGAGAGATACGTGGCCTCCTCTGTTACGAGGAGAATCGGGAGAGTCTCCCGAGGTTGTGCGAGTGTGCGAGAGTGTGAGAGAGTCATAGGTGCAGCGCGTTGGCACGAGCAAGTGCCGACACCCGGACGAGCCAGCAACCATCCGCACGAGAGGAAGGAAGCTAGCCAGTCCGCCATCATTGTCCGGAGGACCAGAGCAACCAGCAGCCTTGGCGTGGGAGAGCCGAGGAAGCTAGCCGTCACCAGGTCCACGAGAGTCAGGGAGGCGCCGGCGGGAGCACCGACGGACGTCCACCAGGGAGAGAGCGAGTAAGAAAGTATTAGAGAGAGAGAGAGAGAGAGAGAGAGAGAGAGAGAAAGAGAGAGAGAGAGAAAGAGATAGAGAGAGAGAGATCCGAGAGTGAGACGAGTGTGGTGCGGGCACACTAGAGAGAGAGAGAGAGAGAGAGAACTCGAGAGACCAGGGTGTTGATGTGCAGTGCGGGCGCACCCCAAGACGTCTTCTGCGCGAGGCGTCTGGCCAGCGCACGCGAGAGAGAGAGAGAGAGAGAGAGAGAGAGAGAGAGAGAGAGAGAGAGAGAGAGAGAGAACAGTGCGAGGAGACGCGTGTGCGTGAGATAGAGACAGCGCAAGAGAAAACCCTATAGCTGCGCGGCTGCAGCAGGTCGGGCTTGCCACAAGCGGGAGGCATAGCCCGCGCGCGAGAGAGAAAGAGAGAGAGAGAGAGAGAGAGAGAGAGAGAGAGAGAGAGAGTCAGCCGTCAGCGGACTGGACCTGGGCCTGTGGCCCGCCGTCTGCTGCACGAGCGTGGCTCGTGTTTAAGCGTCCCAGTGTAAGCCCTGCGTGGCTAAACTGTGCGCGGGAGGCACTACAGCCACCGTATTGTAGGGAAGGGCTGGGCGAAATACATGTGCAATAAAACTTAACCATTGTGTGTGATCATTTTCCCCTCTCCCTAGCGTTCTCCCAAACGTGATGATCGCGGTCAAATCCTACGTTTAGAAAAATCCTAGTGCATGCGAGGCTCTAGGTGTTGCGCACCTGTGTTGGGAGGCACAGCGTCGCAATACTAAGTTTGTTGATGCATGGCAACAGCCATAGTCGGCAGTATGTCCGCTCTACTCGGAGTCTAACAGGCAAGAGAGAGAGAATAGAGTATACAGCATCGTCAGTGTTTAGAGTATAGTCGTGAGGCATGCGCGGTACGCTTGCTCTCGCGTGAGCTCGTACGTACGAAATCATTGACAGCCAATAGATGGCGCGACGAGTACCGTTTTGGTATATTAATCAAGATTATAATACTTAGTATATTACAACAGATCTAAGTCAATCATCTTTCTTCGAGTGTGTTTGCCTCCTAATTACTAACCTTGGGTCGCGTACTAACCCTTCGCGGACCGTTTCAAGCATTTGATTATTTTTTATAGTTATTTTGGTATACCTTGCATGAAAAGCGTAAAGATATGAATAATTAGTTACTTAATTTCATACATAATCTGCATGCCCATAACAAAATAATAAGACAGTTTCCATAGCTTATCAGTTAATCTTATATAGTATTAGTGCAAGGATTGCGTGTAATTGTCACTACATTATGATTTATATACTCGAATCAGAATAATTCTAAAAATAAATAATTTGCCTGCGTATAATAGTATACAAATAAAATTTAAACTGAAGTCCTGTATAAGCGAAAGTAGCTTAGATAGTAGGATGGACGACTGCTACGCTGATGATCCAGGTTCAAGACCAGGGAAAAATTTTGATATATTTTTTTGTTTAATATTCTTTAGATTTTCAGTAAATAAACGTTTAATAACAATAATTTCTGTTAATTACGTTAAATACAGAAATTTGATGAGTGATTTATCGAGTGATTTATCTAGTGATAAATAGCGCCAAACGTGATATATCGCTGGATAAATTACTTGAAAAATCACTCGCAATATCACTTGATAAATCTTGTGATAAATCCGGATAGCAGGGCAGCTCTCATGGCTCTAGACAGTATCAGTATTACCTCAAAAGAGGTACTAAGGTGCAGACAGGCGCTGGAATCACTGACGGAACACAACGCAGTTAGACTGGTGTGGGTACTGGGACACTCCGGAGTGGTGGGTAACAAAAAGGCGGACAGGTTAGCGGGTAGGGGCGTGGACGGCATTCGAGCAAGAAGGTGCGCAGTTGCAGTCCCAACCTGCAAGGTTAATAGAGCAATTAAAGACTGGCTCAACTCGCACCTGAGCGACAAATAGACCAATGCCAATGGGCAAAGACAGGCTAGGGCTCTGATGGGCAGCAGCCTACCTACCGGACCATTAGGGGTCTAAGCAGGAATAGGTTGAGGCTGGCCGTTGGCTGGCTGACGGGACATTGGAGGATAGGATACCACCTGTGGAACCTGAGACTGAAGGACTCCGGGAGCTGCAGGTGGTGCAAGCATGAAACAGAGACCACCTCCCACCTGCTGTGTGAATGCACCAGTTTTCGCAGGGACAAGACAGGGTATGGGGGGTTCCCATGTTGGGGTTAGAGGAGCTAAGGTTAAAAAGCTTGACATCAATTTACCGAGTTGCCGAAGCTATAAACAAGGGTTTATAAAGTAATTCCTTATGGTATAGGAGGCACAGCATAATGGGCTTCTCCTGAGTGATTGACCGGCACGTCCCCGTGCAGGGGCTGCCGCAGTTCACCTCCGTACAGTATGACTATGACTATGACTAATATACCATTTAGGAAAAGAAACTTTGTTAATGCAGATTATATAATTATTAATAAATCTATATACAATACACATGGTAGTAACTATTCTAAGTTTTTACCTAGGCTCGTTGATCCGGAGCTTGTTCGAAGAGTTGTCGTGGGGTTGACGAATAATACTAACGCTAATCCGGAAACTCTGTCTCCTTAGTTCTTAAAACGTTGTTGGAGTCGACTAGAAACTCTTATATTACATTAATTAAACAGCTTGCTCGTTTAGGGTCATTTTCCAGAGCCTTGGCGTTTCTCGCATGTTTTACTTATATTCAAAAAAGGCGACAGACATGATGTACGTAATCATCGGCCTATATCAGTATTAAGCACTTTGTTAAAGCTCTTTAATGCCATTGTGACTAACGTCTTGAGTGATTTTCTGCTGGCCGGCTTAGCCAAAGAGCAGCATGGTTTTTTAACTGGTCGTTCCATACTTACCAACTTATTAATCTTCAACGATTATCTGTCGGTAGCATTGGAGTCTTCAAATCTGGTGGACGCTATCTACACCAATTTCTTCAAGGCTTTTGATACTATGAGACACAACCTGCTACTCTCTAAACTCTCTCGCATGGGAGTGCAAGATTGTATGCTATGCTGGCTGGCATAATATCTCACTGAACGCTGCTTTCTGGTTAGGGTTAGTGACAGTTTGTCTGATCCTATCTATGTTAATTCTAAATCTTAAATTCGTGAAAATTCTTATGTATGTGGATGGAAACCTTTTGAAGTGCTTCATCATCTCTATCAGTAGATGTCGGAGTTCGTTGTTGATTATGCCATGGAAGGGGACGCTGTGCAGAGAATTTCCGTAATTCATGATGTTAATGTGTGGTTCAATTCCAGCCTTTCTTTTGAACGCCACATTGATCATCTCTGTTCAAAGACGTCAAGCCTAATCGGATTTTTAAAGCGTGCTACTGCTAATTTCTGGGATATTGACTTAATAATTTACTTGTATAATTCTCTCGTTTAACCTCACATTATATAAAGTTCGCAAATTTAGGCCCCGTATAAACCGTGTCAAAGAGAGAGGCTGGAATTGATCCAGCATTAGTGTCTGCATTATGCAGCGTTGAAATTATTGCGCCTAATGCATTACTATAATCATGATACCGGAAATTGGAGTTGGACCTAAACAATTGCTTTTGTGTTTTTCGTTTTATGTTTTATGTTTTAATGGCTATTTATAGCATAAAGAAAGAAGGAAGAAAGTCTTGGGTCTCGTTTAAACTAGATACCTGACTAGATACCTGATATAGATAGGTACAAAAAAAATTAGTGAACAGAAATTATGTCACTTAAATCTTATTATAAGCCTTATTGCAGAGCTAATTTATAGCCTTATCCATGGAGCAAACACTAAATCAAATCCTTTAAAAATGTAAAACAAAAACTTTTATAATACAATATTAACAGTTTATATATATCATATAAAAAGCTATTTATTACTTTTAAAACTTATTTCATAAAATTATAGGTATGGAAGGCGCTGAAATCAATAAATCTCTTTTAGCACTTAAAGAATGCATAAGAGCTCTTGGTCGAAAAGGCACGCATTTACCTTTTCGGGCAAGTAAATTGACACAAGTACTGAGGGACAGTTTTATTGGAGAAAAATCGAAGACTTGTATGGTAACTATAATCTATATAAATATTGTTTATGAAGTATTTTTTTCAAGTTCTTATTCGACATTTAACTGCTCTGACCCAAATAAATTCATTTTTCCAAATATAGGTGAAAGCCAGTAAATTTTAGTAAGTTACACAGGCACAAACACACACACATTAACACACATCTCGATCATCGACATACACACACATACATAAATCGTCCTCTATGTGTCAGAAGCAGTGAATAGTCCAGTGTAGATTTCGGAAGCCAGCAAGTTTACAAAATGCTTTTAAAAACCAGCTACTTCGTTAATCGTTTGAAAAATAAGAATCAATTTTAAGGCGCGAAAACCAAATATCTCGAACGCTAGCTTAAAAAGCAGTCGTTTCTGCGCACGAGTTGATAACCAGCCATTCAAGACGACTTATAAGTATTCAATTTTGCAGGATTTAATAGTGTTCTAGCTGGAATGGGTGCTAGCACGCATCGTTAGAGGTGGGGCTCTTTTACGTGCTTTTTTTTAACGTACGGTTTTATTGTTTTTGCAAAGTGATTCTAACTTAATTCAGGACGTGCATGACGAACAGTCCTGCAAAATCCTGAAAAAAAAATACAAAATATTCGTCCAAAACAAATTTTTCTTTTCACGTAAATTAAAAAACAAAAAATATATACTAAAAATATTTACAATATACACTGTTTCTACCAAAAAATATCATACATATATTATACAAAATTACTGACCAAAATTAATGACATTTTACTATATAAATAAGTGTTTTTAGTCACTTGCCACGGCTTCGTAAAAGATCTGGATCGTCTTTTTTACTCTACCCGGGCTTAAAATGTACCTTAAACATGCCCCCTCAGACCTAATGAAAGAAATTTCTGAAAAATAAAAAGATATACTGATATCATGGGATGAAAACTTTGAATTGTTGTATCTTAAAAAAAAGCCTCGTTTGCTTTATCCAACTTTTTTTCCATGATTTGTATTGCTATTTTACACCATAAGCTAGTTTTTTTTAAATATTCTAAGAAAACTCGCTTCGCAATTCAACTAAACATCCTCAAAATTTGGACTCGGTATAGACTTCCCATGTTAAAATACAAAATTTCAAGGTTCAATATCTCTAAAAATAATGTCGCTTAAGGGGTAAAAAATACCACGTCGTAGAGGACACTTAATTGAACATGTGACCAAAGTATGAGCGATATCCTTAAAAAATATATATTCCGGTGAACTACCTGAAAGGATAAAATTAAAATATATGGTTACAAAAATTTAAAACCACTGAAAAAATATTCGCAGTTTTCGTTTTTTTTAATGCTAATTTAATAGACATTAAGAATGAAACGATGATATTTAACATTTCTAATAGATGTTTAGATCAAAAAGTAAATGATTACTCAGAACGCGTTAAAGAAATAAGATAAATATTATTCATTATTCTTAATGAGTAAGCACAAATAAGAACAGAAATTTATTGGATGAATACATTTTTTCGTGAAAAAAATAGATTGTATCCGTGTTATAAAATTTCAGAAGCAAGATTTTTTGTGTGCTTATGTACACTCGTATTCAAATTTTATAATATCATTAGTGCTAATATACAAAATGAAAGTAATTATTTTCAATTGTATGATTTTGTTTATCAACGAATCACCTTATATCTCAACACTGATTACAAAAATAATAAAGTAGTTACTCTTATTAGTATTCTCATTATAAAATTCTAAAGTAACCTTATTATTTCTAGTTATATCACATTTTAATTTTGTTATCTTATACAACTGTAGAGCTACAAAATATTTGTTATTTTAATAACAACGAACAGATTAAATATTCATATATATATATATATATATATATATATATATATATATATATATATATATATATATATATATATATATATATATATATATATACATATATATATATATATATATATATAGATATACAGGGTGACCCAATTTAAACGGGCACCGCTCATAACTCGTCAGGGACAGCCACAATCGAAAAAATGGTAGAGACCAAAGTTGTAGGATATCGAAGGGGCAACCCGATGGTGACCTTGGATTTGACTTTGAACGCGTTTTTCAAGGTCATTTGAAGGTCAACTTTGGTTTTTTAAATAGGAACCCCATTCTTTTATTGCGGGAATGGAAAGAGCGGTAAATTTTACGTTCAGAATGGTATGTTCGGTTGCGGCACTGAAGGTCATCGCAAGGTCATGCAGCCAGAATGAAACCCCGCCTACGTAATTCCTCTAGCAACGCCAAATTAAAAAAATTGGTAGAGACCAAAGTTGTAGGATATCGAGGGGACAACCCGATGGTGACCTCGGATTTGACCTTGAACGCGTTTTTCAAGGTCATTTGAAGGTCAACTTTGGATTTTTAAATAGGAACCCCATTCTTTTATTGCGGGAATGGAAAGAGCGGTAAATTTTACGTTCAGAATGGTATGTTCGGTTGCGGCACTGAAGGTCATCTCAATGTCCTGCAGCCAGAATGAAACCCCGCCTACGTAATTCCTCTAGCAACGCCAAATTAAAAAAAAGTGGTAGAGACAAAAGTTGTTGTATAGGGGGGGGGGGGGGAGAATTGTGACCTCGAATTTGAGCCAGTCCTACAAGGTCATTTCAAGGTCAAATTATTTTTTTTTCAAACTTTACTTTTACTTTGTATCCGAGATGAAATCCCTTCTTAGATGTTCTCTGTCCAGCGGCCAAGACGCAAATGAGCCCTCGCTAGCGTCCAAACATAAGTCTCGCTATTCCCCGAATGATCCCTTCCGACGGTTAACTTGCGAATGACTCCTCTAGGTGGTCGCCACCTACCTACCCGAACTCCTGATGTGCGAAAAATAAAAATGGCTCCCGAAATAAGCCTTTTAAAATAAGTCCCGCGCTCAGTCTTGCCACCGCGACTCCGTCGAACCTTCCCCTACGACGCTTAACTCACGAATGATTTTCAAGCAGGCGCCCCGGCCCCGCGCCGTACCTGCCGCCCGAACTTTCGATTTGCAAAAATAAAAATAGCCTCCGAAAATTGTCGAAAGAGTCTCACACTCGGCCTTCCGCCAAAAATATTAACGAAAATTTTTATTAAAAAGCCAATCATCGATACAGAAAAAGATTAAGTAAAACATCGAAGTATTGTAGAAAAACGTCAAAGTTTGATAAAAACGTAAAAAAAATATTAAATGTTTTATTTTTAAAAAATCATAAATTGATAAACCGTAATGCCAAAATATGAATAGAATTTTACAATAAAAAGCCATCGATACAGAAAAAGAAAAAGTAAAACATCGAAGTATAAAGTAAAAAAGTTTTTATATTTATTTTACACACATTTATTATTTGAATCAGAAATAAATTGCATTATGTTTTTTTAAATAACGTTGTTGTTTTTCCATTTAATTTATTCATAAATTATTATTGTTTTAAGTATACATAGCTATACATACATACGTATGTTTGTATACATATGCTATACACACATACATGTAAACACGCATGTTGAAAATACATATGTATAAGCAGAATTATAAAGTTTGTAATACATACCATGTCGTCACACAGATTATACATACAATTACTGGCAACAGTTAATATAATTATTTAGTGATAATTCCACTGTATAAATATTTTAATTCTATTAGAAATATTTTTGCAGCAGAAATTGGTAGGTACTTAAATTTTTTGCACTTTTCTATTAGATAAGTAATAATAAACAACCAACAACACTAAAAAATGTATGTTCATTATTTAAACTTGTACAATATGTAAGCTGTAAAATATTGTATTTAACACGATAATAATTAATTAATAACATACATATTAATATAAAATATTGCATCTAAAGTTATGTTAATGTAAAAAAATTTTTATCTAACGTAACAGAATATTTATTATTGTTAACAAATGAAGATTGTACTTTTTACATCATTTCATTTAATATTAAAAATAATACGAATATACATTTTCTATTAAAATTTTTGTATTAATGTCTTGTATAAAAAAAGTTCTGCAATACGTAATGAAGGTATTTCTTGAAGAATCAATTTACTTAAAATTAAAAAATGTTTGATATAATTTCAAGTCATAGCGATTATTCTAGAAAATATTGTTTAAGAGCTAAATATTCCGATTAATTACCCATATTTTAAATGTATGTATAAGTTTGATTTCACTTCATAAAATTTAATAAGTTAAAATAAATCTTTTACTAAAATACAATTTTAACTATTTTATAAGTTATCTATTAAAATTTACTTTTAACACTTTTGGAATTACAAAATATTTATTTATTATCTATTTCATAAAAGCTTCCTAATCAATAAATTATTTTATAATAAAAAATTAATAATTACTATTTGCAATTAAATAATTGTTTAAGTAGTTTTTTATTTATTATTTTTTGCAGAAAACAGTCTAAGTTCTAGTAATGCAGTAGAATTTTTAAATTTACTTAGATATTTATCGACTTGAAATACTAATTTAATAATTGAAAATATGTGATTTGAGTCATTTTTTTTATTTTTGTAATATTTATAATCTAAGTAAATATGCCGGACTATAGTCGAAGCGAAATTGTTGATATTTTATTGATTTTGGGAGAGTGTCGAAGAAATTATAATGCAGCAGCACAATTATATCGGAGGCGTTTCCCAAACAGAAATCATCATCCATCTCGAAGTACGATCCAGAGAATTGAACAGCGAGAGAGGCGAGGACCTCAAAGATGGTACGCTAAATGATTAAAATCTTTTCTTCTATTTTAAATTTACTACTTCGTTTAAAGTGCAACATTTTACACGCTTTCAGGATCCGGAGTCGAAAAAGTGGGTGCTGTTTGAAAAAAAATAATTTGACCTTGAAATGACCTTGTAGGACTGGCTCAAATTCGAGGTCACAATTCTCCCCCCCCCCCCCCCTATCCTACAACTTTGGTCTCTACCAATTTTTTTAATTTGGCGTTGCTAGAGGAATTACGTAGGCGGGGTTTCATTCTGGCTGCATGACCTTGCGATGACCTTCAGTGCCGCAACCGAACATACCATTCTGAACGTAAAATTTACCGCTCTTTCCATTCCCGCAATAAAAGAATGGGGTTCCTATTTAAAAATCCAAAGTTGACCTTCAAATGACCTTGAAAAACGCGTTCAAGGTCAAATCCAAGGTCACCATCGGGTTGCCCCTTCGATATCCTACAACTTTGGTCTCTACCATTTTTTCGATTGTGGCTGTCCCTGACGAGTTATGAGCGGTGCCCGTTTAAATTGGGTCACCCTGTATATAGATATATATATAGATATAGATATAAATTCATATAATTAATTTTTCAATCACACGTTTTTTGATAGAGTTGAAAAAATTAAATAAACAATATGAACTCTTATAATCCAATTATTGTCAATATTAACAATAGCCAAATACCAAAATGGAAAAAAAAAATTCCAGATGGTAACTGCTTATTTAGAAGTTTTTCATTTGCATTATTTAATACTCAGGACCAACAAATTAGAAATACAATTGTCGATTATGTATTTAACAATTGGGAAGAAGTACAATATACTCTGGCAGCAACCGATATTTTTTATAGATACAAAAATAAATATGATTATCGTCAGAGAATGAGTAGATTTGGTACGATGGGAACAGATTTTGAAATAGGAATTTATTTGTGTTTGTGAGAATTTACAACAGAAATGTGTTTTTATATGAACTTGAAAATGACCAAATAAATTTAATATTTAGAATCAATAACAATGAAAACAGTGACATAGATACTGTACAATTACTATTTTCAGGAGATAGAACTGCAGGACACTTCAATTGTATAATAAATAATGTACCTATTAACACAACATCTTCAACTACAAATATTCGGCATACAAAACTTGAACAAATGATAGAAAAATCACAATTAATATCTGCAAATGAATTGAATATAAAATGCAAAAAAATTAAATCAAAAAATATCGTTGTTAAATCATTAAATGATGAAAAAGAACAAGCAAAAATTAAAGAAATAAATCTTACAAAAAATGATACAAATAACTGCTTTAATAAAAAAGGACAATCATAAGCTTGAAAAAAAAACAATTTTCCTATAACAACCAACCATATCACAACTATTGATTTAATAAGTATAACAGATGACATGAGTTATATAGATACAAAATAAAAAAAAGAAGTGAATTTCAACAGCTAAAAAAACTTCAACTAGATAAATGTTATGACAAAAAATTTAGAACTCAGAAAAAAGATACGCAAAATGATATATTACAGATAACAAATGATATTGATAACTTAAAAATAAATGAAAAAACATTCACGGGCAATAATTTTAATGATGTTAATATGAAAAATAAATTAGAACCTTGCGTATTGTTAACTAAAATAAATGATAACGTTTCTGCAATTACGATGAATAAGAAATTACTTTCGAATAAAAATACTCATTCAAAACATAACAATTTACTAAATAGCAATACTCGGAACACTTCAAAAATTAAGAATGTTTCCGAAACTTTAATGCCTTGTTTTATAGTATTACCTTAAATTGAAAAAGACGTTAATATAAAAACAAAATTTCGAAATAAAAAACAACAAAATGATGAAATAAATAGACGACATACTTTAAAACCATGTTCTGTAGTATTATCAAGAATCAATATGATTCCCCATAACAAAATTAAACGTAACATCAATAACAGAACAAAAACATGATCACACAAAAAGTATTAACAAAGAACATGTAATATCGACTGATTTAGAAGAACAAAACTATATTATAAATAACAAAACTAATAAATCACATCATGAAATTTTGAGCCTAAATTCAATTTTGAATGAGCAAACAAATTTAATTGATAATGCCGATAAAATGTCATCAAATCCAAAAACAATTGAAAACATGCCAGAATTTCTTAATTCAAAACAATATTTAATACAACCTAAAATTATAACAATCATGCAAACAAATTTCAATATAAAAATATAATTAAAGATGGAAAAATTGTATATAATATTAAAACTAATAAAAATTGCAACACGACAGAAAATTTAATAAAAATTAAAAATTGCTCAATCTCCTTAACACCTATAGAACTTCGTAAAAATTCCTTAGATATTAAATTGAAACTAAAAAGATTAAAGAATAAAAATAGAATGAGATTATTACGTCTTGACAACAAATTTAGAAATATCGAACGTTCAAAGGATGTAATAAGAAAAAAAGAATTAAGAAAAGATATTGATTTTAGAACCAAAGAAAAAGATCATGATAAAATAAGAAAAAATAAAAACTATACAAATCAAACAAAGAATATAAATTCCTTGGAAACCCAAGAAGAAATAATCAATACTGAATATATATCAATCAATAATAATAAAATAATTGATGATTTTTATAAATCCATAGCTGAAGGACCAACGCACATATGTTCAAGTTGTGGTGGACTTTTTTTTAATAGATCTGTAACTAAATTAAAGCTAGACGATGAAAACATATGTACTGATAAAATTAATATCTCTGAGATTTGTAAAATAAGATCAGAACAAAACAAAATACTTGTATGTTTAACTTGTAAAAGATACATAAAAAAAATATGATACCAAAACTAGCGTTAGTAAATGGTTTTGAATTTGACAAAATTGACGATACTTTATTAGATTTAACTACAATGGATGAACGATTTATCTCACCTCGACTGCCATTTCTACAAATTCGAACCTTAGGAGTAGATAAACAATACGACCTTAAAGGAAATTGCGTCAATGTTTCTGTTGATGTAAATTCGTTTATATCTAAATTACCACGAGATCCAGATAATATTCAATTAATACACATAAAACTATGTAGAAGAATCTTTAGTTGAAAAATTTATTGATCAATATATTACATGTGATTCTAAAAATTAACTAGTTAAAGATTTTATAAAACATCAAGGCCATAAACATGCAAAAAATTGTAAAAAAATTATTAATGATATACGCATATGCCGATATAACATGACTGGATATCCAATGAGAAAAACTACCATCCTAGAACCACTTGAAAATTCTCAAAATAATAATAATAAAAAACAATTACAAGAACAATATGTAAATATCAGAAAATACTTAGATGGTCTAAGTAAAAAGGTTACGCAATTCGATAACATGAGATTTGATGAATTTTTAAACAATTTGTCCATTTCAGAAGAGGAATACTTGAAAACTATACAATATCACATAAAACAACCAATACTTTTACTTAAACAAATGTTTGTGACATAAGTACTAATGCTTATAACCCTACAATATTAAAATTACATCAGGCAAATATGGATTTACAAAGCATATTAACTCCATATGGTTGTGTATCTTACGTTGCCAACTACATTAATAAATGTATAAATAAATCCCAGCGAGGTATGGCAAGCACACTAAAACAATGCGCTGATTTAATTACAAAAGGAGATATGACAACTAAGCAGCAATTACGTATAATAGCTAATTGTTTTATAAATAAAAGTGAAATTTCAGCACAAGAAGTAATCTATCATTTATTTTCCATGACATTATCAAATTGTACAAGAAATTCAATTTACGTAAATACATCTCCCGTAGAAGAATGTACAAAAGTCATACATCCTATCTAAAAGAATGGATAGCGCCATCTTGAAGGACAGTGAAGAGTCGTTTTGATTGACTGTTCGTTTTCGCAGGCGATCTGTGCAGATGTATGAATTCCTAACATCAAAAAGTATGTATTGAGAAAATATATGATACGATAAAAAAACGCGCGGAGCGCGTCTAAACTTGCTAGTTACATGAACTTCCTATTGCCAGTCCACGAGTACTAGCAATACCGTTAAAACTTTGAGAATGCATTCGCAGTACATTTACTTTTTGATTTGCAGAAACGTTGCAGAACAGAAGAAATCACTTTCGCAACTCACTCGATCCGTTAAACGCGTTTTGCGTATAAGGCTCGGCAGCTAACGCACGCGCTTCGCGTTCGCTATCTAATGCCTGTGTTGGTTATTTACTTAAAAACCGTTTTTAAGGATTTCTCCTTCGTTGAAGCGTTTAAAAAAACACTTGTCACGGTAAAAAATTGTGTTTTATAAATATCAATTAAACAAATTATTTAATTTGTGGGGATGAATTCATTCAACCCTCCTTGTAATTGACTACGAATGATAAATTCTACTAAATTTTTGAATACATCTACAACTTTTTCATTTATCATGTTTATGTAAAACATACAGCCGCAAAGTTTTACGGTAAATAATTGATTTTTTGGTGTAGAAAAACGGCTTTAGGCTTTTGACTCGAGTTAAAGCATTTTCATGATCTAATATTAACAGAAAAAAGTTGTATTTTTCCAATAACCACAACTTTCCCACTTAACTTTTTTTTGTATTAGAGAAAAAAACGTTTTTAGCAATTTTTGAACTGCATTTTGCGTGCATGTGCGGGATTAAGCTCGAAATAGATCCATAAGGTTTTAGTGATGAGGGGTGATTGAATTGATTGAAATCTCTTAGAGATAATGATGTAACGCCAAAATTTTTCAAACAAATTGTGCCCGCTTTAAAAAAAACAGAAGATCGGAATAAAAAAAATAATTCTAGTCTATGCAAGAAAAGCTCCTAAAATTTCAGCCCGATTGGTCAAAAATAGCCTGAGATATCGAGATATCGCATCTCACACTTTTTTCCACTTACAAAACTAGAAGGAACTTCCGTACCGCAGTCGTACCTAAAAACTAAATCCTCTATTATATTAAGGAGCATCATTGCAGTCAGTTTCCTTTGTTTACCAGTAGTTAAATTCAGACATTTTCCAGTCATTTTCCTTAGAAGTTAAAATAAGAGTTAAGCATACTCGTGTAAAATGTTGCAATCATGCTAACATTGAGTTTAGGGTAACAATTTTGTATCCGTCTCACAGATCGCTAAAGCGAACAGGCACCTCCATTGAAACAGCCAATATAAGGCGTAACAACAAATTTTATGAGTACAAATCAGAAACAGATAAATATCCGTAAATAATGCCTTAAAAACAATTTTTTAATGTTGTTCTTATTAAGATGAAGGTCCGTGTGCATAAAATGGAGGTCCGTATGCAGAAGATAAAGGTCCGTGTTTCTCTCATGTGAAGTCCCTCGCTCGGATGTTGATCCA
This sequence comes from Nasonia vitripennis, assembly GCF_009193385.2. Classification (NCBI taxonomy): domain Eukaryota; kingdom Metazoa; phylum Arthropoda; class Insecta; order Hymenoptera; family Pteromalidae; genus Nasonia; species Nasonia vitripennis. The sequence goes on from NW_022279608.1 coordinate 4,069,628, forward strand.
CCCAGTTTGGACTATGGGAGTCGACTGAACTATTGCGCCGCTCTCCGGGTTATTTAGACCAATTTTGACGCATGCGATCAAAGTTAAAAACGTTTTTTTGGCTATAACTCGAATTCTAAGCATTCTACAAAAAAACTTTAAATGGAAAAGTTATAGATATTTAAAAAATACAACTTTTTTCTGTTGACATCAAATCAAGAAAATGCTTTAAACCTGAGTTACCAGCACAAAATCAGATTTTTACAGCAATAACAACGCTTATTGGACTGTAACTTGAAATCTAAGCATTCTACAAATAAAAGTTATTTGGTAAATTTTTGAAAAATCTAACTTTTTTCGTTTGACACTTAAACGTAAAAAATGCTTTTCACTCAAGTTAACAGCATATGCGTTTCTGCTGCATGTTCCAACAGGCGTCTGTAGCTGTTGACTAGGCCTAAAAGCTGCGAAGCTCTTCAATGGTCTTCGGTGAAGGAAAATCTACAATCGCCTTGACTTTTTCTGGGTTTGGTTTAAAACCATTTGGAGTGATGAGATGACCCAGGAAGGTGAGTTCTGAGACGCCGAGACTGCATTTCTGGAGATTAAATTTGCAGATTGACTTGAAGATTGCAGATTGCTCGTACTCGTTGAGGCGATGTAGCACTATCTCAAGGTGTTTCTCATGTTCTTCCTATGATGTGGAGGCGATGAATATGTCATCGATGTAAACAAAGACGAAATCGAGGTCTCCGAGCACCGGGTTGATGTAGCGCTGGAATGTCTGCGAAGCATTGCGAAGGCCGAAAGTCATGACTGGAAACTCGAAAAATTCAAAAGGAGTTATGACTGCAGTCTTGGGAATGTCCTCAGGAGCCACAGGAAGGTAACGATCAGGTACCGTCACGAAGTTCATTTTTCGGTAGTCTCCGCAAAGGCGTATCATCTGGTCTTTTTTGGGCACCATGTGTAGGGCGCTTCGCTTGCCCAGTTACTGTCTGGAGGACGACAGATTCCCTGTTCGCACATCCTTCGAAATTCCTCTTTGGCTATTTTTAGCCTGGCGGGTGCGAGAGGACGTGCTTTTTCTGCGACTGGAGGTCCTGTTGTTACTACCTGGTGATAAATTCCATTTGTCATGGTTGATCTAAAATGATCAGGACCAAAGACTTTTGAAAATTTGTTCACGATGAGTGATTTTGTGATCGGGTGCCAAGAATGAGATTCGTGTTGCGCCCACTGATTTCACGAAAGCTGGAGCGTGAGAGAGTTAGTCACCATCTACCAACCTTTTAAGTTTGAGGTCTGGTAAAAGATGGTACTCTGATAGAAGATCGGCCCCTATGATCGAATGAGAGATGTCAGCAATAGTGAAGTTCCAATTGATTTTGTATGACAGGCCTAAATCTAGTTTTTGTTGAATCACCCCGAAAATGTCGATCAATGAACCGTTCACCGCGTAGAGTTTAATTTCTGCCGGTTTGCCTTTCCAGTGTTTGGGTTTTGGCATGACGGAGATGTCGGCTCCTGTGTCAATCAGAAAGATTTCGGCTGAGAGTTTGTCTTTCAAGTGGAGACGCGCTGTGTTAAGTTGCCGGTTGTCAGTCTCCATGACACCCGGATCTTCTAGTTTTCCAGGTTATCAGATTGACCAGGTTTTTTTATTTTGTAGGAGTGCCCGGGTTCACGCTTCCAATTGCAGGGCAAAATGCAGTTTTCCGCGTCTGCACCGTATTTCCAATGATACCAGCAGCGTGGAAATTTGTTGCTGTTTCGAGCCCTGGATGATGATCTATCGGGAGTCGCTGATCGTCCGTTTTCCGAGCTTGAACGGGATTTGTTGTTTTTCGGTGTTTCTATAGTGTGACTACCGTGTCTCTAGGTACTCGATTCTGTGCTAGTTTGATCATCTCCGCAAGGAAGTCTGAAGGTTTTTTTAGCTCTATTTCTATACCCTTGAAGAGTCGATCAAGCTGTTGTTCAGAAGTCTCCGCGTATCGTTCAGTGAGAATTTTCTTCAATGTCTCGTACTTTTGGCCTTTAACAAGAATGCTCAACTTGTACTAAAGATCGTAGTGAATGTCTTGACTAAGGTGTCTGCCGACAAAGTTGAATTTGACTTTGTCTGCGCCGATATTGTACTTATACAAACCAAGCTTGGGGGTCGTGTTTGTAGAATGGCCAGAATTGCACATTTTCAGTACTCGGGCAAACTGGTGGCAAACTGCTGACGTGAATCTGTGGTGCGTTGTTGAGAATTTTGCAACGAAGGTCGTGTGAGTGGAAAAGACCCTGCGCGTGTAGAGATGTTGGACAGAGTGAACTGATGATTTTCGGAACCAAAGAAAGATGGTCCAAAGTTGGTCGTGCTAGTATTGAGCGGTTGTTGTTGCTCTGTGTTTCCATTTGAATTTGCAGCTGCTCTTGAAGCTGGTTCTGTAGTTGGTATTGTTGTCTATTCTCTTGTCTAAGTTTAACGTTAGCAAGTCTTGGTCCTCGTCTGTGAGATGGGTGGAGCGTGTCGGCTGCTATACGCTTGGACGAAGGTTTTGGATTCCTGTGAAGCCTGTGGCACCCTCGCCTAGCCATTAGAAGCTTGACCATTTATTCAATGTGGAGCTTGTCCCCAATGTCCACTGCGATGTGGAGAAATTAGTGACCTGCGGCTGTTGGTTGTTCCCAGGAGGAAAAGTCCTGGCCATGGTGTCGATGCTGCTTGTAGGTGCTTACAAGGTGCTGGTTGAAGTGGTGGTTGTGGCAGGTGTTAGTATCGTCCAGCTTCCGGAGGTACCGAAAGTGAAAGTGTTGTTGTATGCCGTTCCCGAGGCGGAGTCGACCGTTGTCGAGAGTGTATCATTTTGACTTGTACGTGGCTGCCATCTGCGCTTGAGTTCGGTGTCTTGATTGGAGTGTGAATCATTTTTCTTGATTTTAGAATCTTTCTCTGTTTGGGGTTAGGATTACTAGTTCGTTTGGAAATCTCTTTACCCGATCTTAGCTTTAGATTATCGACAATCTCGCTCATGCGCAGTAAGGTGATATTTGGTCTGAAAATTGTTGCAACAAGACGTATAAGGTTATTATTAGTTTAAAAGGTACTTACATTAGCGAAACGAAGTCTTGTGCTACTCGCAAGTCCCTAAGCTATAGGTTGTGCCAAAGAACTCTTGAAGTCCAAATGAAACCTGTCAAGCTCAAGCGAAGCTTGAAACTTGCCAGGTTGAAAGTGTGAGATGACGAGCTCGAGCTCGAGCCGCTCGCGAAATAGTACGTCGAGTAAAGATGCGCGCTTCTTTGCTAGCCTGAGCCTCGATGCGAGCTCGAGCCTTGATGCGAGCTTGGGCCTCAATGCGAGCTCGAGCTTTGGTGCGAGCTCGAGCTTTTTGAGAGCTCGCTACGGCTGAGACTCAAGGTGTCTCAATCAGATCCCGACCGCCGTTTGCGAGGCTACAGAAGTAGAGTCAATTACAAATGTCGAGCGTTTCTGATGTAGAATACGCGAAGTCGGAAACGTGACGCTCGTGTGAGAATTCCACGAATTGTTCTTTCCCTATACGCTCGCGTGGTCTATTCCGGAAGACCAAGACGCCGAAACAAGAAGGCGGCGTGGCGGTTGGCACGTGCGCTTTTCCGAGTAAACGCTTGTTGGCAAGAACAAGCAACTGCTCGCTGTCGAAACACTCGCGATTTCACTGTTACCTAAAATTTTTCGTGGGTCGCCCGCACGACGCTTCGACGCATCCGTTGACTCTGCCGCTGAGGAGGTTCCGGATATGTGTCGAAAAGGCGCCGGTGTCGAAAGCTTCACGCAAAATCTTTGTGTTGATGCGCCGTCGACCGCTACGATGCTTAAAAAAGGCGCCGGTGTCGGTGGCTCCACGCAAAATCCAGAATCCACCGGCAAAGGCTTCCGCGTTGCGCAACAAAACGTTGCTCCTCAGAGGAGAAGACGCTCACGTCTTCTCGAGAGATAGACGTGGGACGTCAAAAGTGTTTCTCTTTGTGTGCGCCGGCGTGCCTGCAAGCACACAAAGGTAAGATGGCGCCGAGACGCGCTGAGAGGCGTCGTTTTTCCGCTGCTGGAGAGACTCGCTCTGTGATGTTCGCTGCTCCTGGTGATGCTCCAGTCGGGTCACCAATGTCGGGATGACGTGGTCGGGAGGCGGAGAGAAGGCAGGAGGATCTTGTTATACTCTTTATTGGTGAATCGGTCTCTCCAGACGTGTGTTCGTGTAAGCGTTCAGAGCGGAACCAAACGGCGGCGCTTGCTCGTGTTGCGGCGCTACTCTCTCGCGTCCTCGGTGGGACAGTACCGCCACCTATCGGTGGGGTACCTACATATATACCTTCATAGGATGTTATAGGTAACGAAGAGTTATGCGGACAAGAGTTTTCGTTTTGCACTGTAGCATTATGCCATTCCTTGCGCGGTACCTCTATTTTTTTTCTCTCCCGATACTCTCGTTGTGCTCTTTTTCTTTTTTCGACTTTTTCTTGTTTATGACGATCTTCTGTAAAAATTGAAATAAATAAATAAGAGATCTTTGCTTAATGTGCATATGAGAGAGAACTGGCCGTAATTTCACGATTATAGAAACTTATTCGATCCTATGTAGCTATAACCGATATACACATGTGTAACCCTCTATTCCTGGCCAGAGCGAAAGTAAACGACGAAAAATTCTGTTATGTTTGAGTTTAGGTTAATCTTACCTTCGACTGATTGTAACGAATGCTGTGTACAATCTTGCGATGTTTCACTTGGTCTTTCCATTATTGGTATGGTAACTAACACATTATTTAACTTTTAAAATTACAAAAACACAGTATGAATAATTTTGAAATGCGCATTTGAAGAGGACGTTATGATAATGCACGCAACCATTGAACCTTTGTATTAGCAGCTATAAAGTGCCTCGAGTAGCCGAATAGAACTGTCATCTGCTCTGTCTGCGCGCGCCGTCTTTGGCGTTTGCATAAGAAAGAAATACGAGAGAGTCCGAGAGTCGTCGTGATCGTGAGCGTGTGCTATACGTGTGCGTGCAAATATGCAAGAGAGAGAGAGAGAGAGAGAGAGAGAGAGAGAGAGAGAGAGAGAGAGAGAGAGAGAGAGTGGCGTCGTGCGCGCGCGCATGAAGGAGACGGAGAGCAGCCGAGCTACAAGCAAGCTGTAAGTGGTGGGATCCGCCCTCCGCTAGTCTTCCGTTTCCCCTCTAGCGCTCTTCCCTTCATCAGCTGTTCGAAATGCGTACAAATTATATTTTTTCAGATATCGCGTGCGTGAACGTCCTAAAAGATGTTATTCACATAAAAAAAGATTCAAACCCTTTGGTATATGATGAAATTACAAATCATTTAGACTATGAATACTTAAGCCCTATAAAAGCTCCATGGAGAATACATGAATTAGCTATATAAACTAAATAAAACAGATGATTATTTAGAAATCTTTTGTACGCTGATATACCACAAAACTATACTTTTTCTAAAAAGAAATGGAGAAGACGTAAAAATTATAGCAATACTCTAGGTAGATTAATTTGCGTCGTACCCAAAGAACAAAAATTATTTCATATGAAATTAATTTTACACCGAGTAAAGGGAGCTACTTCTTTTGATGATTTAAAAACTTCTAAGGGCAACTTTTATCCAACTTTTATAGATACTGCAATAGCTATGGGATTGCTGGGAATTAAAGAAATTTTTAATATATTTGACGAAGCATGTTATATTATCTTACTAATTCAATTACGTACATTTTTGCTTGGTTTTTAATTGCTAATAAATTAACATTGACAAAACAAATTTTGGAAAAAAATATTGTTTATTTTTGCGAAGACTTTAATAATAATGCTGAAATAAAGCATTGACATTTATAAATGATATTTTGATTTCTGAAAATTTTAGTTGCTCCGATTTTGGTTTGCCAGAACCTTAACTTAACCAAAATTTTTCCCAGACTGAACATAAATCAAACATTACCATCGAATTGCATATTTGGTAAATTTAATAGTTAATTAAAAATTGGGTATTGGCGAGCTAAGCGAAAAAGGGGAAAATGTATATCATGGGCCTCCCAAATAAGGGGAAGTTATAATGAGGGCAAGCCAAAATGAGGAGAAGTAAAAACAGTAAAAGTACTTCAAAATTTTTCATTATTAACCCAATAAAGAACGTTGGGTTAAAAAAAACGTGGAAAGATGCAGAATTTTAATCGAAATTGAGAAGGAGCTAATAACCCGAAATGAGGGGAAGCCAAAAATAGTAAAGTTACGTAAAAATCGTTCATTATTAATCCGATAACGAAAGTTGAGTTAAAAATAACGTTAAAAAAGGCAGAATTTTTACCCGATACTCCAAATTGAGGAGAAGCTGATTTTTGAAACGGCGGCGGCGGCCAAGATTTTTTATTTATATAGAGAGATACAGAATAAACAATTAGTTTTTGTCTTAAAAAAGTATATATAATAGATATTGATTCATGAAATTTATTGATAAAAAAGAAACTAAAAGACTAACATCTAAATTTTCTTGAGACTGTCTTGTGACGGGCAGAGTTTCTTCATTTCATATCCTACATTCTTATATGCATATAGTCCCAGTTGTATAGTCTGCTGCGCAGGTATAGTTACTGAACAGCTGATACATGTGCACAAATACAATTATTATTGGTAGTTAGTATATGTCGGTTTTTTTGCTCGTTGTTAATAAATTAACTAATGCCATCAAGTGCGGGCAGTAATTTCGCATTTGCGAGTGAATCAGCGAGTGATAAGTGTCTTTATATATTAGTTAAATTTTTTTAAAAAGTGCACCTTAGTAAAACTTAACATGCATGCGAATGTTACTGTACAAATGCTAATTAATTAATTTAAATAGTGTGTGTACTAATTGTTAGTATGATGGTTAAAAAGGCAAGGACGCTAGAGGAAGTTTTATCAGTGCTCATCCAGACAAACATCCCAATTTCCCAAAATAGTGCTTTTGGGAAAAAATAAGAAGAGGCCAAGAGTATTTTACGGAGCCAAAAGTAACGAGAATACTTGTTCTACGAAGAATAGAATCATTGATGTCAGCATTTTATATCCGAAACACCAAAAAGTTCTGTGTTGCAGTGTCTGTTACGACAATGCATATTTTAGTGAATCAAGCATACAAGGGCTTACTTGTAAAATTGATGTTGTGTATTAACAGTGTAGTAAATTAATTGCGATAAACTCCAGCGGAAAAGTAGGTCCAAAAGGTAATGCATATAAAGTGAACTAGAGATATCTTATCGCTATGCGTGCACTTGGCCATAAGCATGCTGGATTGTCTACTTTTTGTGGCATCACGGATCTTGATAAGATAGCAGCACAAAGTATTTTTGATGCTGTAATTAATCAAATGATTAAAGTTTGTAAGCAAGCAAGGCGCAGGATTCTATGATGGCTGCAGTTCAAGAGGAAAAAGAAGCTGCAGCAAGTTCTTAATTAGATGTTTCTGACAATCGCTTCTGGAGAAAGAAAGTCTTTTTATCTTTACAAAGCCTTGTTAGCATCATTGGGAATAAAACTGGAAAGGTTTTGGTTGTTGCCATTACAAACAGCTTCTGCAAAAAGTGTGAAAACTGGACAGGCAAAGAAGAAACAATTCCATATCAAGAGTAGTAATAATTGTAGTGCTAATCATCAAGACAGTGCAGGGAAAATGAAAGTGGACGGAATTGTTAAGATTAAAATTGTTAAGAAAAAAAAAACAAGAATTTCAAGCAATCTTTCATCACCTATTGTGTTGGAGTTTTCACACAGAATTCTAATAAAAGTTCCAAGAATTATGTGTGAAAGGTGGTTCCAAACAAGGTCAGATGCCTGTGCTCTAACTCAGCTAGCTCCGTGGTTAGATCACAGGCCTCTGGCTGTTAAGTTAGCAAGTTCGAGTCTCGTCGTCTACTTCTTTGCTTTTCGACTTTATCTCCTTTCTGTCGTTACAGGGGTTGGCAAGCAAAGTAAGCAGGGAGGAACCACCACTAGTACACACACACACACACACAAGCGCGCGCACGAACGTACGCACCCACGCACGTACGCACACACACGTAGAGACGCAGGTGATATGAAAATGGAGGTTGATGCAGACGGAAATAAGAGAGCTGTTTGCGTAACGCAAAGGAATGCGCATTTAGACAGACTTGGCAGCAGAATCAAGGAATTGATGGACTATGTCAAGGATCGGCACAATGTGCACAACCAAATTAAAGATCTTGCCTCTGCATAACAGATGATAACTTACAGCAATGCCAACGCCCAGGAACTCAGAAGAGGGAAACCCAGACAACCCCAAGTCTTAAATCTCGGAAGGCGGGTACAACAAAGGAAGCCTCAACTACTCAGCAGGATAAAAATACAAGAAAAAAAGAGAAGATAACCAAGCTAAAAAGACAGCGTGGCAGAAAGTCGTCACAAGAAAGTCAAAGAAAAAAGGCAAGCAAAGAGGATAAAAGTGTCCATAGCGTTACAAACTAGAATAGGACCAGTAAGAATGTACCTAAGCGCGCAAGACCTCCCAGACCGGATGCTTTAATTATCAAAGCTGCAGAAGGAAAGAGCTATGCAGACATTTTGTCAAAAATAAAAGCGGCTCCGTCACTTAACGAGCTGGAAAAAGGGTAAATAATCTACGCAGAACAGTAGCAGGAGCTCATCTAGTGGAGCATAAACGCACAAAAAAAAATCAAAACCTCGGACTTTCAAAAAGCAGTTAAAGCGGTACTAGTGTAATGCACCACAATCAAAGCACTCCAGCCAAAGAAAACCATTAAAGAAAGAGATCTGGACATGTTTACCTCAGGAAAGAAGGTACTAGAAGCACTACAGAAGGAAATTGGCAAAGAGAACATCATAAAAAACTCTACGGTAAGATCTCTGCGAAAGACGGACGGTGACACGCTGATTGCAGTGATACGGGTACCAGCCCAGATAGCGGCTAAGATCACTAAACTACAGATGATCAGAATAGGATGGGTTAACTGTAGGATCCGGGTAGCTAACCGCAAAAACGAGCCGCTTAGGTGTTATAAATGCCTAGGTTTTGACCATATCGGCAGAAACTGCACAGTAACTCAAGATTAAAGTAAGCTTTGCTCTAAATGTGGAAAAGATGGGCACAAAGCAAGGAAGTGTGAGAACCAACCCAACTGTGTACTCTATAAAGGAGGCACAGGTGGGAAGAGTTACCAAGCAGCTGGAAGCTATGCATGCCCAGTTTACCGAGCTGCAGTAAAAGCCACTGACAGACAGGAAAAAATAAAATAGTGCAGTTGAATATAAATCACTGCGCGACTGCACAGAACCTACATAGCAAGTATGTCCGTGAGACAAAGATCAACATAGCCATCGTCTGTGAACAATACAGAGACCTAGACAAACCATCGTGGAGTATGGACAGTACTAGTAATGCAGCGATATGGGCATGCGGAGACGCCACTTTCTAGGAAAAAATAGACAAGAAGTAATGAAGGATTCGTACGCGCTAAGATCGCAGGCGTACACATTTACAGCTGCTATGCTTCTACTAACGCGCCGATAGAACAATTCAGACAACTGATAGACCAGCTAGTACAAGATGCTGTAAGAAGAAAACCGGTACTGATAGCGAACGATTTCAACGCCTGGGAAGTAGAGTGGGGCAGCGAAAGGACGAACGGAAGAGGACGAGCGCTATTGGAAGCATTCGCCCTCCTTAACTTAGTCTTAGTTAACCAGAGATGTTCTTACACATTTAAAAGAGGAGACGCAAAGTCCATTATAGATCTCACGTTTGTTAGCAGCTGCCTAATTAGATCGTAGAGGGTAAGCGATCATTACACAAATAGTGACTACCAAGCGATAATAAAAAGTCAGGTAGACTAGCAGAATATCAATACGGCTTTAGGAAAAAACAGTTTACTCTTGACGCAGTGAGCTTAGTTTTCGACATCGCTAGAACTGTAATAGAAAAAAAAAAATGAAAAGGAGGAGCCAAGTACTGTTTTATTCTTACACTGAATGTTGAAAATGTGTTTAACTCAGCCAGCAGAGGCAAGATACACGAGGCACTACGAACAAAAGTTGTACCCGCATATATGAAAAGGATTATGTCTGACTACCTGAAAGACAGAACCTATTTGTATGACACAGAGATCGGCACGAAAACCTATCAAGTAACCGGAGGGATCCTACAAGGATCAGTGCTTGGCCCATTATTGTAGAACACTATGTATGATGAAGTACTTAGGCTAGAGCTACCCGAAGGGGCAACGGTTGTAGGATTTGCAGATGGCATTGCAGTAGTGGTAGTAGCAAAGCAAAAGGAAGAAGTGACGGAAATCGCTAACGGAGCAGCAGGTATAATCCACGATTGGCTAAAGCAGACTGGACTTGAGCTTGCTAGCCATAAAACGGAGGCTATCCTTATATCCAGTAAGAAGAAAATAGAGACAATATCACTGGCAGTGGACGGACACGAAATAGATTCTCAGCCGACCATTAAGTACTTGAGAATCACCATGGACGCCAGATTAACGTTTAAGAAGCATCTCGAGAGGGTGAGAAATAAGACAGCAAAAGTCGGTGCTGCACTATCGCGACTAATGCCAAATGTGGGTAAACTAATTCAGGGTCGATGGTTACTCCTAGCCAGTGTAACTACATCAATTATATTATACAGTGCTCCAATATGAGCTGACGCTATGTTGATGAATTCCTGCGCAGGAAAGCTGTCAACAGTTTATATGAGAAGTGTATTGCGCATGGTTTCTGCTTACCAAACAGTATCAGAAGATGCAGTGTGCGTTATCTCAGGTATGCCGCCGATTGACCTTCTAGCAACAGAATAAAGGAATATATACGAAGAAAGCCGGCGTAGTGACAATACTAAAAAGGAAGTTTGAAAACCCGCCAAGGAACAAACCCTAGTTGAGTGGCAAAGACGATGGGACTCCAGTGGAAAGGGGCGATGGACGCACCGCCTTATACCACGTAATGTTGGCTGGACCAATAGACGACACGGGGAAGTAAATTATTACCTTACGCAGTTTTTGAGCGGACATGGGTGCTTTCGAGCCTACCTACACCGCTTTAAAATAGAGGATAATCCAAATTACCCAGTATGTTTAGAAGCAAACGAAGATGCGGAGCATGTCTTCTGTGACTGTTCGCGATACGAAATGGAACGAGAAGAACTCTAGTGTTATCTTCAAACTAGGCTGACCCCTGAGTCAATGATGACAGCTATGCTAGCGTCGAAGGATGGCTAGTGCGCAGTAAACAACTACTTAAGGACCATTTTCAAGAAGGTTAGAAATCACGATGAGAATAGAAGAGAAAGACAAGGCGAAACAGCTGAGTAAAACTGTTGCTAGACGAAGACCACTAGGTAGTAGATACAAAACGCTTCTCGGACTGATGGAGAGGAACGTAGGCCACTGAGTTGAGCTCTCACTTCCCTGCCCGATGCAGAGAAACGTAGAAGCTACGGTTAAGTACCTCTAAGTGCTCCTCAGACCCATGCTGATAAACGTACATAACTAAGTTGAGTCCAGACTTCCTCACTAGATGCAGAGGAGCGTAGGTGTCGAGGTTGAGTCTGTCTAGAGAATGAATGGTCAGTCCTGCTCGAAGTAAACTACCGGACGATACTGCAGCAAGCAGACGGATGGACGATGCAGAATGAAGAAGACGGCAGAACGATACAGAATGAAGAAGACGAGTTTGATCCACAACCCCTTATCACCTTGGTGGATGGAAGATTTATGGAAATGCCAAACTCCGAAGAAGAAGCCAAATTGGCTAGTTAAGAGGCTCCACGGAAGTATTGTTCAACGATAGTACCTGTGGGGATTCGGTGTCGAAGGGCCACTTGTACAGAGCTTGCTCCAACTACTATATATATATATATATATATATATATATACAAAAATATTTCAGCAACTGGGTTGCAACAAAAAATAAATACAATTAAGAAAATTAAATTATTTCACGCTTGCAAAAATGAAATAGGTACGACATAAATAAGTGGGTGTTATAAATATAATATATATACCACAGTGTTGAGAGATGATACGTCTTACATATGATTACATTTCCACCGTTTAAACATAGACCTATCTATTTGCACAGTTCGTAAAGCAGAGTTCGTATCACAGACAAAAATAAAGAAAAATACATCCAGAATGCTAAGTCAAACTAGACTAGAAATAATCTTTAAGTTAAAAAGCAACCCCGGTGGAGTCGTAAAATAAATGTTGAATTTTGGTGCTGTCGAGTACGTCCTGTAGGTTCTTGACACACTGACTGAACATCAGGGGTCCTAGAACAGCACCCAAGTTTTTAACCAATCTGAGTTTCCATTTTTATTTGAAATTACCATTTGAGTGTGTCCTTGTTAATATGATTTTATGATATTGACAATTTCTCATTTTATGAGAGAGAGAGGCGTTATACATACACAAGGAAAGCGGAGATTAGAGGATGGAGTGTTGGAGCGGAGAAAGAGAGAGAGAGATTAGATTAGATTAGATTAGATTTATTTGCTGTACAATACTTGTATATATCGATACATAATTTAAAGTTTAATTGGATTGAGGATATGTGTGTAGGTGTGCTTGAAGGCGTGTGTGTGTGTGTGTTTGTAGTTTTGTTTAATGATGGTGATGTATGAGACTGTATGAGACTGTATGAGAGGTAAGTGCTTGGTTTGCTATGAGGATGATTACGAATTACGAATTTTCAAGGCTAAAAAAGTATTTTTTAGCCTCGCTTTTGAAATGATTGATGCACTGAGCGACTTTTGGAGCACCCCATACTCCTGAAGTGCATAGGGAACTCTGAACTGGTGTAGCACGGGCTACTCTTGCCGTCGGAGCATGGCATACTCCGATCGGAGTATGCCATGCTCCGAATCAGTGTCCCAGAAGCGCCACGAGTCGGTGTAACTCACGAACCTTACCTCAAGAGCATCTGTGATACTGTTGAAGCGTTCGATAAGCATGTCGATTCTCGGGCGGCTGATGCACGTGGAGAAATTTGTTGGAGTTTACTTTAAATGTTTTATAGTCATTAGTGTATATGAACCAGATATTCAATTTGGAAAAATAATTAAAATTGAAAAACTTTCATTGACTGATCAAAGTAGAGATCAAATTGAATCACTGGTACAATTCACTGTTCTTATTTACGAAGAGGTTTACTTCGATGACCACTTTATGGTCTACGTCATTGCTAGTACCGAAAAAATTGTAACGCTTAAATATAGTAACATACCGAGTATGCCAACTGTCGCTGCCTTAGAAAAAGGAGAACATTATTGGATTATACCACGTTATATTATAATTATAATATTTTGTATATTCAACTTTTATAAGCAAAATAAATATTTTTATACAGTATTTATTTATATCGTGATTTTATCGAGTTTTGACTAATTATGTTAATAATTCCCGTAAATCTCTAGTAGACGACGTTCATATACCGTCCACCCTGGGCACCAGGTACCTCGGAGACCGTTGCCGTCGCGATATTTGTGTTCAGCGACCCCAAAAACCCCCGAGTAACGAGTTTCGACTCACTGTGTTACGATTTCCCGTAAAACTCTCGTAGACGACATTCATATTCTCTACCCTGGGCGTCAGGTACCTCAAAGGCCGTTGCCGTGGCTATATTTGTGTTCAGCGACCTCCAAAACCCCCGAGTAACGAGTTTCGACTCACTGTGTTACAATTTTCCGTAAAACTATAGGAGACGACATTCATATACCGTCCACCCTGGGCACCAGGTACCTCGGAGACCGTTTCCGTCGCGATATTCGTGTTCAGCTACCCCAAAAACCCCCGAGAAGCAAAACTGGACTCATTTCCATCAATATTTACCGAGTTGTCAATTTTTTATTTAGTGTCTCTTACAAATGCATTATTAAAATGCATATTGTTCTGCATACTGTTGCAATAATGCATTTTCAAAAAAGTAATTAATCACACTAGGGCACAAAATTTGTAGACGCTCTCACGAATCGAATGCAAAAGACCGCATTGAGATCCGACTTACTACTCAAAAAATCGATAGTCCATTGCTTTATTTCTTCGACTACTTTGTTACAACATTCGAACATTGTTTAAAAAAGTAAGTACAAAAATAAACTATATAATTATAGTAATACAATAAAACATGTAATGCTAATGATCACTATCATCCTAAAAAGTACGCGCTGTAGTGATGTACGCGCGCTTCCGCACTATCTTCCAAGTTTGCTCCAACAATCGGAGTACCCCATACTCCGATCACTCAGAGCATGCAGTGCTCGCGTTATACGAGTAGGGGAAGTTCCGTTTCGGGACACCGCATGCGCTGGACCCATGGCGCTTCGGGCGCTCCTACACAAGTGTATGAGATGCGCGGAAAGTCGCTCAGTGTGGGTATGATGTCTCGTAATCGTGAGGGTAATGAATTCCAAAGGTATGCGGCGATTATGTGAAATGAATTCCTCAGCGCCTCTGACGAGAAAGGAGGTATGTCTAGCGGTATCGCTTCACCCCTCACAGGACGGAGTGCGACGTGGATGTCAAAGTAGGCAATTAAATAAGATGGTTTAGTATTGTTAAAGAGCTTTCTCAAGAAGCAGGCCGCAAAGTACTTCCTACGTCCGGCAGTGGTGAGCCATTGCAGCTCGCGCCTGTAAGGCGTGATGTGCTCGTCCCTCTTAAGCCCATAGATGTAACGTATACCTGTGTTAACCAGTCTTAGTAGTTTAATGTCGAGTTCTTGTGTCAAGTTGCAGTAAACCAGTGAGCAGTAGTCTATGATCGGGAACAGTAGGGCCTGGACGAGATGTTTGCGCAGACCGAGGTTCGTGCTTTTCCTGAAAAAGTATAGCCTATACATAAGAGAGTGAGCACGCTTACACATTTGTGTTACGTGCTCTTTCCAGTTTAGTTTGGAGTCAAGCACGACTCCCAGGCTGCGCACAGAAGATTCAAAATCGACCCGGGCTCCCCCTATATTGATGTAAGTGTTAGCCATTGTAGGTAGAGCATTGATATAGTAGGGCGAGCCCAGGACGATCGCCTTAGTTTTGAGGACATTGAGTTTTAGATTGTTATGCTCAGTCCAGCACCTTATCCTCTCGGCATTAGCTCTCATTCTGTCGGAACAGGAGTCAAGCTCCTCAAGGTGGCACTGGGTGTAGATCTGCAGGTCATCCGCATAGATCAGATGTGCAATATCCACGTCCAGACAGAGGCTTATGTCATTGACGTACAGTGCAAAAAGTAGAGGGCCCAGTACGGATCCTTGTGGAACTCCCGTATTGAGCGGAAGGTATGAGGATAGTTGATTGTCGTCACCAATGACGGCCTGCCGTCTGCCCGTGAGATAAGATGCAATCCATCGTATGACCTGCTTAGAAAAGCCGAAAGAGGTTAGCTTTCTAAGGAGCTTGGCGTGACACACAGTGTCAAACGCCTTGCTAAAATCAGAAAGAAGAAGAAGTGTGACCTTCTTTTTGTCTATTCCAAGCCTGACATCATCAGTCAGCTTTATTAAGCCGGACTGTGTGCTGTGACCGATACGAAAACCTGTCTGTAGGTCATCAAGGAAGAGCCTAGTTTCCAGGTAATCAGAAAGCTGCCTATGTACCAGCCACTCCAGCGCCTTGCATAGAAAACATAAGAGTGAGATCGGACGATAGTCAGTAGTGGATTTTGGAGAACTGACTTTGTTGAGTGCACGCACCAGTGACCTTTTCCAGTCCGAGGGGAAGCATGACTCGCTCAAAGACAGGTTGAAGATACAACATAATATGGGCGCGAGTACTGTCATGGCCTTGGAGACAACAACCTGTGGGATGCCATCAGTTCCCCTGGCCTGAGAGGTGAAATGCTGAACTGCGGCCAACACGTCCGATTCCGTAATCTCACTGAAGCTGAAGTGGACAGGATATTCCAGACTATCAAGTGATTGCAGTTGTTCGTCGACAGAAGGGGCGAGTGGATCATTGGATATCCCGCTGAAGTATCTGTTAAGATCATCTGTTGAGAAGCGAGATGGAGTGGTTTCCTTGGAGGTGGTAATTCCAAGTTTCTCGAGTTCTCTCCAGATTTCCCCTACGTCTGTTATGGTTGATAGTCGTGAGTGATAGTAGTTCAGTTTGGCTTTCTCGACCTGCTTATGTGCGTTATTTACTGCTTGTGTATAAAGAAGTTGATCTCGAGGATGACGTGTCCTGCGAAATATCATGTATAGTCTGTCCCGCTCAGTCACAAGGTCTCGAAGAGCCGAGGTGAACCACGGGTGTCGTGTGGGTCCTGGCGTTACAGTCCGTAATGATTTTACTGTCATCAAGGATAGTACTTGTTTTTACCTCCGTAGATGCGTAATATGCTATTATAGAAATTTAAATAAAAAAGGTTTTCATAATAAATAATAACACGTGTTTCATGATATTTTATACAAAAATTATCATTTATTTTTAATTCAAATTATAAAGGAATCAAACTTTTGTAAATAACAATATAAATTGTTGAGCAATTCGCTTTAAACTTATTTCTTATCCTTTGTCAAGTCTATACAATAAATATATCAATATTAATGTAATTTAATAATAATGTATAAGGTTTTTAAAGCTCTTAAACTTTATAATAAACTTTTTTCATTGCGGCTGGGAATACAATAAATTTACAAATACTATTATGAGCTAAGGTATCCATATTTCTTTTTATTTAATAACATAACTATTCATAATTACATTTTTAAAACGTTTCATCATCAATTTTATTAAAAGGAAATAAAATAATTCAATTATTCTTTCTTTTCCGCCTGTAGTCGAGTCCATTTTCATAATTGGCGCGCGATGTGACCGTCATGACTGTCACGGGTCGCGTTCCGTCTATCGTCCACCACGAAACATGTGATCGACAAAGATCCACACCAACAAGTTATGTCTTCCATAACCAAAAAGTTATAGTCCACATATAAGCTAGAGGATACGTAAAAAAAGGAGTACTTTTAAAAAAAAAGGAGTGATAAGAAAGTAACAGGATTACAAAATTCAGGAAGATTGAAGAAAGAGAAGGTTTAGTCAGAAAAAAGGTAAAAGGAAGTAGAGTTAAAACATTTTGAAAATTTAGTTTAGGCGTTGTGCAAAATATTGTATATTCAGTATACATAGTGAGTGTAAGTGCAAAAAGTTCGTTCAAAAAAGTATGAAATGTAATATAAGGATTTTTAATAAATTTAGGCTAGGCGTAGTGTAGAATATAATATATTCAATATATATAGTGAATTTGAGCGCAAAAAGTTCGTTTAAAAAAATATGAACTGTAATATAAGGTTTTTTAAGAAATATAGGCTAGCCGTAGTGTAGAATATAGTATATTCAATATATATAGTGAATTTGAGCGCAAAAAGTTCGTTTAGAAAAGTATGAACTGTAATATAAGGCTTTTTAATAAATTTAGGCTAGCCGTAGTGTAGAATATAGTATATTCAATATATATAGTGAATTTGAGCGCAAAAAGTTCGTTTAGAAAAGTATGAACTGTAATATAAGGCTTTTTAATAAATTTAGGCTAGGCGTAATGTAGAATATAGTATATTCAATATATATAGTGAGTTTAAGCGCAAAAAGTTCGTTTAGAAAAGTATGAAGTGTAATATAAGGTCACTTCGTATAAAAATTAATAATAGTGTATATATATATATATATATATATATATATATATATATATATATATATATATATATATATATATATACATGGTGATGAGTATGATAATATACAGTTACAGTGCAAGTGTTTATTATAGTTAGAGTGAAAACAATTCATATTTCCTTAAGATTTAAGGTTATACAGAGGGATAAAGTATCAAATATACGTATATATAGATATACATATGCTCAATGATGGCTTAGAATATAGTATATTGAACATGTATAGTCATTGTACAAGTATTTCATAGAAGCAAGTGTGAAAAGTTTAGTTTTTCAAGAATTTAGTATGGGTATAGTGAAGAAATGTCAGTTTCTATCTTTATTGTTCTACAAAAGTATGTCTAAAAAGATTGAAATTGTGAATTTGTTCAGAATTTAATTTTCTACAAAATAGACATAATACTTTTATGAAAAAACCTTTTTGTAAAAAATGACTGAAAGAATTGAAAACAAAATCATATTTTTGGTCAAATCTAATAGGCGTTCGCCCTGGGTATAAGACGTTTCTTCGAAACTCTTTATACGGGGCGAGTACCTAAAATGCAAAAATATCTTTTCAAAAATCGAAAAATGGCTATAATGCGGCGGTCATACTGGTCAGAATTATAAAAAAAAAATGTTCCCGTATTCGGAATCAGAAAACATGTATGCATATTAAATTTTATTACGATAGGTCGCGTGGTTCTAGAATCATAACGGTATACGTACATACACACACGCATCCATCCGGACGGACATTTTCTAAAAATGCATTATTCGAACTCTTAACACCTCTAAATGCGTTTCTACGGAGTTTTAGCGAAACTGAAAATTTGACTATTACAAAGCTTCCTCTGGGAGGAAGCAAAATTTCTATTTTTGAGCCAAAAAAGATGTACTACAGTTAGCTGCATTTCAAGATGCTTTTGCAATTGGCAATCCATCGGGTGCTGCTAAAATTAAATTTAAACTGATAGAAATATTATTAAAATGCATATTGTTCTGAAATATACTTTATTTTGATAAATTTATCATTATTTGTGCAATTTAAAGTTCATATAAAATTAATACTTCTTTGCAAAGGAAAAGATCCCTACATAAAGAAGTCATGACCGGATGTTGTGAAACCAAGATAGACGTTTTGTAATTGGCTCATGTAGTGCGCATGCGTCTAAGTCAGGAAGTCTAAACGTCTCTTAGGTTAGAGCGCGCGAAGCGCGCTGTTTAAGCTCTAGTACATCACAATTTGCATGGGAAGAGATTATAAAATATTTTATGGATGATATTAAAGTTTTCGCGTTTAAAGGAATCACGCTTGATGTACCAATCAAAATAATGTTTTACGGTAGTACTGTGGTAATGGTAGGTAATAATCTAGGAAGTCACAAATAGGTGGTTTTACGCAAAGTTTTCTGACGGATGAAAAATTTTGCCGCTATTGCGACATAACTAAAGAAGTATTTTAAACTAATTCATTTTAAAACAAATAATTAAAAAGCATAGATACTTTTAAACAAAACGCTAGGCAAGCCGCGAGAAATTTGTAGTCTTGCATGTGCACCGGCATTATCTAACAATCAAATAGCTTGTTTACATGATAAAATGAATAACTACTATACAGTTGAGAATAAAGTATTTTTCAAACATAAAACTGAGACAAAAACATCATTCTATTATGCATTATCCGGAACTGATACAAATACTTGGCCCTCTAAAATATTTGTGGACTCCCAGGTTTTAGAATAAGCACAAATATTTCAAAAATGTTTCACAGCCAATTGTCAAAAATAATAAATTGTTACAAAGTTTAGGTAAAAATGATTTTCGATTAGTTGATATCAAGAATGTTTTCAAATATAATTCAGTCAGTTGCAATGCAAAAATTGTGTTATCTACTGAAACATAAGTAAAACTGCAGTTCCATAAAACATATTTGTTCCAATATTACTCATCTTACTATAAATTATCGTAATATTATGCCAATGACATGACAATTTGCATTGGTTGGAGTGAATACAGAGTCTTATAAGTTTGTAAAATGCAAGTAATTATAGTCGACAGAAGTTTTGATATTTATTTCGTTAGGGATACTAACGAAGTCCTATATTCACCAGAATTTGGTATTTATGAAACTGCGAATTATAAAAACCGCATAAATTTACATAAGGATTATTTAGTTTTTTCTTTATCATCCTTGATTTCTCCTCATCTACTTTTAGAATCTAAAATCAAATCCATTATGATTTTTCTTAATAAATATGCACCTTTCGGGGATGAAATATAATATATCTGTGAGTATTAACAAAAATAAAATATAAAAAATTAACATTTTTATATAATTTTTTGCTATTGTAAATATATCTAACGTTTGCTTTAAATACTTTTTTTAAAACGGTTAAGTTAAAAAAACTATTCTTATAATTCATTTGCACGTCTTTTGAAAATATATTATATTATAATTCGTAAAAAAGTAGACAACATTTTTTTTAAGATACAAAAATTCAATTATGTTGCATACGAATTTACAATCGGCAATTAAACGAGACTAAAGTAGTTAGAGATTAAATTTTAAAAACAAGATGTAAAGGAAAGTGTTCTTGGAAAACTACTTACATTAGGTAATAGACTGTTTAAAACAAATGGCACATCGGTAGTTGTAGAGTCAAATGGTACGTCTATCGACGATAACGAGACATGGTTTGCTATTAGTCTGAAAGATGAGGTTTTTATAATTCTCGACGAAAGTTATCAATGAAAAGTCAAAGAGCTGAAAACAACTAGAACAGTATTAACGAGAATAAAGTTGATCCTATTCCAGCTAACAAATTTAAAACGTCTGATTCTGAAGTGGAAGAGGTTGGAAGTAAAAGTTGATGAAGAAAAAAATTACCTTAGTATAATAATTTTAAAGCCTTACACAGAGTTAAAAAATTTTAAGATACTATGAACTAAACTTACTGCAAATGAATTATAATTTACTGCAAAAATTAAAGAATGGATGTAATGAAAAATCAACTTAAAAATTCGTCTTGAATAAGATTGTTAACGAGTTAAGAGTGATTTACAGATACATTCCTATCGATGTATTTACGCATGTTGCAGAAGTATTGATAAAGAAATTTCCAGGCATTTCCGCAGATAAATAGGTAAGATAGAAAACTACAAGGTAAAGGAACTGCGACTGCAATTTCGAAAATGAAAAACCGAAATAATTATTTCAATAGGTCACAAATAGGTAACAATTATTTTAACAAAGATTTAAATATTCCATTTCAAAAACAAGGCTTCCTAAAATGTCTACAAGTGAGGTGTCTGAAATGGGCAGCAACCTTGGGAATACAAAGACGACGCCACTGAAGATTCGGTAGAACAATATAGACAGTTTATATTACAATTCCAGAAATTTCCACTTGGCAACAGAGATTTTCGAGATACCAGCTGAACTGTCCTCTAATTTGTCCCCATGACAGAGACTACTCTTGAACAATTTAAACTACATGACCTTGTTTGCTAAATATGTTCTATATGATGCTTCATTTCGGAATTTGAACTGGCTATATATATGAAAAGCTTGAAGAGGAAATAAATAAAGATGTTTCGATTCTGTTAGCGTATGGACAATTAAAACCATTGTAACAATACCGGTAAGTTTATGAAGACAAAACATTTATTATAATCAACGATCATAAATTTATAATTGATACATTTTCGCCAAATATAGATCTCGATGAGATACGTCTGTCAAAAGAGCATCCAACAATACTGATGATGGGTAATAATAATTTTTATTATCATTTTTGTTTAATATATATGTATCAATTATATCTTATATAATCTAAAATTTATTTGTTTTAACTCTTTTGTAAAATCTGTTGCGGAAAATAATATCGATCAGTAAAATTACAGAAAGCAAAAGGGAGTACTTTCTTTTATGGAATGTGAACGTGTCGAGAAATTTAACACATTTTTGGATAGAGTGCTAGTACTCTTTACATCTTATAACGTATTCAATTATCCATGGCCACAAGAAGTCTCCTGTTTTTTTAAATTGTCACAAATGCGCTACATGAAAATCTTCAATGAGAAAACAAGAGAAAAGTTGAAGACAGTGACTGAAAAGGTTAATAATTTTTCCGAAAATTGAACTAAATTAAACCAACAGAGGTACTTTTATTACGAAATAGTGCAATGTTTATATCTGAAGTGATTTGATCTCTTATTGCATTAGAAGTTGAACTCATTCATGCATGAAAAAACTGTTCCATAATAATTGCTTATAGTTAGTATACGAATATTCTTCGAAAACAACAGTGTGACGATATATGTACGATATTACTAACATACAAGTATTGTACAAAAGTAATGCAAAACTGTTAAACTTCTAAGCAGTAATTCAGATTTAATTACTTAGTTTCTTAGCAATTTATATACTTTGATTTGTGACAATGCATGTTTAAAAACAATAAATCTACCTAACAGCCATGTATATTGTGTAAAAATATTAATAAAAATCACCAATTCATGAATTATATTCTTTTAAATTTTTATAATTTTTAATGTTCGATTATTTAATTCATTTTTCATTTTTACCAAAATTTTGAAACAGTTAAAATTTACCGCACAATCGTAAACTTCCCGTCACGCTGACTCTCTTATTAGTTAAATCGCATTACGTTGAAACTCTAATTGTGTAAAATTATTACAGATAATAGTAAAATTATTATACCATCGCAAATTTACTGCTCTTGGCGTGGGTCGGATTGATTTATTACTCTCAATGCAGTAATTTTACCATAGTACATTACGATACTAGTGGCACAAGTCGTAGTTTACGGAACGTCGTGTATAAGCGTCTGAGCGTAGCGAGTGCGCATAACGCCGTGCTATGAAGAACGACTTATGATACGTGTATCGTACAATATATTATAGCACTGACTGGCATAAATCAGCTGTCACGTTTATCCGTGGCATGAGCAGTCCTTTTTCGTGCGGTTAGCGCCCGAACATAGCAAAAGCGATAAGTACGGTGCAATAAAGGAATACTTATGCCACGGATAGGCGTGACATTAATGCGGATTCATGCCACGCAATGCTATACAATTTTTTTTACAGTGTAATCCTTTTCATCCAGCAGACCACGATATCTGCAGTTGTAGTATGACTTATACACTGGAAAACAAAAGAAATCATATTAAAAGCTCACGACATCAAATAATTATTCAACTCACTGATATCACCTGATAGCAACAGTCATTCATCAATAGAGCAGTACTGCCAGAGTCTTGATGGAGCTTTTTTACAACTCAAAGAATTAATAGCCTAGACACCAATAAAACCAATATCGTTAATTATACTTTTGTGCATGCAGTAGAGTACGAACCCTACTAAAAAATCCTACGCCAAAATCTCATGTTTATTTGCAAGTCGAAATTATTTATTAATCAAAAACACAATAAATTAGCTTTTAATCAAAACACGCCTTATTGGTGCTACCATCCGAAACGCTGGGCAAAATCTACACAAATATATCCCTAGAGAACTCTCTCACCTAGAGAAGAATAGTACACTATGCAACAAGAAGCAAAAGTAGCAGATTTTTCCCACGGGTGGATTTACTGCCCGATCGAGTAGATTTTTCACAAGGTAGCGTTTACTGCCCAAGCGAAGTGAGGGCAGTAATCGCCCAAAGGAAAAATATACTCACGAGAGCAGTAATCAGTCGAGGAAAAATCTACTTTCGTTGTGTATTGCATTTAGTATTTTATTCCATTTTCGACCGAAATGCCACTATTTGAGCCTAAAAAGCGCAGTCAAAACTTTCAAATATTTTCAAAATTATCAAAATTTTTCGAAATTGAAAAAAATTTGTTTCTATTTTTTCCCCGCAAATTCCATTTGCGGAATGATCAATTTCCGCTCCCAATTTTAGGCATGAAAAAGAATCTATTTCATGCGCGTGTTGGAAAAATAATTTGATATCAAGTGGCGTGGTAGTGCCCCGATGGCAAGTATAAGTTTTATACACTGTGCCGTCAGGAGCGCGCCGCGACCTATTATACTTTGAATTTGCTAAATAACCTATTTACGTTTTGCGAATTCTGTATATATTTTATTTGATCTCCTGTTGATGTTTATGTATGAGTATCTAATTTCAAAGATTTTCATAAGATCTTTCTAATTACCATATTATTTTGTTAAGAAAATTGCTCGTTTATAAAATAATTAAGTTCGAAAATTGATTTTGCGAAAAAAATTAATTTTTCACCTCTGCGATTCTTTTTTTTTCTTTCAGTCAGTCATAGCTATAGATTTTTACGATTACGATACTTATACGAGCCTTTAATTATTATAAAGGCTACTTGACGCGATGTCTTATCAGGTTAGGTTAATTGAGTGCTCGAGTTTTTTTCTCATCTCACGGCTGGCAGCCGTTTCTTTATCGCTGCAAGGCTCGAATATGCATAAGCTATGCAGTTACATGCAATTTTTGAAGCCCATGCTTAGTAGCCGATACGTGCAAAACCAGCTGAGCTGATCGAGCAGCATAATAGTCAACTCCTAGCATCATGACCTAAAATTTTTCAACTGAATATTGTTGTAATCGAGCAGCTTGTTACAAATAATTTGGTTTTCCAGCTGTCAAATACTTTTTTTGTTCATTATTAAAAATAATAATGGTCAAAATGTGTTTTTTTAACAATAACTCAAAAACGACTGCTCTTATTACGAATAAAGTTATTAAAACTTGTTGAAGACAAAATGCATAAAGTATTATCTAAAGCATTTTAGTGCAGGTGTAGTAAATTTTGCAAAAATCAAACCTAAACTTTTAACTATGCTATGCTGTAATTCAGATTGAATTTGTTTTTAAACATTTCTTTATGAGTTTATTTGAAACTCATTAAAAGGTTATGAAATCAGTTAAAAAAAATGCCTTTTACAAGGTAAAATGTTGGCACGTTTAAGTTTTGTACTTATTGTCACTATTCTGTATCTTAGTATTATAATTATGATTTCTCTTTTAAAAAGTTATGCAATCCTTAAAGAAATTGTCTCATGTTTATAGCTTACAAAAGTTTGTCTGTATTTTTATCAATATACGCTAATGAATGTAGTGAAATCAGTTTTAAAAATGTCAAGTGTTCAAAATCAGCACACTGACAAAAATGATTACTTACTCCAAGAAGAATCAATCTCACTATAACTTCAAGGTGAAAATCTACTTGGTGTTTCATCATTCTCTCACATCTAATCTGAATTTTCTAAAACTAGTCCAAATCATTTTGTGCAAATAATGAGCAAAATCATAATCATAGCATTAAAAGATGAATTTTGGAAAGTACAACCATGTTATTTTTTCTATAAGATGAAAATCCGCTTTGTGTTTAAATAATTCTTCTATATACTTAGAAGGAATTTACTTGATTTTTTTATATTGTAGAAGGTATTTTTTTGATGCAAATATAGATAAGATATTGTTGTGAAATCTTATGTGACATATCGCAATAGGGATGCCAACAAAACTTGTTTCACAAATAATTTTTGATAGATTGAGACCACTGATCTTTTAGAAGACGATTTTGAAATAAGCAGCTTTAAAGTATATGAACACCACAAAAATCATATTTTTAGTTACATAGTCTATATTTACAATCAGAAAACTAGAAGTATATTAAGGGGCGGTCAAAGTCCCGTCCCCCTTCTGCATTTTGTAATTACAAAGTTTACATCTTTTTTTAGTAGAATGATTCAATAAACTTAACACTAGGCTGGTACAGGGGCGGTTTTTTTATCAAAAGGTTTATTAAATAAATTTTAGTCATTAAAAGGCAGTGTTTTTTACCTCCGACCGTCCTTTGATAATAATCACTGTTAAGGTACCAGTTAGCAATAAAAAATATCTATTTAGAAAATTTTAGTATATATATACACAGCATTTTAAATTAAAAGTTACATGTTAAAGACCCAATATTTTGAATATTATCATGTCAGATAGTATACAAATCCATCTCCAGGACCATATTCAAGTGGTTTAAGTATCCAAGAATATCAACTAATAACCCAAAAAGTCGAATCCAGCTTTAAGATCATCTCGAGGTAGTTCAATCACCCAGAGTTGCCAACCAGGACTGTCAGAAAGCCAAAATACATCTCCGTGGTCATTTATAGGTGGTTCAGGCAACTGGAAACACCTTTAGCACAGACAAAAAGTTATAATATAGCTCCAGGGTTATTTCCATGTAGTTACCAAGTCTCATTTTTATAGTTTTTGCTATAACATGTTAAGGAAAAGGTCCGTGTTTACATTTTTTCAACTCGTTTTTTTTTTTTTTTTTTTTTGTAGCGATTTTTAAGAGAATAAAATTACCCATCTTTTTATTGCGGAAAATTTATATTATGGTTCGTCGTTCTTTTATTATACGCAATAAACCTTTCTAAAAATTTATTTATGATGACGTTGGTTAGGAGGTTACGGTGACGCTGGGTGCCGTTCACGTGTGCTCACAAGACGATTTCGTCGGCGTGGGTCTATCTCCCGCTTTCCTTGTAGTAACGTGTGCTTACGATACTACCCGGAGTGGAGCCCCGTAAGAATTAGTAGATAGATAGATACACTACAGCAACACAATATACGATAAATTAAGCTGGCCAACAATCAGTAAACATTTATTTATTTAATTTGAAAACTAGCAAGAAACGGTCGCTTTGCTCGCGATACAAATTAATTATAAGGAAATTCAGTTATTTGACGTGTCATTATTAAATATACTAATAAATATTAGATGATAAATTTATAACGGGGTTCTTTATCCTGTGTATAAAGAGTCACTGATCTATCGAATAGCGAGAGGAGTAAAAGGAGCAGCTCGTTGCAGGTTTCTTGTAGGCTGTGTGGAGCCTGGCCCGTAGCGCAGTATGCTGTACGTGCTCGTCCTCGAGCAACGTGAGCCCGCGGAGGCGTCGTGAGAGATGATGCTACGTAGCTTAATCGCGGATGAAATGTATAATTGAGAGGGACGAACGCGGGGAATAGGTAGAGAGTCAGGTGCGAAATAACCAAGGGCAGGTTGAAATTCTAGTTAAATTTATATAAAACTAAGTAAAGAAAGATACAATCGCAACGTTAGGCAAGAGAGAGATGAAGCAGAGCCTAATGCGGACAGAGAGAGTAGCGATCAAGCGGGTACTTACATTCGCCTTCGTGCTGGCTCGCAAGGATGCCTCGTGGCTCGACCGGAAGGGCGCGATCAGACGACCGTGGCCCACGCTGGGCAGTCAGGAAGATGCCTCGTGGCCTTGTGTGTGTGGCTGGGTGCAGCGGGAGGACGAGCGGCGATAGCTGCTCAGCTCGTGACCGACGCGTGAAGATGACCTTCACTGGAAAATGCTCGTACCCGGCGACACACCAAGAGCGCGGTTCCGTTGCAGTTACAATCTTCCAGGACTAGCGCGTGCAATAGCACCGAGACCTTTAGAGTATACCAAGAGTTCGACTGTACGGTTCGGCGCTCAGAATCGAAGTCTCTTAGCGCTTCTCCCACTCTCCCTCGCGACACACTCATACACGCGCGCGGCTCTCTCTCTCTCTCTCTCTCTCTCTCTCTCTCTCTCTCTCTCTCTCTCTCTCTCTCTCTGTGTGTGTGTTCGCTAGCTGGGCTTTCTGCTCTCTCACATACCTTGTTGCTGAAATAACGTTTACGACATTACATATATATTTTTAGATATGTTTATATACAGTAATGAGGGAGAGAGACATAACGAGAGTACGCTAGTCAACTCGTTATAAATTCTAACCAATCAAAAGCAAGATTTCAAAAACTCTCCACGAGGATTAATTACCGTCGAGTATGAATAAATATATTCAATACAGTCAACAATTTATAAAAGTAGTTATGGCTACTAGTACACTCTAAAGTCTAAAGAACATAAACAGGCGCTGGAAAGAATAAATACTTCGATTACTTCTTTGAGAAAGTATAAATCATTACTTTTATACTTTTGACGAGTACAAAATAAATTAAAAGTACAGTTTATCCTTATGTAAAGAATAAAATTCCGTTCTGCCATTTTAAAAGAATAAGTCGCGCAGTTTAATCTTTTGTGAAGAATAAAATTTCGGCCCACCATTTTAAAAGAATAAATCGCACAATTTATTCCTTTTAAAGACTAAATCTTACACTTTAATCTTTTAAATTAAATTTTTCAAAAATCTAACAGCGGATATTGATTCTACGTCGAAAATTGCTAA
The DNA here is from genome assembly GCF_009193385.2 of Nasonia vitripennis. Taxonomy (NCBI): domain Eukaryota; kingdom Metazoa; phylum Arthropoda; class Insecta; order Hymenoptera; family Pteromalidae; genus Nasonia; species Nasonia vitripennis. The sequence continues at coordinate 4,097,555 of NW_022279608.1, forward strand.
AGGAATCACTTTTAGTTCCATGATAATACAAGTTGATAAGTAATAATAGCGTTATAAATATATAATGAAATGGACAATAATTGTTTCAACAAATTGCGAAATTCGGAATTTCGCCATATCCTTGCATAATTAGGGCTCGAACTAGAAGAACTAGACGAGACTAGACGAAGACTAGACGAACTAGCTCGAAACTAGGGTTCCGAAGTGCTCAGACTCATGGGTTGGCTATGCGCACCGGGGTCCATATGCTTGCGGCAGGTTCATTTTGTTGCGGCAGGTCATTTCATTATTTATTTACGACGCTATTATTACCTATCAAATTGGATTATCATGGAACTAATAGTCATCCCTTTAGTTATTTTCGACGTAGAATCGATTTCCGCTGTCAGATTTTTAAAAGAGTGAATTTTGCATAACTATGTTTATACAATAATTGTTTTAAAAATTGCACAATTTGGAATTTTGCCATATCTTTGCATAATTATGTTCTCTTTCGCATTGGTTCCAGGGTGCTCAGGCCCATGGGCATTAATAGGTTAATCGATTTGAGGGGTATTATTTTTTAATAAATAGTCAATCGATACTGATATTGTTTCCACAAATAGCTTTGAATATCCTCTAATTGATTATAATAATCAAACGAATCACAATGTTTGCACTGTCATTGAATTGTTATTTTATCAATATATATAAATCTGTTTAAATAGTAATTTATTAATAAAATATTAAATCTATCTTTATCTCCCCTAATCTATCTTTTGAGGATGAGCTTTTAATGTTAATTTAATCGATTCAAATAATCATAACAAAAATCATCCTTTTAATATCATTTATTTGTAATTTTGTCAGAAAAATTGAATATTTTTAAATAGTAATTTATAAGTATAATATTGAATCGACCCCGAAACTTTATTGAGGATTGGTTTTAATATATAAATATTTTTATTTACGGCTTAACTATAATAGCCACTTTATTCCCTGAAAAGCGGGACTAAATTAGCTTTTTATTCCCTCGTATATTTTATTCCCGCATTTGTGGAAATAAAGTACTTTAAAGTATTAAAGTATTAAAGTATTTTGTAATGACGTGTAAGTTCCACTTTTCAAGGGAACAAAGAGACTACACAGTTAAGTCGTGAATAAAGTTCTATATACAAGACGGGACTAACGTCGATTATTCCCTCGGGTGATTACTTCCCTTGCTTCGCTCGGGCAATAAACCCACCCGCGGGAATAATCTACGACTTTAGTCCCTTGTTGCATAATGTACTATTTATCTTCAGCCTTAAAGGCCCATAAATGGACTTGGTTTACAGGATTGGTTTTAATAGTACTTTAATTGATTCAAATAATGAAAATAATAATTATTTTTCTAACATGATTTATTTGTAAATTTATCAATAAATTTGTATCAAAAATCTATTTAATGCTAATCTAAATAAATTTACTGTAAAAAAAATGAAAACAAAAACTTTGCTCTAACCGAGGATTGAATTCCGGTCCTCAACTTCACAATATTAGCTTACTCTCTGCGCTAGTTTTATTTGTCCTAATAATGATGACTTAAAGATCATATCATCGGTCCCTACAATCTCATAACAACTTTTCAAATTTCGAAATTTAAAAAAAAATTGTTTGGCAACTTTAAAAATATTGCAATTCTATTACTTTTAACCAAAATAACTATTTGTTTTTCTTCAAAACAACTGGATTTGTTCATGTGGGCAAGATCCAAAATGTACTAGTCTTCGCGGCAAATTTGAACCGTATACTCTTCGTAGGGACCGACGATATATGAATCTTAGTAATATATCAATTACGTGAATATACTATCTGCTGCTATTTGATAAAATAAGGAATATTATTTTATTAACATAATAAAAAAGTTGATTCATCAAGTAAACGTAAGTTTATTTCGTGTTTTAACCCTCATACATTACAACAATTCTATACTATCTCTATACTAAATAGTATAATGCTAACATCAAATTCAGATCATAAATATTAATCTTAACTTTAAAAATATCTTAGATCTTTTCAATTTTTATCTTGAAGTATACGTGTAAACTGTAAAAAGTTATAAATCTAATGTATTTTTAGGTAAAAATAGTATAGAATTTTAAGACTTACAACAGCACAAATAGCTCAGGCAGTCAGATAATGGATCGTTGAGATCCGTGCAGCGTTGCAGAAATAGTAATTAGACCATTGGCAATTAAAAAATAAAAATGTAATTGTTAATTAAAAATGTTCTAATAGACGATTAAAATTTTTTCAATTATCGATTAAAATTTAGTCGTTAGTTAAAATTTTTCTAATTAACGATTAAAATTTAGTTATAATTTAGTTGAATTCAAATTTGATGTTGTTTTCAACTAACAATTAAAAGATATATTGGGCATTCAGCACCAACTGGCACAAAGCTTTACCCAAAAATGATTAGATTTACCCAAAAGACATTCATCATCTTGATGGTGCGATAATTGTGGATATCTTCGCAAATAATCCAAAATTATCAAGTCACACTCTCAATTTACTGGCCACCAATGACACTAATAAGATTGCAGAAGAAGCATATAAATTCAAAAATGCTCATAGTAATTTAATTACAAAGTGTCAAGAGATATGGAGCTGTCTACGATCCCCTCAAAAAAGTGAAAAATTAACGAAGTATCTTGAGAAACGTTTAAAAAAGCCCGTTGCGACGAGGTGGAATTCTTTGTATGATGCTCTTGGACAAATGTATAGTGTAGAAGACAAGTTAATGGAGTTTGAAACTCATGTGCTTCTTCAGATAAACTCCATCTTAATTGCGAATGATTTTCATTATTTGGAAGAATATTTAGATATTATGAAACCGTTAAGTTGTACTTTTTACAATCAAGGATCGTGGCGAAGTAGCAGCAATTGCAGCTTTTACTCATCCCATATTTAAGCTGACTTGGTTACACTGTTTAGATCAGTCATCACAAAATAGAGTGATAAAGCTTGTAAAAAAATTGTAGAGCCTAAAGCGACTGTGCCACCTCCATCACGTCCGAAACAAAAGACAATTTTTTTGATTTTGGAGAATTTACTAAAAGAGTTGGCCAAATTTTCTAAAGTAAAAAAAGTTTATCAAGTTCAATACCGCTTTGCCTTCGTCAGCAGCTGTCGAACGTTTATTTTCGTATGCGATATTGCTAAACATGTAAAAAATGAATAAATTAAGCGACATGGAATTTGAAAAAAGAGGCTAAAAATACAAGACTAACTTAGCAAAAAAATATTTGTAAATAAAATGTTCAATAATACTAGTTAACGCGTGTTTTATTAAATCAAGTTGCAATGAATTATGTTACAGCTTCGTCAGAAGCCAAAATTTGAAAAAGTGCCACTCGTTTGTATGCCTTTTAAAAAATTTATTGCTGCAAATGCTTTTTGGGTAAAGCTTTGTCTCAGTTCGTGCGAAATGTCCCAAGTATATTTTAATTGTTAGTTGAAAAAAAAATCAAATTTTAATCGCTAATTGAATAAAATTCAATTAACAATTAAATTTTAATCGTCAATTGAAAAAATTTGAATTAACGATTAAATTTTAATCGTCAATTGATATAATCAAGTGGCGCGGCAGCGCCACTAAGGCGAGTTTGAGAAGCAGACGAAGCCGCGGCGCCCGCGCTACTATTTACTTCTATGTTAGGGTTCGCATTTTTCATTGCAAAGAAAAAATGCGTTTCTTTGTTGTCTCTAATATATTATGACTTATATAATATTTTATTATGCCAAACTATGATTTTCAACAAAAATATTGATAAAAGCAGCTACCTTCGATATAATACACGATGTGTCATTAACAAAATGCTCAAATCAAATCAAAAAATCTTAGGACCGTTAAGTTAGCCGCAACAAGTGTTAGCACCGTGAAGTTGGCCGCACAGCTATATACAGGTGAATATTGCTTTCTCATCGGTTTTCTGTATGCTCGCTCACATGTAGTTTTTTGTGTATAGGTGTAGAAATCATTCGAGGGCCGTGTCTAGGTGTAGAGTGTGACCGATGACGAGGTCAAGGTGGTGCGCTTCGTAATTTTTTATGTCTAGGTAAATACATCATTCGAGGACGGTGTCTAGGTGTACGGAGTGGCTAATAACGAGGTCTAGGTGGTGCACTTCGTGGTTTTTTGTGTCTTAGTGTAAAAATAATTTAAGGGCGGTGTCTAGGTGTAGAGTGTGACCGATAACGAGGTCTAGGTGGTGCGCTCCGTGGTTTTTGGTGTTTAGGTATAAAAATCATTCAAGGGCGGTGTCTAGGTGTACAGAGTGGCCGATAACAAGGTCTAGGTTGTGCGCTTGGTGGTTTTTGGTGTCGAGGTAAATGAATCATACGGGAACGGCGTCTAGGTGTACAGGGTGGCCGATGACGAGTTCTAGGTAGTTTGCACTTGGTTTTGGTGTCAAGGTGTAGAAATCATTCGAGGGTAGTATATCAGAACAATCAGTGATTTCATGTTAGTAATAAAAATGTTACAATAAAACCATGGTCAAAAGGTGCTAAAGATACTTATATTTTATTTTTAGGAGAAATATGAAATACCAAAAAAAATTTACTAAAAAGGACTAAAATCTCTAAAAATTAACTTTTAAAAAAGTAAAAGGTTAGGCGAGTGTGATATATTCCGCAACGAAATAACAGATAAAATAGAAATGAGATCAATCAACCAAAGTCCAGTTTATTATATTTAATCATAATGAAGCAACAACAGTTTTTTTTGGTTAATAAAGGGCTCACTTAACTTGAGTTAAGTTATATACTGATCAATTAGAAAAATGTGGCTGTCTCGGAGACGTAAATACTTAAATAGATGGTGTGGAATTTTGAAAAATTTTAAATAGTTTCGTTGCCAGAAAATTAAACGTATACGAAATGTACTAGTCTTCGCAGCGCACTGCAAATGTACTTTATAGTCTTCGACGCAAAAGTCCAAATATATATATATATAATGAGATCTCAGGTGAGATCTCATGTAAGATCTCACGTGATATTTTGCAATAGGGTAGTACATTGAACTCAAACGAAGACGCATTTGAATTTGCGTCAAAGACTAATTCATTTCAGTTTTGCCGCGAAGACTATAGTATTTTTATATATATGTGTATATATATATATATATATATATATATATATATATATATATATATATATATAAATACTATAGTCTTCGCGGCAAAACTGAAATGAATTAGTCTTTGACGCAAATTCAAATGCGTCTTCGTTTGAGTTCAATGTACTACCCTATTGCAAAATATCACGTGAGATCTTACATGAGATCTCACCTGAGATCTCATGCCGAAATCTCATCTGTTATTTTGGTCCGGAAGCTGCCGGATCCTCTTATTTATTCAAAAATGAGTTTTTTAATATTGGTAGTCGCCTTAGAAGAAGTAATCATTGATCAACTAGTAAATTTAGGATTGGCAAAATATAATACAAATAAAGAAAATATAATAAGAATAATAGTATCGTACGATATTGTATGACACAACGTGCGTAATCCGAGATTTAGAGCGTGCATTTTTGTACAAGCGTGCGGTAAATCGAGATTTACGCCAGGGCGTGTCATACAGTAATAATGTTTACCGCAATAAATCAATAATGTTTACCTGCAAACGTTTTGCGCATCTTAAAAAAGTCACGTCGTCTAGTTGACGCACAAAAATTGAAGTACTATGAAAAGGTACCGCTATATTAGGGCGTTCGATATCCGAGGAAATCCGATAGCCACTTGCAGCGTGTGTAAATAAGTGTGGCTCATATGTAAGGGAAGAGCTAAGCTGTGCGAGCATGCTAACATCCGCGGCGAAGTGTGCGTAGTGGGGGGAAAGAGCTTCCGCTGCTTTTGTAAAGATCGGTCTATCGCGCCGTTGTGACGGTCGCCGTTTGCCGATTCACTCCCCAGTAAAATATGTACCCGTCGAGTCTATAGAAGTATTTACTTCGAAACTCTCAAGATACTTACTACGTAACTTGTCATGACCGTTTCATTTTGTTTATTGTTAGACAACTAAAATTTTCTCTTAACGTATTATAACGTCATAAATACACCATAAGTTACGTAGTAATTATCTTGAGAGTTCTTCCTAATTGATCACTATATAATTTAACTTTTAGTTAAGTAAGCCCTTTATTGACCAAAACAAATTTTATTGCTTTATTATGATTAAATATAATAAACTTGACTTTGGTTGATTGATCTCAGTTCTTTTGCATCTGTTATTTCGTTGCGGAATATATCAAACTCGCCTAACCTTTTACTATTATACTATTATATTATTTTTTTGTTATATTTGGTTAAGATAATTAATACTGTCATCGAATAATTACAAAGAGTTCAAAAACATTTTTTAATATTCAAAATTTATTTCTATTATATTCTATAATTTTAAAGCTGGTCCTGTGTACTAGTAGCTATAACTACTTTTTTTAAAATAACCAAAACAAAAATTATTTTATGTATAAAAATAATAGTAAGCAGAATTAAAAATAATATATTTTGTTTTTGCAGATTGCAATGATAAGTCCTGGAATGAGCTCATGTGAACATTCTCTAAACACGTTGCGCTATGCAGATAGAGTGAAAGAACTTGCTGTTACTGATCCTAGCGAAACTCGAAGTTCAACAGAAGAAAACGAAACTAACTTGCAGGTTAACGAAAATTCTAATAACAGTGCTTTATCTGATAGCGATTTAGCACAATTAATATCATTGAACGTAAGTATATAAAATTAAATAAATTGTATCTATCGATGTATCTTACAAAAAATTTCTATAATTTAATGTCATGACTTGAAAGAGAATAGATATTTAAGTTACCGATCCTGATCATTATTTTTTAAGCGATTACCTACCGTTTTATTAATCGAAGCATTCTTTTGTAACCTTCATCTCACGGCTATGACAGCGGTTAAATTAACTGCGATTCATAATGAATTTTTTTTGAGATTACAATAGTTGACGTTTACTGCAAGCAGGACAATTGATAGTGGTGACGAGTCAATGTAGTTGTTCTTGGAACGGTGCATTACAGTGAACATCAATTACCTGCACTGGCAAAAATTATTCTTGCCCCAAGAAGAATCTTACTGTAAATTTAAGATGAAAATCCGCTTTATGTTAAAATTATTCTTCAATTATTAAGGGGAATTCGCTTGACTTTTTTCATATTTATGATTTTACTCATTTCTTTAAACAAGGTTTTCATCTTGAAGCTATAGTGAGATTAATTATTTTTCGTGTTATAAGAAATAATTGTTTTAAGTGTGCTGATTTTTAACACTTGACATTTTAAAAACTAATTTCACTACCTTTATTAGCGTATATTGTAGAAATACAGAAACTCTTTAGACATTTTCTTCGTCCAATAAATTCAATAATCCATCTAATTATATCTTTACTTTCTGGAGGAGAAATCATAATTATAATACTAAGGTACAGATTAGCGAGGATAGACACAAAACTTATAGTTGCCAATATTTTACCTTGTAAAGGTTGTTTTCTTAACCGATATCATATCCTTTTAATGAGCTTTCTTAAAGTTCGGAAATAATAACTTCGACATAATTGATCTCAAGATGTGGTTGCTACTGCGACGTAGTAGTCTACTGTAGTGTGCTACAGTAGACTACTACTAAATATTGTTGTTGTATATTGACAACTGCATACAAGAAGGCCGTATCTCGGTGCAGTTTTAATAAAACGTCGAGAGTGCGCAACCAGTCTGCGAGGTAATACTTTTGAGCCAGGTGCAACCTAACCTTAAAATGTCAGATTTTTACTGAATATACTGCACTACGATTGGCTGTCTCTTTTCGCGCAAGATATTTACATTCAGGAATTTCTGACCTAAAAAAATTAAATTTGAGAAAACATGACAAGAACGCGCAAAGAGCGTCGGAAGTAAGCTAGTGCGACAGCAGTATCTAGTCGTCAGCGGTGGAGAGGGGAGCCGAGACTGCATCGTACATGCCTGCTGTAAAGATCAGGGCCAAGCGCCTCAAAATTTAATGTTTATAGGTACCCAGGTGAGCAGCGAGCTGCGTGAACGAGCGTTCGGCGGTGTAGCCAAGCCTACTTTCTCGCTTTCGGGTGCGCTCTCTCTCTCTCTCTCTCTCTCTAATGGGAGACTTCAACTCTGACCAGCTTTCTTCATCTGAAGATGCCAAGTTTATCAAGGCCTTCATTGATGAAAATTCCCTTTCTTCTGTCCCCTATGGTGCCACGCATCATAAACAGGGTTCGGATACCTGGCTTGACTTGTGTCTAATTGACGAGCAGGATCGCCTGCTGTCACACTGGAAGACAGACTCACCTTTCATCAATGGACACGACCTTATCACGGCCACTCTCGACGTACAGATTCCACGATACGTACCTAACACATACTCCTACAGAAACTTTAAGGGAATCAACGCCGAGAAGCTAAGGGACTTTCTTAGCGCATGTGACTGGTCATCCCTCACCGCTTCATCACTTGATGAATGCATCTCTACACTTAACGCTATCCTCACTAACGCCATTAATCATCTCGCCCCATTACGGACTGTAACACTGAGAAAACGAAGTCACCCGTGGTTCACCACGGCTCTTCGTGACCTTGTATCTGAGAGGGAGAGACTTTACAGGCGTTTCAGGGACTCCAGGCTTGATTCAGATCTCCGCTTATACAGACTAGCTAGAGACAATGCTCATAAACAGGTCGAGGAAGCCAGGCTGAATTATTACTATTCACGCCTGTCAACCTTGACTGATGTTGCCGAGATCTGAAGAGAGCTGGAGAAACTTGGAATTTCTGCAACTAAGGCCCCTTTGCCACCTCGCTTTAGCACAGATGAACTCAACAAGCATTTCAGCTCGATCTCCAATGATCCATTAGCTCCTGCTGTTGAGGAGTATCTTCTAACCCTGGAAAGTCTTGACCTCCCAGAACATTTCGAGTTTGGCACCATAACGGAATCGGACGTGTTGGCTGCAGTATCGCACTTCGACACCCAGGCCAGGGGAAGCGACGGCATCCCTCAGGTTGTTATCTCAAAAGTACTGCCAGTTCTCGTTCCTCTACTATGTCACATTTACAACCTGTCACTGAGCGAAACCCGTTTCCCATCTGCCTGGAAATTGTCACTTGTGCGTGCACTCAACAAAGTCAGTTCACCAACAGCCCTGACTGACTACCGTCCGATTTCACTTCTCTGCTTTCTCTCCAAGGCACTGGAGTGGCTGGTGCACAGGCAAGTCTCACAATACCTTGAATCAAGGCTCTTACTAGACAACTATCAAACAGGCACTGGCCACAGCACTCAGTCTGACCTAATTAAGCTAACTGATGATGTCAGGGTCGGGATAAACAAAAAGAAAGTGACACTCCTTCTACTCTTTGATTTTAGCAAGGCGTTTGACACTGTATGTCACGTCCGGCTCCTGAGGAAGCTATCCACCTTCGGCTTCTCTAAGCAGGTTATCCGCTGGTTTGACTCCTATCTCACTGAGAGAGAGCAAGCCGTCGTTGGTGACAATAGCGAGCGTTCCTCTTGGCAGTGTCTTAACATCGGCGTCCCGCAGGGCTCCGTCTTAGGTCCCCTGCTGTTTGCATTGTACATCAACGACATCGGTTTCTGTCTAGACTCCGATGTTTCCCATCTTATTTACGCGGATGACTTGCAAATTTACAGTCATTGCCACCTCGAGGAGCTCGATTCTTTATCAAACAAGATGAGTGCTAATGCCGAGAGGATAATGGGCTGGGCTGCGCAAAACAAGCTTAAACTTAATGTTACAAAAACCAAAGCAATTGTCCTGGGCTCCCCATACTACATAAATCTACTTCCCTCAACAGCTAACACATTCATTAATATCGGGGGTGCCCAGGTCAGCTTTGAATCCTCTGTGCGTAATATGTGACTGGTGCTTGACTCTAAACTCTCGTGGAAGGAGCACGTTACACAAGTGTGTAAACGTGCTCACTCGCTAATGTACAGGCTTTACTTTTGTATAAAGAGTACCAATCTCAGATTACGCAAACATCTCGTGCAAGCACTCCTATTTCCGATCATCGACTACTGTTCTCTTGTATACTGTGACTTGACGCAGGAACTCGACTTAAAACTACAGAGGCTCGAGAATACAGGAATCCGGTACATCTATGGTGTAAGGAGGGATGAGCACATCTTCCCTTACAGGCGGGAGCTGCAGTGGCTAACCATTGACGGACGCAGGAAGTATTTCGCAGTCTGCTTCCTTCGTAAAATGTTTAACTCGGTCGTACCATCATACGTACTGGCCTTTTTTGATTTCCGCGTCTCACTCCGGCTTGTGAGGGGCGAGGTGACACCTCTGGAAATACCTGCCTTCGTGACTGAGACGCTGAGGAACTCGTTTCATATCAGCGCCTCATACTTATGGAATAGCCTGCCATCACACATCAGAAACACCTCATCTACTGTCATCTTCCGAAAACTTGCTAAAGATCACTACTTTCAACTCGAAAACACATAACTCATACACACTCACGCACACGCACACACCTACTCATTCTCGCGCTATTCAGGTACACTTTTACACTATACACAATCTAAACACGCTTCAACTTACTGCATTCTACTTTCACCTCATAATACTGAATCTTACTATTGTACAACATAATGTACGCAAATAAAAACTATCTAATCTAATCTCTCTCTCTCTATTTGTCCGCTTGTCGGACCACTTGTCAAAGTTCTGCTGCCTTAAGGTCCGTGGTGCGCTGAAGTTTAAGTAGAGCTCTTTTGTCCCGGGCAAGATTTTTGATCTGCTTGTGCACATTATTCCAGTCTCTGGAAAAATTGATTAGTTCCTCAATTTTGTCGTCTAGACGATCCAGTCGTGCACTTCTGCGTTCCAAGCAGGTAGTTCTTTCTTTGTTGCAGTTGAACTCTTCTACTGTCTAATAAGACAGCTAACAGACTTAGCCACTGATGGAAACATAGCTATAAGTAATAACTTATAGCTATGTTTCCATCAGTGGCTAAGTGAAGAACCTCTGTATTCGGCTTGTGAGTTTGCCTCCCCCCCCCCCCCCCCCCCGAATTTCATGGAGCCAGCGTCGCCACCGAGGCTTGCACACGATCAGAACCCGTGGCGAGACTTGGCTTTGTCGCCTCACCCGCTTGGGGTAGTGTTATTGTGAACTTACTATCCATATTTGGTTCATTTTCGGGGTTCCTTCTTCTAGCCTGTTTAGTCCGCGGATTATATTTTATTTCTGCTCCATTCTCCGACACGTTGAGGAGACCTCTATGCGACGATGGACATTTCCCTATCCGCCACCTATAGGGACGCGCCACATAGGGGTTATCGGCATCCCCGCACGCGCGCGCGCGCGCGTGTGTCTGTGTGTGTATTGTGAATATGTTTTATAATGTTGCACATTTTCAGAGAGAGAAAGATATACATTTTTTTATAAATATAATTCTGAAGTGTATAGAATTAATTGTGATTCCATATCTCACGCAATTTTTGACCGATCGGGCTGTAATTTTAGGATGTGTCTCCTCGCGCACAGACTAAAAAACCTTTTTTTTATTCCGATGCTCTACGTTGTTTTTTAAATGCGGGCACGATTTGTTAGATTTTTACGTGTATTTTTGAATAAAAATTTTGGTGTTACACGATTATCTCTGAGAGACTTTAGTCAATCGGGCTAAAAATTTGTGTGAAACTCCCCTCACCACCAGAATCCTGTGGTTCTATTTTTAGCTTAATCCCGCACATATACGCAGAATGCGGTCACATTCAAAAATCGCCAAAAACGGTTTTTTGGCTCTAACTAGAATCTTGAGCATTCTATAAAAAATAGTTAAATAAAAAAGTTGTAGATTCTTGAAAAATACAATTTTTTTCTATCAACATGAAATCATGAAAACGCTTATAACTCAAATTAATAGTCCAAAATCGCTGTTCTACAGCATAAAAAATCAATTATTTATAAAAAAACTGTACGTTTTACATGAAAATGTTGAATGTAAAAGTTGTAGATATTTTAAAAACGCAACCTTTTATTGTGATAAAAATTTTTCGAAACATTTTATGAACGTTTTAAAATGCAATTTATTACATCGGACAGTGTCCGCAGAAACAAAAGTATTATTATACCCAAAAACAGGAAAAGTATTAATAATAAGCACGATTTTAAAAAAGCCATAGTAGTTTTCAATGCGCTACCAAATGATTTGAAAGCTATAAATATAGAAAAACACGTGCAAACGAAAATGATCAAAAACTGGATTAAAATTAACTGTTAGTAGTTTGATTGAGATGCTGTATATAGAATATACATTATCAAATAAGTATTGAAATTATATTATTCTACAAAGTGATTTCACAAGCATATAATAGCTGAACTGTTATATTGTTAAAAGTTTAAAACGAAAATGATATAAATTGTTTTTTAGTTTGTAAGATTTTAGTATATCTGTTACAATGCCGCTACCCTAAGCGGGTCTTGGGCGTTGTCGTCCAGATCGGACGGGTGGGTGCCTATCACCACTACACAGCGCGTCCTTAGGTTGCGGATAGAGGAACAGCCCCTGAGAAAGAGGTTAGCTGCGAATAAATTGAATAAGCAGCCGCGGACAGCCGATAGGAACAGGCGTGGGTGTGATGAGCACACACTGTCGAACGCATTCATCTAGAAACGCTACGCAAGCACCACAACAAAAACACTTCACATTATCTCTTATCTCTCAATCTATCTCTTTCCTCACACATTACAAAAATGGGCAAAAATCCTGCTGCCGAGTAGGATGCGGGAGCGATGACAACTGCCCCGAAAGGGGATGTGTAGAATGATTCGTCACCTGGTCTTACGCGGTAACGATGCCAGCGAAGGCGCGCTGCCTTGCAGGGGGGCGTTAGGATGCAAGAATGAAACCGTAGTGTGTCTGACGACGAATTGACACTGTCCTCGTCAAAGTCGGAAAGCTCTCATACTTAGTTCTAGAGAGGTATGGGGGTTATCACCTCTAGAACGGTGGACTCACCTGCGATCGGAACAGGATCCGAAGCGCGCGGGTTTAACATAACATCATGGCTCAAAAAAATCAAATCCGAACCAAAAGGGACTTAAGGGTCGGAACTTGGAATGTTCGCAGTCTATACAGAGCAGGTGCGTTTAAAGAACTCGTAAAGGAAGCTGATAGGTACAATCTAGATTTGGTAGCAATACAGGAATCGCGGTGGCCAGATGGCGAAGTACTAGCATCGGGTAACTTCACGTACCTGTATGGGGCCGGGAGTGGGGGATCTCTAGGCACCGGATTTCTCGTAAGCAAAAGCATCATACATTCGGTTTACAAGTTTCAAATCCGTCAATGATAGGCTCTCGTACATCATTATCGAAGGGGAATGGTATAGATATGTATTTATTAATGTACACTGTCCTACGGAGGACAAAGAAGAAGAAGCTAAGGATCTCTATTACGAAACTTTAGAGCAGGTAATCGACCAGTTCGCGTCTTACGACACAAGAATAGTATTAGGCGATTTCAATGCTAAAATAGGTAGGGAGGAAATGTTTAGGCCTACTATAGGTAAGGAAAGCCTGCACGAAGCCAGCAATGATAACGGTATTAGGGTCATAAATTTCGCGGCGGCAAAAGATCTTATAATAAAAACTACGTGTTTTAAGCACAAGAACATACACAAGGCAACGTGGACATCGCCGGACGGGGCCACACAGAACCAAATTGATCATTTCCTCATTGAAAAAAGGCGTCATACTAATGTTCTTGACGTAAGGGCTTACAGAGGGTCAGATAGCGACTCGGACCACTTCCTAGTAGTAGCCAAATTAAGAGCTAGACTAGTAGCGAATCAAAATAGTAAGCGAGCAAACAAGGTAGAAAGCTTCGATATTGAGAAACTACGAGATAGAACAGAGCGAATTAGGTACCAGATAGAAATTAATAACAGGTTTCAGGCACTTGAAGAAGCAAACACATCGCCGGAGGGGAATGACGAACCGAATAGCTTATGGGGGGACATCGAAAAAACGGTAAAAGAGGCCGCGAACAAAGTACTGGGTAAAAAGAAAAAGCCAAAGAGCAAACCATGGTTTGACGAAGAGTGCGAACTCTGGTTTGAAAGGCGCAAAAAGGCTAAATTAGATAGCTTACAAAATAGAAGCGATAGGACCGTAGAAGAGTATTCTAACGTAAGGAAGCAGACGAGCGCCATCTACAGAAATAAGAAGCGTGAGTATTAAAAGAATCTTACTAGGAGAATAGAAACTAACAGAAAGGAAAATAACCCCCGCGAAATGTACAGAGGGATTAACGCCATCAGAAAGGGTTTTAGGAGTAGAGCGCAATTGATGAAGGACGAAAACGGGGACCTCGTAACAAATGACAACGAATTACTGTCGCTGTGGAAAAATTATTTCGATAAATTATTAAACGTGCACGAAAATAGCGAAGAATTAGGGGACGAAATTGACACTGCTGAACCCCACGTGGAGGAACCGAGCTACCAAGAAGTAGAGGCCGCGATTAAAAAACTAAGAAACAATAAAGCCGCGGGAAATGACTCTATACCATCTGAGTTACTCAAATATGGGGGCGTCGAGCTCACTTTCAAAATCTATAAACTAGTATGTGCCATCTGGAAAAATGAAACAATACCCGAAAATTGGAAGGAATCTATCATTATACCGATTTTTAAAAAGGGGGATAAGACAGACTGCAATAACTATAGGGGTATTTCACTTTTAGCAACGTGCTACAAAGTTCTGTCAAACGTAAAACAAGCTAGACTCACTCCATTCGCGGAAGATATAGTAGGAGATTATCAGTGCGGATTTCGGCGCAACAGATCGACGAGCGATCAAATGTTTACCATAAGACAGTTGTTAGAGAAAAAGTGGGAATTTTGCGAAACCATACACCAACTATTTATAGATTTTAAAAAAGCGTACGACTCTATTAAGCGAAGCAAAATGTATCAAATTCTAGTACTTCTCGGTGTACCGAAAAAACTCGTGAGATTAATTCAAATATGTCTGAACGGAAGCACGGGAAAGGTCCGAGTAGGCGGTAATGTATCAGAACCCTTCATGATACGCGATGGTTTAAAACAAGGAGATGGGCTCTCTACGGTGCTGTTCAACTTAACGTTAGAGTATGCCGTTAGAAAAATGCAGGTTAGCCAGCTGGGCGCAACGCTTAATTGAACAACGCAGATACTAGGCTACGCAGATGATTTGGATATAATGGGGGATTGTAGGGAAACGATAGCAAGAAACGCGGAAATCCTCATAAAAGCGGTGGAGTATACAGGGTTAGAAGTGAGTGAATCAAAAACAAAGGACATGATTGTGGATAAGCTAGGCATCTGCAGAGGGGAGGAAGATCTCAGAGTTGGGAATTTTACTTTTGAAAAGGTTAGCGAATTCAGGTATCTGGGTACGACCATAAATGATAGAAACGAGATTAATGTCGAAATAAATAAGAGACTCCATTCGGGTAATGCTTGCTTCTACGCCGTGAGTAATTTACTTAAGTCGAGGCTGTTGTCTAAAAACGTTAAAATAAGAATATACAGGACAATAATACTGCCGGTGGTTCTGTACGGGTGCGAAACGTGGGCTCTCACTAAGCAGGCGGACAACCGTTTTAGGGTATTTGAAAATAAAGTCTTGCGAAAAATATACGGGCCGCAGGGTGGACCATTTTAATCTATTATGGGAAATATCTCAGATTTATGGTTGGATACATAAAAATGTTTTAGACAAAAGTTGTAGAGGTCAAAGGGGGTAAACTTTTGGTACCAACAACTTTGACCTTGAACTTGTTTTTGAAGGTCATTTCAAGGTCAAGATCATTTTTTTAAATAGGAAAACCTACTTTTGACTCCGGATTTAAAAAGTGCAGAAAATTTTACGTTCCAAATGATATTTTGAACACGGTCACGGAAGGTCAGATGAAGGTCAAATTTACGAAAATTGTTAAATAATGTGTGTTAGCTCGGAATAACGGTAGGAAACATCAAAATGCTTTTAAAAAACGTTGTCAAGGGTGGAGAGTTTCACTTTCTGGTTGCAATAACCTTGACCTTGAATTTCGTTCTCAAGGTTATGTCAAGGTTAAAGTGATTTTTCAAGCGAGAACCCCTGCTTTTGATCTCCGATTTGGTAAAAATAAGAGAATGCCCGTTGGAAATGCTAATCAAGGTCATGGTAAGGTCGTGTCAAAGCCAATTTACTGTGCACTTCAAAAATTAAAAATAAATATTAGAAGGTCAAAAGACATCAAAGACCTTGAACATCTGTCTAATTTTGAGGTAAAATTAGCCTAAAATATCAAAAAATTACATGAAATCCATTAATTTTTTTAAGACAAATCTTTCTCACTTGGTATTTTACATTTTTTAAAAGATAGAAAATCAGCCAAGTACCTATGACTTTCTCAAAGCTTTTTACTTCCTATTTTTAGTGTTACCCAAATAGTTTAATTTTTAGGGTACCTCTTTTTTTCGTAGTGCCTCGTGTATCTTGCCCCTGCTGGCTGAGTTAAACACATTTTCAACATCCAGTGTAACAATAGCACCGTACTTCTTGGCTTTTCCTTTCCATCTCTTTCCTTCTATTGCAGTTCTAGCGGTGTCGACTACTAAGCTTACGTCGTCAAGAGTGAAGCGTTTTTTCCTGAAGCTGTATTGATATTCTGCTAAGTCATCTGCTTCTTCAATGACGGTCCATTCTAACGCCGATTATGCGCTCTGAAATCTTGCCTTGGGTGTCCATCAAGCGAGCGAATGCGAGGGGAACGTGCGCGGTTTCACAGGCAAAGCCGGGCCGATGACTCGGTGGCGACGAATCTCGGCCTTCGGCGGTTCGTCCCGGATAACGGAAATATCGGGACACTTACTCACTCGTTGGTCGAACGCTTATTATCTCGTCCTCGCGACCGGTTACGGCTCCCCAGGAGTAAAGGTTGGCTTCTGTGGTTTTGCAGGCGTCCCTCTAGTCACTCGAAGCACGATGAAACACTCTTGTGCGCCGGGTACGGTTAATTGGCTCGCGGATTTCTGACGGTTTTCGAAGCGTAGATCTATATCTCGTCGCGCGATCTGCTGATGACGCTGAAAATGAATATGAGTATGATTTGGGTAAGGGTGCAAATGAGAGAAAACACGGGTTTCAGGGAAATTCGGGTATCTTTACTTCACCGCCGCTACACTCTCTTTTCCTTGCTTTACTTCTTGAAAGCAAACTTCCACGGGTACTCCTGCCTTATGACTCGTGTTCCACTTTTGCCGAGCAGTACGCGGAATTGCGCACTCCAGGGTGGCCGCAGATGAAACAGCTGCCTCCCGCTTTCGTTGCCGCTCGTCTCGGCGGCGGATGCCTTGGGCTATCCGGGTAGTACGGATGCCCGCTTGCTCTTCTCGGCGGTCGCGGATGCGCGCCGTCTAGACTTCAGCCTCGGGATGCGCGCTCTTACCGGCGCGAAGGCAGTACTCGTCGAACCGACCGAACGTTCTCCAGACCCTGGATTGTCTAGCGCAGCTTCTCCAGCTTCTCATCGACTGTCTTCCAGTCCAGGTTCGTCGATGATTCATCCGATGACGGTGTGATCACCGAACTCGTGAGGCTCTCTCTGCCCCGTGCATCCTTATCTGAGGACGACGTATCTGCTGCATCCGCGGGGTGGTCTTCTTCGCCTGGCGTCTCCTGCGCGCCGGTCACCTCAATAATGGTTTGGACCAACACGTCCAGCTCGTTGTCGCTGAGCTCCTCTTCTTCTCTGGCGCCTCCCAGGTGCACAGCGTCGGCGTATTCCCGCAGGTATCGCGGCTCGAGTCTAGCCGTCCAGGTGTCGGTGGTGCCTACGATACGCTGTCTACGGGCCTCGCCTGTTCGGGCGCGAAGCTCCGCGATGTCCCAATCTTGATCTTGATCCATTGGCCTTCTGATAATAGCTGTTTGAGGCAAGGGGGAAGGAAAGAAAATGCTACGATTTTGATGAAGTAAATTATACCAGGCGATTCTTAGCGCCTCACGGCCGCCCTGGTTTACGTTTTTTGGGCTCCGTGCCGCCGGTGGGCACATCGCTCGGCGCTGCATCTTTAGCATGTTAGCGCTATTTGCTCGCGCACCTCGCCTTATCGATAGTTGTCTGTGTGGGCGTCGGAGGGCTCCTACCTTTACTTGCTCGCTCTTGTTTGCCTGGGGCTCAGTTCACGGTGCCGTTACAAATCGGCCAGGCTTCTGTTCTAACGTGGTCTCTCCAAGCCGGTATCATTTCTTCGGCGGCTAGGTCTTTTATTTTTTCTTCGGCATTCTGGAGGCTGAACGTGTTTGTTCCGACCTGCGCGATAATGGTATACGGGCCGATGAAGGGTACTGCGAGCTTTGCCGCTCAGATTGCCACTCTTCTTGCTGCAGACGAGAGTGTATGGCATCGCTTCCACACCAACTCGCCGACCTGGAATTCTGCAGAGCGACGTCGCTTTTCAAAGTGCGCCGCCTAGCGATCTTGCGCTATTTGCGACAACTCTTTCGCCTAATCGTGTAGGGCCGGGAGCTTAGCGAACCGTTTTTGCCACTTGCTGATCCTCTCTCGTTCGATCGCCTGTCGGTCTTCCTTGTGTCTGAATGACGCAGGTGCGTTTAGCTACGGTTGCCGCGTGCACTGCCGTATTATACGAGAACGCAATTTCGTTCAATTGCTCGTCCCAGGTGCGATGGTTACCGTTCGGTCTACCCTTCCCACAGGGTTTGCCTGCGGATGGTACGGCGGAGTATAGGAATGTCTTATGCCTTGTGCCGTCAGATACTCGTCTCTCACTTTATTTTTGAACTCTGTGCCGTTGTCAGAGTGAAATACTTCCGGAGCTCCCAAACGTAGTATGACTCGTTCTTTGGGCGCTGCTAACACAGCTCTCCCGTTAGCTTTCCGGAGAGGCACGCACTCGATCCATTGAGTGAAAAGATCTTGGAAAATGATGGTGTACTCGTGCCCGATTTTTAAAAATTGCCGCTACCACGACGCCATCCCGTGGAAGCGTTGCAATTATTTTAAGTTTTTCGGGACTGGGTAGTCGATTATCAGTGCGATCTTGTCGGGATCTGGACTAAAGACGTTCCTGTTCACTAATATTCCACTTCATTCCCGCAGAACACGCTCTTCTACCGGTTCACGTTTAACCCCGCGTCTTTTATTCGTTTCAGCACACATTCAAGGACCCTCATGTGCTCCTCGAACGTTTCCGTGACAATTATCGCGTCTAAATACGCGAACGCATGTGATTGCAGTTCAGGCGTAATAATTTTATTCATGAGGGGCTGAAATGTGGCTTCGGTCTTGAATAATCCAAATGGGAGCCTCGTTAACTGAAATAATTCCAATTCAAGTACCGTAAATGCCGTATATTGTTTACTCTCTTCGCACAGTGGTATTTGGTGATACGCGCTACTGAGATCTATCGTAGATATGTAGCGCACCTGTTGTAATTTTTGCAGTATAGCATTCATCTGCGGCAACGGGTACGTGTCACAGCGCGTGACTGCGTTGATCTTCCTGAAATCGACGCAAAATCGATATTTCCCGTTACTTTTTCGCACCATCACCACTGGGCTTGAAAATGCACTATTCGATGGTTCAATTATTCCTGCTGTAAACATGGTTCTCACTTGCTTGTACATTTCTTCCTCTAGTTTCCTCGAGACCGGGAAGTATTTCTGCTTTATCGGTCTCGTTGACTGCATCTCTATCGTGTGTTCTATCCAGCTTGTGCAACCGATTTTTCCGGAGTCCGTGCCGATTATCTTGTCCAGAAGGGCATTAAGCGCCTCCCGCTGTTGCTCTTGTACATTCGCCAAGCCCATCGATGCCAATTTCGGTGTCCTCCTTTGATCGCCCCCAACTCTAGGTTGTAACATGGTGAAATTTCACCATGTGACAAAGTTCGGGAGAAGATAGGGCAGAGTGTCCCAAGGTCGAGTAAATGAGTCTGAGTGTATGTGGCTAATATCGTCTGTTTGTTTTGAGCAAAACGACGCCGGAGTAGGAGAGTTGTTCGAAAAAGAACTAAAGTATAACGGCCGTTGCCAGCTCCCGCAGAGGTCAAGGAGGGGCGGGAGAAGACGCCGGACCAAGTTGGCGCGGCAACAGAGGAGCCAAGGACTTGACAGGGCGCTCAAGTAACGGCACGCGCATCATAAGGCGTTGTACGCAGATAGAGGAGCCCTGGTGGAGTCTGACAGCGCTAGAGTCCGAAGCAGCTAGATCGGCGTTGCAGTATACCACAAAGAGTCGGGAACATAAACTGCTGCGTATCGCGCTCGAAATTTAATAATTGTACACTTGGGTAAAGGGCCCTGACATCAGTGACATTTTGTTGTTTCAGGTTCCGTAATTCAGAGTTGCTAAACTCTAATTTATCTGCGAGCGTATGGCTGTACGTTGTAAGGAACGCGAGAGTTTGAATTTCCCGGGCATCAGCTCTAAAAGTTTACGAGTAGAACCGCGCAGCGCATGCGCCGCTGCACAACGAACGAGAACGGTACGCGCGAGCCTGTAGGCAGCAAGCGAGATCGAGACAGAAGTCCCGCGTGGCGGCAGCCAATAGGCGGCGCAGGAGAGGCGGCGACGCACAGTGGGGCCAAATGGAAAAAAAAAATGGACAAAAATCTGCTTCACTTCTGGTTGCGACCAAAATAACTTCTACTGCGGTTGAAATGTACGTTTTTAAGTATATTTTATGAATATTTTTCCCACGCAGTGAATCCTATTGATTTGTAAAAGTTTTACGGACACTAAAAATCGTTAAAATTTCATCAATTTTACCTAATTTGCAGAAATATGAACTAAAACGCTCTTCGAGCGAGGTTGCAAACAAAATAATATTTACCGCGGTGAATATGTTTGTTTTTAAGTATATTTGATACATCTGTTTCTCCCACAGTGATTTCTATAGATTTGAAAAAATCGCACAGTGTAGGAAAACCCTTAGAATTTTTTTATTCCGTAATTTTCATTAATTATTGCATTTTATTTTTGTACATCGAAAAAGCTTTTAATTAGTGTATTCAAGCTGAATTAATAAATAAATAAATTCATATTTGAAAAGTTAAACAATTTAATAAATATTTGAATAATTAAACAAATAAATAGGTACATGAATGAATAAAAAATATTTTTAAAATGTACATTTCGCAAGTTACGATAAATAAAATTTTCGAAACAACAAATTATTAAATTTCACTGTCAGTGTCCTCGCCTTCACTTTCGCTAGAATCATAACTCATTTCCTCGTTTTCTTCACTAATCAATAATCTCTTCATATCTTCAGTTAATTTAGTTGATTTCTTTGCTGGTGATTGATTCAATAGGGACAAGTGTGGATTAGAATTAAAAAGTAATCGTTGAAAAGCAATCGTAATCGTTGAACATATCTTTGTTAGTTTCAACTCTGAAAATGATATGCAGTTGATAAATTAATGTTTTATAAAAAAACAACTACAAAGAAATGCTATCCATCTAGCTATCTATATAACACACCTTGACATTTTTCTTAAAAACCTATCTCTGAACCTTTTTACATTTTTGTGATTGCTTCTTGAGCTTCTTCTGAGAGCATACCAATAGGTAACAATAGTTCTCTTATTATTTTATAACCATGTAATAAAAGTACATGCATCGATCGAGTACCATCCATATAAATATACGTATCGTCTTGCTGTATCTTCAGTATAATCTTGAAACGCTGTAGTATTAATTGAGTATTCAGAAAAGACAACCGCAAGAATAACTTTAAATCTTTGCAGTAATTCTTCGTCAATACCTGAAGAAGGTAAATTCTTTAATATATTATCATATTGTGAAGATTAGTAATTGTAATTTGAATAGTAATAATTATATATATATATATATATATATATATATATATATAAACATATTTTTCACACACGTACGTCATTTAAAATACGCAACTAGTATACGAAACAGGCAAGCTCAGCTATATATTTAACTATATAGCTAGATAATACAAAATATCTATACCTGTAATTCTTGCAACAACATCAACACTGTTAAAGAATCTTGTAGCTGTTTTGCCATCATTAGTGTTTCCAGAGCCTTGTATTGGAGCACACACTAATATGCCAATCTCTTCATGAAGCCCATCTTGAATCTACTTTTTACGAGCAATAATGACATATTCTTTTTTCTTTGGAACCTTTATATAAACAATCCACACTCTACCATGCGATAGGAAATATGTAAAACAAGTTTCATAAATCGAATATGTGCACGGAGGACTGAAAATCCATGCTATAAGGTTGATTCCTTGGTTGGCTTATTAAGCAAACAATTAATATTATTTAGCTGAGATATAGTTGCATCGCAAACAAAACACTTTTGTGATGACGTATCGTGTAAAGCATTGCAAACCTAAAAATAATTTTTTTATTGATAAAGGACTAATAAAAATAGTTTGCATTTTAATAATAATGATTAATGAAATAATAGTGATGTACATCCTGGATATGAAAAAATATCGTTACCCACATAAGGATAGTCGAAATAGATATAAACAAATTTGACTACCTAAAGTGATGTTTTCTAGGTTCTTAACGGAAATTTTACAAGAGGAAGTTTACGAGAACTAGTCATTACTTATAATATCTAGGAGACATGGTTAACATTTTATATTACATATCTTAAATTTAACTGCAAAAAACAGCTTCAATGTAAGTTTCGAATCATCATAAATCGTATGGTAATGTAGTAATGCTAATAAAACTAAAAGAATTTTCCGCAAGTAATGTTCATAAATTAATAAAATTATGTTAGTAAATTACCTTTTCATCAATCATTGTCGGCATCATATTACATCCAATTCTATAGTCTCCAACTTCAATATCATTTAAATAGCCGATTTGTTCTTTTAAATCATCTTCTTGCATTTTACAAAGTTCGTCAGTTTCTTTTTGATACAAAATTTTTATAGGTCGACAGAATCTAGTAGATGATGGTCTCGAATTCGACTAATACATTTTACCATCGTTTCTATCAACTAATTGTAGCGGAACTATACAAGAACAAAACATGTAGTTAAGTACACTACTTTTTTCGTTCGATTTTTGTTTGTATCTATTCCTGTTCGTTTCATCAAACCCATATTTGACAAACAAAACTAATTTTTGCTTAGTATTGTCTTCACAAGGTGGCAACTTCAAAAAATTGCATAAGCTTTTGACTGTTTGTTCCATCAAATCTTGCAGCGAAACTTCACACCTCGTTTCATTGAGCTGCAAGTTCTGTGGGTATGCCTTTTTTTTGGTTTGACAATCTGTATTGAGAAATACGATTATCAATAAACCGTACTACGAATATTTTTACGTATGAGGGTCGGTGGTTTTGTTCTGAGTGAGGGGTAAAGCTCATAATTGCTTCGAAAATACTGGGGCGATGATCGAATATAATTGATTATTCGTGAATGCATTTGTTTGTTTATCGTTACTCATAATCAATGAATAAAATGAATGAATAGTATGAATAGAAAGAGAGAAACATGTGTTAAAACATGCCCAGAAAATGCGTGTTGCTAACTATACGATTTTACTGAATTTATCGTCTCCGAGCCTAAACTACCGATCACGTACTGAATCGTATTGAATCGTAAAGCAAGTGATAAATAAGCGTTTAAGCATTTGCATGCATCTTTTATAGTATCGCTAGGTGGTGTGAGTCCTACCCACGCAATTATCAGAATCGTGAAAGGGGGGTCGGAAGTCGGAAGAATGGGGCTTCGGGGTTAGTCCAGACAGTTGTCATTGTCGTATTTGACAACTCATGCTATATAAGTATAAAAAATCTAAAAAAAAAAATTAGTATGCTGCATTGATAGACTCAATTTTTAGTTTGAAATTAAATATAAAAATACAACATTTTTTAGTTAATATTCTGTAGATTGAACATATTCGAGATGAACTCAAGACAACACTGAGCCAGTTCTAGTAAATTTCCAAATTTTGCCGAAAAACTTTATAAAAAATAACAATAAGATAGTTTAATGAATTATAACAATAACAATGATTTATTAAAATAACAATAAGATTACTTCAATGATTTGTTGTTATTATTAATTATATGTTTATTTAAAACAATATTTCATGTCAAAGTGCTAATTCTTTCTTTGTATCGTATTAATTAATATCTTAATTCTACTTATAAATTTATTCATAAAGATTTAATGAGGCAAGATCTCGGCCAGAAAGCAAGATCTTGGGCGAATATATTTTATTATAATTAAAAAGCGTGAGATTCAAACCGAGATGAAATCTTATTATCGATGTTTCGGGCAGGATGAAGACAATTTTTTTTTTTTTGTAAAAAACAATAAAACATTTTTATTGTTGCTATCTTATAATGTGAGCTTATACATATATTAATTAATCATCTCTCAATAATAAGTAGTAGAAATCCGAATTAAGCGCTTGAAATATTTTTAAGTTTGACAGAATTTGAAAAGGCCTCGATAAATAGGCAGCTATTTTATCAAAAAAGTTTTCCGCCAATACTCGTGAAATCGTAGGGCCAGTGTTGGGATTTCAGCGCTGGCGTATTGGTCAGTCGTGCATAAGGTAGTTGAAGCAAATGGTTCGAATAAATAAAACAGTCGGATTTTTCAGATTATAGATTTTTATACCATTAGTTAGATTTGTGCTTATACGTCACAGGAATGAGTTTCGATTTTTCAATAAATATTTTACCATTCCCCGTGAAATATATGTTTGATGAAAACAATCGAAATGAGATTTTTTTGGGCATAAGACTCACTGTTCATAGTTCATCTTCCAGTTTTACATACTCTTTTAAAAACTGAAAAACTAATTGTTAATTAATGTCCACACATCCCAGTGGAAATAAAAAATGTTTATAAATGTACGAGAATGTGTAATTAAAATGTAATTTTTATTTTAAAAACAAAATAAATATTTTAAATAATATTTTGAACTTGAAGCCAGGATACCTCTCATAAGAAATACATGAAAAGTGTCATGACTGACATTCCAAATATTCAAAGTTAGTGTGCCTGGCGATTGTACATTGATTTTCACTTTTTTATATCCGCTAAAACATATTTAAAAGATGTAAGCGTAATATATAGAGTACATACGTGTTTGTAAGATGGATATAAATCACGTCCATGTCTTCGAGCTCTACTTCTTATCTCGTTATAGGAACTTTTTGTTAGATTACATGTTATCAACATTTCTTAAGCTTCCTTAGGTGTCATTTTTTTCATTGTTAAATTCTGAGAAATTTTGATAGTAGTCATTAGCTCAGTGGCAGATTCATGATCAAAACATTTATCTATTAACTTTGCCTAAAATAAATTCGGCATCTTACTATTACGAGGGAAGTTCGCACACAAATTTTTAGCTCGATTGATAGAAGTCTCTCACAGATAATCGTGTAACACCAAAATTTTTATTCAAAAACACGCAAAAATTGAACGAATTGTGCCCGCATTTAAAAAAAACGTAGACGATCGGAATAAAAAAAATTAGTTTCTAGGTTTGTGCGAGAGGAGACTCCTTCCAAAATTTTAGCCCGATCGGTCAAAAATTGCGTGAGATATCGCATCTCATACATTTTTCGATGACAAAACTATAAGACACTTCCGTGTCGCGGTCTTGCCTAAAAATAGTTTTCATTAATGTTTAACAAAATTTCCATATAATTATGCGTAAAATCATAATAGCATGTGAGTAATTAACGCAGACAAAAGAAAAAAAAGAATCTCGTAATCAACAATAAACAAGACTATTATTTATTATATATTTTTTTTAAGACTTGTGCAAGTTTCAGTTTTTCGCATCAAACTGCACCAAAAGGTGCAGTTTGATGCGAAAATGTATAAAACAATTCAATATTTTGTAAAGTGCAAAAATATTTTCTAACACTCACAATAATGTTTTTCTACGATAAAGTAAATAATTCCCTTTCTCCCGAGTTTTTTCTTCTGATTGGATGTATTGAAAAACAAAATCATTTTCTAGTCACTTTTCGTACTTAATGTTAAATGTTTCAAAGTTTCTTTTATTTTTTGGTAATAAATTAAGTTTTTTTCTTATAATTATTTAAAAAGCAGCTACTAAGTTTCCTATGTAATAAAGACTTAATTTCGTCAGTCACCTCCAAACCAAATTTTCTTAAAAGGTATACAATTATAGCCTCCTTTTGTTCGTCTATAGTTCCAATTATGTTGTCTTTCCAAAAAGACAAGATATATTTATTTTTCACTAAGTATTTAGACATTGTCAATAAAGTTGAAGCATCGCTAACACACTTTTCTCTAAGAAAGCTATAGACGAAGTCTGAGTTAAAGACAAATAATATAAACTTAGTAATTAGTTTGTACACGTATAGATCGCGGACTAGACACTTGCACTTTCAAATTAAGTGATCTTATTATTTGATTATCTGAAGTTTCATCAATTTAATTTTTAAATATTATATTTATAATGCATACGCATGCATATGGCGCACACATACATATAGAGTATAGTCTCTGTATAAATGCATATACATGCAAATGCATTATACATGTAATATTCAAAAATTAAAAATACATACACACGAAATTTGAGTATCATAAATGTATTCTCTATTTTATTACTTTTTGTCAAGTTTTAATAAATTATAGTGAAAAGCTGTATGCGAAAATAAATTACAATATTCAATATAATATTAAAAAATTTAAAATACACAAGAACATTAAGTATAATAAATGTATTTTCTATTTTATTTATTGTTTTCTAGTTTTAATGTATTAGTGAAAAGCAGTGGGGGAGGGTAGGGCTATTTATCTATATCTATAGGATTTAAGTACGGGGAAAGAGCTTCAATTAAAAAAAATATCGTTTAAAGTGGTTACTTAAGTAAAAAGTTGTCTAAGAATGTAAAATAAAAAAAATCAGGGAAAAATAGGGGGAAAGAAAATCACAAATAGGGGTAAACTTTTCATTTTTCGTTCATGATTTTTCGCTTTTTACACAACTTTTTACCTAAACAACCATTTTTAATTATTTTTTATAAATTACAGCTATTTCTTCACACTATAAACGTACACGGAGAGAACGAACTAGTAATAGAAGCATGGACGCAGTGCATATAAAAATCGCAAGCGGCTCATAGGATTTTCCGCTTCATGCGTGATCAGCATTGTCATATATATTTTACATGAGGTTTTTGTACAATGAGCGCTCAGACGTTTTTCGTATATCTCACTTGCCTGTCTATTTCGTTCAAAAAAAGCATGCGTTTAAGTTCAGGTATTATTTCTTAGTGCGTTCATGCAATATACCCAAGTTCGTTTTATCCGTGTAGGAAAATAGTTTTTCTTAAAAATAAAAATATCTGAAACAACATTATAAAATACGCGAATTACGAATTTACCCCAGCATGACTTTACGAATTGCCTCCTCCAGGCGAGTAAAAATCATACGACTGTTAGCATTTAACCTTAAAATAAATTTTTGGGGGCCTATCGGGCGTCAAAATTTTTATTTTGAAAAGTACTACGAAGATATCCTTATCCGCGGAACTGCAACGTATGCACACGATTTACGTACGAACTATTACGTAACCCCAAAGTTACAGAATGAGACTCAAAAATCACGAAGTTTCTGTTAAAAATTTAAATTGGCGTATTATTTAATGAAATATGGGTAGAAAAGTTCATTTTTACCTATGGTTTGAATACAGTATAGTGGCGCAAGGTAAATGCCACGCAAATAGGAAAAGGTTGTAAAATACGAAATTGCCCCTGTACCAATTGACCCCATCCTCCCCTATGCGATAATAAATAAAACTAATTTAATATGTTGGTACGGAAAGTATCTGGGGAATATATTCATATGTGCATATATAATAAATAGAAAAATTGATAACATTCTGGGCACTTTTTTCATATGAATAGAAATCACTGCGAGGGAAAAAGATTCATAAAATATACTTAAAAACGAACATTTTTACCGTGGTAGATATTATTTTGTTCGCAACCACGCTCGAAGCGCGTTTTAGTTCATATTTCTGCCGATTAGGTGAAATTGATGAAATTCTAAGGGTTTTCAGTGTCCGTGACACTTTTTCAAATTAATAAGAATCACTGCAGGGGAAAAAGATTCATAAAATATACTTAAAAACGAACATTTTCATCGCGGTAGATGTTATTTTGGTCCCAACCAGAAGTGAAGCAGATTTTTGTCCATTTTTTTCCATTTGGCCCCACTGTGCGACGGGCCTCAGCGGCGCGAACTGCTTGCTCGTTTGTCACTTTCCTGCCCCGGTGGATCCTGAACGGACGTGCGAACAGCAGCTCTTCAGAGAAAAGGCTTTCTTTGTTTCCTCATTTGTCGGTGCAATGTCTTCTGGAGTCGATCGCGCATGATAGCGTCGTCGAAGATACATTCCAGTGGGTGCAGGACGGCTGCTGTGCCGCACATCGTCTGTCGATATTGCTCGCAGACCGATCGTATAAATGTTCTGCGCATCGACACTCGCTTAGCCTTGATATCCACTGAATCCTAGTACAGTGACGGCTCGAAAACGTTTGGGCTGTATTCGCCTGTCAGACATCTGTGGACTCGTTCCACCTTGACACCCGTGTCTCTATCTCGATGCAGGTTTAAGTTAATTAGTGCGGTGTGCACTTTTTCTTCCCCTTAATCTACCAGCCATTTGCCGATATCTTTTTCTTTACCGTTAAGCATCTTATTGTCTTTCTCTTGCTGTTTAATTTTCTTTTTCTACTCTCTTAAAACTGTTGGAATATGTTCCCGAAGTGTCCCAAGGATCTCATGAATTATTTCAAAATTTTTTCATAAATATTCTTCGAATTACCGAGGGTCAAGTCGTAGGCGATCTAAGCATTTTTTGCATTTTTAAAAGGTCAAAGGTGAAAATATGAACTAAAACAGAACGGTTTTTGTAAAAATGGCTTAACATTTTTACAGGAAGTACACGGAAAGAAGTCTTCACGGCCATAGCCCGTGCCGCACGAAAAAACAACAGATTGCTAGAAAACACCGCTGGGTGGCGGTACGTACGCGCCTCTGACTGTGACTTGTCACTTGGATGAACGCTGCTCGCTAAGCACGGCTGTAGGCTGTGCCTATACCCGAGTTAAAGCGTGGACGTCATGGGTAGATGTACACGCCACCTCAAGACACGATAAATTTTGCGTTTAAAAGCGTTTTAATGACTTAATGAGCATCATAATACTTATTAACTAATATTGTATTATGATATACGTTAATATTTATAAATAAGAAGGTATATAGATGAAAGTGCATAATAAATAATAAATTATATTTTGTATAGAAGATAGCTTATATTTAAGATGTAGTACATATCATTTATATTTTACAAACTTTATTGTGAATGAGATAATAAAAACTTAATTAAGTAAAATTAGTCATTATCGAGCTCATTATAATACGTGCCTTGTGGAAATGAACGTAACATCGTCTTTTATAAATACTAAGCAAGGTGTTCTTGTTACTAACGAATCGTACACAATTAATTTCTCACTATCAGCATTCGCTTGAACGGTATGTGCAAATTAGTGTAAATTAAAACCCATAGTCTGAAAAGGCACATACTTAAAATAAATGTTATCATCTACGAAATACACAGCACTTATTTGTCCGAATTCAAGGCAATCGTCATTAATATCGGCTACGATCACAGTTTCGACCTTATAACTAACGTCGTTTATCGTAACACTATTTAAAGTATACTTAACTTTGGCTTTGGGAAAATAAGTATCAACTGAAATGTCTTTTTCGATCTTAGTGCCATACGTTATATACATATCTTCATATTGAGAAAATCGGAGATGCATTTGACTTAATTTATGTCTAAGAGCAATACTGAGTAAAAGGTTTTTACTAGAACACATGGTTTGTACAATAGCTTTCAATTCGCGATGCTTTGATTCAAAACGCATTACAGAAAGTTTGATTAAGGGACCATTTTTTAAAATTAATTTCATATAATGTAACACAATATGAAATTTGGCTTTCAATTCACCGAAATTTTTCAGATATAATTTGTGATGTTCTGTTATTAAAATCTCTAATTGTAAAATGCGTGATGTTGTCATTATTGGTGATGTAACGATATGTATAATTTCTCGTAGTTTAGTATATAATGTCCAGATTTCATTCTCATAAGGAACTTGATCTCCAACCAAAATACCAAAGTAACGTGTAAAAAATAGTGTTTCTGAGGAAGACATTCTCAACTTAAGATTCTTTTTTAAGTAATCAATACTTATTTCAGGTGGTACATTAGACGATTCAAAATCAACATTAATCGTGTTTAACTAATAATTTAAATAATCGATAGAAAAACATTTATCTTCAATCAATTTCAACACTATCTGAGACATTACGCAGCTACATATTCCCCCGAAAAAGTCATGCATCACATCCACAGTGGCGTTCTCGATTACATGAAAATCGTGTAACTGATTAAACACGCATTCACTTTTAATCCCAGTTTTAGTCGTATTAATATTTTTAACATCGTTTTTATACTTTTCTTTTTATACTTTCTTTTGTTAATATTTGTATGAGTTCCGAATTAGCATAACACATCCGACAAGACACTGTTGAATAAAATGATTCAACAAATCCGAAAATAGAATTCAGCCCGAGATTGTCGCCAACAATAAGAGCAGTAATAAAATATATATTGTATTTTTTACTGTCAATAACTATTTCAATTCCATTTTCTCGTAAATTGCGCAATTCTTCTATAAGTTTTTTTAAAAACAGCGGCATTGCCATATTTTTTCCTATGCATTGAAACATAAATATCAGAGATAAAAATGCCGTCTAACTTTGATTGAAAATTCGATGGCAAACAAGGTATCGTGCCATAAACGGTCCCTATTTCAGTTTTAGGAGCGTGGGAGCCTAAACCGTTGCGACTTTGAACATCATCGTCATACATTATAAGTGGTAGTACGATACCTTTATGAGGGAAAGTCGCAAGCAATTTTTTCCACAACTCCCCTTGAATAAAATTAATAATTAAATGTTTTTCCCTTTCTAAAAAATTGATATATGCTATCATTTAATTGAACAATCCGGGTAATTGGAGTAACCTAATTATAGAATCTTTGACAGATAAGTGAATCATTGATACAGTTTTTTCTTTCACAAATATTTTCCTACCATCACGCGAGAAGGCAATAGGTTCATTTTTGAATCGGATTACTTCGGGTTCAACATACATATTTAAATTTTTGTAAATGCGCAAACGTTTATCTCCTGTATTAAATTTTATAAAAGGATTTTTATGTTTCTTGAACGTTTTATGAATTTCATCATTGACTTCTTTATCAACTGCTTTAAATAAAAATGGATTATAGATATTCTGGACGAAATTTTCTATTATATGTATAATGTACTGCACGTCAGTTCTGTTAAAATTTAGATTTTTATATAATTCACAAGTTAGTTTTATAACTTCATTATCGAGATCCATCTTTATTATAAATAACAAGTAAAAAATGTTTATCAACTGCTCAAATTATATTATATTTAACTAACTATAATATTCTCAACGCTATGCAAATAAATTAATAATTCTTAGATAATCTTATTATCGAATCTTTTCTATATCTGTAGTAAACTCGTTTATTGGCCGAGTACCAACGTGACGTTTCACAGTTTCCACGACATAAATATACTTTTGCAAAAATCCCCAGATATGACTGCATACATGAGGATAACGTAATTTTAGGACAAAAAATAATTTAAATAAGAAATCTACTGATTCAATTACATTCGTCAGGTTGTATATTACGGCCAACGTTTCGTTATTATCTAGAATTACGTGACAGCACTGAGGAGATTTTAGAGGTCCACAAACAACTATGTAAGATTGTTCTGTTAATGCAGCATCTCTATATTTTTACTGCATTCGTGCAATGACACCGTCTAGATCGTCATGTTTCTAAGAAAATCAGATTCTTACACTTAGCATAAAAATAATACTCATTCAAAATTAAAGTTTCAATGCAAAAAATTACCTGAGTATGATGAATAAAAGATTCCGTTATATCTTTTTTAGTTATTTTCCAGTTCTTATATTTCGGAGGACAATAACACCGGCACACAAAATAAAAAAAGTTGTCTACGCGAGAAATCAGATCTATCTATCTTTATGTTTTTCGGGTCGCTGAATTCAAATATAAGGTCAGTTTGGCCCCATCTCGTCAGGTTCAAGGTCAGTTCAAGGTCAAACTGAGAAGAAATGATTAAAAGAAATAAAAATGCCATACATTTATGTTTTTTCGGTCGCTGAATCCGAATCCGGGGTCAGTTTTAACCGATCACGTCAGGTTCAAGGTCAGTTCGAGGTCAAATTGGGAAGTAACGGTTAAAAAAATTAAAATGCTATATATTCAGGTTTTTTTGGTCGCTGAATCCAAATCCGGAATCAGTTTGGCCCCATCACGTCAGGGTCAAGGTCAGTTCAAGGTCAAACTGAGAAGAAACAGTTTAGACCGATTAAAATGTCATATCAAAACTTGGTATTGAAGTAGCCAATGAAAATGTAAACTGGGTGCCACAAAAAGTTTGCACAAAAGTTCGCTGGGAAAGAGATAAAACAGAAAGAAACTTGAAATTTACAAAACCAATGATATGGTCTTCTCCAACGTGTCAAAATGACTGCTATTTTTGTATGACTAATACCAAAGGTTTTAACACGGCTACTAAATCTAAAATTGTATACGCAGACGTTTCTTCAGTAGTGAAACCTGTGAGAATAGAAGTCAGGGATAAAACTGTTAGTATCGAACCCATGGATGTGGACCGCTCAGGCGAAGTAGAAGAAATGCAAGTTGATGAGTCCTGTGACGAAGAAGGTTCTGAGGTTGAAGAAGAATCTGACGAAGAATCCTCAAACGAAGAATACCTGCCAGCTAGTACAAGAAAAGCTCCAGAAACCTTTAACCAAGAAGAGTTAAGTGATCTTATTCGAAATTTAGGATTACCTAAAGATGGAGGAGAATATCTAGCGTCAGTTCTTAAAACGAGAAATCTGTTAGCAAAAGGAACAACGGCCTCTTTTTATCGAGATAGAGAAAAAGAATTTAGGAATTTTTTTACGGACGATGAAGAGAATTCGTTGGTATATTGTATAGATGTTAAAGGTTTAGTCGATGCAATAAAACCGAATTCGTATAAAGACGAGGAATGGAGACTTTTTATTGATTCATCAAAACGAAGTCTGAAAGCTGTCCTGCTTCATAACGGAAACAGGTTTGCATCCATTCCCATAGCTCACTCGACTAAGCTGAAAGAGACTTATGAAAATTTAGAAATTGTATTGGAAAAAATAAAGTACTTGGAACATCAATGGAAAATTTGTGGTGATCTTAAAATTGCAACCATGATCTTAGGACAACAATCAGGTTTTACTAAAAATCCCTGCTTCTTGTGTTTATGGGATAGTAGAGACAGGGTAAATCACTACGTTAAGAAAGTATGGCCAACTAGAACACATTTTGAACCAGGATCGAGGAACATTATACGTACGCCATTGATTGACCCATCAAACTATCTGCTACCACCACTTCATAACAAACTTGGCCTCATGAAGCAGTTCGTCAAAGCTCTGGATAAAGATGGCGATTATTTCCAGTATTCGGGAGAAAAGTTTCCCGCAATAAGTGAAGCTAAATTAAAAGAAGGTATTTTTGATGGTCCTCAAATTCGTACTCTATTTGAAGACGAAACATTTATCACAAAAATAAACGACACAGAAAAAGCTGCATGGCAAAGTTTTAAAACTGTTCGTGAGAACTTTTTAGGAAATAAAAACAGTGAGAACTATCAGAAACTAGTTGAACAAATGTTGGAGAATTTAAAAAATTTGGGTTGCTTGATGAGTTATAAAATGTATTTCTTACATTCCCATCTTGATTACTTCCCTCTTAATCTAGGAGATGTCAGTGAAGAACAGGGAGAACGATTTCATCAAGATATAAGTATAATGGAGAATCGATACCAAGGAAGATGGAATGTCAACATGATGACAGATTTTTGCTGGACACTGAAGAGAGACATTAAAACAAATAACAAAAAGAGAAAAAGAAACCCATTGCATAGGTCATTTGAAGTAAAAAGAGTTCGTTACAAGAGAAAAAATGAGTAAAGAAAGACATCGAGAGTTACTAAGCTAGTGGAAAAAAAGCAAAATAAGAAAAAAATATAAACGAAAGCAACTTTTCTCTGTACACAAGGAAGATATTATGTGATTAAATAAGATTTTTTACAATTTTTCGGTATCTTTTTCCATTTTTGGAAAGTTTTGATATGACATTTTAATCGGTTTAAACTGTTTCTTCTCAGTTTGACCTTGAACTGACCTTGACCCTGACGTGATGGGGCCAAACTGATTCCGGATTTGGATTCATCGACCAACAAAACCTGAATATGTAGCATTTTAATTTTTTTAACCGTTACTTCCCAATTTGACCTCGAACTGAACTTAAACCTGACGTGATCGGTTAAAACTGACCCCGGATTCGGATTCAGCGACCGAAAAAACATAAATGTATGGCATTTTTATTTCTTTTAATCATTTCTTCTCAGTTTGACCTTGAACTGACCTTGAACTGACCTTGAACCTGACGAGATGGGGCCAAACTGATTTCGGATTTGGATTCAGCGACCAAAAAAACATAAATATATGGCATTTTAATTTTTTTAAACCTTTTCTTCTTAATTTGACCTCCAACTGACCTTGACCCTGACGTGATGGGGCCTAACTGACCTTATATTCGAATTCAGCGACCCGAAAAACATAAAGATAGATAGGTCTGATTTCTCGCGCAGACAACTTTTTTTATTTTGTGTGCCGGTGTAATTAATCAAAATTGGAATCAATAGAAATCCTAAAGCACTTATGTGATCTGCAATTTTGACAGTTAAATTTATGAATAAAATAATTTTTTTTTAACAGAATAAAGTATAAAAAGTTCAAGATTTTACCATCAGTATCTATTTGACCGTTTTTTTCGAAAATATCTTTGACATCAGAAATAATGATTTCGCTAGCACTTTCAGTTAGCCTATCGTCAGTAATCTCGTTAGCGATATTCAGATCATTAGTATTAGAATTCTCTGTACTTCCATTTACATTAGCGACTACGGCAGTTGACTGTCTAATAGTGCCTATAAAAGATACGTTTACTAATTAAATAATGATCTCTAAAATTATTAGTCATTTGTCAGAATTTATTGTTTATAGAAGTCCAAAAGATGCTAATATCTCATTCAGCAAAAAGTACATTTGCAATACTTACAAGTCTTACTGCTGACTTTTTAACACTTTAAAGTAGTCAATTATTTGTAATCCGCTTTTCTTTTCGTAAGAACTACTCCATCTGTGAGTATGACTCTCATTCCACACATTTAAGATAGTCTCTTCTATACCAGCATCTGAGTCATCAAGCTCTTCACTCAAAACTGTTAAATCAATTTCTTTTAAGCCTGTAAAATAAAAAAAATTGCATTTCAATGCAGACTGTTATTTAAAATGTTATTCAATCTGCACGAAATTTTTAAACGGGTATAGACGTCAATACTATAAGCTTTATAAAAATAAAATAGTCACTTAGCAAAACTGAATGAACTAACCTCGACTCTTATTTTCATTTTCGAACTTTTTGATTCTCTTTTAGTACCATCAGGAGTTTCGAATCCAGCGTCACGTATAAATTCTCTTAGCTTAGTATACTCGTTATACAAAATACCACCAGAATTGACTTTGTTGTATTGCTTGCTTTTTGTGTCATTCTTATCAAAATTTTCATTTTCAATTTGGTAAGAAGGTTCATAATATAAACAGTCTTTTTCAAGTTCAAACAATTCGACAATTGATGCAGATAGTTCTGAAAATCTTGTTCTGGTTACGCTAGAATAAAAGTTCGATTTCTAAATTTATTGGTGATTTTAGCGAACAATCTTACGTGTCATACAAGTCCTGTCATCATAATGTTATTATAAATAATAATCTTCAATTTAATATAATTTGTAACTATATATAACAAACAAATCAATCAATTTCACGTAAAGCAGCTATGACACAATCAAAAAGATAAAATAATAAAAAGTAACTTTTTACGTAATATTTGTTAAGTATTTAAAATGAAAAGAAATTTACATATTTTAAAAGGGAAAGTATATTATCTTACGAAAACGGATTTTCCGACGATAGACTTAGAGACATTTCATTATCCATAATTATTTCACTTAATTTCGTTCGAAAATGTGAAATATCTTTGTTCTTAGCATATCTATATAAAATCATTAATCCACTCAGTCTTTCTGTACTACTTAACAATTTAAACAAGGGCTTATTTTGTTGAACTACAAATAAAGGTAACAACATTAGAAAAACGCACAACAAAAATATATACGTATAATGGTATTTGATAAATCATAAGTGAATCCCTGGTAGGAATTTCACCATTTTCGTCGGTGAACGTGTTATGCGTGTATCAAATGGGGTTGTTTTACTCGAAATGAACCATTAATTTTTTTTGAATAAAAATGAAATAAACGAAGTGTGACGTTTTGACTTTTAAAATTGCCCATGAATTGCCCAATCAATGGTGAACATTTCTACCACGGATTATAAGAAAAAAGAATTACTTTGGCTATATGATTTTTTTACTTCTGCAAATAATCTGTCTTTGATAGAATCACTGTCAACATTATTCTCAACATTCGAAAAAGTTTCATTGTTAATTTTAGTTCTTGGTTTGCTTAATTACCTATTTCTTTTAAAGGACTACTTAATCGACTGACTTCACTTGGTTTTGGTTCTACAGATTCTACATCTATAACTTCACCAATAATTTGTACATTTTCTTCAGAACTAATGATTAATTATTAATGGTGTGCTTTCAATAAAACTAGTGTCGATTAACTGCCCCGAAGGTATTGCGGATATCATTGCACAAGAATTCTGTGAAAATATTGAAAGCGTCACCGATCTCTTAGACGTATCATTATATGAATCAATTTCTTCTCTAAATATTTCATATAAATGTTTAAAAATTCCCTTTGTTGTAACAAAGTTTGGAATTATTCTATCGATCTCCTCGTCTGTTAGTTGACAGAACTTTTCTTTATCTATTCGATGAACTGCATCAAATTTTAATTATGTTAGCTGAATTTACAATATTTTTGTAATGTAAATATATCTTAAAAATTTAAGGGGACACATACACCTTAAAAAAGCACGTACTTTTGGAAATGATAAATCATGCAAAATTACATTCTAACCTTAAATCATCAAAATATAACCTCAAAAGTATATAAACGTGCCTTCGTACACAATGAATGAAAAATGATGGGAAAGATGAAATACTAACCGCAAGTTTTACAAATTAAACTAATCATACCACTCAAATAATAAATGTGCTGTAATACTTACAACAGAAAAAAGACCCAAAATCTTGTAACTTCCACTCTGTTAACTTTGCCTTCACAAACGGATCCACAATCTCACTCAGGGTGTTAATATTCAGTATAGTTTTTGTACACTTTCTAACCTCACATCGAAGAAAAAAATCTGGCAGAAGATGCGCGCACGACCTTCGAGATGTGATAATCACCGCAAGAGTACGTGGACATTAAAGCGAAAAAATTGTGCTTTCCTTGCAATGGCGACAAGCGTGAGCGGCACGTCTAATGACTGTGGCTAGTCACCCCCTATGAGCATGCTTAGAGAGCATCGAGGATATACCTGACTGGCATGAACATAGGCGCCCACCGTCGCGCCGTCACGCGGTGAAAGAGAAGGCAGTCGCTTCCTTTGTTATCGCTCACGGCCTATAGCTCTGAAGACTTCCCTCCGTGTAGATATTATCTATTTTTTATTATCATAATTTTTTCAAAAGTCTTGACTATTAAGTTTAAGTAAAAAGCAAAAATAGTTTTTTAAAAATCGAAAAATAGACATCAAATGGCCATAAAATGGTCATACAATGGTTAGAATCTTGAAATAAAATGTACCCAAATTGAAAATCAGTAAACATATAAGCATGTCCAATTTTATTACAATCGGTCGTGTGATTCCAGAATTATGACGGTATACGCACACACACACAAATCCATACGGACATTTTCTCAAAACTCATGATTCAAAACACCTCCAAATGTGTTTCTACGAAGTTTTAGCGAAACTGAAAATTTTACTATTACAAAGCTTCCTCTAGGAGTGTGAGAGGCCTGTTTACGGAGCGATATCAATCCGCTTTCCGCGCGACTCCGTGTGCCAACGCGCACGAAGTATTAGACGCGAAGCTTGAATCTCGCCGTTCAACCCGGCGAGCACACCTATATAGTGCGTTATTTTTATTATGATTTTCTACGGTTTATATCTTCGGATGATAAGGATCTTTCATTCTACTGTAAAAAAATTTGTATTTCTTCTTTTTTTAAAATATTTTTGAAGTGAATACTTCTATAGGCTCGTCGGATACAAATTTTACTGGGGAGTGAATCGTCGAGCGACGACCGGCACGGCGGCGCGACAGATTGATCGTCACGAAATCAGCGGCAGCTCTCTCCCCACACCACGCACTCTGCGCCGCGCATGTTAGCATGCCCGCACAGCTCAGCTCTTCCCTTACATATCAGCCGCATTTATTTACACACGCTGTAAGCGGCTATCGGGTTTTCTCGGATTTCGGTCACGCTAATATAGCGGTACCTTTTCATGGTACTTCAATTTTTTGCATCAACTAGACGACGTGACTTTTTTAATATGCGCAAAACGTTTGCAGGTAAACATTATTGACTTATATCGAAGACTAGTACATTTCTCACTTCGTTTACGTTTGATTCACTGGCAACGGAACTATTCAAAATTTTCCAAAATTCCACACCATCTATTTAAGTATTCACTTCTATCGGCTGTCCCGGAGACAGTCACATTTTTTTTAGCAAAACATTTATTGGACAAATGTCCGAGGTCAACTAGGACATTAATTCTTTTATGAATATACATATTTTTATTATGTTCCTTAGTGGTATATATGTGCAAAAGTTTTTAATTCTTCATCCTACCGTAAACATTTTTACATTTTTTTTTAAACATTTATAATGTAAAATGTTGATTTCAAAAATGTCCGAGGACGCGTAAAACATATTCTTTTATAAATATATAAATTTTTATTATGTTCCTTTATGATATATATGTGCAAAAGTTTTTAATCCTTCATTCTATTGTACACAATTTTTACGTTTATTCTTATTTTAAACGTTTTTTCAGCAAAATATTAATCAAAAAATATCTGGGGTAACCTATCACATCGATTCTTTTATAAATATACAGATTTTTATTATGTTTCTTCGCAGTAAATATGTGCGAAAGTTTTTAATCCTTCATTCTACTGTAAACTTTTTTAAGCAAAACGTTGATTGGAAAAATGTCTGTCGTCTTTTTGCACATAAATTGTTTTAAAGATAGTTGAAAAAAGTAGAGAATTATATAGTTATATTATAGTATCTATATATGTATACATATAATATAATTTAACTAAATTAACATAATCTATTTTTATTTTCATAAATTATCGACGTTATACACATTGTAACGAGGTGCGAATTCGGGTAGATTCGCGCATCGTTGAAGCGCAACGTTGCGCAAACGCGAGGCAAGATTCAGGGCCTCGCGTATAAGTCGCGGTTCGTCGGACGGGCAGATAGTTTTCGGCCATAATAGCGAACCGTCAGCTCTCGTGTGTGAGACTGACCAAACCGAGCGACGACCGATAGCGTGCGAGAGAGTGAGAGGGTGTGTGTGTGTGTGTGTGATCCCAAGAAGAAGATGTCCCTACCAACTTCTGCTTCTATAGGGAAGGACAACCTAGCCTGTCTATCAGCGACTGAACGAGAGGAAGTCGGCTCCTGCGAGTAAGCCAACCACAACACCGGCGCAGAGTGTGTGTAAGTGTGTGGTGCGCGCCTACCGAGAACGGCGACAGCGAGTAAGTAAGTCTGAGCCCTTGAATCTGTATCACGTCAGCAGTAGCAGCGGCTACAGCTTTACGACTTGGTGCAGCGACATCGAGTAACGGGCTTTGCAAGATACTCTCCACGCCGAGTCGACATTGAGGTGACTTGGCGCACATTTATATATAAACAATATTGGCCGCATAATACATTAATAGCAGGGTCACCTCACTCCTAACGTCGCTCGGTTGATGTTAGGCATAAATGTTCATAGCTCCAAGGAAAATTTAAAGAAAATGATATTGTAATGATATACACAAAAAAATAAAAGGTTGCGCGAGTTTGATAATTATTCTGTGCATGATAATAACATAATGTGTAATAAATTACAAATGTAATATAATAGTATGTATGTATGTCAATTAAAATGGAATTACATATAAAAAATAAAGTGAGATTAATCAAAGTAAGTCGAATTTATAACAATATTTTTCCAAACATAATATTACACAAACTCAAAATTGTTATGTTCAATGATGGGCTCAGTTTAATATTTATGAAACAGGCATAGTAAGATACGTAGTAACTACACAAGAATAGTTTGTATCTGATCAATATCTATCTACACTATATTAAAATTTTATATTTGGTCAATTTTGTAAAAACCCCCCAAAACTTGTAAAAAGAAAAAAATTAGATCTATTTTACAGTAGAAATGTTCTTTGAACTTAAATCATTGAAGTTACCGAAAAAAATATCAAATTTCAATTAGTTTTTAGCAGTGAAAGAACTTAAAAAATGTCTGTCCGTCCGGATTTTTTTTTGCATTTATTCCACAAAACTTGATGTATTTTATAAACAAAAAACTATTGATTGGTAAAGACAGGTACATATGATAAATATATACATTTCTACCAAAAAACCTTTTCAAGATTTGGTCCAGGTAGGTTGGAAGCTGTGAAAACAATTAAAAAAAAATTATATTTGGTCTATTTTGTAAAAACTCTCGAAAACTCGTAAAAACAAACATATTAAATCTATTTTACGGTAGAAATGTTCTTCGAACGTAAATCATTTAGGTTACCGAGAAAAATGTCAAATGTATCAAATTTCAATTAGTTTTTAGCAATAAAAGAACTTAAAAAATGTATGTCTGTCCGTCCGTCCGGATTTTTTTTTGCATTTATTCCACAAAACTTGATGTATTTTATAAATAAAAAACTATTTAATGGTATACAGGTACATATGATAAAAATATATATTCCTACTAAAAAACATTTTCAAGATTTGGTCCAGGTAGATTGAAAGTATTGAATTTATATGTTTAAGCTTTAAGCAAAATAAATGAAATTCGGTTTAGCAGAAAAATAAGGATAGATATTTATTAATTATAACTCAAGTGAATACAATTAGGGAAACTAGAGACGACAACCAAGTAAGTGCAGTTGATCTTGCAAGGGCTGTCGCTCGACTGACTGTCCAGCATATGTCGCAGAAGCTGTCAGAGTTTTCGAAATCTATTAAGGATTATCCCTACCCTAAGCCCTTCAAACTTCGACAGCGTCGTCGTCGGGTCGGCCACCGCGTCGGCGGCAGGCCGATAGGTTTATAGCCCTGCG
Organism: Nasonia vitripennis; assembly: GCF_009193385.2. NCBI lineage: Eukaryota > Metazoa > Arthropoda > Insecta > Hymenoptera > Pteromalidae > Nasonia > Nasonia vitripennis. The sequence continues at coordinate 4,139,250 of NW_022279608.1, forward strand.
TAGGACGCAAACCCTCGGCGCGCAATAAAAGAGAAAGCAATAAACGCGCGGCCGGAAATTCGAAGTACATCATTTTTAACAGAAAGCTGTTAAAACAATTAAAAAAAATAGACGCAATTAATTATTTTTTTTTTATTTTTGACACATATTATGATATATATATATATATATATATATATCATAATATGTGTCATAATATATCATATATCATATATATGTAAGGCCACTGCTCAAGGAAATTCACTGGAGTGGAGTTTTGGGTTAGAAATCAACACTTGTATGATGTAGTATAAACAACTGTTTTTTAACAATATGTACAAATTAGTAAAGGCTAAAAATATTGCAGTAAACGTATACTTAAGACTAACCTGAATCTATACAATTGCCGATAGCAAACCTTTTAGTATATCAGTTTCAATAACCTCGCTTATAACGATCCTAACGGCTCGGAGTCTTATGACATACTGGCTCTCACTCACATGTCAACAAGTGACAAAGCCAAGCTTGGTAACCCACAAGCTTACACACACACACACACATATATATATACATACATAATATGGATGAATAAAGATTATTTAAAAATTGATCCAGATAAAAGGGATGTTGCGATTAAATATTTTTGCAGATATGCTGTTTTTTTTTTTAAAGCCATTTATTTGTGAGTATGAGATGACAAATGCTTTATGTATTCGTGCATATCATAAGATGTAATCAGTAAATTCGGTCCAGATAAAAGGGGTGCTGCGATTAAATATTTGTGCAGATATAATTTTTTTTTAAGTTATTTGTTTGTAAATATGAAATGACGATTTATGTATTTATGCATATCACAAAATGTTATCTGCAGATTCGATTTACATAAAAGGGATGCTGCAAATAATTACTCGTGCAGATATAATCGTTTTTTTAAAGTTTTGCGTTCGCGACATATAATGACAAATGCTGTAAGTGTTCATTCATATCACAAGATAAAATTCGCAGTTTTGGCCGAGATCAAAGAGATGCTGCAAATAGTTATTTGTGCAAGTATAATCTTTTTTTAATTCTATGTGTTTTTGAATATGAAATTACGCACATGCATATCACAAGATAAAATCTGCAATTTTGGTCGAGATAAATGGAGACGATAAATGGATATTCGAAGACGGTGTCTAGGTGTATGGGGTGGCCGATGACGAGGTCTAGGTGGTGCGCTCCGTAATTTTTTTATGTCTAGGTAAATACATCATTCGAGGACGGTGTCTCGGTGTACAGGGTGGCCGATGACGAGGTCTAGGTAGTTCGCACTTGGTTTTGGTGTCTAGGTGTAGAAATCGTTCGAGGGTAGTGTATCAGAACAATCAGTAATTTCATGTTAGTGATAAAAATGTTACAATAAAACCATGGTCAAAAGGTGCTAAAGATGCTTATATTTTATTTTTAGGAGAAATATGAAATACCTAAAATAATTTACTAAAAAGGACTAAAATCTCAAAAAATTAACTTTCAAAAAAGTAAAAGGTTAGGCGAGTTTTATATATTCCGCAACGAAATAACAGATAAAAAAGAACTGGGAATAATCAACCAAAGTCCAGTTTATTATATTTAATCATAATGAAGCAACAACATTTTTTTGGTCAATAAAGGGCTTACTCAACTTAAGTTAAGTTATATACTGATCAATTAGAAAGATGCAGCTGTTCGGGGACAGCCTATAGAAGTGAATACTTAAATAGATGGTGTGGAATTTTGAATAGTTTCGTTGCCAGAGAATCAAACGTATACGAAGTGAAAAATGTAATAGTCTTCGCAGCGGGACTGCAAGAGTTCAAAATATATATACTATAGTCATCGCGGCAAAACCGGAATGAATTAGTCTTTGACGCGAATTCAAATGCGTCTTCGTTGAGTGCAAAGTACTAATCTACAAGGATACATTTAATTGTGACTTTTTTGATAAATTTTATAATTTTTTGATTTAGTGATTTTGATGCATAAATCGGCGCCATTTTCTTATTTTTCCAACTTAATCGCAACTTTGACAGAGAGTAAAAAAATCTTAGGTGAAGTAATCATTGATCAACTAGTAAATTTAGGATAGGCAAAATATAATACGAATAAAGAAAATATAGAAAAACTTCTAGAAGAACAGAAAGTCCGATCGAATTTTTCTTTTGGTAGAACGATTCATTAAACTTAACACTACGGCGCTACAGATTCGGTTTTTCATTTGCAAGCTTTAGTTAAAAAATTGTGTGTAAAATTAGATTTTAAGGTTAGCGCTGCAATCGCATGAGTACGACGTAGTACGCGTAAACATCTGTTCGTATTTCCAAGATTTTAGGAAAACAAAAAATCCGATCGAAATTTTCTTTCATTAAACTTAAGGTAGTTCAATCAAATAATTAATATTCTTACAGATTGCTGCAATTTTGTGAATATATCCTATTAAGTGCCCTCTATAACGTGGTAAAATTTTCTACCCCCTATGCGGTATGATTTTTTAAGATATCGGGTCTTGAAGTTGTGTATTTTAACATGGAAAGCATAGGCTAAGTCTAAATTTGGTGTACATTTTGTTTAATTACGAAGAAAATAAATCTTACATCTTTTTGAAAAACTAGGTCATGATGTAAAATCATAATACAAATCAAGGAAATAAAAATTTGATAGGGCAGGCGGTGCTTTGTGAGAAGTTACAGCAATTGAAAGTTTCAATTCTATGCTATCAGTATATCTATATATGCGCGCAGTGTTTCTCACTTTTCTAATTTTTGAGGATATTTTATGCTCTAAACACTTTCCATATTTTGATATACAAAACTAAAAATTCTAGAGTTTTTACACGGAAAAAAGTGAGCCTGGGAGGACACCGGCACGCTTGTGCAGAATCAGGAAAGCTGAATTATGCCGATACAGCGCATACGCGCGCCATTAGGGCACACAATCGTGCCGAATGAGAGCGGTCTGAGCGAAGCCGATGCAGCACAGACCCGGTGCTGTTTTGGCACCAGTTCTTGCGCTGCGCGCTGCCTCGTTCACAGCGTGCTCTCTTCGAAGCATGCGCGCGCATAGTGTCACACAGGCATTTTTCCATTCGGTTCGGCGTGTAGTATCAGAGTTCTAGTTATGGCTTATTATATGTTTATTATAATTTTGTTCAAAGGTGTATCAGTGATACACCTTTAAATGAAATTATAACACATATAACAAGCCACAATTCCAAATAGTTACCAGAAAATAGCCTTTATTGCGCCTCGGGTAATTTATTATCTGGCCAAGCGAGCATTATTTTTCCGGCATTACTAAACAGCTTAGCACGAGATCTTGAATTTGAAAAAAAATTCTCGAAAATGGCCGCCCTTATCGAAAGATACGAGTATTTTGAAATAGGGTAAAAATCTTCAAAAATGCCGGCGAAACGAGAATTTTCAGTTTTTCGTCGGATTTTATCACTTTAGACGATCTAAAATAGGGTACGACAACTACAAGCAATTAAAAATAGGGTAAAAATCGTTGTACATATGCGAAAATCCGACGAAAAACTGAAAATTCTCGTTTCGCCGGCATTTTTGAAGATTTTTACCCTATTTGAAAATGCTCGTATCTTTCGATAAGGGCGGCCATTTTCGAGATTTTTTTTTTTCAATTTCAAGATCTCGGGCTAAGCTGTTTAGTAATGCCGGAAAAATAATGCTCGCTTGGCCAGGTAATAAATTATCCGAGGCGCAATGAAGGCTATTTTCTGGTAACTATTTGGAATTGTGGCTTGTTATAATTTTATTTAAAGGTGTATCACTGATACACCTTTGAACAAAATTATAATACCGAATGGAAAAATGCCTGTGTGACACTATGCGCGCGCATGCTTCGGAGAGAGCACGCTGTGAACGAGGCAGCGCGCAGCGCAAGAACTGGTGCCAAAACAGCACCGGGTCTGTGCTGCATCGGCTTCGCTCAGACCGCTCTTATTCGGCACGATTGTGTGCCCTAATGGCACGCGTATGCGCTGTATCGGCATAACTCAGCTTCCCTGATTCTGCACACGAGTGCCGGTATCCTCCCAAGCTCACTTTTTTCCCGTGTACACTTGATAACACTGCATAATATAAAAAAAAAATTAATTTTCTAATTCAACCTCGAATTAAGCACCACTGGACCAAGTGAACTACATTAATACTACGGCGCTATAGACTCGGTTTTTCATTAGCATACTTTATTCAAAAAGTTTTATGTAATAGAAAAACAGTGTTTTTTGGGACGACATCCCCTTAAATATCATCACTATTGTAAATCGCGAGCGAAGCGAGCGTCTTTTACTAGTATTATTTAAGTTTTTAGTTAGCAATTATTTGATGCAGAACTTAATTGATCCCAACAATTCTGTGTTTCTTATATTATGAATAAAATAATATTGTAATATTACTATAATATTGTATAACTTATATTATTCAATATACTATAATTTACTTTATTCGATTGATCATATTTTTTTTTAGATCTGTAATTTTGTTTCAATCGATATTATTATGTTACATACTATTATTGACATTCACTGTAATGTAGAATAAATTAAACTCGGCTAACCGTTTACTTTTGTTGAAAGGTAATATTTTTAAGACATTACATTTATTTTCAATTAAACTTATTAGAAGTATCTGATATATGGTCTAGAAATAAAATGTATGTTTTATAAACAGTTTTAATTACAAACAAAACACAGTTAATGGACTCAACATTGACAATTTTTGAATCATAATTGATTTTATGTGATCGAACTATGTAATAATAGTATATTACGATACGTGTGGCCTAGGTAGCCGATTATTGCACGGCGTGTATTAGCGCCTCAGCGCAGCGACTGTGATGAAACGCCGTGCACTCATGGGCTGCACGGTGCAATAATGGACTATTTAGGTCACGGATAGGCGTGACTTAAACGCGGATTTAAGCCACACTGTGCTATAAATGTAGTTCGATCAATGAAAAAAAAAAAAAATTACATTAATAGAAGTTTCTCATTAAGTTATTTTTTATATATTGCAACTGCAGAAAATTCTCAAATTTTCGGTTTGCGGGCTCCGCCTCAATCAGTTACGTCAGTGACGTAAGCTCGCTGCGCGTGATTAGATTGATACGCACTTTTATATTATTTGCACGAAAAAGATATGAGAGGCTTCACATGTTGCTAATATATATCTAAAAAACTAAACCATACATTGTAAATTACGATTAATAAACGAACGCATTTACCGATAAAATCATCGACTCTCACATGTAACATTTGTACAATAATATTCATATATTACAATAGCAGTCCGCGCATGCGTACAAATATTTTATAGGATAATATTTGTAGATTTTTATAGTCTGTGAGAATATGTGTGTGTATATATATATATATATATATATATATATATATATGCGTGGAGGTTGTTTCATTGATCAGTCTGCTTGAATCTTTCGATATAGTATGATCAGTAAATCATAAACATTTTGTACGATAACATTCCTGTAAGTTTATGTGTAATATTTTTCTAATATAGTATTTGACACAGAAAATCATGGTGTCAAAGCTGACTAAACTTTAGAAGGCAGTATAAGTTAAATACATATATTTATACATATTACTGATATTCACAAATGTAATCTGCGCATTCGTACCAATATGTATAAGTATCCGGGAAAGTAGTTTAGATTCCTCAGGCTGCCCTGAACTTTAGAAGTGGCCAGTTTGGAAAAATTAAAATAATTTTGTACGATAATATTCATATACATATCTGATATTTATCAATGAAGTTTTTGCATACGTTCTAATATATATAGATAGCCAGGGAAATTGTTTTGATTGCTCAGTCTGCTTTGGCCTTTAAAATTTGAAGATCTTGAAATTTTTATTTTGCTTTGGATTGTCATATTAGCTTTAGTCTTGTATATAGTTTTTCATTTGAACATTTTCTGCTACAAACTTTTGTTACTGTCGACTTTATGGGTTTCAGTGGAGAAGCGCTGTTTGCTTCGGCGATCGTTGAGACGGGTCTGAAATTGTTACCCTTAAGTCTATGTTGTTACACAGTTTATAGGAATTCAAAAAATTGAAATGAGATAAGAATTATACTAATAGATATAAATATGTCATTTATTGAGAAAATATATGAATGGCTTCACGGCACACAGGTATATTTAAATAACCCGAAATTATTAAGGCCCGAAAATTTTAAGGTTATAAATTTTAAGATCCAAAACTGTTGTGAGGAGACAATCAATGCGACTTATGCACTTTCCGTGTAAAGTGTGATGTTCGTGATTGTCCCTCGGATTCTTTGTACCCTTGTCTGATTACGGTCGCCACCTGCTTGTTGTGTACAAGCAAGAAAACTGTCACGTGTATGAGACTAATACGAGTGTACTTGACTCGATTACTGCTTCGACAGATATTTCTTGGCCAGGAATATTGGAGCACGTAATTGATTATAGACACTTGAATATTAGTTTTTATATGCACTTGATTTTATTTTATTAAAATAACAATATGTCGCGTTGTTGATGCGGAGCACAATAACGCTCTGCGTTATTGTGCTCCGCATCAACAACGCGAGATCGATTCGCGCTTTATAATAATACCGCAGGAGCTCTTGTTCGCTAGAGCTGTGAATTTGTAACTGACCATTTGAATTCCCCGCGCCGTTATATACCCTGTCGCTCGCGTCTATTCGGTTATTCCTCTTGGCCTTTACCGACCGAGTGGCTTGTCCGCTTTGTTTCGTGTTATTGCCACTTGATGGTTAGGATGTGGTGGCTAGCCCTTTGGTTGTCATTGCCTTTTGGATACTCTTACGTCGGGCCGTTTAGCTTCCTGTGGTGGTGCCTTTGGTGATCTCCTTACATTGTTAAGGCCCAAAAATATTTGTGACCCAAACATTTTAATGCCCAAATAATGTAAGGCCCAAAATTATATCCTAGATGTTAAGTTATTAGGAAAAGATGTGAAAGGCTTCACGGCACATGGGGACATTAAGCACTTTTATATAATAGTAGATTTTGTTATTTTGTTTTAATCGAGACTAGCTTTATTTTCCTGAGTGGTTCTCTCCCGTTTCCTACATCCTCATCGCGAATACCGCCGCCTCCGCGGACGTTGCAACAAACGGTTGCAACGCAAAACTGAGAATCCGGCTCTGCACAGGAGAGTGCGGAGAGATAGCACACGTCCGAACACGACGTTCGCGAAACAGTACTCGCAGCGAGCTGCGTTGCAACGCGGGTTAATCGCAGACATTGAGAGAGTTCTCCGTCGCACCGAGGGATTGTAATCTGGTCGAGTATTGCCGAGTTTTCCCTAGAAATCAAGCCTCGTTACAATATATAATGATTATATTAATCAATATTTAGTGGATTATTCTGAAAACGATGTTATGTCATTAGAATTCAATTTTAATATCAATAATTTTTTAAAAATTATGTTTTTTCTTTATTAAATTATTTAAAATAGCAGAAAAACTTAAAATAATAGTAAATATATTTTAATCCCGCAAACCATGAAACCACACCTCCACGCTACTGTATATTATTTCTTATAAAAGAAACTAATTAATTTGTCAATTACATCAATTTATATTAATTTATATTATTGCTTTCTTCCTAAGGAAGCCTTGTAATAGTAATTTTTGCAGTTTCTGTACAAAATATATATGTTTTGAGGCATTATAAGTCGAAAAATAGTATTTTCAGAAAATGTCCGTATGGATGTGTATGTGTGCGTGCGTGTGTTCGTTTATATCGCCTCTAGCTCAGATTCTACTTAGTGGATTTTAATCCACTAAGTCTTATTTTCTTTGTTTTTACTAGTACATAGCAGGATAACAGTCCGTTTTTACATTTTCTGGACCCATTTTTTTTATATCGATTTTTTAGTTTTGAGATTTCAGTTTTTTCTAATAAAGTTATTGGAAAAGTTATAAAAGTAAATTGCTTAATATGTACCTGAAATAGAATAAAATTATCTATCTTTTTACTGCGGAAAATTTATATTATCGTTCGTCGTTTTTTTATTACACACCATAAAGCGCAAATTTTTAAAATTGTTTTAACTCGAAAACTAAATTTCGAATCGTTCTAAAAAAATCATGATTATTGGAAGTTATTAGAACTATACTTCACTTTAATTTTAAGTCATTTCACGAGGCAGATGCTGAGAAAAACATTAACTGAAAAAAGTCGTTTTTCTACGTGACGCGGTAACTGGAGTAAAAAGGCATTAATCAATTTAAAATTTTGGATTTAGTTAGTATTATATAGCATCTTGATCCCTTTCTTTGGGTTGTTTATAATACCAGTTAGTTTCAAAGATATATGACATAATTGAAAACTGCATCGCTTGTATCTCTAGTGTCCTCACAGTGGCGGATGGGTTAAGTAATTTTAACTTCAACCTGCAGGTACATGGCAATTTGCGTTCGCGGCTACCTTAGATACCCGAAGGTACCTGAGAGTATTTTGGGCTATCTTCGTGACAGTGCGGCCAACGCTACAAATTCCCCTACATATGTGATAAATACTATATACTAGACGAATGCACGTGCACCTACATTCAATTAGCTATGCGAGCTAAGCGAAAGAAAGATAGGGAAAGAGAGAGAGAGAGAGAGAGAGAGAGAGAGAGAGAGAGAGAGAGAGAGAGAGAGAGAGATTTAATTATATGTAATTGATTCGAAATAATTTTATCTATCAAACAAAAAAAAACTTGATAGAATTATATATGAAGTAAAAACAATTCTGATATTAAGCAATATATAATGTTGAAGGAAGCTACGTGTCAAAGAATTGGCAGCGGTTTTTTATTAAATTTTGATACAAAAAAATAAAAATTTACATGTTACATATAAATAAATATTCTTATTGAATTTATCAATTAAAAAAAGATATTACTATTCATAAAAAATTATTATTCAAATTACATGATGTTTTATTAATATTAGAAAAAATCGATATTGCATAATATTTTTTTATGTTACAATTTATTTGTTTATGATTCAAATATAATTTTGTATTATATTATATGTTAAATGAAACATTATACTAACCATTATGTTAATCGCGAGCGTATCCCTTGAATCTCTATTATTTTACTGAAGAAGCAATTTTCTTAGCAAAAGACTATGGTAATCAGAAAAATCCGATTATAATGTTCAAAATAGGAAAAGGGTGACACTCAGAGGGGTTGGATGACAATTACAGTGGGTAGGCCTATTAAAACAAAGCTTATAAAAGAAATGTATTTAGATATCGGTGGGTGACTCACAACTAACCTGCAATCGCATCGACTAGCTGTAAAATGGGGTGCTGCTCCTGTCGATGACCCATCACAGTTTTAAATCATCTAATTTTTATAAAATAATTAAAACCGTAATATTTCATATACTATAGGGGCATAACCTCATAACCTCATAAAACTAAAATTTTAACCTAATTAAAGCCTGTTTATTCCCGTAATCGCACGACATAGGAAACCCATTTTTTGGTTCTCTATGTTTAGCTCAAAAACTAGTCGTTAAAATAGCTTGAAATTTCCACAGCTGATTGATATTATCGATTTTTATTGTCAGAAATTTTATCAAAATGTTAAATGTAATTCTGAAGATATTGATTCGTTTAAAAAATCTCCTTTTTTATCATAACAATTGAACGAAACAATCAATCTGGAAAATCTTGCGGGAAAAAGTAGGTAATTTAATATTAAAAAAAAAAAAATATATTTATAAATTTATTGTATATCATATCATTAAAAATAAGCCAGAAATATTTTTTTTTAATCTTAAAATGGCTATAAACCGGACATCAAATGGTCAGAATTATATAAAAAACCTGAATTTAGAATCAGAAAACATAAATGCATGTCAACTTTTATTATGATCGGTCGCCTGGTTCCAGAATTATGACGGTATACATACATACACATATTCATACACAGCCATCTGCATGGACATTTTCTAGAAACGTACGATTCGAACTCGAAACACCTCTAAATACGTTTAGCTCTATCAATCGAAAAATGCATAAAATCTCGCATTTTACACATTGTTTGTGCACGAAAATCTGCTTAAACTTGTCATACCGTCATGTACTAATCACTTTTCTCAAAAATATAAATCATAATATATATATATATATATATATATATATATATATGTGTGTGTGTGTGTGTGTGTGTGTGTCGTAACTTTTAATTTAATTTAATTTACTAAGAAACATACACACACAAATGTTATTTTTACAATACGTGCATCGAAAATATTATCTTTGCTTGAAAAATCCAAATTTCGTCCCTAACTGTGCTATATACTATTATTAAATTACACTACAAATTTCATCTATATTATTACTTATACTTCTACAGGAAGGAGAATTATCACAAGACTTATATACTTTCCACGAAGCTGTATCAGCATTGCAAATGCTAGAGGAAGAAGTTTTAGATATGCACAAATTAGTAATGGACGATACAACAAAATTTCTGAACGTTGCCCATGACATATTTAGTATAACGCATGAAGTAGATTATGATCAAGAAGGTAAATACTGATATGATTAAAAAATAATTTATTATGTACTCACATAACTAATATCTCGGGACGTCAAATGCGTCCTTCTGTATAAATTCCAACATTTCGAGAGATCAGCTGATCTTATATACAAATAATGGGGTTTAATTAGTACGTTTACGTCATTTTGAATCGTACCTTATAAGATTTTGATTTTCTGCGCTTAAATTCGATATTATTTGTCTCAGAAATTATTTTACAATAATAGACTGTGCAATGAGATATAGGCTTGGTTTATTCTTGTAAGGATAATGTTTTAACACGAGTGGAAGTTTCTCTCTGGCGATCTTAGCAGACACGTGTATTAGAATTACCAACCGAGTCTCAAAACGATACATTCTCCCTTATTATACAGCGTGTTTTTATAAGTTGTGCATAAAGAGGCCCTTTTTCATACAAGAAAACTGGTGTGACAAAACGAGTGTCACTATTGAATACATAAACATTTTTTCAAAAATATTCTGAATTTATGAAAATCTACAGAAATATTAAAACTGCTGCCAATTCATTGGCACGTAGCTTTCTCCAACTAAATTTATAGGTCTAATAAATAAAATGATGTTTTAATATACAGTATAATCTGCCTGCTAATGTATGAGGCGGTTTTTGATACATAATTTAATATATAAATTTTGGTTGGTTCATTATCTAAAATTTTGCAGACGCCTCTGTTTTTTATTATAGAATATAAACGCTGCTGTCAATTTTTTTCACAGAATATATCAGTATTACATGAATTCATAGGGAGGGATTTTAACGACGTGCAACGACACCCCTACAAGAGGAAGCAAAAGTTTTGAGAAAAATCGGTTTTTACATTTTAGCTTTTTACTTGAAAACCAATTGATGAAAACGTTTTAAATTTTAGCAGCAGATAGATTTTTTAATGGTTAATCGCAAAATAAAATTTTGAAGCGTTTGAATACATAGTTTTAGAGATATAAGGAATCAAAAAAATTTCAAAAAAAATTGATACCTTGATATTTTAAGAACCATAGAGGTTTGAAAGCTGCGCAATGAACTTAGATAAAACACATAAAATGTATACTTCTTCCCAAAATCTGAAGTGCAATCATAAAGCCTTCTTACGTCCGTAATCGAGGCACAAAAAAACTCATTTTTTTCAGTTTTCGATTTATCATTGAAAAAATAAGTAGTCAAATCACTTAAAATTTTAATGGGATATAGTTTGACATATGACCCACTGACATGATTTTTTTCGTGAGGTTATGATTTTTAGTTTCAGAGATGTGAATTTAAAAACAAAACCACCTTTTTCATTTTATCTGCCGAACAAAGCGGTCGATCCCGAAGACCAAACAAGAGAAAGTAGATAATTTTATTCACTTTCAAATGCATTTTAGCTGAATTGTATGTAACAATGGGATGATTGAAAAAAACGCAAAATAGTGATTTTCAAAAATTAAAAAATGACCTTAAAAAAATAATTAAGAAAATAATAAATAACTGTCTTTCCCGAATTTAGAATCTAAAAATAGATATGCATGTCAAATTTTATTGATATTGACGAAGTAGTTCCAGAAATATTACGGTATACATACACACACAAACACACACACACACACACACCAATTATGTTATACGGTGCCCTAATATGGGCGGACGTTATGTTGGTGAAGTCCTATGCACGAAAGCTGTCAACAGTTTATAGGAGAAGTGCATTGCGGGTCGCTTCTGCCTTCCGAAAAGTATCAGAAGATACAGTGTGCATTATTTCAAGTATGCCGCCTATTGATCTTCTAGCAACAGAACGAAAGAATATATACGAAGAAAACCGGCGTGGTGACAATATCCAAAAGGAAGTTTAAAAATCCGCAAAGGAACAAACCCTAGCTGAGTGGCAAATACGATGGGACTCCAGTGGAAAGGGGCGATGGATGCATCGCCTTATTTCACGTGTTGTTGGCTGGACCAATAGACGATACGGGGAATTGAATTACTACCTTACGCAGTTTTTGAGCAGACGGGTGCTTTCGAGCCTACCTACACCACTTTAAGATAGAGGATAATCCAAATTGCCCAGTATGTTTGGAAGCAAACGAAGATGCGGAGCATGTCTTCTGCAACTGTTCGCGATACGAAATGGAACGAGAAGAATTTGAGCGTTACCTTCAGACTAAGGTGACCCCTGAGTCAATGATGACAGCTACGCTAGCGTCGAAATGTGGCTGGTGTGCAGTAAACAACTACGTAAAGACCATTATCAAGAAGGTTAGAAAGGACGAATAAAATAGAAGGGAAGGACAAGGCGAAACAGCGGAGTAATACTGTTGCTAGACGAAGGCCATTAGGTAATGGATACAAAACGCTCTTCGGACTGATGCAGAGGAACGTAGGTCACAGAGTTGAGCTCTCACTTTCCTGCCCGATGCAGAGGAACGTAGGTAACTGAGTTGAGCCCAGATTCCCTCATCCGATGCAGAAGAACGTAGGTGTCGGGATTGAGTCTGTCCAGAGGATGGCCGGTTGATGCTGCTCGAAGTAGACGACCGAACGATGCGGCAGGAAGCAGACGACTAGACGATACAGGAAGAAGAAGACGTCATGACGATGCAGAATGATGAAGACGAGTTCGATCCTAAACCCCTAATCACCTTGGTGGATGGGGGATGTATGGGAATGTCAAACTTCAAAGGAGAATCCAAAAAATGCTAGTTAACGGGTCCTACGGAAGTATTGTTCAACGATAGTACCTGTAGGGATCCAGTGTCGGAGGGCCACTTGTGCAAAGCTTGCTCTGCCTACGCCACATAAAAAAAATACACACACACATCCATACGGACATTTACTCAAAACACTTGATTTGAACTTCTAACACACCAAAAAGTATTTTCTCAAAGTTTTGACGAAACTCAAAATGTTAATAGTACAAAGCTTCCTCTAGGAGGAAGCAAAATGTGTCTGCTAGTCTCCAGCTATAAGTTCATTTCATCCCCAAAACTACCCCTCCGTAGGGGTTGGTACCGGAAGTCGATCGAAAGTCGACCGGAAGTGAACCGGAAGTAGTCGAAAAATATACAAAAACATCCGAAAGTGACCGATAATAACCGACAATGAACCGGAAATTTACCAAAAATGAACAGGAAGTGACCAGAATGATGTATACAAATACTCATAAGGGGTGAATCGGAAATTAATCAATAAATGATTAATAAGAATTTTAAAAAGTTTGAAAAGTATTATTCATACACTGTGAATAATGTTAAAGCCTTTCTTATACATAAATATATACATATACTAGTGGGGCTTTGCCACTCTGCTCGCTTTGCTCACCTACCCCCCAATTCAGTTTCTGTGTGAATTTTTGAAAAATATAAATCAAAATGATGAATGGTTTGTAAAATTTTTTTCAAAATTAATAGTAGTAAAATATATTGATAGAGCATATCTTAAAATTTAAGAAAATGATTAAAATAATGATAATACATTTGATGAAATTTGAAGATTATCAAAAATCACATAAAAAAGAATTATATGTTATTTGGTGGGGAAGAGGGGACAGAGTAAGGGGGTAGCCGGGGGTGGGGTCTTGCCAAAATGATCATATAATATAGAAAAATACATATTTTAGTGTGAAATATCAAAATATTTAAAATTATGTACAATTCTAATTGTTTCTAATGCTAAAAATCACACCTATATAAATTATTTTCAAAAATGTACATTTAAATAAATATTTCACGCAGTATAGAGTTAAACATACTTTAACGTTGATGTGACAGTTAGATTTTAATAATAAGTATGGGCTATATGAAAAAACAAATCAATTATTTATTGATCTATTACACCGGCACACAAAATAAAAAAAGTTGTCTGCGCGAGAAATCAGACCTATCTATCTTTATGTTTTTCGGGTCGCTGAATTCGAATATAAGGTCAGTTAGGCCCCATCACGTCAGGGTCAAGGTCAGTTGGAGGTCAAATTAAGAAGAAAAGGTTTAAAAAAATTAAAATGCCATATATTTATGTTTTTTTGGTCGCTGAATCCAAATCCGGAATCAGTTTTACCCGATCACGTCAGGTTCAAGGTCAGTTGGAGGTCAAATTGGGAAGTAACGATTAAAAAAATTAAAATGCCATATATTTAAGTTTATTTGGTCGCTGAATCCAAATCCGGAATCAGTTTGGCCCCATCTCATCAGGTTCAAGGTCAGTTCAAGGTCAAACTGAGAAGAAATGGTTAAAAGAAATAAAAATGCCATACATTTATGTTTTTTTGGTCGCTGAATCTGAATCTGGGGTCAGTTTTACCCGATCACGTCAGGTTCAAGGACAGTTCAAGGTCAAATTGGGAAGTAACGGTTAAAAAAATTAAAATGCTATATATTCATGTTTTTTTGGTCGCTGAATCCAAATCCGGAATCAGTTTGGACCCATCACGTCAGGGTCAAGGTCAGTTCAAGGTCAAACTGAGAAGAAACAGTTTAAACCGATTAAAATGTCATATCAAAACTTTCCAAAATTGGAAAAAGATACCGAAAAATTGTAAAAAATCTTATTTCATCACATAATATCTTCCTTGTGTACAGAGAAAAGTTGCTTTCGTTTATATTTTTTTCTTATTTTGCTTTTTTTCCACTAGCTTAGTAACTCTCGATGTCTTTATTTACTCCTTTTTTCTCTTGTAACGAACTCTTTTTACTTCAAATGACCTATGCAATGGGTTTCTTTTTCTCTTTCGTCAGATTCTCTTCTTCTTCGTCAGATTCTTCTTCAACCTCAGAACCTTCTTCGTCACAGGACTCATCAACTTGCATTTCTTCTACTTCGCCTGAGCGGTCCACATCCATGGGTTCGATACTAACAGTTTTATCCCTGACTTCTATTCTCACAGGTTTCACTACTGAAGAAACGTATCTGTTTTATCTCTTTCCCAGCGTGTTACCATCGTATAACATCTACTGCAAACTTTTTGTGGCACCCAGTTTACATTTTGATGGGCTACTTCAATACCAAAGCATTCACTGTAAATCAACTTAAACATTTCAGATAACAAAACAAATTACAACTTTTATTACATCCATGTGAATACCAATTCTCTTTATCGTTTGTAAAAAAATTCCACAAGAGCGATACCTATTGCTTGTGCCTGTAACCAGGCACCTCCACGCGGTGACGGTGGGCAACAGAACCGTCTGGCTAAGTCCTGGGTAAACGGCTATCATGCCGTCATGGCAGGCACAAGTGTCTTACGATGCAGGGATTCGGAACCCCAGTATCGGCGTCTGGTCAGGGTGAGAAAGCGGGCCCGCAGGCGTCGTCATCAAGCGACCGCAGCTTTACAGTGGTGGGTGACTTGGCCTCTGTAGAGTATAATGCTACAAGAAATCATTCACATGAATGTAATAAAAGTTGTAATTTGTTTTGTTTTTGAGAATATGTATTAGAAAAAAACATGAGGTCATTATCTGAAAAGTTTAAGTTGATTTACAGTGAATGCTTTGGTATTGAAGTAGCCCATCAAAATGTAAACTGGGTGCCACAAAAAGTTTGCAGTAGATGTTATACGATGGTAACACGCTGGGAAAGAGATAAAACGGAAAGAACCTTGAAATTTACAAAACCAATGATATGGTCTTCTCCAACGTGTCAAAATGACTGCTATTTTTGTATGACTAATACCAAAGGTTTTAACACGGCTACTAAATCTAAAATTGTATACGCAGACGTTTCTTCAGTAGTGAAACCTGTGAGAATAGAAGTCAGGGATAAAACTGTTAGTATCGAACCCATGGATGTGGACCGCTCAGGCGAAGTAGAAGAAATGCAAGTTGATGAGTCCTGTGACGAAGAAGGTTCTGAGGTTGAAGAAGAATCTGACGAAGAATCCTCAAACGAAGAATACCTGCCAGCTAGTACAAGAAAAGCTCCAGAAACCTTTAACCAAGAAGAGTTAAGTGATCTTATTCGAAATTTAGGATTACCTAAAGATGGAGGAGAATATCTAGCGTCAGTTCTTAAAACGAGAAATCTGTTAGCAAAAGGAACAACGGCCTCTTTTTATCGAGATAGAGAAAAAGAATTTAAGAATTTTTTTACGGACGATGAAGAGAATTCGTTGGTATATTGTATAGATGTTAAAGGTTTAGTCGATGCAATAAAACCGAATTCGTATAAAGACGAGGAATGGAGACTTTTTATTGATTCGTCAAAACGAAGTCTGAAAGCTGTTCTGCTTCATAACGGAAACCGGTTTGCATCCATTCCCATAGCTCACTCGACTAAGCTGAAAGAGACTTATGAAAATTTAGAAATTGTATTGGAAACAATAAAGTACTTGGAACATCAATGGAAAATTTGTGGTGATCTTAAAATTGCAACCATGATCTTAGGACAACAATCAGGTTTTACTAAAAATCCCTACTTCTTGTGTTTATGGGATAGTAGAGACAGGGTAAATCACTACGTTAAGAAAGTATGGCCAACTAGAACACATTTTGAACCAGGATCGAGGAACATTATACGTACGCCATTGATTGACCCATCAAACTATCTGCTACCACCACTTCATATCAAACTTGGCCTCATGAAGCAGTTCGTCAAAGCTCTGGATAAAGATGGCGATTGTTTCCACTATTTGGGAGAAAAGTTTCCCGCAATAAGTGATGCTAAATTAAAAGAAGGTATTTTTGATGGTCCTCAAATTCGTACTCTATTTGAAGACGAAACATTTATCACAAAAATAAACGACACAGAAAATCAGCATGGCAAAGTTTTAAAACTGTTCGTGAGAACTTTTTAGGAAATAAAAAGAGTGAGAACTATCAGGAACTAGTTGAACAAATGTTGGAGAATTTAAAAAATTTGGGTTGCTTGATGAGTTATAAAATGCATTTCTTACATTCCCATCTTGATTACTTCCCTCTTAATCTAGGAGATGTCAGTGAAGAACAGGGAGAACGATTTCATCAAGATATAAGTGTAATGGAGAATCGATACCAAGGAAGATGGAATGTCAACATGATGGCAGATTTTTGTTGGACACTGAAGAGAGACATTAAAACAAATAACAAAAAGAGAAAAAGAAACCCATTGCATAGGTCATTTGAAGTAAAAAGAGTTCGTTACAAGAGAAAAAAGGAGTAAAGAAAGACATCGAGAGTTACTAAGCTAGTGGAAAAAAAGCAAAATAAGAAAAAAATATAAACGAAAGCAACTTTTCTCTGTACACAAGGAAGATATTATGTGATTAAATAAGATTTTTTACAATTTTTCGGTATCTTTTTCCAATTTTGGAAAGTTTTGATATGACATTTTAATCGGTTTAAACTGTTTCTTCTCAGTTTGACCTTGAACTGACCTTGACCCTGACGTGATGGGTCCAAACTGATTCCGGATTTGGATTCAGCGACCAAAAAAACATGAATATATAGCATTTTAATTTTTTTAACCGTTACTTCCCAATTTGACCTCGAACTGTCCTTGAACCTGACGTGATCGGGTAAAACTGACCCCAGATTCAGATTCAGCGACCAAAAAAACATAAATGTATGGCATTTTTATTTCTTTTAACCATTTCTTCTCAGTTTGACCTTGAACTGACCTTGAACCTGATGAGATGGGGCCAAACTGATTCCGGATTTGGATTCAGCGACCAAATAAACATAAATATATGGCATTTTAATTTTTTTAACCGTTACTTCCCAATTTGACCTCCAACTGACCTTGAACCTGACGAGATGGGGCCAAACTGATTCCGGATTTGGATTCAGCGACCAAAAAAACATAAATATATGGCATTTTAATTTTTTTAAACCTTTTCTTCTTAATTTGACCTCCAACTGACCTTGACCCTGACGTGATGGGTCTAACTGATCTTATATTCGAATTCATCGACCCGAAAAACATAAAGATAGATAGGTCTGATTTCTCGCGCAGACAACTTTTTTTATTTTGTGTGCCGGTGTTATCAATAAGGTATTATAAAATCATATGCTATTTTAGTTAAATTTTCGTGTTAATAAAGTTTTTTTTTGCTATTTTCATTTAATAAATTGTAACGGGGCTTGATTTCGGGGGAAAACTCGGTAATATTTAATCGGATCACACTCTCTCGGTGTGGCGGAGAACCCTCTCAACGCCCGTGATTTACCAGCGTTGCAACGCAGCTGGCTGCTAGAACAAGTCGGGAAAATAAACTAATCGCGATTAAAGTAAAATAAAATTATGATCTATTGTGCGGCCAATCTTGTTTCTATACAAGTACGCGCCAAGTCACATCAATGTCGACTCGGCGTGGAGAGCATCTTGCAAAGCGTACGCGCCAACGAGAAGGCCACTATTTGGTGCCGCTGCACCAAGTCGCAAAGCTGTAGTCGCTGGTACTGCTGACGCTATACAGAAAAATGGCTGCGACGGTACGATATCCGTCGCGAGGCCGCTCTTCCCCGGGTAAATAATAATTGCTTTTCGCAATTATTAATCGCGATTTTCTTTGTTTTTATGCGAGTGGAGAAGAGAAGGAACGTCAACATGAAGACAAGGAAATTCGAGGGAATCGCCGACAAGCGAGGAATAGTCGAGAGTTCGCAGAAGACTAGCGAGGGGAGAGAATTCCGGGAAAGAGTGTTGCGGGCGCGAAGTGTAGCTCTGCTGCGACAGAGCATCGAATTCTTGTCCTTGTATGTGAGAGAGAGAGAGAGTGAGTGAAGACGCGCGCGGCAACGGCGCGGCCAATCGGGCGGGCGAAGAGCGCGAGGTCCGCGAGAGAAGGGGCAAGCCCGCAGAAACAGCGCAATTTCAGACTCGCAGCGATCTGCGAGGATCGTCGGTCGATGTCGCGGCCCGAGGGGAGAGTGCGCTAATTGGTCGCGAGCGGAGAACGGGACTGAGCGCGCGAGTCGAGACGCGCGGCGCGGCATTCAGTAGCTAGCATCGAGTCGAGACGGACGCGTTTTCAAGTTGCTGTTTTTCCTTGTCCGCGTTTTCCGTGAGCCGAGGATTGATTCGAAGTGCGTCTAGCCGGGGTGTGAAGTGACTATTTCGAATTGCTATGCTTCGACGAACTTAGACGCGAGGCTTGAGGATCTCGCGTGGATCCTCGCTGAGCGGGTCTACCGAGAGCGGGAGAGTGCGGTGTGTGTTGCGTGGGGGTGTGTGGAGAGAGTTACGGGGAAAGAGCTAAGCAGAAAAAGTGGACGAGAGCCGCGAGTGTCAAGGGAAAGATCGTCACGTTGCTGAGGATTAGATTAGATTAGATTAGATTTATTTGACGTACAATATGTTGTACGATAAATTGTATACAGCAGCAATAGTAGTACAGCAAAAATGTGTATTGTGAAAGTATGATAATGTAAAGATGGGTCAAGCGTGAGTGTGTGTGCGTTTGAGTGAATGTGTACAAGCGAATTCAAGTGTTTGTGTTTTCGAGCTCAAGAAAGTGCTCTTTAGCTAGTCTCTTGAAACCTAAGACAGATGTAGTGTTACGAATGTGAGATGGTAGGTTGTTCCATAGGTATGAGGCGCTGATATGAAACGAGTTCCTCAGCGTCTCCGTCGCGAATGTCGGAATATCCAGAGGTATCACCTTCCCCCTAACAGGCCGAAGTGTCACGCGGAAGTCAAAGTATGCCAGTACGTATGATGGTACGGCTGTGTTAAACATTTTTCTTAGGAAACAAACAGTGAAATACTTCCTGCGTCCGGCAGTGGTTAGCCACTGCAACTCCCGCCTGTATGGGGAAATGTGCTCATCTCTTCTTACACCATAGATGTACCGAATTCCTGTATTCACGAGCCTCTGAAGTTTTAGGTCGAGTTCGGCGTCAGGTCACAGTATACGAGGGAACAGTAGTCTATAAGAGGAAACAGGAGGGCCTGCACTAAGTGCTTGCGCAACCTGAGATTGGTGCTTTTCCTGAAAAAGTAAAGCCTGTACATTAGTGTGTGAGCACGCTTACACACTTGTGTAATATGCTCCCTCCACGTAAGCTTAGAGTCGAGCACCAATCCCAGATTACGCACGGAAGATTCAAAGCTGACCTGGACACCCCCTATGTTAATGAAAGTGTTAGCTGTTGAGGGTAATGCGTTTATGTAGTAGGGAGAGCCCAGGACAATTGCTTTAGTTTTAGCAACATTAAGTTTTAGCTTATTCTGTGCAGCCCAACCAGTAATCCTCTCAGCATTGGCACTCATCTTGTTTGATAAAGAATCGAGCTCTTCGAGGTGGCATTGACTGTAAATTTCCAAGTCATCCGCGTAGATGAGATGGAAAACATCGGTATCAAGGCAGAAACCGATGTCATTGATGTACAATGCAAACAGCAGTGGACCCAGAACGGACCCCTGCGGAACGCCGATGTTGAGACGCCGAGGAGAAGAACGTTCGTTATTGTCACCAACGATGGCCTGCTCTCTACCAGAGAGGTAGGAGGCAAACCAGCGGATGACTTGCTTTGAGAAGCCGAAGGTGGATAGCTTTCTCAGGAGCCTGACGTGACACACAGTGTCAAACGCCTTGCTAAAGTCAAAGAGAAGGAGCAGTGTTACTTTCTTTTTGTTTATCCCAGCTCTGGCATCATCAGTTAGCTTAATTAGGCCACACTGAGTGCTGTGACCAGTGCGGAAGCCTGTTTGAAGGTTATCTAGTAATAGCCTTGATTCAAGGTATTCTGAGACTTGCCTATGCACTAGCCACTCCAGAGCCTTGGAGAGAAAGCAGAGAAGTGAAATCGGACGGTAATCAGTCAGGGCTGTTGGTGAGCTGACTTTGTTGAGTGCGCGCACAAGTGACATTTTCCAGGCAGATAGGAAGCAGGGTTCGCTAAGGGACAGGTTGAACATATGACTTAGTAAGGGAGCAAGAACCGGCAAAGCTTTTGAGATGACAACCTGTGGGATGCCGTCGCTCCCCCTGGCCTGAGTGTCAAAGTGCGATACCGCAGCCAACACGTCCGATTCCGTTATAGGTTTGAATTCGAAATGTTCCGGGAGGTCAAGACTTTCCAGGGTAACAAGATAATCCTCAACAGCAGGAGCCAGCGGATCATTTGAGATCGCGCTGAAATGCGTGTTGAGTTCATCTGTGGTGAATCTAGATGGTAAGGGGGCCTTGGTGGCAGAAATTCCAAGTTTCTCCAGCTCTTTCCAGATCTCAGCAATATCAGTCAAGGTGGACAGGCGTGAATAGTAATAATTCAGCCTGGCCTCCTCGACTTGTTTGTGAGCATAGTCTCTAGCTAATCTGTAAGCGCGTCGATCTGATTCGAGCCTGGAGTCCCTGAAACGCCTGTAAAGTCTATTGCTCTCGGATACAAGGCCACGAAGAGCCGCAGTGTACCACGGGTGACGTTAGTGAGGTTAGCGTTGAGTAAAGATATGCAGTCGTCAAGTGATGAGTTGGTGAGAGATGACCAGTCACAGTCGCTAAGAAAGTCTCTCAGCTTCTCAGCGCTGATTCCTTTAAAGTTTCTGTATGAGTATGTATTTGGTACGTAGCGTGGAATCTGTACGTCGAGAGTGGCCGTGATAAGGTCGTGTCCGTTGATGAAAGGTGCGTCTGTCTTCCAGTATGACTGCAGGCGATCCTGCTCGTCGATTAGGCACAGATCAAGCCAGGTGTCAGAACCCTGTTTATGGTGTGTGGCACCATAGGGAACGGACGAAAGGGAGTTCTCATCAATGAAGGCCCTGATGAAATTGGCATCTTCAGATGAGGATAGTTGGTCAGAGTTAAAGTCCCCCATTATAACCTTCGTGGAGTAGTTGTGCATGTGAGTTGTTAGTTCGTTAATAAAGTTAGAGCCTTGGAAAAAAGGAGCATGAGGTGGACGATACACAACCCCCACGAAGATGGGAGAAACTCCCTTGGCCGATATCTCACAAAAGAGGTATTCAGGCTTGCCTGGCTTGCCGGACCATTCACCGTCGGATGTTGAAATAACACTAACCGTCAGAGATTTGTGTATATAGAGGGCCACACTTCCACCGTTTCTGTTTCTGTCTCGTCTGTAGAGCAGGTAATCATCCAGCGAAGGGATGGATGTCACCTTCTCGCTTAGCCAGGTCTCAGTAACAGCTATTACGTGGAATAAAGAGCGAGTGGATAAAAAGAGCCTGATCATCTCAATCTGACCCGTGAGAGACTTCGCATTAAAATGACAGACCCTTAGACCTTCAGACAGAGATACCTTAGAACCCGATGAAGACACGGCGGATGAGCTTGATGGCGGACGTGGTGGGATGAAATGTATGTGTGGCAGCTTCATTGTGGAGTGATGTTTACGGCGAGCGGGATCCGAGCTAAAAAATTATCCAGCTCGGCGTCGGTGGTAATGACGGTGGCACGCTCGTTGTCATCGTTGCAGCGGACGAACAGTCTCCCGTCCCTGACGAACGTTCGGCAGCTCTGCCTCCTCTTGGCTTCCAGCATAGCCCGTGAACGCAGCTTGTGGACGTCGGTGGGGAGTAGCTCATTGATGTTTATGAGCCCTTGGTGGTCAGGGCTCAGAGCTTTGGCCTCCTCCATCACGGTTGCGTCTAGCTCGTTGGTGTGGAGCTTACGTTTACGAGCTTTGGCAACGACGATTGCTCGTGCTAGTGCATTCGACGAGAGGGTGACGGCCAGTGGTGGCAATCTGCCGTCACTCCTGGCGGTGTTCCGGGGTGCATCGAGCCTACCCATGACCCTGACGGATGCAATATCTCTCCGCAGGACCGTAGGGCCAAGTGCGTTTATGACTGCAAACGCGAGAAGATGCAGCGAAGTCTCACGGGTGTAGTGCAAGCCCGTGATAACAACAACACTATTTGAGGTCTGCTCCTGCCGTCGTTTGACCTCAGCCAGCTCACTGCGGAGGCTGCTAATTTCCGCAGCGCTGCTGCTGTTGTTGCTGTTGTTGTTGTTGTCCTGCTGCAATGCTGGGCTCCTCGATGAGAGATCTTGGACTTGCGCCTGCAACTCGGTGATGGTGGACTCAGCATTAAGTATGCGAGTCTTGAGTGCAGGCAGCTCATCGAGGGCCTTTAGGCGCTTCTCCAGCGGGCTAAGACGTTGCTCAATTCTCGAGATCCTCTCCGACACGATGTTTTGTGTCTGGATGGCTTCCGCATGAGCATTGCGGATGTCATCGAGAGCTTCACGAATGTCCTTCAATGCAGCTTCGATGGTTGGTGGTGAGCGAGTTGGTGAAGTACTTCGTGAAGTGCTGGCTGATGGTGGTGCCGATCTCGTCTTCTTCATCCCCGGTTGTTTTGGGGTGGTCTTAGCCGCTGTTGTCGCAGTCACCCCTGCCGCCGATGTTGACCTGGGTCTCTCCCTCGATGCGGTAGATGTCTCCTCGATGTTGATTAGGAGCGGAGAGAGACGCCGTGCGAGCGGGAAACCAAGCCAAGCCGAGCCGAGTAGATTTTGAGGTTAGAAGCCGTGCAGAAAGTTTGTGCAGAAAAGATGTTGAAAATAAATTGCAACCTTCAGCGATTTATATGTCGTCGTAAAGGTTGCAAAAAAGAGCGTGCAACAATCTACAACAAAAGAGGGCCCGAAGGCAAGAAGCGGCAGAAAAGCAGTGCGAAAGTAGGAGCAGAATGAAAAGCTGTCAAAGCGACTCACCAGAGAGAGAGAGAGAGAGAGAGAGTGAGTGCGAGAGTGATTGAGAGAATAGAGAAACGCGGGAAAGCGCGAGAAGAAGACAAGAACAAGTGAGAGAGAGAAAACGCGAATCGTTCACGAGAATTCAGGGAAAATCGCGAGCGTTGACAGGCGAGAAGCGTGTGGCGTCGATTCCGGGAAGCCGGATCCGCTTTGTGTTGGCGAGCGGACGCGAGAGGGGAGGCAGTGCGGGCGAGCGCGAGACGCGAGGCGACGGCCGTTCTCCGAGCGCGGAGAGGTACCGCGCGACGTTACCGACCTCGCTGAAGTCGAGCCGTTCGCGAGCAAGATTAAGAATGCAGCGCCAGAGGGCTCAGAGTTGTCACGATTCAGTGACCAGCAGGTGCCGCCGTAGTGCCCCCTTGAAGGAGGCGAGAGATGGCAGGTTTCGCAGAGTAGAAGGGAGAGAGTTCCAGAACCGAGCACCCTGGATCTGGAAGGCCCTAGCCCCGGTCTCAGTACTCACGGTAGGGATGCTCAGTTCCGGGGGAACTCCCCTGGAGGGTCTTTACTTGTGTTTATTAAACAATGAGGCCAGATACGAAGGTTCACCGATCCGGATTATTCTATATAATAGAATGGCCTCAAGGTAGAGCCTTCTGGAATCGGTGCAAAGCCATTCTAGACGGCTCCGGTAAGGACTGATCTAACCCCGAAGAAGAATCTCACACACGAATTGCTCAGTCTCTGTATCCGTATTCGTTCGTTAGACGCGTCCAGGATAGTCACAGCACAGTAGTCGATGTGCGGTTGTATAAGTGTCTCAACTAGCCTTCTGCGGAGAGTCTCAGTGGTGCAGCCCCTGATAAACCGCCGACTATACAGGGCTTTATTTACTTTTTTCGTGATAGCATCCACCTGCGGTTTCCAAGTAAGTTTGCTATCCAATACAACACCGAGACTGACGACCGTCTCACTGAATGGGACGATCACTCCGTCCGGCAACGGAACCACAGGCAAGTTCCATGATTTAATATCGTTAACGTTCTTCATGGACCCGAAAAATATAGACTTGGTTTTGCCGGAGTTAAGTCGCGGACCGGAGCTCTCCGCCCAGCCAGAAACCAGCCGTCCCGCTTCTGCCAGTCGAGCCACGCCGTCCAGGAAATTATCTTTATTGACGTGTAGATCTGGAGGTCATCCGCGTAAAAAAGATGTTTAATTGTGTTACCGTCGAGTATATTTTGCAGGTCGTTGACATAGAGGCTAAACAGCAAGGGTCCCAGGACAGAACCCTGTGGAACTCCCAGATTGGTTTCAAGCCACTCTGAAGTTCCGTTTTTATTCGAAATTACCATCTGAGATCGTCCCTCTAAATATGATTTAATCCACAAGAGAGCCGCCCTAGAGAACCCCAGCCGTCTCAGCTTATATAGTAATTTGGAAGGTGAGATGGTGTCAAAGGCCTTGCTGGAGTCAAACAGCAGCATAAGCGTCACCTTCTTTTTGTCAATTGCCATGCGTACGTCGTCGGTCAATTTTAATAACGCTGTCTGTGTACTGTGGTGTTTTCGGAAACCGGCCTGGAAGGGGTCGATTATATTGTTTTTATTGAGATACTCCGTGATCTGGGTGTGCGCGATCTTCTCGAGTACCTTTGAGAGGAAGCAGAGCAATGCAATTGGACGAAAGTCCTTAACATTGGAAGGAGCGCTGGTCTTTCTTAGGGCGATTAACTGTGCCTGCTTCCAGATACTCGGAAAGATCCCCTATGCGAAGGAGCAGTTAAATAGATTAAGAGTAAATTCGCCAATAATTGGGAGGGCCTTGACGACCACCCCGCATGGAATACCATCGACACCCCTCGCTTGCGAGGAAAAATGCGGTATAGCAAGGACAACGTTGCTCATACTAACAGGGCTAAAAGTAAAGCCCTCCTCGCTTGCAAGTAAAATAGTGCCCGTTGCATTGTCTATATTTTCGAGGGGTGACACCGATACTCCCGCGAAGTGCTCGTTCAGCTCCCCCGGCGTAAAACCAAAAAACTCCTCCTCCTTATGCCCAAGCAGGAGGCCGAGATGACGCATTACCTTCCAGATATTTCTATTTTCATCAAGGGCGTCTGATAGTTGTTGGCGAAGGAAGGACTCACGCTCTTGAGCAGAACGCATGTCGACCTCGTTGGTGAGTCTAAGGACCTCATCGAAAAGCTCCGCCCTCCCGGTGCGCTCATAGCGCCTGAGTATAGCATTGCGTTTATCGATGAGGAGTCTCGGCTCTTGTCCAGACCAAGGAGCATATTTCCTACGTGGGCAAACCGTTTTCAAAGGTGCCAATTCATCAATTGCTAATTTTAGATTGTTATTAAGAACGCATAAGGCGCCCTCCAAATCGGTTTCAATGGAATTCATGGCTGTCCAGTCACAACAAGACAAGAGGTTGATAAGACTAGTTGTGTCTATGCACTTGTAATCCCGGTAAGAGAAAGTGTCACTCGCGGGAGTGGGAGCGTAGATGTCTAGGGAGACATCTATGACACATTGCTTGCCGAAACTAGGCGGCCACTCATTCTTAGAGTCCAAGATCGTGTCTTTTTCGTCGGTCATGATGAGGTCCACGTGTGAGACGATGAGGTATGATGTGTGGGACCATACCGGATGATCTGAAGAGATAACTCTTCGGACAGACGCTTGATAGTAGCAGCGTCGTCTGAGTCAGATAGTAACTCCTAGTTCAGATCACCCATTATGGTCTTATGACTAAATTCGCCGCATAAGTCCCGCAATACATCAAAAACCTCTGAGTCCTTTTGCATCGGAATTTCCGGGGCCCTTAAATAACTCCGAGTAGTACCGGAGGTGAGTCGCCCCTTTGTACGCTACAAAAAAGGTACTCTGGGATTCCAGGTTTTCCTAGACCCATAGTATCAGATGAAGCAAGCTTTCTAATTTTCAATCCATTGCGCACAAACAAGGCGACGCTAATCCCCCGATGCTAACTAGGCTATCATCCACAATCGGACCCAGCCATGTCTCTATAAAACCAAAGACGTCAAACGAGGGGCGCTCTGCCAAAAAATTACGGACGATTTCAATGCGAGCCCTGAGCGAGTTCACATTGAGAAAGCCCGCCCTCAAGCCACTCCCAGTACCCGGCGCATTGTCAGGGGGTCTCGCGAGTCACATAGAGGGCGCGGATGATGATGATGACGATGATGACGACTGTATGGAAGTTCATGCAGATGATACAGTCGTCAATGATGGCATCGATGCTGGCAAAGTTGCAGCCGATTTGCTTGCCAGGTCCGACTCAGGTCTGTTACTTGAAGTAGCGTCAGAGTTTTCGTCCTTTTCAATGACAGTCATGCTTGTGTTTTGTCGTCGAGGTAGTTTCGAGCCGGCCCGACACGCCGTGAGAATAGCCTACAAATCGGCAGCAGATGCAAACACGTGCGCGCGCTCGCCCCCCCCCCCCCTCCTACGCCTAGCCAGGAACCTGCCACCCGCATGCCAGACATATTTGAAGCCCAGTCCCTGTGCAATGGGCCTCAAACTTTTAAACAACGCGAACTTTTCCTGGGACAGCATTTCACTTAAGTAGACTTTATGTCCGGTCAAGCAGGCAGCAGTCTCCGGGTCTAGAGCCCCGGGCTTGATGTCGTTTGTGGTCAGGTAGTTGTTATCTAGCGTGCTTTTC
The DNA here is from genome assembly GCF_009193385.2 of Nasonia vitripennis. NCBI lineage: Eukaryota > Metazoa > Arthropoda > Insecta > Hymenoptera > Pteromalidae > Nasonia > Nasonia vitripennis. The sequence continues at coordinate 4,167,081 of NW_022279608.1, forward strand.
GCACGCATGATTTCCCTGACTAGGCCCGGGCTCGCAAGCTTGACGACGATTGATGGCAGCACACCTCGACGCGTCGCCGAATTTGCCGCGATCGTGTTATTACTCTGAGCCCTGTCTAGTCTACGCTGGTGCAGTACACGAGTACTGGCGACGTCGCTCTTCTGTAGGGCGGGAAGAACGGTGCTGAGCAGTGCAAAGGCAGCTGCGCCCGAGATTTTCTCGTGGATATTATCAATCTTCTGAATTAATCCGTGTATTATGACCTCGCACCCCTCAGCAACGCCCCCCCCCCCGACCCCGCGTCCCCGCCAGTAGGTGCCATCCGAGGAGAGGAGTATTTACGTTTTCCTGCTAGCTCAGTGGCTTCACGTTCAATAATACTAGGACTCGAAGCAAGCAACGGACCGCAGTCCGAAACCGGCAACGAGCCCGTGTCGAGGTCCTGGATAGCACGATGGAGCTTTTTAAGTATTTGTTTAGTTTGTTGCAACTCGTCCCTAAGAATAATATTTTCGTCCAGGAGAAGCTTGTTGGCGTCAAGCAGTCTATTAGACGCGCTGATGTTATCGGCTAGTTGGATCTCAAGAGCAGAGATACGGGTATTCATTTCCTCCGTACCGACTATGGCGCCCCCTTCTGCTAGTGCAGAGGAGACACCATGTGGTACCAAACCCCTACTCACGAGAGCCCTCAGGCCATCAAGCTGATCCTGGAGCATGTCAAACCGCTGAAAGAAAAGCTCCATCGTACTCACTGTAATTAAAAATTTGAGACACCCAGTAGGCTGGTGTCTCCCAATGGCGCATCCTTTGCTCTATTCTTCTGCAAAATTGCGGGGGTCCAGTGCAGATGAGTAATTAATCGACGCTGATGTGAGCCAAGAGGGCGCCTGTGTGTCGGTGACCCGCCCGACAGATGCGTTCGGGCACTGCTGACTATCCTTCAGCTGTTCCGGTGAGGCAGGCGCCTGGAAGTCAGTGACCCGCCCGGCAGACGTATTGCGGCTCGGCAGGCTGTTCCCACGCTGTTGCTGCTTCGTGGTGGAGCGGAGAGGGGAGACGATCGCCGCGGTACTGTTGCCGCGATCGCCTCACCGCGTTTTTGCACACGGCGTCGACGCCGCGCGCTGCGTCTGCTGGTGGGGCGAGACGCGAAGCGTCGCCGACTTAGCTCGAAGCACTGGCCCGGCGCGAACGCTCACCTGATGTTTTCCAGGAGGCGGGGAGGGCTTCCTCTGCGTAGTTTTGACACTCTGCTTGGCCGACTTGGTTGCAGGCGTCGCCACGGCAGGAGAGGATGTCTCTGGCGGTGGTGTCACTGGCGTCTCTGCTTTCCGACACTTTTTGTATACTGCGTTCATCTTTCTGCTTGAACAGCGAGTGTGGCACGGAAGACGGCAGGTCGGGCACGTACTTGTTGGCGGTGTAGAGTCGTTATTGCAGACGGAGCAAACCTCTGGTGCCATTGCGGTATCCACTTGAGTGATACTCAAATTTTGCACCAGTCTTGACGTCACCACGAAGGAGCAGGGATGCCAACGGCCAAGATGAAAAGTCCGTCAGAATCCCGCCGAATTTCTCCGCTGCGCTCCTAACCTCTCCGGGACACTACAGGTTTTGAACGGTCTCCCTGGCTCTTTTTAAGGAGCCATGCAGTAATGCTCCGGCGCGTGGAGCCTACGGGAGGCCAGATTTTCTGAAAATATCCAGACTCACACGGAGTCAGTCAGAAAACAGCCGAAAATCGGGCTCGAAGACGGAGCGATCAGACATGCGTGTGAGACTCACCTGAAGCAGACGAAGATTTAGATTTAATTTAGAATTAATTGTTTTTTTATTGTTGTACATTGTGTTGTACATATACAATTATGGTATATTATAAAAAGAATAAAAATTTTGTGTAAGGATGCTAGTGCGTGTGAAGAGTGTGAAATGGAATGACGTGAAATGAGATGAATGAGAATGTGTGTATGTTTGCGTGATGTTTATGTGTTTTCCAGATTGAAGAAGTAATTTTTAGCTGCTTGTTTAAAGTATGATATGGATAGCGTGTTGCGAAGATGAGATGGAAGGCTATTCCAGAGGTAGGAGGCGCTGATGAAAAATGAATCCTTCAGCGTCTCCATCTTGAAGGACGGGATGTCCAGTGGAGTCACCTCACCCCTCACAGACCTGAGCGCGACGTGGAAATCAAAATAGGCTAATAGATAAGTAGGTATTGAGGTGTTGAAAATTTTTCTTAGAAAACAGGCCATGAAGTATTTCCTACGTCCGGCGATGTTAAACCATTGCAGCTCACGCCTGTAAGGAGAGATGTGCTCGTCCCTCCTCACACCGTGAGAATGAAGAGAGTGAGAGAGAGAGCGAAGGATAGGGAGAGTGTAGTGTTGAGAGTGGAGTGCGCGGCGAAATCTTGTAAATTTTGGAGACCGAAATAAAGAGAAAGTTTTGATTGTAACTAAATTGACTCATTATTCCGACATTCCCGATTACCCCGATTCGGGTTGATCCAGCGGTCCCCCCTCTGAGATCCAGGCCGGGATCCGGAGGAATATAAATAATAGTGACGCGGATAAGGGGCCGTAAACAAAAGAGAAAATTTGTTTGCGGATTTTGCCACGTCACAAATGGCGCGCAACGTGGGGCAAGGTTAGATCGCGTTCGGAATTTTGTAGTTTGTAAATTTCGAGGCCGAGATTCGTGGAGAGAGAGAGAGAGAGAGAGAGAGAGAGAGAGAGAGAGAGAGAGAGAGAGAGAGAGAGAGAGAGAGAGAGAGAGAGAGAGAGAGAGAGAGAGAGAGAGAGAGAGAGAGAGAGAGAGAGAGAGAGAGAGATTAGATTAGATTAGATTTATTTGCTGTACAATGTGTTGTACAATGCTTGTATATATCGATACATAATTGAAAGTTTAATTGGATTGAGGATATGTGTGTAGGTGTGCTTGAAGGTGTGTGTGTAGGTGTGCTTGAAGGTGTGTGTGTGTGTGTGTGTGTGTTTGTAGTTTTGTTTAATGATGGTGATGTATGAGACTGTATGAGAGGTAAGTGCTTGGTTTGCTATGAGGATGATTACGAATTACGAATTTTCAAGACTAAAAAAGTATTTTTTAGCCTCGCTTTTGAAATGATTTATGGGTATGATGTCTCGTAATCGTGTGGGTAATGAATTCCAAAGGTATGCGGCGATTATGTGAAATGAATTCCTCAGCGCCTCTGACGAGAAAGGAGGTATGTCTAGTGGTATCGCTTCACCTCTCACAGGACGGAGTGCGACGTGGAAGTCAAAGTAGGCAATTAAATAAGATGGTTTAGCATTGTTAAAGAGCTTTCTCAAGAAGCAGGCCGCAAAGTACTTCCTACGTCCGGCAGTGGTGAGCCATTGCAGCTCGCGCCTGTAAGGCGTGATGTGCTCGTCCCTCTTAAGACCATAGATGTAACGTATACCTGTGTTAACCAGTCTTAGTAGTTTATTGTCGAGTTCTTGTGTCAAGTTGCAGTAAACCAGTGAGCAGTAGTCTATGATCGGGAACAGTAGGGCCTGGACGAGGTGTTTGCGCAGACCGAGGTTCGTGCTTTTCCTGAAAAAGTATAGCCTATACATAAGAGAGTGAGCACGCTTACACATTTGTGTTACGTGCTCTTTCCAGGTTAGTTTGGAGTCAAGCACGACCCCCAGGCTGCGCACAGAAGATTCAAAATCGATCCGGGCTCCCCCTATATTGATGTAAGTGTTAGCCATTGTAGGTAGAGCATTGATATAGTAGGGCGAGACCAGGACGATCGTCTTAGTTTTGAGGACATTGAGTTTTAGATTGTTATGCTAGCCCAGCACCTTATCCTCTCGGCATTAGCTCTCATTCTGTCGGAACAGGAGTCAAGCTCCTCGAGGTGGCACTGGGTGTAGATCTGCAGGTCATCCGCATAGATTAGATGTGCAATATCCACGTCCAGACAGAGGCTTATGTCATTGACGTATAGTGCAAAAAGTAGAGGGCCCAGTACGGATCCTTGTGGGACTCCCGTATTGAGCGGAAGGTATGAGGATAGTTGATTGTACCAATGACGGCCTGCCGTCTGCCCGTGCGATAAGATGCAATCCATCGGATGACCTGCTTAGAAAAGTCGAAAGAGGTTAGCTTTCTAAGGAGCTTAGCGTGACACACAGTGTCAAACGCCTTGCTAATATTAAATAGAAGAAGAAGTGTGACCTTCTTTTTGTCTATTCCAAGCCTGACATCATCAGTCAGCTTTATTAAGCCGGACTGTGTGCTATGACCGGTACGAAAACCTGTCTGTAGGTCATCAAGGAAGAGCCTAGTTTCCAGGTAATGAGAAAACTGCCTATGTACCAGCCACTCCAGCGCCTTGGATAGAAAACATAAGAGTGAGATCGGACGATAGTCAGTAGTGGATTTTGGAGAACTGACTTTGTGGAGTGCACGCACCAGTGACCTTCTCCAGTCCGAGGGGAAGCATGCCTCGCTCAAGGACAGGTTAAAGATACGACATAATATGAGCGCGAGTACTGGCATGGCCTTGGAGACAACAATCTGTGGGATGCCATCAGTTCCCCTGGCCTGAGAGGTGAAATGCTGAACTGCGGCCAACACGTTCGATTCCGTAATCTCACTGAAGCTGAAGTGGACAGGATATTCCAGACTATCAAGTGATTGCAGTTGTTCGTCGACAGAAGGGGCAAGTGGATCATTGGATATCCTGCTGAAGTATCTGTTAAGATCATCTGTTAAGAAGCGAGATGGAGTGGTTTCCTTGGAGGTGTTGATTCCAAGTTTCTCGAATTCTCTCCAGATTTCCCCTACGTCTGTTATGTTTGATAGTCGTGAGTGATAGTAGTTCAGTTTGGCTTCCTCGACCTGCTTATGTGCGTTATTTACTGCTTGTGTATAAAGAAGTTGATCTCGAGGATGACGTGTCCTGCGAAATATCATGTATAGTCTGTCCCGCTCAGTCACAAGGTCTCGAAGAGCCGAGGTGAACCAGGGGTGTCGTGTGGGTCCTGGCGTTACAGTCCGTAATGGGGCGAGCTGATTGATGGCGTTTGTTAGGTTGGTGTTGAGAGTGTTGATGCATGCGTCAAGGGATGATGTGTCGATTGTAGACCAGTCACATGTGTTGAGGTAGTTGTTTAGTTTTTCAGCACTGATGCCTTTGTAATTTCTATAGGAGTATGTTCTAGGTGCTTGTCGTGGAATTTGCACGTCGAGTGTAGCCGTAATGAGGTCATGTCCGTTTATGAATGGTGAGTCAGTCTTCCAGTATGAAATTAGGCAATCCTGTTCGTCGACCAGGCAGAGGTCGAGCCATGTGTCAGAGTTTTACTTGTGGTGCGTAGCACCATAGGGCACCGATTTGAGGAAGTTCTCTTCTATGAGGGCCTTGATGAACTTGGCATCTTCTGAGGAGGAGAGTTGATCTGCATTAAAATCTCCCATTATAACTTTCGTGGAGTAGTTGTGCATGTGACTATTGAGCTGTTCAATGAAATTGTTTCCTTGTAAGAAGGGCGCGTGTGGTGGCCGATACACAACCGCCACGAAAATAGGTGGGACTCCCTTCGCAGTGATCTCACAGAAGAGATACTCCGGGTAGCCTGGCTTTCCCGTCCAGATCCCGTCGGATGAAGATATTATTGTAGCAGTCAGCGTGTTGTGGATGTAGAGGGCCACTCCTCCACCGTTTCTGTTTCTGTCTCGTCTGTGTAGCGTATAGTTAGTCAGTGTGGGAATCGAGGTTATTTTATCATTGAGCCAGGTTTCTGTTACAGCTATTACGTGAAAAGTGGGACGAGTAGAGAGAGAGATAGAGAGAGAGAGAAAGAAAGAGAGTGAGTGAGAGAGAGAGAGAGAGAGAGAGAGAGAGAGAGAGAGAAAGAAAGAGAGTGAGTGAGAGAGAGAGTGATTGAGAGAATAGAGAAACGCGGGAAAGCGCGAGAAGAAGACAAGAACAAGTGCGAGAGAGAAAACGCGAATCGTTTACGAGAATTCAGGGAAAAATCGCGAACGTTGACAGGCGAGAAGCGCGCGGCGTCGATTTCGGGAAGCCGGGTCCGCTTTGTGTTGGCGAGCGGGCGCGAGAGGGGAAGCAGTACGGCCGAGCGCGAGACGCGAGGCGACGGCCGTTCTCAGAGCGCAGAGAGGTAGCGCGCGACTTTACCAAACTCGCCGAAGTCGAGCCGTTCGCGAGCGGGAGAGAGATTGTGCGTGTGTGTGTGTGTGAGAGAGAGAGAGAGAGAGAGAGAGAGAGAGAGAGAAGGATAGGGAGAGTGAAGTGTTGTTGCGCGAAAGATCTTAACAAAACTTGAAATTCATCACTATTGCAATATATATTTTAATCGAGCAACGTTAGGAGTGAGGAAAATTGCGCTAGTATACTATTATACTATATATTCATTTATTCATTTATTTACTTATTTATTTATTTTCAACTAAGCAAAGAAATTTACAGAGTGTATAGTAATAATACACCCCTATAATTTGCAGAGTTAAACAGTTACCTGGCAGCTAGCGTGGTATATCGAAGCAAAATAATAAATAAAATATAACCAGAAAAAAATACTTAACATTATAACTTAAAGCTAGTACTTTAAATTAAAGCGAAACATTTTCATCAAATACTAACAACATTTTGCATTATGTACATGTTTATATGAAACTTTTCAACATTGAAAATATTACCTTTTACATCCATATATAATCTTAAATTTTACTTTTAATCCATTTCTTAATCCTACTTTTTATTGAGGCTTTGTTTATGTTTAATTCCTTAAGTTCATTTGATTCTGAGTTATATGTTATAACAGCATTATCACAACTGTTTTCACGAACTCTCTTTTTTTTCTCTTTGGTACAATTATGGTTTTATTTCTATTAATATTTATAGACATTTGGATAGTTGCTCTAGATTTAACGGACTATCTTATTCGAGTTCGACTATCTTATTATTCGAGTTCGACTATCTTATTATTTGAGTATACTATCGTATACTCAAATAATTTTTATTGATAATTTTGATAATTTTTCTCTATAAATTTTTGAATAAATCACGGTTATTTCGATATGGTTTAGTCTGAGGAGCACCTTATACCAGGCTCTATGGCCTGTGTATGTGTGTGTGTACGTGTGTGCACTATCATTTGGATACTTCTGATATTGTTCCTTTATGGTATCTGCTTGTCCAGTGCTTCGTTTTATCCTCATGTGATTTTAAATTTGCGATGATTATTTGATATTTCGCTGGTCTATGCATTGATTACGGTAACTCGGCTCTTTCTTATTTTATTCGAGCGTTGCTTACTATAGTCGCTAGTATCCTCGGCGTTCTTTACTTAGCTCTGCTTCGTGCATGCATAGCCGTATGTCTGGATTCGATTTTACTTTAACTATTTTGCACTGTTGAGTTTTTGTTCGAAATTATTATAAGTTAAGTTTCCTATTACCGTGTGTTATAATCTTTAATGATTTTCTTTATTTCTTTTTGGATTTTGTCGTTTTTTTTTTGTTTATTTTTCCGCTCATGATGTCGTTTCTCGTTTCTATCTTATTTAATTAATTATTAAATATACTCAGATATTCTTAACGTCGAATTTTAACCACTAGTTTCTTCGACGATTTTTTTCTTGGAGTCTGCTAATCTTATCTTTTGCTACCTTATAATGAAAGAATAGTAATAATTCAGCCTGGCTTTCTCGACTTGTTTGTGAGCATTGTCTCTAGCTAGCCTATATATGAGGAGATCCGAATCGAGCCTGGAGTTCCTGAAACGCCTGTAAAGTCTGTCTCTCTCACAAGGAAAGGTACCCAACCCGAACTCACCGATTTTGATGATTTTCATATATGTTGTAGAACATAAAAAAATAAGAGACACGTATTTTTTTTTATCGGCTAATTTCCACTTTTAAGGGGTAAAAACCTCCCCTAAAGTTAACCCCCAAAAAGCGTTTTTTTTAAATATCTCGGCTTAAAATTAATATTTTTCAATGAAACAAATTGGAGGTTATTTCTTACAAAAAGAGCAAGTATTTCATGGTGATTTGAAGAGTAAGGGTAGCATCCCCTATTTTTTAGGGGTTGAAAACATATATTTTTTGGCATAATTTTATAATAAAAATGTTTAAACCGACTAAAAAAAATTGGAAAAAATGTTTAAACATCCTTAATAACAAAATTTAGTTGACGTCTTTCGGTGTTTTCATAAATATTATCCCTAAGGGGGTAAACCACCCCTAACACAAAATAACTGTAAATATGTAATTCAATACATAATATTTCGTAGAAAGTTTGTATATAGAGGTTTTCGAGGTCGCTGATTACAAATCTGTTATCAGATTTTGAAAATTCAAAATGGCGGATCCAATATGGCGGACGGAAATATTGAAAAAAAATTTTATATAATAAAAAAGTTTTAAACGACTAAAAAAATTAGAAAAAATTTGTAAACATCTATAATAAACAAATTAAGTTTTTCGGTTTTTTTATAGATACTTTCCCTTAGGGGGGTAAACCACCCCTAACACAAAATAACTATAAGTATACTTCAATCCATAATATTTTGTAGAAGGTTTGTATATAGGGGTTTTCGAGATCGCTCTTTACAAATCTGATATCAGATTTTAAAAATACAAAATGGCGAAACCAATGTGGTGGACGAAAATGTCGAAAAAAAATTTTAACTTTCAAAAAAACTTGTTTACAAATGTGTGATCTTTGTAGCCTGTACATGTGAACTAAAGAGCCTTAAACCCTAAACCCCTAAAGAACAAATAGGCTAAATGGTTGTGCTTTTTAACGAAACGACTCCAAACCCCTAACCTCCAGACAAGCCGAAGGCCTATGCTTTACCGTAGACACGAGTATAGACATATTACCGATATTTTATTCTATCATTTTGTATGTAACAAATAACGTCTCGTTTTATGTTTCAATCAAAGATTATTTATTTTTCTGCTTTTATAAATTAGCATAATTTCAAAAGTAATTTCATAAATTATAAAGTATTTCATAAATTGCATAATTATATAATTTTATAAATTCAAAAAGTCCACACTTTTTTGCAAATGAAAAAACATAGGTTAATAAAATTAGTTTATCAAACTCTTTTGCGTTTTGTAATAAAATTTAATGTTGTCAAACTTGGGAGTTTTTCATTGTTACAATTATTTCGTAAGCCGAAAGTTTTTTAGATGAATTCTCGAAGTAATGATTATTGTATCTACAGTAAAATATTTACAGTCTGGAATTCCATAATAATACTATTTGCTACGATTTAATGAATTTATCAAAAAATCTAAATTTAATAATAAATATTATTCTAATTATTATTATTATTTTTCATTATCTTTGCTATTATCAGTATTACTGTTATTATTGCTCTTGCAATTATGCTTATTCTTCTTCTTCTTATTATTATTATTATATTGCTATGATAATTTTTGTTATTGGTAAAAATACATAAAAGAATATTAATACTCGAACTTCATTTGCAATTAAAGAACACGTTGTTATTGAAAGGGAATTTAATATGCATTCATTAGTTTAATGAATGTTATCGTACATTCAATGATAATTCCACAGATAAATGTCTTTCACTCATAAAACTTGTTGACAATATGTGCGAATCAGTATGTTCTTTTTTTAGATTGTTTTCATCGAGTGTTTACCTCAGCTGCCTGTGTTATTTTTTAGGCAGTGAGTGAGTTTTGTGGGTATTCTAGTTCAATGCTGGAAAGTACGAATAGTACGTCTTTTTGTTTGTCAGTGGTATCATACAGTTGTAGAAAATTTTCTTTAGTGATTTTATATAGATTTACATTATTCAATTTCAAAGTGAATAAAAGTTGAATAAAACCAAAAATAGAGTTTTCCAAACATCACAAAGTTGAACGAGAATTCTTCTCCAATGCATAAATTAATGATTTGATTCAATTTACATTCACTCGTTTTATTCTGGTAGAAATGTAGCAGTCGTGCCTTACATGCAAAAACACAGCTTGTATAAATTTTACCGCTTGTTTTCATTTTAGATTGAAAAATGAAAATTAATCCGTTAAACGTTCTAAACTTATTATTAGCATACTTTCAAGCGTTAAACATACCAGATAGTGTCACGAATTATCACGAAACAGAGTTGGCCGAAAAAATAAAAGAAATTTTAATAGATGCAACACATGATTTCAACGATGTAGAAATGATTACTGATGACTCTTAGGATTTTCAAGAAGAGTATAAAGACCATAATGTGGAAATAATTGAAGATGAAGTGAAACATCATTTTCCTGATCCGGATATAGCACCAACAAATCAATGTACAGCAGATAATGAAGAACTAGATTTTGAATACAAAAAAAGAGCTGTAGAATTTTGGAGAAGTAGCAAAACGAAGCAAAATTTAAGTCTCAAAACAGTGCAAAACAGATTCAAAAAAGTATCATCTATTAGTCAGCTACGTCGTTGGGCTCATTCAATTAATAAAGGTGGCACGTATAGAGAAAAAGTAGCACAAATTTGTCAGTATACCCTGGATAATTTTCAAGCAGCTCTCGACAGCGGTTCAATTATCCATGATGAAGATATAATTCGATGGGCCTTACAAGCTAAAAAAGAAATTGGTTTTGATGATATTAGATTCAAAGCTTCTAAACATTGGTTACTCAAATTTAAGCAAGCACACCGAATAGTTTCTAGGAAAATAAATAAGTTCATAACAAGAAAAACACTAGAAAGTAGTGCAGAACTTACGGCTAAAGCTGAAGCATTTATCGATGACGTTAAATCGTGTATACCAAGGATTGGACTCGAAAATTTGTATAATACAGATCAGAGCGGATTTCAGCTAGAAATGCATTCTGGAAGAACATTAGCAGTAGAAGGAGAAAAGCAAGTGCAATGTCTGGTACAGTCAATTTCAGCAACAACGCATAGTTATACTATACAGCCACTAATATCAGCTACTGGACAACTGTTGTCACCGCTATTTCTTGTTTTAAAGGAACCAAGTGGCAAGTTTGGCCCTATTGTAGAACAAAACATATTTAGACAAAAATGATGGAGTTATGTATAAGAAAAAGTAAATTATGGTTATATTTAATGAAATCTAATATTATATTAAAGTACTTAAGGGGGCACACCACCTTTGAAATCAAAATCAAATTTTTCATTAAAAATGTTTAAATACTTATATAAATAACCCAAATTTTTTTTTACTCTTCTTAGACATAATTACCTTTATTCTGATGGTTTTAGACCTTCTATATACCTCTATAATACCTACGTATACTAAGGAGTAAGATTCCAAAGGAACGAATGGCCCAAATGAGCTCAAACTCTAGGATATTGTTTAAAAGTACTTTAGTTATGGTGTGAATGAGGGGATTTGGTTTAAATTTCATAGAACATTTTGTACGATAATATTCCTATAAGTTTATGTTTAATGCTTTTCTAATATAGTATTTGACGTAGAAAATCATAGTGTCAAAGCCGACTAAACTTTGGAAGGCAGTTTAAGTTATATATATATATATATATATATATATATATATATATATATATATATATATATATATATATGGGGCGTTTCACGTCAACCGGACCATCAGTACACCCAAAATTTGGGTTAACATAACAAGACGTTTGAGGTCTCAAAATGATCGTCTGATCAAGGGCTTTTGAAAAAGTTCTGGCCTTTTCAAAAATCCAATGTGGCGCATAAAATATGGAGCCTGAGACCCACGTTTTCATAGCACAATTCAACAAAAACAATAGTAAAAATGTTCTAATTTGTGAAATATCCCACCAAAAAGCATGTACAACTCATGATAGGACATATTATTGACAATGCTGACGGAATTCCAAAATCAAAAATGGCGGAATCTAAATCGTGGACATTATACCTCCACCAAACCCATTTTATCGCAACAAATGATTTTTGATCAGTTTAAAGTATCGATATGGGGGTTTTCAGGGTCACTGAATCTTATTTTAACCTCGACATTTCAAAATTCGAAATGGTGGATCCAAATGGCGGACATTATACCACCACCAAACCAATTTTACCGCAACAAATGAGTTTAGATCAGTTTAAAGTATCGATATGGGGGTTTTCGGGGTCATTGAATCTTAGCTTGACCTCAAAATTTCAAAATTTAAAATGGTGGATCCAAAATGGCGGACATTATACCGCCACTAAACCAATTTTACCGCAACAAATGATTTTAGATCAATTTAAAGTATCAATATGGGGGTTTGTGAGGTAAATGGTTTTAAATGTATTATCGGAATCAGTATTTGTGCACATGAATCTTATATTTTTCCGGTCTATTAGATTTAGAATTATCTGTCTGCGGTTTTTGCACTTACATTTTTCTATTGTTCTGTGTATATGTATATGCCTGCGTGGATGAAAAAAATATATAATTTAGCCAAATGAATCAATCTTTAATGACATTTTGTGCACTCTTATCAATTCTGGCTCCTCGTTAGTGGAGTTTTTACTGGTGATAAATGGCTTTCGCCGATATCATAAATTACTCTGTTCCTAGGTTCATTGGCATTTGAGTAATGCATGACTTTCAACGTTTCATTATTTTCTGGGATAAATCCATGCCCCATTTGTATGTTTGTGACAGGTGGACAGTTTTTAAATCTCTTTGTTAGGAATTGACGAGTTTGTTCGTGATCTTTTTTGGTGTATAAGACAAATTTTATATTGAATGATCGCCCATTAGCCCATGAATAAAGAGCTTTAACATCTAGAATTGCTTTATTTTTTGCAGCTTGTAAGCTCGCTCTGGTAGCTTCTCTCTTTACTATCGCTCCAACTCCATCGCAACTACCTTTTCCGTGTGCTGTTGCAAAACAGTGCCATTCAGCATCAACGCCAAAATCTCTCTTATGACTCATTAAACTACTCATTTGATAACGATTTTTAAAATGCTGTTTAGCACCATCAGTAGCATATATTACCTTTTTTACTGTGGGACAAACCTTGCGAATTTCAGGTATAAGCTTTTGCTGCATTATGTATACTGCAGTGGCATCATGAGTAGTACAGTCGGACATAGATACTGTACTGAAATGCTTTAGCTTACCTTCAGATTTATAATAAACAACAGCAGGAAAAATCGTACTTTGATCATTATTAAAATGAAATGCCTGTGCAGCATCTTGGGCTGTAAAACATAGTTCTCAGCAAAATCCAATTGAGCAAGAACCTCTTCTTCTGAAAGATTATTTTTCTTCCCAGAAATAAACTTTGATTGTTCCTTAGCGATGAAGTGATGAGGTATCAACTTTTCTAGGCTAGAACATAAAGTTTCAATAAATTCTTGCGATGTTAGGCATTGTTTTATCAAAGTGTATCTATCGGTTGATTGCCACGTGCTGAAGATGACTTGATCAATATTGTGCTCATCCATAATGTTCTCAACGTAATTAGAAAACTTTTGAATGTCCGGACAAAATTTGCATTCATTCAAATAACAACTTGGTTTGGGATCCTCACATAGAACGAAATTCAAACAATCTTTATAATTCTTCAGAATATTGTTTGAGATTTTTTCTATATTTACTGCGTCAATCATCGCCTTGAAATTTTGGTGTATCGTACATACACATACATTGTGTGTACCAGAGGATCCTGCAAAGACACAACATTTTGGTCTCAGTTCCGCAAACTTGGTAAGCCCAATCGGATGTTCAGGAAACTGTTCTTTAAATTGATTATGAAGGTTCTTAATATCAGTAAGTAATAATCTTTTCTGCTCTTTTATTTTTTCATATAAATAAATACTGACGGTATCTTTTTTATTTGGCATAATTCTGCTGTTAAGATCATTTTCGTAAAAATCTTTCTGAGTAGTTTCTGCAGGTAATGTTTTTCCACGTTTTGCAACAGGAGAAACCAAAACTCCATCTGATTCTCTTAACTGTTTTGCTTTACGAGCCATTCTGTGAGACACACCAAATTGGTTCATAATTTTACGTATTGCCCAGTGTTCGAGCAAAATAGTAAGAATACTGACACGTAATGGATCGTTCTCCGGCAGGGATTGGAATTTGTTTTTAAGTCCAGTTAAAATATCTGTAAGATCATCTTGCATAGGTGCATCCGTGTTTGAAACCGAAGGTGAGTAGTCTCTGATTCAAAATCAACACTCATACTGACGTTTGGAGATGACAAATCATGTAGTTTGTAAAAGGATTTTCTACATGTATCACAAATCAGTGAAGATGTTGGATAATCAGGATAGACATCTTGAAATTCTTTGGAGATCTTCCTAAGAGATTTGCTGTGTCCTGTATTAATATCAAATGGATTAACGCATCTATCGATACGATATTTTTTTCGCAGGAGAAGACATTGTTGTAGGATATGAGAAAGCACAACCAAAACAAAAAAAATGTTAGAAATAACAAAATTACGGCTAGTACAGTTGAACAAGGAGTTGCCGATAAAGTAAGACTTACTCAACAACTGCCTTAAAAAGGATGTTGAAGAAGAAGTCGCCAATGTATCTATTAATGTACCTATTAACTATCATAAAAAGGACTGTTGGAGAAAAAGTCGCCTATGAATAAAGCCGCTGATGGACTTGCTCACCAACTATCCTGAAAAAGACTGTTGGAGAAAAAGTCGCCGATGAAGAAAGCATTCCTTGAAGAAAATATTCCTTTCTATGGGTTGCTAAACGTGGGAAGGGGTTGGGGGTGTAGGTAAAAAAGAGGGATGAAATAAATCACTTGAAAGCAATAAATTCATTTGCCACAAAACAGTTTTATTTGCTGAAGTCTTTGCACAAGTTGTCATTGGACACGAGCCGTGTACTTGCAGTATTAGGCTGTTGGAAGAGGGGCGAGGTACAGTGCTGGACCCGGCCTCCTTATGTGCCCTCTGCGACGCTACTTCACTTGTGGGTAATGCGCGGCCGCCTAGCGGCGCGCCGCGGTACTAGCGCCGCGGTGATAAGCGCTGCAGCGTGCGTGGCGTGTTCGGTGGGTTGCGCGTTAGCAGGGGCTTTTCGCGAGAGAGCCTGCGGTTGGGTTATGACAAATATCCGCCAGTTTATATTGGCCATATTGAATTTTGAAATTTCGAGGTTAAAATAAGATTCAGCGGCCCCTTAAACTCCCATACCGATACTTTAAACTGATTTAAAATCGTTCATTGCGGTAAAATAGTTTTGGTGGTTGTATAATGTCCGCCATTTTGGATTTTAAAATTTCGAGATTAAAATAAGGTGCAGTGGCCCCAAAAACCCTCATATCGATACTTTAAAGTGATCTAAAATCATTTGTTGCGGTAAAATTGGTTTGGTGGTGGTATAATGTCCGCCATTTGGATCCACCATTTCGAATTTTGAAATGTCGAGGTTAAAATAAGATTCAGTGACCCTGAAAACCCCCATATCGATACTTTAAACTGATCAAAAATCATTTGTTGCGGTAAAATGGGTTTGGTGGAGGTATAATGTCCACCATTTTGATTCCGCCATTTTTGATTTTGGAATTCCGTCAGCATTGTCAATAATATGTCCTATCATGAGTTATACATGCTTTTTGGTGGGATATTTCACAAATTAGAACATTTTTACTATTGTTTTTGTTGAATGTGCTATGAAAACGTGGGTTTCAGGCTCCATATTTTATGCGCCACATTGGATTTTTGAAAAGGCCAGAACTTTTTCAAAAGCCCTTGACCAGACGATCATTTTGAGACCTCAAACGTCTTGTTAGGCTAACCCAAATTTTGTGTGCACTGATGGTCCGGTTGACGTGAAACGTCCCATATATATATATATGGGACGTTCCACGTCAAACGTAACAAAGCTCTACCCAAAATTCCTTTTGATCTAAAAATTTTTAAAAATATGGAAAATTTATATATCTGTAACCATGTCAAAAACTAAGTACAGACTAATACTTAAATGTACCTAGCAATTTTTGGTGAATTACAGGCAATTAAAAATAATTAAAATAAATACAATTAAATACAATTAAAAATAAAGTCAAATATTCCGGACCCAGGGTAACCCTAGTCAAGTATCAATCAAAACTACCATTAAATATAAACCACATATCGTAAAAGATGTCCAGGTGTCAGGATAATCACTAGGACTACGGGAGATCGTCTACGAAGAAGTACACCAGGTATGTGTACTATAAAAAAAGTACTATAAAAAAACCAGAAGCATGGACTTAGTTCCCAAAATACATTGTCGTATATCATACGTATGTAAATTAAATTACTTGTATATTTATTTTCATGATTATCTCCAGCATCATCTGATCTGGACCAAATCTAATAATTTATATTTAGCATTTTTGTACACTTCATTTTGTACTATAAGTGAGTAAAAAAAAAATTATACTTTTTTGTTGGGTATGTACGAGCAGATGTTCGCTTGCTAGAGAACGGCAGACCCAACACAAAGCTACGCAGCTCAACGCTCCCCTCTCTATGCCGCGAGAAGGCCAGCGCCGCCGTTGCTTTGCGGCGGCGGCGCTTACTTTGCCTTGTGCACTCGAGCGGTTAACACGCGTTTTAGCTTGTATGTTTGATTACTTTGTTATACTGATTACATTATCATACTTATCTTGAGGTATTATCAATAAATAGTGATTTATTGTGAAATCCTGTGTACACATTATTTCCACCCCAGCATGCAGGCTCCGATATGTTTCTTTGCTAATGTTTATCGTTATTATTTATAAAAACTGATCATTCAAAAATTTTATTTATGAGATTAATCTATATATTTTGTCGCTCTTATTCCTGTCTTAATGACTGGCTTTGCAAACAACCTCAACCCACTACAAATAATACAATGCTTATGCTTCAATTTATTTGATCAGATTTAGTAATTTTTTTAGTTTAAGAATCAACAAATAATAAGAAAGAGAGAATTGGTATACAATCATTCTTTACAACTAATTTCTAAAATGTTTTATTAAGATATTAGTACGTAATTATTGCACACATATTTTTAATACATGAAAGAAAAATTACCTTTTATGCATGGAAAATAAATGGAAAGTCGAGTGTTTCTTGGAGCAGGAAAAAAAATATTTTCCCCAACTCAGGCATGAAATGGACACGTTTGCATACCAGAAAGTAGCGTAGAAAATCGTGCATTTCGAATGTGGTTGAAAAAGTTCGAGTTAGAGCGAGGAGAAAAAAATTGCAAAGCTGCTCATTTTTCCTCGCTAAAGTGATTGAGAATCGAGATGTACACGAGCGCGAATATTTAAACTAAACAAAATTGAAAATATAACAATTTTTAACTACATTGTGCACGACTCGAAATGCACGATAACCTACGCTACTTTCATGCATAAAGGTCTTTTTATGCCCTCGTTGAGAAAAATGAGGTGTGGGACATGGGAAGAAAAGCTATTTCAGACTAAAAACTCAACAGACTTGCAAAATGTATTATTTCCTTCTACTGCTTGCCCTTTTCGAAAAACAGTACGGCGCGTAAAAAAGGAGATAGCTTTTTCAAACTCGGGTGATGATTTGTGCAATATACTATTATAATGCTTTCATGTAATTAATTTTGTTATTTTACTTTCAGATTACGCAAAAAAGTGGGAAGATGTGCTACTTAAACAGCGTAATATTCTGAATGAAGCTCTCAATCAAGTTACTAAATTCCGAGGTCAACTTTTGCAAGAAGAACAGATTAGTCAAAAAATGACTCGCACAAAAAATTTAAAATACAATTAGTTGTAAACAATTATAATATTTTTCCACATCATGTAATAAAAATGATTTCTTAAAATTTATTGAAAAATTATCTTTTAAAATAAAATTATAAATCATACAAATTTAAAGTTAATTCGTAAAAAATGTTGAAAATGAATAGGTTTGTAAATTGTTATAGACATATTTATCATTTAAAAGTTAAGACAATGTGATATAAATAATAAATAATGAAAAAAGTAATGTTTTAAAACATATCCATTGCCAATTTATCTTGTAAAATTTGGAATTAAATTACACCAGTTAAAACAAGTTTATACACGCGTTTCGTACTACTAGTTTATTTGTGTATGTGTGTGTGCAAAAATGCACATGTTTGTTAGCGTGTTTGTGTAAGCTGAGGTACTAAGGTGAAACTTCACTTATTTACTGTCGTTTTATAATGCTCCATAAATATTTAAATTTTGGGGCCTCAATTGTTGTAATAAGGTTTTATACCAATTTGGAGACTTGATTCATAAATATTTTTGCCTTTTTTAATGATATGATTTACACAATATATTTAATAATAGTGTATCTAAAGAAGCATAAAATTGCCTACTTTTTCCCGCAAGATTTTCCATATTGACCGTTCCGTTCAATTTTTATGATAAAAAAGGTGATATTAAAAAAAAATTTAATATCTCCAAAACTAAGCTGTCAAACTTTTTGAAAAAAATTATGACAATATCAAACAATAATACCTATTTGCTGTAAAAAATTTTAAACAATTTTGATGACTAGTTTTTGAGCTAAAAATCGAAAACTAAAAAATATGGGTTTTCTATGTCGTACAATTACGGGAGTAAAAAGGCTTTATTTAAGTTGAAATGTTAGAAAAATATCGATCTTTTGATCACCTCGGCTAGGTTCTTTTTGCAGCTTATAAAACCATTTAGTTAAAAAATATAAGGAATCAAATTCTTTGTTCTGCGTGTTAGCCAAATTTTTAATTATTGATATTTTTAACTAAAATTTTTCACTTTTCTTTGTTTTTTTTTAAGGCTTTCGATCTACCGTATGACATTTAGGATTTATCGTTGCTAAGCTGCATCATAACCTCAAATTAACGTTGTGTTTTATTCAATTTTTGCTTATTTTCGACATTAGTACAAAAATTTTAATTGTCAACATTTTTTAACAACAAGAGTAGAAGAGTTTGATTTAAAAAAATATACCAGTCCACGAAAAATTGGTTAAAATCGATCATAAATAAAAAAGTCGCAAGAGCTGAAAATGGCTATTTTGGCGAAAATCGCGTTTTTTGCTGTTTTCTAAAATCAAGATCTCATTTCTGTCTGGCTATTTTCTATAAAACCAACGTAAAAGGTTCACATTCTGTACGAATAATGGAGGTAGATAAGACGCTGATTGTGCATAGAAGTTTATCTACATGAATTTCGAGTATTCAAACTTCCCGTTTTCATTTTTTGCAAATTATGTTAAAAATTGTTAATAATTGTTTTTAAAAAAAAGTTAAAATTTGTTAAAAAATAATAAACAATGTTCAAAATTTTGAAAATCTTGAAAATTAAGACTGTAAAGTCTTAAATTTCTAATTTGTTTACCGTGTGCAGAAAAGGTTTATTCATTCGAAATTCATTCGCTAGTTGAAATAAACACAGCATATAACAATGATGTCTTTTTCTGACTCGGATTATGTGTTCAGCAATCGTGTCCGTTTTGGGCGCCTACGGCGCTCTGACCCTCTCACTTTCTAAATGTCAATGATTTAAATTTAAATAAAACACAATTAATGCTTTCGGATCTCCACTCGATAAATGTATTCGTCTACAGCTTTGGTGCACTGTATCTTCTTCTGATTGAGATACAGCTTAAATTGTACAAACAAATTTTTTACTAACCTTATTCATTTAAAGTTTCCAAATATACGTACCTAACTTATTTTCATTTGATTTTAAAACTAGCTACTTATTTTCTAATCTTTGTTGCGACGCTGTGCCTCCCAGTACAGGTGCGCAACACTTGACGCCTTGAACGTGCCAAAATTTTTCATTAATCGCGGGATTTAGCGTAATCGCCGACGTTTCGGAGAACGTGGGGAAAGAAGGAAGAAGTAATCACACAAGTTATTAAGTTATATTGCACGTATATTTAGCCCAGCCCTTCCTTACAACGTGGTGGCCGTAGCCGCCCACGTACAGTAGCCACGCAGGGCTCGCCGTCACACCTCTACTCTCATATACACGCGCGCGCATCGAAGCTCTCGCCTCTGACGTCGCGCAGTCTGACCCGTCTGCTCTCTCTCACACACCCGTATTTCGGCTCGGCGCAACCCGCTCGAGTAGCTACGCGGCCGGCGCGCTCTCTCTCTCCCTCTCTCTCTCTCTCTCTCACTCACACACTCTCCCGCGTTTCTTCCGCGCTGCGCTTCTCTCTCCCTTTCTCGCTCTCGCGCCCGCATCGCACACCGCTCTCTCGTCTCGCTTACTCTTTCTCGCACACACCCGCGGCTTTCTGTCTCTCTCTCTCTCTCTCTCTCTCTCTCTCTCTCTCTCTCTCTCTCTCTCTCTCTCTCTCTCTCTCTCTCTCTCTCTCTCTCTCTCTCTCTCTCTCTCTCTCTCTCTCTCTCTCTCTCTCTGCAGACTTGGGGATGAAGGCCTGGCTCTCGTTCCGGCTTCCTTCCTCTGGCTGAACGGCTGGACGGTCGTCTCCGGGGAGGGATCTCTTCCTCGGGGCGGTGGTCCAGGTCGTAGCGATGCTGCTCTCTCACTCTCTCACTCTCACTCTTTTCTCGCAATTCACTTTCGCGCGCTCTCGTCACGTCGAAGTGTCATCGACAGGGCTCGGAAAGGAACTGCCGAGCCGCTCTGCCGCGCGCGCGCTCGGCGTCTCGCCGTCGGCCGTCGGGCCCGGCTGATAACGTAGCCCGATTGGCCGCGCGAGGCGCCAGACGCGCTGATTGGCTGCTCGTCTCGCGCCAGCTCGAACCGGCGAGCTCCCTCCTTGGGTACGTCGGCCAGCGAATTCCACGAATTCCCGGGGCGTACCTCGCGTCCGAGAAAACGCGGGCCTCGCTGGAACCGATCGCCTTTTCTTCCTCGCATCGAGTGAGGTTGCCGCGCAAACAATAACGCGCGATTTGCTCGGCTGCGACGTACAACGTCGCATTGTCAGAAACTATGTTAAAGGGAATCTAAATAAGAAAATGCTCTTCATCTGTAAACATGTGTAGTTTTTTTAAGTAAGTGTTTTTATTAATTCATTAAATAATTTATTCTTTGGATTACAGAAATACACTTTGAAAGTCTTTTTTTGTATTGCAAACCGGCAGTTTTTTCTTGAATGCAATGTTGATAAAATGAAACCATTTCTATTTTCCTCTCCGCAAACTTTTGAAGATGCTTCTGTTACAACTTATACCATTCTTTCAACGGCTTGAGTGTGGCTTGAGAAGTCCAACTTTGATAAATTGTTTGATTCCTTCAAATAACTTGATGATATGTGTGATAATGCTGGCAGAGAAGTAATAATTTCGCTGTTCCAGTCTATCATATCGACGTAAGTTGATGCACTAAATTGAATAGAAGGTGGTCGAAAACGGCGTACAGTATTATTTGTTTGTCATTTTCTTGCATCAAGGATTATCTGAACTAATCTTACACGAACGATATAATCATCAAATAACATACTAAGAAGTATATTTTGCGGGTGAGCGAAATAAGCATTTCGCTCAATTTCTGGTTCAATTATATTAAGGTATTTTTGTGGCTAATATCTTGTATTTTGTATAAAAGTATAGACATTTTTGGCTCCATCTTTAATAGATGATTGAGTTTTAACCTGAAACCAAAATGGTATATAGACTTTCATTACGTAGGTAACTATGTCAATTAATTTAGAAGTTGGTGACTCAGTTGCCATGTACAGTCTTAACACTCGATTTGCAGTAGTTAACCACCGAGATAAATTAAGGGGCCCAAGATTTCGATTTGCAAGATCCTGTGAACAGACTCCTGACTTTATAGCGTTATAGCAATGATAGAGATACTGTTGGTTTTTACTTAGTATTTTGTAATTACTTATTGGCAAATTAATATTTACAAAAATTTTTTGAAATGAGACGATTGGTAGATTTTCACATTCTTTTAGCTTCTTACCTATTATACCAGTAAACATTTATGGACCTGTTGCCAAACCATCGATTTTTTCAAAAAGATGTCTAAATGGTAACTTATTAAAATGAAGTAAGCAGATGACCCACTGCAATGGACGGTTTAGCTTTTCTTCGAGAGAACGTATTGCACCACCATTAACACCAGTGTTAACTGGTGTACCATAGCACCAAATAACAGTAAAGTCAGCAAGTACACTAGGAGAATCTTTGAACAAATAATCATATAAAGTATTGCAAATAGTAATAGCGTTTCCAGAAGAAAGAGTGATGTGACCAAGGAAGTGGGAATCAGGTTCCAGTACTAATGAGTAGTGATCTTCCGTCACAACTTTTCGATAAAATTTGTTGCCTTTTTTTTCTTGATCAAGCGTTTTATCTCGTCGACCATCGAAGTAAACGCCCTATAACCGAGATTGCAACTGCCACTTTATATTGTGTTAAAACAGTCTTTTCAACTCTTTTTGTTTCTCGCATTATCTTAGATTTATCAATTGCTTGTGATATATCATTTTTTTCAACTATTTTGTAATCCATAAGTACTGATGTAGCTATTGCTGCCGTGGCTCTTGCTGAAACATTATATCTTTGTCTTGTTAATACAGTGTTTGTAAGATTTATTCTATTTTGAATTGTTCTAGATAGTTTCAGAAACGGCGATGTTTGCGTCCTAACACTACGGGCTGAATCATCAAAGCTATCCACATTATCACTTTCTTGAATATAACTTTCGTCAGATAAGATTCGTATTAATAGGAGATCGGGGTCTGCTTCTTTTCCTCACTTCTATGTTTAGAGAATTTTGATTAATTTGTAGACTATCAATACTCATGTGTCTTGCACTTCTTTGGTCAACTAAAAATAGCTGTACTTCGACAGGTACTTTCATATTTGAAGGACATGAAGACTTATCAATTGTTAAACATTTACAAGTAGATATATCAAAAAGTGTATTATGAGCATGATCTTTAAACTCAAGGACTTTCTTTTTCATGTATTCGCTACTGTTAGCTATTCTCATATTTGATTTCATAGCTATATACTTTTTATGATATGTTGTTAACATTTGTAATACGCGTTGATAAGTGACTGTTGGAATAGTTACCTTTTTATACAAATCTAGTAAATCATTTATAACTATTTTCAAAATCTTTAGAAAAGAAGGTTCTATATTGCAATTTGTTCCTTTTTTAATCTCAAGTCTGTGATTGTAATTGTAATTCATATTGTAACGGGTTTTCGGGAACTAAATTGCAAAAAAAGTAAATCGACGAGGGGGATTTGACCCGACGTCCCCAAGAACTCAAGGCGCGTGCACTACCACTAAGCCAACGACGCAAAACTCATTTACTCGTCTCGACTAGCTGTTATATGGGCTATTCCGCCTGTCACAATATGTATTTCAATGCATGTTATGGTACATTTTCCAAATTTTGAGGAAGGAAATAGTTTTTTACAATATTTTTTACACGTTTCTACGAAATGGTACACTTTTTGTTAGGATTTATCATAAATATTCAAATTTTACTACAATCTAAATACAAGTACAAAATAAAACAGTAAAAATAAAAAATAAAAGCTATGGATTTTTCTTCCAGGGTTTACATCGCTTATATACATTAATGAATGTTTCTTTAGTTTTTTTGGTTTACATTAAATGAAAATGAAGTATTAATTTTTAGTAACATTAAATATTGAAACAATCTACTGTAAGTATTCGTTTGTGATAAAGTTACTCTTGTTTTAATGATCTAAAATTGTACAACGTATATTTTTATTCTTTTGTCAAACTCAAGTGTGCAAGGAACTTTAGTAAGTAAGATGAATTTTACGGGTTTAAAATAAATTATTTGCTATATCTTATCTAATTTTTATCAAAAATAGCTCAAAATTTACGAAAGTATCACTTGTTTGAGATCAAATATGCGTACAAAATTTCAGAAATTGATATTATTAAATAAATGTTTTAAAATTTGCTCATACTCCACTTTAATATAATAGTATAAGCAAAAAGTTTAAAAACGCTTGTAATGCACCTGTTACAAAGAAATTTTTACATTTGTTCAAATATTGTCTAACTTTGATAAATTTAGTAAAACTATTATAATATTATAGATATTGGAACTCCTCTCCATATTATCAAATTATAGTAAAATAAGGCAAAAGTGGGCAAAAGTATTATAATATTATATTATATATTATATTTTATTACAACTGCAAAAATTCTGATATCATCATTTTAAAAATAATAAAAGTGAAAAATTTAGAAAAACTATAACAAAAATTAAGACACGATGAAAAAACGTAATGGTCATAAATACACTTAACATTTTTAACAAAAAAATTTTTAAATTTGTGCAATTATTGTTGAAAAATGATAAATTAAAAATTTAATAAACAGCAAGAACAACGTAAGCAAAAAATAATTTTACAAGACGTTTTTCTAATTTTTCTCAATGGTGTCTTGGACAAAAGCACATATGTGTGAAATAATGTACTACTTATATTTCAAACGATATGAAACAATATAAAATATAAAGAACGAATACTTTCAAAATAAAATAATGCTTTTAATATCTTTCAATATTTAATGTACTATAAGTTAAAAAATATACTACTATCTCGTTCACTTTAAAATTTTTAGCTTGAATAATATTTATAAACATTATATTTCTTTATTTATATTATGAAACTTACCTTCAAGAATGTATATTTGAATTCATACCAATTTATAACATAATTTATTTTAAAAGCATATTTTTTTCTTCTTTCAAGTTTTTACTTAAATTAAACAAAAATTGCAGGACTAAAATTATATGAAGTAAAATTTAAAGAAAAATGTTATAAATATAAGGGATACTGATCACGAACAATTTTAAACTTATAATATATTGAAACGCTCTGACTTAGTTTCGTCAAATTTGAAAATTTTATTTGTGGTCCGAGATGTCGTGGGTATTGAATTGAATTTTATTAATATTTGTCGAGATTTGATAATTCTTTAATATGTTGTAAATTTGTTTATAAATTTTTGAATTTGCGTAGAAACTACTCAAATTACGTATTGCATTTGAAAAAGAATTTATTTTTGAATTGATCAAAAATTATATTTTCTTCTCAAACAAACTTAATGTTGTTGAGAATATTCAATCTAATACAAAATTTTTTGCGGCGTGCAGACTTTCCCACTTCTTAAGTCCTTGAACGGGCAAGCGTATGCGCAGTAAACATTATATGCTATAAGAGTACATTTTCTTCTTCTTCTTCTTCTTCTTCTTCTTCTTCTTCTTCTTCTTCTTCTTCTTGTTTATAATGTAACGGACAGAAAGGAGACGGAGTCGAAAGGGAAAACAGTAGACGGCGGGACTCGAACTCGCGGACCCGAGATCCAGAGGCCTGTGCTCTAATCACGGAGTTAACGTCTACGATGCATTCGCAGCGGTGCATTGTAGTAGGGCTTGGCAGACTCTTATCGCTGACTCGTCTCACAAGCTCGCGTTTCCAGACATGTGCGTCTGTGACAATAATTAAATGGTTTATCCAACTGCCTGGACGGTAGAAATGACATAAGCCTAACCTTTAAACATTTTCAATATTGCGACCCCATCGTTTGAACCTCACCCCAGAATTGGGACCAGATACAGAGGGTGTCTGTTTGGATAGACATCCCCGTTCCTACTTCAAGATTTAATTGTAATCAAAATGTTCTTAAGTGAACCTGCTTTTTAAAATTAAGCTTAAAATGAAAGTGTTTCTCTTGAAAAGCGGAGAAATATCAATTTTAGTTACTCTTGATTGATAAAAAATGAGTGAGAAAGAAGACTTCAAAATAGCAATAAAGGTCGAAAAATATGAAAACGGGAAGTTTGAATACTCGAAATTCATGTAGATAAACTTCTATGCACAATCAGCGTCTTATCTACCACCATTATTCGTACAGAATGTAAACCTTTTACGTTGGTTTTATAGAAAATAGCCAGACAGAAATGAGATCTTGATTTTAGAAAACAGCAAAAAACGCGATTTTCGCCAAAATAGCCATTTTCAGCTCTTGCGACTTTTTTATTTATGATCGATTTTAACCATATTTCGTGGACTGGTATATTTTTTTAAATCAAACTCTTCTACTCTTGTTGTTAAAAAATGTTGACAATTAAAATTTTTGTACTAATGTCGAAAATAAGCAAAAATGGAATAAAACACAACGTTAATTTGAGGTTATGATGCAGCTTAGCAACGATAAATCCTAAATGTCATACGGTATTAAAGTTGTTTTCTTAACAGTTTAAATGTTCGATACACCCATTTATATATATATATATATATATATATATATATATATATATATATATATATATATATATATATACAGGGTGTCCCATTTTAATTTACCACCACCTAAAACAGGTTAATAATTTGCTCTGAGAAAAAAATGTTTCAAATAAAATTTGTTGGGTTCGAAGGGGGGCATCTTTTGGCTATTTTAGCTGCGACCTTGAACATAACCTTCAAGGTCATTTGAAAGTCAAGACCAAATTTTCATATGAAATGTGCATATTTTTATGGCGGATTCGGATTCTACTAAAAAAGAGAAACACTTTTTGTCTGAATCATTTTTTTAAAAATCCCCAAATTTTTGTTGTAAATGGCTTTAAAAAAGTTGAAAAAATCACTAATATCTCTTATTGCCCCACCCTTTAAAAGAAGTTAAAAATTTGCTCTGAGAAAAAAATGTTTCAAATAAAATTTGTTGGGTTAGAAGGGGGGCATCTTTTGTCTATTCCAGCTGTGACCTTGAACATGACCTTCAAGGTCATTTGAATAAGATTTATCACAGATTCGGGTTCTACCAAAAAAGTAACACTTTTTGTCTTAACCATTTTTTGATCATCAATAGGTAGCTCTCCCTTTAACTGAAAAGAGAATTTGTCCTAGAAATAAGCTGTTTTAGATGAATGTTACTAGCTTCAAACAAAGACAGAGGTATCCTTTTGATCACTTAAGGCAAGACCTTCACGTCCAGCCACTTAAGGCAAGACCCCGTCCAACCACTTAAGGCAAGACCCTATCCAGCCACTTAAGGCAAGACCTTCACGTCCAACCACTTAAGGCAAGACCTTCACGTCCAGCCACTTGAGGCAAGACCCCTTCGTTCAGCTAGTCACGGAAATTTCAACGCCTCAAGTGCTCTATCAATTGCCCATTTTGTTGAATGCACATTTGTATTCTCTGCCGAAAACTTCTTTGGACATCTATTAATGTTTGTGGGGTGAACGCCTGGAATGCTGCAACAATTCTCTCCATCATATTTTGTGCCGTCGTCGGGGCTTCCGCGTAAACTCTCTGCTTCACGGCCCCCCACAGAAAGAAGTCCAATGGGGTCAAATCTGGCGATCGCGCAGGGAATTCACAGATTGGACTACCAATTCCAATCCAACTATTTGGGTATGTCGCGTTCAGAAATCTCCTGACAAGTAGTCTACGATGAGCGGGAGCACCATCTTGCTGGAACCACATGTCTCGCCTTATTTCTAGCGGAATGTTTTCTAGAAGAGGTGGAATTTGGTTCTCGAGAATATCTAAATAAAGCTCGCCGTTTAAATTACGGTCATAAAAAATTGGACCCACAACGTATTCCCCAAATATGCCCGCCCAAACATTAATTGACCACCGTCTTTGTGTACGGTGATCTCGCTGCCAATGTGGATTTTCTTCTGCATAATAATGCGCGTTATGAAGATTAACTCCTCCCATATTGTCGAACTTTGCCTCGTCTGTAAAGAGAGTCCGATCAAAGAAAAATGGATCTATGCGCATTCGTGTTTCCGCCCATTGACAGAATCTAAGTCGCCTGGCAGGATCACCAGGCTCAATGGCATGTGTAAGGTGCAAGTGATATGGATGAAATCTAAAATGACGCAATAAACGGGAAACTGTTGATCTGGGTACTCCATGCATTCGCTGAATTTGTCGCGTCGAAATATGAGGATCCTCGGCAATTACAGCACGAACCCCAAGTGCAATATGCTCTCTTGGGCCCGTCCGTCGCCTCTTCCTTCTTAAGTTACCTCCTTGAGCTCTTATCGTTAGAAGTTTAATATTCCTCCTAGTAGGATGACGAGCGTCCGGATACCTTTCAGCGTACAGCCTCGCTGCAGCCTTGTAATTGTCGTGACATTCTCCCAGAATCTTGATCATGTTGACTATCTCTACTGGCGTGTAGTCAGCCTTTATCTGTTGTAGGTAGATTTTTTAGGGAATATTTAATCTTACTAGAAATAATTTATTATAAGTATTTTTCTGCTCTGAAATTCAGAAAGTCAATGAAAACCTAATGATGAGAAGCTTTGAGGAGCTGTAAGAATTTACAAGCTTTACCAATAGAACGATAACGAAGCAAAAAAATGTCTTTTAGCGAGAAATAAAGCATTTACGAGAAAAATATTTCTTAAAAAGATGCGTACTTTATCAGAGAATCTGAATATGATTTAAAATATGTACAATTTTCATTAAAAAAACTAAGCTTGATTTTGATTCTCAGTTGAAAACATGCCCCTTACTGCTCAAACTTGCCCCAGATGATGTCAAACTTGTCCCAGTTGTGACCGTAAACTTGCCCCAGATGATGTCAAATTTTCCGCAGATGACGTAAAACTTGCCCCAGAGAATGTCAAACATACCCCGAAGATTGCAAACTTGCCCCAGAGAATGTCAAACACACCCCGAAGATTGCAAACTTCCCCCATGTGATAAAAAATGAATCAGATTAGCGTTCTAATGAACTTTGGTTCTGTTAATAAATTTTTTGGTAATTTCATTTCTTTGAAAAAGAGAGTATTTTCCATTAAAGTGATGGTTCTTTCTTAAAATGAATTTAAGGTTCGAGGTCAAGGTCATAGCCAAGCTTCAATTGCCGGAATAAAAATCGAGGATTACCGTTAAATAAATTGACTGACCTTCGAATGACCTTGTTGGTTAAGGACAAGTTCATGGCTAAGGTCATACTTGGACTTAAATTTGTAAAATTGTGTACGTTTCTAATTCCTCGGATAAAATGTAAAATTTTTAACTTCTTTTAAAGGGTGGGGCAATAAGAGATATCTAGTGATTTTTTCAACTTTTTTAAAGCCGTTTACAACAAAAATTTGGGATTTTTTCAAAAAATGATTCGGACAAAAAGTGTTTCTCTTTTTTAGTAGAATCCGAATCCGCCATAAAAATATGCACATTTCATATGAAAATTTGGTCTTGACTTTCAAATGACCTTGAAGGTCATGTTCAAGGTCACAGCTAAAATAGCCGAAAGATGTCCCCCTTCGAACCCAACAAATTTTATTTGAAACATTTTCTTCTCAGAGCAAATTATTAACCAGTTCTAGGGGGTGGTAAATTAAAATGGGACACCCTGTATATATATCCAAATAATCATAACTGATATATTACATATTTCAGTAATAATTCTCAGCATCCATTTCAATTCCAATACAATTAAGGGGACAAAACACCTTCAAATCCTGAAAAAATGAATTATGAGTAAAAATGACAAAATTAAAGTGAATTATTTGAAATTTTTTGTGTGATGTTTAGTATAAATACCTTTAATTTTACCGTGCTAAAACCTTAATTATCTCTGCTGGCCCATTGTGGCACTGGATGCAATGTTTTGTGAATTTTTTTCACTGTTTGTAGGATTTCAAGTGAACGAATAGTTCTTTGAAATCGTTTTCTTAAGTTTATTAGATCTACGCCTGCCACATCCTCTTACTCCTCCTCTTCCAACACCCAAACCAAGCTTTGATTTTAACTTCATGGTATTTGCTATAGCGAAAGCTGCCGCTTTTTCTTTCAAACCAGCATCTCTAGATTTCACTCTCTGCCACGCCTTTTCTGCTAAAATCTGATCAGCTGCGTTTCTCTCTTGAATGTTATCAGGATTTTTTGAGTAGGCAATATCGTGTTCCTTACAAGCAGCGTCTAGAGGATTTATTCCTGAATCACCACGAGCTAAACGTTTAGCAAGTTTAGTACCTGGACCACAGTACTGATAACCAGGCACATGAAGTTCAATGGGTAATTTGTTAATCAATGTATTCACTAAACCTGTACCTTTTTTCTGATGCATGATGCTAGCTCTTAACAAGCTCATGCGAGACTGGCTGAGGATACTATAAATGCTCATATTTATAATATATCGAGTCAGTCGTGATATGAAATTTTAAGTAGCATGATTGATCTTAAGAAGCAGGCAGAAAAGTTGCCAATGGTTAATTTCGATCTTTTGACCCAGCAGCAGCAAAAAAAAACAACACAATCGTCATGGAAAATTGCTACCTAACAGTGTAAGAGCAGTATTTTGTGGTCCGTCTAATTGTGGTAAAACGAACGCACTCTTATCTCTAATCATTTATCCTAATGGTTTGAGATTTGAAATATTTACGTATACTCGAAATCTTTGAATCAGCCTAAATATAAATTTTTGGAACAACTTGTTGATCCTCTAGAAGGTATTAAATACTTATCGTTCGGTGAACACGATCTCGTCGTATCACCTGATGAAGCTCAACCCAACTCAATTTTTATCTTTGATGATATTGCCTGTGAGAAGCAGGATAATGTTAAAGCTTTTTACTGCATGGGCAGGCATAAAAGCGTGAATTGCTTTTACTTGTGTCAGTCGTATGCGTAAGTACCGAAACATTTAGTGCGTGACAACGTCAACTTGTTGGTAATTTTTCGACAAGATGATATGAACTTAAAACATGTTTATAACGATCATGTTAATACAGATATGACATATCAACGCTTCAAAGATATTTGTTCAATGTGTTGGAATAATAGCAATCATAGTTTTCTCGTTATAGACAAAGACCGTGATATCAATGATGGTCGCTACAGAAAAGACTTTGATCAGTTTGTAATAAATATACAGAATAGTGAATAAATTTTGCATTTGATTGTGAGACTCTAAACTATCAAGATGTCTGATTTTGATCAACAAACTGTAGTTCTACGTGAAGTTGAGAAAGCTCGTCGAGCTTTGAAACGAAAGTACGATTTAGTAAAGTCACATAAATTGGAGGTGGAAAAAAATTTGGAGGACTCGTTCAAACCGCTTGTGAAACCACTGGAAAAGCTAATCGATGTAAGTGAGCATATTAAACAAGAAAAAAGTTTATCGCCAGTGGTAGTTAAAAAAGAAAAACGAAAGAAGAGAAAATTAAAATTAGAGCGTATTGAAAATAATAAAAAGACTATGATGATGATGATGCTGATGATGATGCTGATGCTGCTGCTGCTGCTGCTGCTGCTGATGATGATGATGATGATGATGACGACGATGATTCTGGAGAATCAGCTTTTGAGTCAGCTTTGGGCGATTCAGATATTTCAGATCACGAAGAAACTGTTATTCAAAATAACGCTGCAAGTGTTTCAGATGTTTCAGATGTTTCGGATGATGAAAAAACGTTATGAGCGCTAATGTCGATGAAAACATTCGATTGTTGCTTAAGGGACAAACACGAGTCTTAGATACAGTATATGGAGTGCGAAAAATGCATGATAATAAACTAAAGTGTATGAAAAAGATCTCGGTCTTGTGGAATTGTTGTTTAATAAATATCCTGATGACACTTTAATCACTGACAATGATAAGAAGAATTATGCTAAGATTTTAAAAGACACAAATGCACACTAAAAATACTATAAATCGAAGGAAGATATTCGTGAAAATGCAAGTAAGAAATATACTGACTTTGTGAGTAAAATTCTCAAGGTTGGTAAAAGTGGTAAGGGGCTTATGTCATATAAGATCGCTAATAAAAATATCCATACTGAATACCGTTATTGGGATGATCCAAATGAACTTGTAGATCGTTTAAGATTACTTATAGCTGATACATGTGCTGGCAATAATAACCATGTCAATGAAATACAATCAATCATTGAGGAGCTTCGTGAAGCTGAAATTATTTTGTAACAACTCAGTATTGAAATGAGTATTGATGTGTTTGGACGTCAACTAGTCCTTGCAGGCACATCTCGAGGACCGCCTGGACTAGGATTCAAGCTGACTAGTAATGGAAATTTTGATTGGTGATGCTGTGGATCAAGATGATGCTGTAAATTTAAAGTCTGTAAAAAAGTTGATTGAACAAAGAGCTGATAAATTTGAAAAAGATTTACAGGAAGTGGAGAGTCTAGTAAATGATAAACTTATAAATACTGAGACAGAATTTTCTAGAATAAATAAAACGCTTAGAGATTTGCAAGAGAAATTACAAATCTTGGATTCTGAAATAAATAAACCTGTAAATCATAATGAAAGCAGGACTAGTGGAGGAACTTCATAAACCTGCTCGACGTAATTATCCACGTCGTTCAGCAAAAATATCTATGAAACTTGGCAAGTAGATCTTGTTGAAATGATTCCATATGCCAAGCAAAATAAAGGGTTTAAGTACCTGCACATAGTTATTGATGTATTCTCAAAGTATGCTTGGACTGTGCCAGTGAAACAAAAAACTGGAAAATGTGTAACACAAGCTATGAAATCAATACTATTGCAAAAAAGAGTACCCAAGAATTTGCAAACAGATCTTGGAAAAGAATTTTACAATAAAGATTTTGACAAACTAATGAAAAGTTATAAAATTCATCTATACTCTGCCTACAGTAATCTTAAGGCATCAATTTGTGAACGTTTTAATCGCACTCTAAAAAGCATGATGTGGAAGTTATTTAGTCTGCGTGGTAGCTACAAATGGTTGGATATCTTACAAGGTTTAATATTGCAGTATAATAATAGTCGACATCGGACAATAGGAATGAAGCCTACAGAAGTAGACAAAAGCAAAGTTAATCGTATTCTTAATCGAATTAATAGGAAAAAGTCAAACAGCCTAAATTTGTTTAAACGAGCTAAATTTAAAATTGGAGATAAAGTACGTGTAAGCCGAATCAAGGAGTTTTTCGATAAGGGCTATACACCCAATTGGTCAACTGAAGTCTTTACAATAACGCGAGTTTCACCTACGAAGCCCTATACTTATCATCTAAAAGATTATTAAGACAAACCAATAGCTGGAGGATTCTACGAGGAAGAACTTCTCAAGACTAAATATCCAGATGTCTATTTGATTGAGAAAGTTTTAAGAAAAAGTGGTGATAGAGTTTATGTAAGATGGTTAGGTTTTGACGATACTCACAACAGTTGGATTAATAAAAATGATATGTAAAAAAAGAAAACATTAATACATTATAATTGACGTAAAATTTATTTTTCATTTATTTACATTTCCTTCAATTTTTTTACAAGTACTGGCAATATAATTTCATTTATTTGTAAAATTCTTCTCCTAAAACGTTCTCGATCACGTGCAACCTACTCCCACTTGCCACATCGAGCTTCATGATGCGCAAATTTCCATTTATACATCAAGTGTATGGTTGGTTCTTACTTGAATCGTACACGCTTCTCTTTGCTGGAATCAGACGTTTCTAAATTGAATTTTACGTGAAATATGTGCGTATGTGTATAATTCGAACTTACCCATTTTGTAATATTTTATAGTGCCCCCAGGCAAGCGTATCAGTAGTATTATCTTGAAGAAATCTTTTATCATCGTAAGGACTGAGAGCAATCTTCCTCTGTCTAATGGTCTCCACCTTGTGAAGTTTGGATCTTATAGCGTACTGCTCTCGACTCTGAATGCGTGAATTTCGTAGACAGTCCAAATAGTCATTAAATTCAATGGTTTTCTTTGATACCCTTGATTTTTTTCATACTATCTTGATTATTAATTATCTTTCATAAGTCCTACGACATTTTTATTAACACATGGCATATTAAATACATTGTCTGCCGGATAATCTGATGTATCGAATTTATGAATATTCTTCTTAATATCTTCATAAAAATCATCACATTTAACAGCATATATAAAACTATCAGTATCTGTGTATAATAATTTACAATTATCTTTGTACATTTGCCGTATATAATTATAATGAAAATCATACATCAGTGTCTTGGAGAGATCTAAAACTACAAGCCCAACATAGATTGGCTTATTCATAAGTATATCAGTCTTATTTAACTGTATTGCAACTAGATTCTCATTAAATATGGAACTACTGTGAAAGTTTGGCTTCGAAATTTGAGCTTCGACACCATATCTTCCATCGTATTTACTCATTAGTTTGACTGTAACTCGTTTTCTAATATTTTCCATGGTCTTGCCAAATACAGCATTATTAATTAGTTTGAAAAAGTGTTTTTTCAAATTCATTTTTTGCTACTGCCCTCATACTAGTGTTCAAATCAATATATGATTTGAGCCAGGGAGACTGCTTAAATTTTAGAATTTTATGTATTTTAACGAGTCGAAGACCGTTTGAAAGAGCTTGTTGCAGAGCAATATAATGAATAACGTAATTTCTTTTAGGTTGAAGTGTAGCTAAAAGTTTTTCCTGCTTAGATCCCGGAGGTTTTGCATGTTCTGGACAGAATGGTAAATCATTATGATCATCGTGTATTTCAGGAGGATAATCTACTTCTAAGATATAACCATGAGAAGCGTCTGATGAGATGGAAAACAATTCAAAACTTTCACAATTTTCAAGCCACTGAAATTCATCATACGGAAGACACTGTGAAAGTCCAAATCCGTATAAATTATTTGCATCTAAATAAATCAAGTATTCATTTGCTTTATCTTTATCATACTTTTCAAGCATGTACTTATGATTAGCTGCTGCATACCGATTAGAGCACTGACTCAAACCACCTCGAATTCCTCGTTCTATAAAAAGTACCATGACAATGTCTGTTACAAGTTTTAATTGTACACCTGTATGTTTGAGCATAGCGTCCCCGGAAAGCCTGGAGTAGTGTAATAATGAGCAGGATCTAGATTATAAACATTCATGCTCTGATCTCGAAAATTTTCGAAAACGTCTGCTAACAGCAAAACATCAGTCTTCATATAAAGATCTGAGTACTCGCCAAGTGTTTGTATATTAAATTTACTCCATACATTTTGTGCATGCTCATAATCTCGATCAGATACCGATGAGTCATTG
Organism: Nasonia vitripennis; assembly: GCF_009193385.2. NCBI lineage: Eukaryota > Metazoa > Arthropoda > Insecta > Hymenoptera > Pteromalidae > Nasonia > Nasonia vitripennis. Next base: position 4,202,047 of record NW_022279608.1, read on the forward strand.
AGAATGCTGAAAAAGTCCTCTTTTTCAGGCAACTTACACTCTTCTAGTTTTTCCCATGAGCTTATATACTCATAGGGTAAAACACCTTTTCTTGTTAGCAAGTTTATTTGTGTCGTACTCAGATCACTAAATTCTTTATTAACAATTGAATAGTCTTGAAGATATGATGCTAATTTTTCAAGTGATGTAGGCATAAATCTAAATGAATCTAAAAATCTTAATTTTACTGTTTTCTACGTGCTTCGTAAATGAAATATATTTTTCTTTTGTCAGACGTAGTAAATTAATCTGTCATGGAAAATGGTTTGATACATCAGTAATAATAAAGTGTGCATTATAACCACTTAAATTATGAAACACAACTGCAACTATTTTTGAATCTTGATAGTTTAGATTGCAGGTAGCATGTGCAGGTCCTCGATATTTTCCAGTGAGATGACAGTGATCACGCACCTTTGCATCATCATTCATCAATTTTTTACAAATATGACACGTTTTTGAATCATAATAACCTATTAATTCAGTCTGAGATAGAACTGGCATAGGTAAAGGGTTCGCATATAAATCACTTATTTGTTTTTCTATGTTTCTTAACTGTTCAGCAAACCATTTTGACGCTTCAGGTCCTCTATAAAAGGCATATTTTGATAGTGAATCGTTGTAACTACATTACTATCTGAATAGAAACAAACACGCAACCAATCTTTGTATTGGTTACTACCTATACTATAAATTTCATGACTGTATTGGTTGCGTGTTTGTTTTTTCATCTTGACTTATTGGTTTTAACAAACATTCACAGTCTGCATAGATTATGAGAGGTAACTTTTCATTGTAGCGACGATTTTTAAACATTATCAAACTATTTTCTTTATTAGGCAGTCTAATTCTACATTTATTTAATATTTTGCAATGCTCTTCATACTTTATTAAGTCATCTTCTTTATAAAAAAATTTAAACATCTATCGCAAACATAGAGTTTCTTTTTTCTATTTGTCAAATTATTACTGATTAAACGTGACAGACTTTTAATGTATACATAATGTGATTGAGATAAAAACTCATCACTTTCATCAACATCACCACCATCTAAATTATCATTTGTGAGTAAAATAATATTGATATGATTACTCTTTTTACATGATGTTAAATAGAGAGGTGTAATATCTTTGTTATCTAGACCAAACACATTTATTGATATTGCATTATTTTGCTTTTCAAATCTTGAGATACTTTTCAATGATACTGGCAACTCAATACCTTTCATATTTAAAATGTTTTCATACTGAATATAACTATTCAATCTATTAGAATGATTCCCATGTTTTACTGGTTATAATGCAGATACAATTGCCCATATAAAGCATTTGTTATCATAATTTTTAACATTTATGCATGCTTTCCTTTTCTCTATGAATGCTGGTAATGGCATTTCTTTCAATGTGATAATAAATTAATCCCTGTAGAAAGACAACTAAAATAAATTTCATCAGCGCTATGACTTAAATAATATAATAGATGCAAGGGTGGGGATAATTTTTCATTTGCGTTTCATTATTTTTATGTGTGAAAAATGAGGGCTATCGATGAGAGTCAGTGCATCGAAAAATCATCTCTAGTCGCCCTGGGGACTATAGGAAACGTATTTAAAAGTACGGAGGAGGGGGGTAACGAAGAAAGCGAGAAAGAGAGTAGAAAATGGAGGCGCTTCGAACGAAAATTTGTCTGAGTGGGGACTATGGGAAACGTATTTAAAAGTACGATAGAGCGAGGAGCTGACCTCGTCCGAAAAAAACACAGCGAAGATGCAAGCTGCAGAGTATCTGTGTAGGGTCAAGCTGTATCGGTTGCAGCTCTCGCTCGCTGTAGAGAGTCAGTGTAGAGAAAACACAAGCCTGCAGGTGTCTGCGTGGGGACTATGGGAAACGTATTTAAAAGTACGGGGGAGAGGGTAGTGGAAAAATACCAGGATCTAGCTGTATCTGCTGTACCGCGCGCGATATACAAAATCGGTGCGCTTTGAACGAAAATACTGCGGGTAGCTGATGTCGTTCAAAGAAACATGAAAAGAGACGTTGCATGTCGCAAGCGTGAATGAATCGAGCTTGAGAAGCTTTTTTAGTGGAAGGGGTACAAATTTCTAGTATATTTAAGTAGTCCTCTGCTCTGTGTTTGTATACATTTCCGAGTGTACTCAAGCAGTATACTGTTTTCTACAATAGTTGAGAAAGCTGTAGAATTTGTAAGTATATTTTAAATATTTTATTATTTTATTTATAAATTTATTCTTAATGAGTAATATTTTCATAGATAACATGGATTTGATTGTTGATACCCAGGGCTTCAAGGGGCAAAACGGCGAATTCATAGTCAAGTTGGCCTACATTGATCCCAACGAGCCAGCAGCAGTAGCTCAACTAGCTACATTTCAACCACCTCACTCTTGGTACGACTTGTCGAGCGATGTCCAGTGTGCCAATCTGTGGCTCAAATATTCTTTTCACGGATTAAAGTGGAGCGACGGTGAACTGTCATACGACAAGCTAGCCGAAGTTTGCTCCAGCCTCCTCGATTTATCGCCGACAAGGAACGCTATTATTTGGGTGAAAGGTGCACAGAAAAAGGACTGGCTGCAGCTATATTTCCCGGACGTCCGTAATATAGAAGATCTCGGCTGTCCATCCTTAAAGACACCAGGATTTCGAACTCCGCTGGTGTGTTCACATCACCTGCCTGACTGGAAGGAGAATTGTGCAGTTCAAAACGTTTACGCAATAAACAAGTGGCTCCGTACAGTACGGCAAGATTTTATCTTCCCACTGCATGTCTTTGAGGATTATTATTGCTCATCTGATTCGGATACAACAACGACAACATTGGAAGAATAATTTATCATGTGAGTATAATATATTCTTATAATACATAAACAAATATAATAAGCTTATACATATTGTTTCATTATTTTTACAGAATGGAGTCGCTGAACGCTGTGGCAAAAGCTCCACCATTCCTGCCTACGAAAAAAATAAAGGATTTGGAGATCAACAAGAAGTACAAAATATCCAAACATAAGAAAGTTCAGACAAAATTTGGCGCGAAGATGGTGTTGGAGTTGGATGGAAGTTTCGACGTTTTCCTACCCACCAAAGTAAATGCCTTCCTCATCGAGAACAACACCGACGAGGAGAAGTTGAAGAATGAAATTGATACTAGAGATGTTTATCTAGTACATTATGGACACTACATTATTGAATTGATGTAATAATTTATCTCCACTGCGTATAGTATTAAGGATTTTTTTTCAATAATTATTGAGTGTTTATTTATGTTAAATTCTTTTTTGAAGGGGATTATCGCGACGCTTAGTAAGTTTTTTCTTCTTCTAATATTAAGGATTCTTATATAACATCTTACATAGAAAGTATTATCCAATTTATAAATCACAATTTAATTACTATTAGATTTATATAAGTTTATTATGTACTCTAACGGTTCTCTAATGATATTTCTAACGAATATTTGAATATATATATATAGGAGATCACTTTTAGCTTAAGACTATGTCAAGGAGTGCGGTAGCGCCGCGATAGCAAGTATAAGTTGTATACATTGTATCGTTAGGAGCGCCAAGATGGCAAGTATAAGTTTTATATACTGTGCTGTCGGGAGCGCACTGCGATCTCATATATACATTTATTTTGTATTATTATTATTATTTCCTAAATTCTATAATTTATACTAACTTTAAGGATTTTTGATATGATAGATATAATTACAAAAAATGGATTTACATAGAAACATTAACAACAATGGATCGATGGATGAGTGTTTATAGTCAAGAAAAATGGCACAGATTTATACTGTGTTTAGCTTTAGCTGTTTAGTTGCGTACTTATAATTGCATTGAAATGGTCACATCAACGTATAGGTTAAGTAACTATATATATATATATATATATATATATATATATATATATATATATATATATATATATATATATATATATATATATATATATATATATATATATATATATATATATATATATATATATATATATATATATATATATATATATATATAGGCATGGTATTTCACATTTCTTCTTAAGGGTTAACATGTTTAGATGCCAATATCACTATTGTATTTCTTCAAGAATTTTCATGTATTTATTAAAAAAATTGTTTAATACATATATTTTAGTTATAAGAATATATACTCATGTAATAAATAAAAATTTTGAGATGTGTTTTAGTTATAAGAGCTTTTATATATGTTTTAGCTATAATACAATATGTATACTAATAAAAAGTAAGGATTTTTATAAATAAAGCATAAAATATATCATGAATATTGGATTTATATTTGTACTATCACCAAATCCTAAAATCCTATTCCTTCATCAGTAGCATCAAAAACTGATGAAGTCTTTGTATATGCCCTGCCTAAATATTATTAGAAGTTTCATAAGCCCTCAGGATGGCTAGATGCTCATTGCTCAGAGACTCAGCCAGCGTCTAGATGTCAGCTCCTGAACAAATCAGCCATATTGGAATTTCAACCAATCATGTTTGATAAAACAGGTTAGGTCGGTAACGGAGGCGCCACTGTCGGCAACACTAATTTATCTCAACCTTTAATCCTGCAAATCCTATTCCAAATTATCCATCGCATCCCAGGTCGATAAAGTAAATTACCGATGCTCACTCTGAGCTATGGAGGGGGGTCGGTAACGGGGGCGCCACCGTCGACAACACTGGTTTATGGGGGGCGCCACCGCAGCACGGTCGATATGCAATCCTCTGTCGGTAAAACAGGGACCTACTGATATGAGTTACCATGCGTCGGTATTTGGTGGCCCAAAACCCGCTTGGCCCAGTAGCCGCGCAGCCCCTACTATTATCATGAATTTTTTCAAAATATTCTGAACTTTAGTTAGCGAGTGTCACGTACGCACACTAGCGTGCATATGTGTAGTGCAACATGGCAACAGCGAAGGGGCATCGCAAGCTCGGACAAACCGAGCTGATGACATCTTACACCCGCCTTCTCACTGCATACTGATGTGCAGTGGCGAGCTTAATTGACCGAGCATGGACAGCTCGCATCTTAGTTCCGCGAGACCCACTAAGGTAGACATACACCTCTCTCTCTCTCAATAAGTAGAATAAATCCAGACTTAACTGCACCCATTGTCTTTTTTTGCACCTTCCCTCAAGTTCCTGGGCTTGACCCTTGGACCTACGACCATGCTAATACCTTTTAAACTAATCGGTTTCATAAGCTTCAAAAATAAGTTAGCCGAGATAAGCAAAAGATCTATCTTTTCTCAAAATTGAAACTTAATTATAGTATATTGTGTACCAAGGGCGTAAAGTGGGCTTTTTTAGGCCGAGTGTGGAGTTTGCAGTACAAGTCAAGGCGAGTTAGCCGAAGCCGAAGGAGAGGGCGTTTACAAGCCACAAAAGAGTACTGCAACCACACGAGGCCAAAAAGCCCGCTTAGCCCTTGGTGCACACTATATTTTTTGTAACGCATGTACTGATTTTCGCGTTTCAAACTGCACTTGTTGAATTTCACGCGAGTTTAGAAGATTTGAGCATTTTCAATAAGCGGGCAAACAAATTTTTTTCCCAGCTTTTCTCCAGCCGGTAAATAAATGTTCACTTTAAGCCCCCTTTTTAGGTCAAATAAACGCAGAAATCGTGCATGTGTTACAAAAAAATCGTTTTACTCCCATAATCGTACGACATCGAAAACCCATTGTATAGGTTTTCGATTTTTAGGTCAAAAACTAGTCATCAAAATAAATTAAAATTTTTACAGCAAATAGATATTATCGCTTTTTAGTCATAATTTTTTTCAAAACGTTTAACAATCTAGTTTTGGAGATCTTACATTTTTTAAAATTATTTTTTTTATCATAACAATGGAACGGTCTGGTAAATCTTGTGGGAAAAAGTAGGCAATTTTATGCTCTTTTAGATACACATCGTTGAATATATTGTATGAATCATTTCATCAAAAAAAGCAAAAATACTTTTTCAAAAATCGAAAAATGGCTATAATATGGTCATAAAATGGGCAGAATCATAAAAAAAAATTTCCTGAATTCAAAATCAGAAAACATATATGCATGTCAAATTTTATTATGATTGGTCGCGTTGTTCCAGGATCATAACGGTATACGTACAGACACACGCACACACACCTGCACACACGCGCACACACACATCCATCCGCACGGACATATTCTAAAAAAAACGCATGATTTAATCTCTAAACATCTCTAAATGCGCTTCTACAAAGTTTTAGGGAAACTAAAAATTCTACTATTACAAAGCTTCCTCTAAGAGGTAGCAAAAGTCGAATTAAAGGTAGACAAGTCGTTTTTGAGATTCTCCGGTCATTAAAATCGTGACTCTTTTTTTATATCGACTTTTCTTTGATCCTTAGACATCGTTTAGAGGGAGGCACAATTTGTTTATCGGTAGATTCGATGTACACCTGGTGCTCATTCTCGTAGGCGATGTCTCGACCTAGAGGTCACCCTGACACTTGGTTATCATCTACAGGAAGGTATAATTTCTTTTTCGGTATATTCTACGTACATTTGGTGCTCAATCTCGTAGACGATGTCTCATCGACCTAGAGGTCACCTTGACACCTGAATATCGTGTATAGGGAGGTGTAATCTCTTTTTCGGTAGATTCGACGTACACCAGGTGCTCATTCGCGTGGACGCCGTCTTATCGACTAAGAGATTACCCTGACACCTGGACATCGTCTACGGGGAGGTACAATTTATTTTTCGGTAGATTCGATGTACACCTGGTGCTAATTCTTGTAGACAATTATTCATCAACTTAAGGGTAATTCTAGTTATTGGATATTGTATACGAAGAGTTTTGCCTTTTTTCGATGTATTATTGTAATGAAGCTTATTTCTTTGTTATTTTATTTTCATTAATATATTTATTATTTATCATTGCAAAATATTATTTACTCTTTGCGTTTAACAGGGTTGAGACTGTCATCTTTACATTTTATATTGAGTAGTATTTTGTCTAATCCAATAAGTATTTTTTTTTTGTTTAAAACACAAGGATAAAAGCTATATATAAAAATTACTACTTTGATATTTTGATAATTTTATGTTTTAACACATAAAACCGCTGCCAAGTCATTGGCACTTAGCTTCCTCCTATTCCGCTAGTGGAAAATAATTACATGTTTTCTAATAAATCTGTACGGATGTATGATATTCTTTTGACGATAAGTTAATCAGGTAGAGGGGTGGGGTGTCAGTTAAAGGGGTGAAACGAAAAATTTGATTATTATAACTTTTCCTCTAGGAGAAAGCTATATAGGAAAAATTATAACACTAATAGTAAAATTTGATATAATTTTATTAATAAAATTTATAACCTTTGATAAACAATTTTTTTAGTATAAGTTTCATGTTTTAATCAGCAAATTTTAATAACAAGTTTTAAACAAATATTAATTTAGAGATACATATCTGTGGTTGACAGGCAAAACGACTGCGTGCATCGCCGCGAAAGTATCGATGTCCTTATATCGAAAACTTTTGACTTATTTAGACTACGGTTCTTGCCCGCAAAATACGGCAAGACTGATTGCAAGGCCCACTATCTTTCTTATCATCCTTAATCACCATGATTTGTAAAAAGTTTCGCAGTGTAGTTATCAAGTTAAAACAGTTTAAAAAAAATTTTGTAAAAATTAAATCTTAAATATCTCAAAATCTAATAGAGCTAATAGGCAGCCTAGAGAAAGGGATAAAGACACCATGGAAATCTATCTAAATTCAATTTTTAATATGGTTCATGCCTTTTTCTTGAGTTATCGTGGTGTATCGTTTTTCAGTATTTTTTTTTTCTCACGAAATGATTAGTGAAATAACTTGATTATTAGTCACTAAGTAATTCTTATCATTCTTAATCACTATGATTATTTTCAAAAATTTCCATAAAGTATTTATCAAGTTACAACGTTTTCAAAAAAAAATTAAATCTCAAATATCTCAAAATCTAATGGAGCTAAGAAGCAGCCCAAAAAAGGGATCAAGGCACCAAGGAAAGCTATCTAAATTCAAATTTTTAATATGATTCAGTAATTAAGATTTTTCTCAAGAAATAATTCATGAAATAACTTGATATTTGTACACATAGTAGTTCTCATTATTCTTAAACACTATACTTTTTTTATTTTATATATAAGTTCTATAGAGTAGTTATCGAGATATAACGGTTTTGAAAAAATTTTACTTTTTGTCGTATAACAAAAGAATGACGATTGATAATCTGAATTCTTCCCGGTAAAAAGATAGGTCATTTTATTCTATTTTAGATACGTATTCAGTAATTTACTTTTATTAACTTTTTCAATAACTTTATTAGAAAAAACTGAAATCTCAAAACTAAAAAATCGCTATAAAAAAAACGCGTCTACAAAATGAAAAACGGACTTCTTTCCCATTATGCTATAGTAAAAACAGAAAGAATGAACCTTGGTGTGTTAAAATCCACAAAGTAGAGGTTGAGATACAGCAGTATACGAACGTCCACACACACAGGCGCGCGCGCATGGACATTTTCCAAAAACACTATATTTCGACTAAAAATACATCAAAACACATTTTTAACATGTTTCTAGACAAACTCAAAAAATCACTATTACAATGAAGCAAAAAATTGTCATCTTTGATTAGGCAAAGATTCTCCCATATATATATATATATATATATATATAGGATTTTTCATATATATATATATATATATATATATATATATATATATATGGGACGTTTCACGTCAACCGGACCATCAGTGCACCCAAAATTTGGGTTAACCTAACAAGACGTTTGAGGTCTCAAAATGATCGTCTGGTCAAGAGCTATTGAAAAAGTTCTGGCCTTTTCAAAAATCCAATGTGGCGCATAAAATATGGAGCCTGAAACCCACGTTTTCATAGCACATTCAAAAAAAAAACAATAGTAAAAATGTTCTAATTTGTCAAATATCCCACCAAAAAGCATGTACAACTCATGATAGGACATATTATTGACAATGCTGACGGAATTCCAAAATCAAAAATGGAGGAATCAAAATGGTGGACATTATACCTCCACCAAACCCATTTTACCACAACAAATAATTTTTCATCAGTTTAAAGTATCGATATGGGGGTTTTCAGGGTCACTGAATCTTATTTTAACCTCGACATTTCAAAATTCGAAATGGTGGATCCAAAATGGCGGACATTATACCACCACCAAAGCAATTTTACCGCAACAAATGATTTGAGATCACTTTAAAGTAGCGATATGAGGGTTTTTGGGGCCACTGCACCTCATTTTAACCTCGAAATTTTAAAATCCAAAATGTCCGATCCAAAATGGCGGACATTATACAACCACAAAAACTATTTTACAGCAATGAACGATTTTAAATCAGTTTAAAGTATCGGTATGGGAGTTTAAGGGGCCGCTGAATCTTATTTTAACCTCGAAAATTCAAAATTCAATATGGCCAATATAAACTGGCGGATATTTGTCATAACCCACCCGCAGGCTCTCTCGCGAAAAGCCCCTGCTAACGCGCAACCCGCCGAACACGCCACGCACGCTGCAGCGCTTATCACCGCGGCGCTAGTACCGCGGCGCGCCGCTCGGCAGCTGCGCATTACCCACAAGTGAAGTAGCGTCGCGGAGGGCACATAAGGAGACTGCAAACCTCGACGTACGCACGAACTCCTCACAAAACTTGAGGCACCATCGATTTTGATCAGAAATAGATGATGTCACCCAGGTTGTGCGGTCTCGAGTCGTAGTATCAAATTTTATTCCATCAAAACTTACAGGTGTTTACAAACCTATAAAATTAATACCAAATTTAATTTTATACGTTACTACCATTTTAATGTCGTACAATATACCCGCAGTTTATCAGACACCAGTTTTGAGGTTAGACTGCAAACCTCAACGTACGCACGAACTCCTCACAAACCTTGAGACACCATCGATTTTGATCAGAAATAGATGATGTCACCCAGGTTGTGAGGTCTCGAGTCGTAGTATCAAATGCTATTCCAACAAAACTTACAGGTAGTTTTAAAAACCTATAAAATTAATACCAGATTTAATTTTATACGTTACTACCATTTTAATGTCGTACAATTTACTCGCAGTTTATCAGACACCGGTTTTGAGGTTAGACTGCAAAACTCGACGTACGCAACAACTCCTCACATACCTTGAGACACCATCGATTTTGATCAGAAATAGATGATGTCACCCAGGTTGTGCGGTCTCGAGTCGTAGTATCAAATTTTATTCCATCAAAACTTACAGGTATTTACAAACCTATAAAAAAATTAATACCAAATTTAATTTATACGTTACTACCATTTTAATGTCATACAATATACTCGCAGTTTATCAGACACAAGTTTTGAGGTTCGACTGCAAACCTCAACGTACGCAACAACTCCTCACATACCTTGAGACACCATCGATTTTGATCAGAAATAGATGATGTCACCCAGGTTGTGAGGTCTCGAGTCGTAGTATCAAATGTTATTCCATCAAACTTACAGGTAGTTTTGAAGACCTATAAAATTAATACCAAATTTAATTTTATACGTTACTACCATTTTAATGTCGTACAATTTACTCGCAGTTTATCAGACACCAGTTTTGATCTTAGACTGCAAACCTCAACATACGCAACAACTCCTCACATACCTTGAGACACCATCGATTTTGATCAGAAATAGATGATGTCACCCAGGTTGTGCGGTCTCGAGTCGTAGTATCAAATTTTATTCCATCAAAACTTACAGGTGATTACAAACCTATAAAATTAATACCAAATTTAATTTTATACGTTACTACCATTTTAATGTCGTACAATTTACTCGCAGTTTAACAGACACCAGTTTTGATCTTAGACTGCAAACCTCAACATACGCAACAACTCCTCACATACCTTGAGACACCATCGATTTTGATCAGAAATAGATGATGTCACCCAGGTTGTGAGGTCTCGAGTCGTAGTATCAAATTTTATTCCATCAAAACTTAAAGGTGTTTACAAACCTATAAAATTAATACCAAATTTAATTTTATACGTTACTACCATTTTAATGTCGTACAATTTACTCGCAGTTTACCAGACTCCGGTTTTGAGATTAGACTGCAAACCTCGACGTACGCACGCACTCCTCACAAACCTTGAGACACCATCGATTTTGATCAGAAATAGATGATGTCACCTAGGTTGTGAGGTCTCGAGTCGTAGTATCAAATGCTATTCCAACAAAACTTACAGGTAGTTTTAAAAACCTATAAAATTAATACCAGATTTAATTTTATACGTTACTACCATTTAAATGTCGTACAATTTACTCGCAGTTTATCAGACACCGGTTTTGAGGTTAGACTGCAAACCTCGACGTACGCACGAACTCCTCACAAACGATGAGACACCATCGATTTTGATCAGAAATAGATGATGTCACCCAGGTTGTGCGGTCTCGAGTCGTAGTATCAAATTTTATTCCATCAAAACTTACAGGTATTTACAAACCTATAAAAAAATTAATACCAAATTTAATTTATACATTACTACCATTTTAATGTCGTACAATATACTCGCAGTTTATCAGACACAAGTTTTGAGGTTAGACTGCAAACCTCAACGTACGCAACAACTCCTCACATACCTTGAGACACCATCGATTTTGATCAGAAATAGATGATGTCACCCAGGTTGTGAGGTCTCGAGTCGTAGTATCAAATGCTATTCCAACAAAACTTACAGGTAGTTTTGAAGACCTATAAAATTAATACCAAATTGAATTTTATACGTTACTACCATTTTAATGTCGTACAATTTACTAGCAGTTTATCAGACACCAGTTTTGATCTTAGACTGCAAATCTCAACATACGCAACAACTCCTCACATACCTTGAGACACCATCGATTTTGATCAGAAATAGATGATGTCACCCAGGTTGTGCGGTCTCGAGTCGTAGTATCAAATATTATTCCACCAAAACTTACAGGTAGTTTTAAAAACCTATAAAATTAATACCAGATTTAATTTTATACGTTACTACCATTTTAATGTCGTACAATATACTCGCAGTTTATCAGACACCAGTTTTGAGGTTAGACTGCAAACCTCAACGTACGCAACAACTCCTCACATACCTTGAGACACCATCGATTTTGATCAGAAATAGATGATGTCACCCAGTTTGTGAGGTCTCGAGTCGTAGTATCAAATGCTATTCCAACAAAACTTACAGGTAGTTTTGAAGACCTATAAAATTAATACCAGATTTAATTTTATACGTTACTACCATTTTAATGTCGTACAATTTACTCGCAGTTTATCAGACCCCGCTTTTGAGGTTAGACTGCAAACCTCGACGTACGCACCAACTCCTCACAAACCTTGAGACACCATCGATTTTGATCAGAAATAGGTGATGTCACACAGGTTGTGCGGTCTCGAGTCGTAGTATCAAATTTTATTCCATCAAACTTATAGGTATTTACAAACCTATAAAATTAATACCAAATTTAATTTTATACGTTACTACCATTTTAATGCCGTACAATTTACTCGCAGTTTATCAGTCACCAGTTTTGAGGTTAGACTGCAAACCTCGACGTACGCACGAACTCCTCACAAACGTTGAGACACCATCGATTTTGATCAGAAATAGATGGTGTCACCCAGGTATTGAGGTCTCGAGTCGTAGTATCAAATGCTATTCCACCAAAACTTACAGGTAGTTTTAAAAACCTATAAAATTAATACCAGATTTAATTTTATACGTTACTACCATTTTAATGTCGTACAATTTAATCGCAGTTTATCAGACACCGGTTTTGAGGTTAGTCTGCAAACTTCAACGTACGCACGAACTCCTCACAAACGTTGAGACACCATCGATTTTGATCAGAAATAGGTGATGTCACACAGGTTGTGCGGTCTCGAGTCGTAGTATCAAATTTTATTCCATCAAAACTTACAGGTAGTTTTGAAGACCTATAAAATTAATACCAAATTTAATTTTATACGTTAATACCATTTTAATGTCGTACAATTTACTCGCAGTTTATCGGGCACGGTTTTGAGGTTAGACTGCAAACCTCGACATACGCACGAACTCCTCACAAACGTTGAGACACCATCGATTTTGATCAGAAATAGGTGATGTCACACAGGTTGTGCGGTCTCGAGTCGTAGTATCAAATTTTATTCCATCAAACTTATAGGTATTTACAAACCTATAAAATTAATACCAAATTTAATTTTATACGTTACTACCATTTTAATGTCGTACAATTTACTCGCAGTTTATCAGACCCCGCTTTTGAGGTTAGACTGCAAACCTCGACGTACGCACCAACACCTCACAAACCTTGAGACACCATCGATTTTGATCAGAAATAGATGATGTCACACAGGTTGTGCGGTCTCGAGTCGTAGTATCAAATTTTATTCCATCAAAACTTACAGGTAGTTTTAAAAACCTATAAAATTAATACCAGATTTAATTTTATACGTTACTACCATTTTAATGTCGTACAATTTACTCGCAGTTTATCAGTCACCAGTTTTGAGGTTAGACTGCAAACCTCGACGTACGCACGAACTCCTCACAAACGTTGAGACACCATCGATTTTGATCAGAAATAGATGGTGTCACCCAGGTATTGAGGTCTCGAGTCGTAGTATCAAATGCTATTCCACCAAAACTTACAGGTAGTTTTAAAAACCTATAAAATTAATACCAGATTTCATTTTATACGTTACTACCATTTTAATGTCGTACAATTTAATCGCAGTTTATCAGACACCGGTTTTGAGGTTAGTCTGCAAACTTCAACGTACGCACGAACTCCTCACAAACGTTGAGACACCATCGATTTTGATCAGAAATAGGTGATGTCACACAGGTTGTGCGGTCTCGAGTCGTAGTATCAAATTTTATTCCATCAAACTTATAGGTATTTACAAACCTATAAAATTAATACCAAATTTAATTTTATACGTTACTACCATTTTAATGCCGTACAATTTACTCGCAGTTTATCAGTCACCAGTTTTGAGGTTAGACTGCAAACCTCGACGTACGCACGAACTCCTCACAAACGTTGAGACACCATCGATTTTGATCAGAAATAGGTGATGTCACACAGGTTTGCGGTCTCGAGTCGTAGTATCAAATGTTATTCCATCAAAACTTACAGGTAGTTTTAAAAACCTATAAACTTAATACCAGATTTAATTTTATACGTTACTACCATTTTAATGTCGTACAATTTACTCGCAGTTTATCAGACCCCGCTTTTGAGGTTAGACTGCAAACCTCGACGTACGCACCAACTCCTCACAAACCTTGAGACACCATCGATTTTGATCAGAAATAGGTGATGTCACACAGGTTGTGCGGTCTCGAGTCGTAGTATCAAATTTTATTCCATCAAACTTATAGGTATTTACAAACCTATAAAATTAATACCAAATTTAATTTTATACGTTACTACCATTTTAATGCCGTACAATTTACTCGCAGTTTATCAGTCACCAGTTTTGAGGTTAGACTGCAAACCTCGACGTACGCACGAACTCCTCACAAACGTTGAGACACCATCGATTTTGATCAGAAATAGATGGTGTCACCCAGGTATTGAGGTCTCGAGTCGTAGTATCAAATGCTATTCCACCAAAACTTACAGGTAGTTTTAAAAACCTATAAAATTAATACCAGATTTAATTTTATACGTTACTACCATTTTAATGTCGTACAATTTAATCGCAGTTTATCAGACACCGGTTTTGAGGTTAGTCTGCAAACTTCAACGTACGCACGAACTCCTCACAAACGTTGAGACACCATCGATTTTGATCAGAAATAGGTGATGTCACACAGGTTGTGCGGTCTCGAGTCGTAGTATCAAATTTTATTCCATCAAAACTTACAGGTAGTTTTGAAGACCTATAAAATTAATACCAAATTTAATTTTATACGTTAATACCATTTTAATGTCGTACAATTTACTCGCAGTTTATCGGGCACGGTTTTGAGGTTAGACTGCAAACCTCGACATACGCACGAACTCCTCACAAACGTTGAGACACCATCGATTTTGATCAGAAATAGGTGATGTCACACAGGTTGTGCGGTCTCGAGTCGTAGTATCAAATTTTATTCCATCAAACTTATAGGTATTTACAAACCTATAAAATTAATACCAAATTTAATTTTATACGTTACTACCATTTTAATGTCGTACAATTTACTCGCAGTTTATCAGACCCCGCTTTTGAGGTTAGACTGCAAACCTCGACGTACGCACCAACACCTCACAAACCTTGAGACACCATCGATTTTGATCAGAAATAGATGATGTCACACAGGTTGTGCGGTCTCGAGTCGTAGTATCAAATTTTATTCCATCAAAACTTACAGGTAGTTTTAAAAACCTATAAAATTAATACCAGATTTAATTTTATACGTTACTACCATTTTAATGTCGTACAATTTACTCGCAGTTTATCAGTCACCAGTTTTGAGGTTAGACTGCAAACCTCGACGTACGCACGAACTCCTCACAAACGTTGAGACACCATCGATTTTGATCAGAAATAGATGGTGTCACCCAGGTATTGAGGTCTCGAGTCGTAGTATCAAATGCTATTCCACCAAAACTTACAGGTAGTTTTAAAAACCTATAAAATTAATACCAGATTTCATTTTATACGTTACTACCATTTTAATGTCGTACAATTTAATCGCAGTTTATCAGACACCGGTTTTGAGGTTAGTCTGCAAACTTCAACGTACGCACGAACTCCTCACAAACGTTGAGACACCATCGATTTTGATCAGAAATAGGTGATGTCACACAGGTTGTGCGGTCTCGAGTCGTAGTATCAAATTTTATTCCATCAAACTTATAGGTATTTACAAACCTATAAAATTAATACCAAATTTAATTTTATACGTTACTACTATTTTAATGTCGTACAATTTACTCGCAGTTTATCAGACCCCGCTTTTGAGGTTAGACTGCAGTATCAAATTTTATTCCATCAAAACTTACAGGTAGTTTTGAAGACCTATAAAATTAATACCAGATTTAATTTTATACGTTACTACCATTTAAATGTCGTACAATTTACTCGCAGTTTATCAGACACCGGTTTTGAGGTTAGACTGCAAACCTCGACGTACGCACGAACTCCTCACAAACGTTGAGACACCATCGATTTTGATCAGAAATAGGTGATGTCACACAGGTTTGCGGTCTCGAGTCGTAGTATCAAATGTTATTCCATCAAAACTTACAGGTAGTTTTAAAAACCTATAAAATTAATACCAGATTTAATTTTATACGTTACTACCATTTTAATGTCGTACAATTTACTCGCAGTTTATCAGACACCGGTTTTGAGGTTAGACTGCAAACCTCGACGTACGCACGAACTCCTCACAAACGTTGAGACACCATCGATTTTGATCAGAAATAGGTGATGTCACACAGGTTTGCGGTCTCGAGTCGTAGTATCAAATGTTATTCCATCAAAACTTACAGGTAGTTTTAAAAACCTATAAACTTAATACCAGATTTAATTTTATACGTTACTACCATTTTAATGTCGTACAATTTACTGGCAGTTTATCAGACCCCGCTTTTGAGGTTAGACTGCAAACCTCGACGTACGCACCAACTCCTCACAAACCTTGAGACACCATCGATTTTGATCAGAAATAGGTGATGTCACACAGGTTGTGCGGTCTCGAGTCGTAGTATCAAATGTTATTCCATCAAAACTTACAGGTAGTTTTAAAAACCTATAAAATTAATACCAGATTTAATTTTATACGTTACTACCATTTTAATGTCGTACAATTTACTGGCAGTTTATCAGACCCGTTTTGAGGTTAGACTGCAAACCTCGACGTACGCACCAACTCCTCACAAACCTTGAGACACCATCGATTTTGATCAGAAATAGGTGATGTCACACAGGTTGTGCGGTCTCGAGTCGTAGTATCAAATGTTATTCCATCAAAACTTACAGGTAGTTTTAAAAACCTATAAAATTAATACCAGATTTAATTTTATACGTTACTACCATTTAAATGTCGTACAATTTACTCGCAGTTTATCGGGCACGGTTTTGAGGTTAGACTGCAAACCTCGACATACGCACGAACTCCTCACAAACCTTTAGACACCATCGATTTTGATCAGAAATAGATGGTGTCACCCAGGTTGTGAGGTCTCGAGTCGTAGTATCAAATGTTATTCCACCAAAACTTACAGGTAGTTTTAAAAACCTATAAAATTAATACCAGATTTAATTTTATACGTTACTACCATTTAAATGTCGTACAATTTACTCGCAGTTTATCAGACACCGGTTTTGAGGTTAGACTGCAAACCTCGACGTACGCACGAACTCCTCACAAACGTTGAGACACCATCGATTTTGATCAGAAATAGGTGATGTCACACAGGTTGTGCGGTCTCGAGTCGTAGTATCAAATTTTATTCCATCAAAACTTACAGGTAGTTTTGAAGACCTATAAAATTAATACCAAATTTAATTTTATACGTTACTACCATTTTAATGTCGTACAATTTACTCGCAGTTTATCGGCACGGTTTTGAGGTTAGACTGCAAACCTCGACTACGCACGAACTCCTCACAAACGTTGAGACACCATCGATTTTGATCAGAAATAGGTGATGTCACACAGGTTGTGCGGTCTCGAGTCGTAGTATCAAATTTTATTCCATCAAACTTAAGGTATTTAAAACCTATAAAATTAATACCAAATTTAATTTTATACGTTACTACCATTTTAATGCCGTACAATTTACTCGCAGTTTATCAGACCCCGCTTTTGAGGTTAGTCTGCAAACCTCGACGTACGCACCAACTCCTCACAAACCTTGAGACACCATCGATTTTGATCAGAAATAGATGATGTCACACAGGTTGTGCGGTCTCGAGTCGTAGTATCAAATGTTATTCCATCAAACTAACAGGTAGTTTTGAAGACCTATAAAATTAATACCAAATTAAATTTATACGTTACTACCATTTTAATGTCGTACAATTTACTCGCAGTTTATCGGGCACGGTTTTGAGGTTAGACTGCAAACCTCGACATACGCACGAACTCCTCACAAACGTTGAGACACCATCGATTTTGATCAGAAATAGGTGATGTCACACAGGTTGTGCGGTCTCGAGTCGTAGTATCAAATTTTATTCCATCAAAACTTACAGGTAGTTTTGAAGACCTATAAAATTAATACCAAATTTAATTTTATACGTTAATACCATTTTAATGTCGTACAATTTACTCGCAGTTTATCGGGCACGGTTTTGAGGTTAGACTGCAAACCTCGACATACGCACGAACTCCTCACAAACGTTGAGACACCATCGATTTTGATCAGAAATAGGTGATGTCACACAGGTTGTGCGGTCTCGAGTCGTAGTATCAAATTTTATTCCATCAAACTTATAGGTATTTACAAACCTATAAAATTAATACCAAATTTAATTTTATACGTTACTACCATTTTAATGCCGTACAATTTACTCGCAGTTTATCAGTCACCAGTTTTGAGGTTAGACTGCAAACCTCGACGTACGCACGAACTCCTCACAAACGTTGAGACACCATCGATTTTGATCAGAAATAGGTGATGTCACACAGGTTGTGCGGTCTCGAGTCGTAGTATCAAATTTTATTCCATCAAAACTTACAGGTAGTTTTAAAAACCTATAAAATTAATACCAGATTTAATTTTATACGTTACTACCATTTTAATGTCGTACAATTTACTCGCAGTTTATCAGCACCGGTTTTGAGGTTAGACTGCAAACCTCGACGTACGCACGAACTCCTCACAAACGTTGAGACACCATCGATTTTGATCAGAAATAGGTGATGTCACACAGGTTGTGCGGTCTCGAGTCGTAGTATCAAATTTTATTCCATCAAACTTACAGGTATTTAAAACCTATAAAATTAATACCAAATTTAATTTTATACGTTACTACCATTTTAATGTCGTACAATTTACTCGCAGTTTATCAGCACCGTTTTGAGGTTAGACTGCAAACCTCGAGGTACGCACGAACTCCTCACAAACGTTGAGACACCATCGATTTTGATCAGAAATAGATGATGTCACACAGGTTGTGCGGTCTCGAGTCGTAGTATCAAATTTTATTCCACCAAAACTTACAGGTAGTTTTAAAAACCTATAAAATTAATACCAGATTTAATTTTATACGTTACTACCATTTAAATGTCGTACAATTTACTCGCAGTTTATCAGACACCGGTTTTGAGGTTAGACTGCAAACCTCGACGTACGCACGAACTCCTCACAAACGTTGAGACACCATCGATTTTGATCAGAAATAGATGATGTCACACAGGTTGTGCGGTCTCGAGTCGTAGTATCAAATTTTATTCCACCAAAACTTACAGGTAGTTTTAAAAACCTATAAAATTAATACCAGATTTAATTTTATACGTTACTACCATTTAATGTCGTACAATTTACTCGCAGTTTATCAGACACCGGTTTTGAGGTTAGACTGCAAACCTCGACGTACGCACGAACTCCTCACAAACGTTGAGACACCATCGATTTTGATCAGAAATAGGTGATGTCACACAGGTTTGCGGTCTCGAGTCGTAGTATCAAATGTTATTCCATCAAAACTTACAGGTAGTTTTAAAAACCTATAAACTTAATACCAGATTTAATTTTATACGTTACTACCATTTTAATGTCGTACAATTTACTCGCAGTTTATCGCACCGGTTTTGAGGTTAGACTGCAAACCTCGACGTACGCACGAACTCCTCACAAACGTTGAGACACCATCGATTTTGATCAGAAATAGGTGATGTCACACAGGTTGTGCGGTCTCGAGTCGTAGTATCAAATTTTATTCCATCAAACTTATAGGTATTTACAAACCTATAAAATTAATACCAAATTTAATTTTATACGTTACTACCATTTTAATGTCGTACAATTTACTCGCAGTTTATCAGTCACCAGTTTTGAGGTTAGACTGCAAACCTCGACGTACGCACGAACTCCTCACAAACGTTGAGACACCATCGATTTTGATCAGAAATAGATGATGTCACCCAGGTTTGAGGTCTCGAGTCGTAGTATCAAATTTATTCCATCAAAACTTACAGGTAGTTTTAAAACCTATAAAATTAATACCAGATTTAATTTTATACGTTACTACCATTTTAATGTCGTACAATTTACTCGCAGTTTATCAGACACCGTTTTGAGGTTAGACTGCAAACCTCGACGTACGCACGAACTCCTCACAAACGTTGAGACACCATCGATTTTGATCAGAAATAGGTGATGTCACACAGGTTGTGCGGTCTCGAGTCGTAGTATCAAATTTTATTCCATCAAAACTTACAGGTAGTTTTAAAACCTATAAAATTAATACCAATTTAATTTTATACGTTACTACCATTTTAATGTCGTACAATTTACTCGCAGTTTATCAGCACCGTTTTGAGGTTAGACTGCAAACCTCGACGTACGCACGAACTCCTCACAAACGTTGAGACACCATCGATTTTGATCAGAAATAGATGATGTCACACAGGTTGTGCGGTCTCGAGTCGTAGTATCAAATTTATTCCATCAAAACTTACAGGTAGTTTTAAAAACCTATAAAATTAATACCAGATTTAATTTTATACGTTACTACCATTTTAATGTCGTACAATTTACTCGCAGTTTATCAGTCACCAGTTTTGAGGTTAGACTGCAAACCTCGACGTACGCACGAACTCCTCACAAACGTTGAGACACCATCGATTTTGATCAGAAATAGGTGATGTCACACAGGTTGTGCGGTCTCGAGTCGTAGTATCAAATTTTATTCCATCAAACTTACAGGTAGTTTTAAAACCTATAAAATTAATACCAAATTTAATTTTATACGTTACTACCATTTTAATGTCGTACAATTTACTCGCAGTTTATCAGACACCGTTTTGAGGTTAGACTGCAAACCTCGACGTACGCACGAACTCCTCACAAACGTTGAGACACCATCGATTTTGATCAGAAATAGATGATGTCACACAGGTTGTGCGGTCTCGAGTCGTAGTATCAAATTTTATTCCATCAAAACTTACAGGTAGTTTTAAAACCTATAAAATTAATACCAAATTTAATTTTATACGTTACTACCATTTTAATGTCGTACAATTTACTCGCAGTTTATCAGCACCGTTTTGAGGTTAGACTGCAAACCTCGACGTACGCACGAACTCCTCACAAACGTTGAGACACCATCGATTTTGATCAGAAATAGATGATGTCACACAGGTTGTGAGGTCTCGAGTCGTAGTATCAAATTTATTCCATCAAAACTTACAGGTAGTTTTAAAACCTATAAAATTAATACCAATTTAATTTTATACGTTACTACCATTTTAATGTCGTACAATTTACTCGCAGTTTATCAGTCACCGTTTTGAGGTTAGACTGCAAACCTCGACGTACGCACGAACTCCTCACAAACGTTGAGACACCATCGATTTTGATCAGAAATAGATGATGTCACACAGGTTGTGCGGTCTCGAGTCGTAGTATCAAATTTTATTCCATCAAAACTTACAGGTAGTTTTAAAACCTATAAAATTAATACCAATTTAATTTTATACGTTACTACCATTTTAATGTCGTACAATTTACTCGCAGTTTATCAGACACCGGTTTTGAGGTTAGACTGCAAACCTCGACGTACGCACGAACTCCTCACAAACGTTGAGACACCATCGATTTTGATCAGAAATAGGTGATGTCACACAGGTTGTGCGGTCTCGAGTCGTAGTATCAAATTTTATTCCATCAAAACTTACAGGTAGTTTTAAAACCTATAAAATTAATACCAAATTTAATTTTATACGTTACTACCATTTTAATGTCGTACAATTTACTCGCAGTTTATCAGCACCGTTTTGAGGTTAGACTGCAAACCTCGACGTACGCACGAACTCCTCACAAACGTTGAGACACCATCGATTTTGATCAGAAATAGGTGATGTCACACAGGTTGTGCGGTCTCGAGTCGTAGTATCAAATTTTATTCCATCAAAACTTACAGGTAGTTTAAAACCTATAAAATTAATACCAAATTTAATTTTATACGTTAATACCATTTTAATGTCGTACAATTTACTCGCAGTTTATCGGGCACGGTTTTGAGGTTAGACTGCAAACCTCGACGTACGCACGAACTCCTCACAAACGTTGAGACACCATCGATTTTGATCAGAAATAGATGATGTCACACAGGTTGTGCGGTCTCGAGTCGTAGTATCAAATTTTATTCCATCAAAACTTACAGGTAGTTTTAAAAACCTATAAAATTAATACCAGATTTAATTTTATACGTTACTACCATTTTAATGTCGTACAATTTACTCGCAGTTTATCAGTCACCAGTTTTGAGGTTAGACTGCAAACCTCGACGTACGCACGAACTCCTCACAAACGTTGAGACACCATCGATTTTGATCAGAAATAGATGATGTCACCCAGGTTGTGAGGTCTCGAGTCGTAGTATCAAATGTTATTCCACCAAAACTTGCAGGTAGTTTTGAAGACCTATAAAATTAATACCAAATTTAATTTTATACGTTACTACCATTTTAATGTCGTACAATTTACTCGCAGTTTATCAGACACCGGTTTTGAGGTTAGACTGCAAACCTCGACGTACGCACGAACTCCTCACAAACGTTGAGACACCATCGATTTTGATCAGAAATAGGTGATGTCACACAGGTTGTGCGGTCTCGAGTCGTAGTATCAAATGCTATTCCATCAAAACTTACAGGTATTTAAAACCTATAAAATTAATACCAATTTAATTTTATACGTTACTACCATTTTAATGTCGTACAATTTACTCGCAGTTTATCAGCACGTTTTGAGGTTAGACTGCAAACTCGACTACGCACAACTCCTCACAAACTTGAGACACCATCGATTTTGATCAGAAATAGTGATGTCACCAGGTTTGGGTCTCGAGTCGTAGTATCAAATTTATTCCATCAAAACTTACAGGTAGTTTTAAAACCTATAAAATTAATACCAAATTTAATTTTATACGTTACTACCATTTTAATGTCGTACAATTTACTCGCAGTTTATCAGCACCGTTTTGAGGTTAGACTGCAAACCTCGACGTACGCACGAACTCCTCACAAACGTTGAGACACCATCGATTTTGATCAGAAATAGGTGATGTCACACAGGTTGTGCGGTCTCGAGTCGTAGTATCAAATTTATTCCATCAAAACTTACAGGTAGTTTTAAAACCTATAAAATTAATACCAAATTTAATTTTATACGTTACTACCATTTTAATGTCGTACAATTTACTCGCAGTTTATCAGACACCGGTTTTGAGGTTAGACTGCAAACCTCGACGTACGCACGAACTCCTCACAAACGTTGAGACACCATCGATTTTGATCAGAAATAGGTGATGTCACACAGGTTGTGCGGTCTCGAGTCGTAGTATCAAATTTTATTCCATCAAAACTTACAGGTAGTTTTAAAACCTATAAAATTAATACCAAATTTAATTTTATACGTTACTACCATTTTAATGTCGTACAATTTACTCGCAGTTTATCAGACACCGTTTTGAGGTTAGACTGCAAACCTCGACGTACGCACGAACTCCTCACAAACGTTGAGACACCATCGATTTTGATCAGAAATAGATGATGTCACACAGGTTGTGCGGTCTCGAGTCGTAGTATCAAATTTTATTCCATCAAAACTTACAGGTAGTTTTAAAACCTATAAAATTAATACCAGATTTAATTTTATACGTTACTACCATTTTAATGTCGTACAATTTACTCGCAGTTTATCAGACACCGTTTTGAGGTTAGACTGCAAACCTCGACGTACGCACGAACTCCTCACAAACGTTGAGACACCATCGATTTTGATCAGAAATAGGTGATGTCACACAGGTTGTGCGGTCTCGAGTCGTAGTATCAAATTTATTCCATCAAAACTTACAGGTAGTTTTAAAACCTATAAAATTAATACCAAATTTAATTTTATACGTTACTACCATTTTAATGTCGTACAATTTACTCGCAGTTTATCAGCACCGTTTTGAGGTTAGACTGCAAACCTCGACGTACGCACGAACTCCTCACAAACGTTGAGACACCATCGATTTTGATCAGAAATAGGTGATGTCACACAGGTTGTGCGGTCTCGAGTCGTAGTATCAAATTTATTCCATCAAAACTTACAGGTAGTTTAAAACCTATAAAATTAATACCAATTTAATTTTATACGTTACTACCATTTTAATGTCGTACAATTTACTCGCAGTTTATCAGCACCGTTTTGAGGTTAGACTGCAAACCTCGACGTACGCACGAACTCCTCACAAACGTTGAGACACCATCGATTTTGATCAGAAATAGGTGATGTCACACAGGTTGTGCGGTCTCGAGTCGTAGTATCAAATTTTATTCCATCAAAACTTACAGGTAGTTTTAAAACCTATAAAATTAATACCAATTTAATTTTATACGTTACTACCATTTTAATGTCGTACAATTTACTCGCAGTTTATCAGACACCGTTTTGAGGTTAGACTGCAAACCTCGACGTACGCACGAACTCCTCACAAACGTTGAGACACCATCGATTTTGATCAGAAATAGGTGATGTCACACAGGTTGTGCGGTCTCGAGTCGTAGTATCAAATTTTATTCCATCAAAACTTACAGGTAGTTTTAAAACCTATAAAATTAATACCAAATTTAATTTTATACGTTACTACCATTTTAATGTCGTACAATTTACTCGCAGTTTATCAGCACCGTTTTGAGGTTAGACTGCAAACCTCGACGTACGCACGAACTCCTCACAAACGTTGAGACACCATCGATTTTGATCAGAAATAGATGATGTCACACAGGTTGTGCGGTCTCGAGTCGTAGTATCAAATTTTATTCCATCAAAACTTACAGGTAGTTTTAAAACCTATAAAATTAATACCAGATTTAATTTTATACGTTACTACCATTTTAATGTCGTACAATTTACTCGCAGTTTATCAGCACCGTTTTGAGGTTAGACTGCAAACCTCGACGTACGCACGAACTCCTCACAAACGTTGAGACACCATCGATTTTGATCAGAAATAGATGATGTCACACAGGTTGTGCGGTCTCGAGTCGTAGTATCAAATTTATTCCATCAAAACTTACAGGTAGTTTTAAAACCTATAAAATTAATACCAAATTTAATTTTATACGTTACTACCATTTTAATGTCGTACAATTTACTCGCAGTTTATCAGACACCGTTTTGAGGTTAGACTGCAAACCTCGACGTACGCACGAACTCCTCACAAACGTTGAGACACCATCGATTTTGATCAGAAATAGGTGATGTCACACAGGTTGTGCGGTCTCGAGTCGTAGTATCAAATTTTATTCCATCAAAACTTACAGGTAGTTTTAAAACCTATAAAATTAATACCAAATTTAATTTTATACGTTACTACCATTTTAATGTCGTACAATTTACTCGCAGTTTATCAGCACCGTTTTGAGGTTAGACTGCAAACCTCGACGTACGCACGAACTCCTCACAAACGTTGAGACACCATCGATTTTGATCAGAAATAGGTGATGTCACACAGGTTGTGCGGTCTCGAGTCGTAGTATCAAATTTTATTCCATCAAAACTTACAGGTAGTTTTAAAACCTATAAAATTAATACCAAATTTAATTTTATACGTTACTACCATTTTAATGTCGTACAATTTACTCGCAGTTTATCAGACACCGTTTTGAGGTTAGACTGCAAACCTCGACGTACGCACGAACTCCTCACAAACGTTGAGACACCATCGATTTTGATCAGAAATAGGTGATGTCACACAGGTTGTGCGGTCTCGAGTCGTAGTATCAAATTTATTCCATCAAAACTTACAGGTAGTTTTAAAACCTATAAAATTAATACCAAATTTAATTTTATACGTTACTACCATTTTAATGTCGTACAATTTACTCGCAGTTTATCAGTCACCAGTTTTGAGGTTAGACTGCAAACCTCGACGTACGCACGAACTCCTCACAAACGTTGAGACACCATCGATTTTGATCAGAAATAGATGATGTCACACAGGTTGTGCGGTCTCGAGTCGTAGTATCAAATTTTATTCCATCAAAACTTACAGGTAGTTTTAAAACCTATAAAATTAATACCAGATTTAATTTTATACGTTACTACCATTTTAATGTCGTACAATTTACTCGCAGTTTATCAGACACCGGTTTTGAGGTTAGACTGCAAACCTCGACGTACGCACGAACTCCTCACAAACGTTGAGACACCATCGATTTTGATCAGAAATAGTGATGTCACACAGGTTGTGCGGTCTCGAGTCGTAGTATCAAATTTTATTCCATCAAAACTTACAGGTAGTTTTAAAACCTATAAAATTAATACCAGATTTAATTTTATACGTTACTACCATTTTAATGTCGTACAATTTACTCGCAGTTTATCAGACACCGTTTTGAGGTTAGACTGCAAACCTCGACGTACGCACGAACTCCTCACAAACGTTGAGACACCATCGATTTTGATCAGAAATAGGTGATGTCACACAGGTTGTGCGGTCTCGAGTCGTAGTATCAAATTTATTCCATCAAAACTTACAGGTAGTTTTAAAACCTATAAAATTAATACCAAATTTAATTTTATACGTTACTACCATTTTAATGTCGTACAATTTACTCGCAGTTTATCAGCACCGTTTTGAGGTTAGACTGCAAACCTCGACGTACGCACGAACTCCTCACAAACGTTGAGACACCATCGATTTTGATCAGAAATAGGTGATGTCACACAGGTTGTGCGGTCTCGAGTCGTAGTATCAAATTTTATTCCATCAAAACTTACAGGTAGTTTTAAAACCTATAAAATTAATACCAATTTAATTTTATACGTTACTACCATTTTAATGTCGTACAATTTACTCGCAGTTTATCAGACACCGGTTTTGAGGTTAGACTGCAAACCTCGACGTACGCACGAACTCCTCACAAACGTTGAGACACCATCGATTTTGATCAGAAATAGGTGATGTCACACAGGTTGTGCGGTCTCGAGTCGTAGTATCAAATTTTATTCCATCAAAACTTACAGGTAGTTTTAAAACCTATAAAATTAATACCAAATTTAATTTTATACGTTACTACCATTTTAATGTCGTACAATTTACTCGCAGTTTATCAGTCACCGTTTTGAGGTTAGACTGCAAACCTCGACGTACGCACGAACTCCTCACAAACGTTGAGACACCATCGATTTTGATCAGAAATAGGTGATGTCACACAGGTTGTGCGGTCTCGAGTCGTAGTATCAAATTTTATTCCATCAAAACTTACAGGTAGTTTTAAAACCTATAAAATTAATACCAATTTAATTTTATACGTTACTACCATTTTAATGTCGTACAATTTACTCGCAGTTTATCAGCACCGTTTTGAGGTTAGACTGCAAACCTCGACGTACGCACGAACTCCTCACAAACGTTGAGACACCATCGATTTTGATCAGAAATAGATGATGTCACACAGGTTGTGCGGTCTCGAGTCGTAGTATCAAATTTATTCCATCAAAACTTACAGGTAGTTTTAAAACCTATAAAATTAATACCAAATTTAATTTTATACGTTACTACCATTTTAATGTCGTACAATTTACTCGCAGTTTATCAGCACCGTTTTGAGGTTAGACTGCAAACCTCGACGTACGCACGAACTCCTCACAAACGTTGAGACACCATCGATTTTGATCAGAAATAGGTGATGTCACACAGGTTGTGCGGTCTCGAGTCGTAGTATCAAATTTTATTCCATCAAAACTTACAGGTAGTTTTAAAACCTATAAAATTAATACCAAATTTAATTTTATACGTTACTACCATTTTAATGTCGTACAATTTACTCGCAGTTTATCAGCACCGTTTTGAGGTTAGACTGCAAACCTCGACGTACGCACGAACTCCTCACAAACGTTGAGACACCATCGATTTTGATCAGAAATAGGTGATGTCACACAGGTTGTGCGGTCTCGAGTCGTAGTATCAAATTTTATTCCATCAAAACTTACAGGTAGTTTTAAAACCTATAAAATTAATACCAAATTTAATTTTATACGTTACTACCATTTTAATGTCGTACAATTTACTCGCAGTTTATCAGCACCGTTTTGAGGTTAGACTGCAAACCTCGACGTACGCACGAACTCCTCACAAACGTTGAGACACCATCGATTTTGATCAGAAATAGATGATGTCACACAGGTTGTGCGGTCTCGAGTCGTAGTATCAAATTTTATTCCATCAAAACTTACAGGTAGTTTTAAAACCTATAAAATTAATACCAGATTTAATTTTATACGTTACTACCATTTTAATGTCGTACAATTTACTCGCAGTTTATCAGTCACCGTTTTGAGGTTAGACTGCAAACCTCGACGTACGCACGAACTCCTCACAAACGTTGAGACACCATCGATTTTGATCAGAAATAGGTGATGTCACACAGGTTGTGCGGTCTCGAGTCGTAGTATCAAATTTATTCCATCAAAACTTACAGGTAGTTTTAAAACCTATAAAATTAATACCAGATTTAATTTTATACGTTACTACCATTTTAATGTCGTACAATTTACTCGCAGTTTATCAGCACCGTTTTGAGGTTAGACTGCAAACCTCGACGTACGCACGAACTCCTCACAAACGTTGAGACACCATCGATTTTGATCAGAAATAGGTGATGTCACACAGGTTGTGCGGTCTCGAGTCGTAGTATCAAATTTTATTCCATCAAAACTTACAGGTAGTTTTAAAACCTATAAAATTAATACCAAATTTAATTTTATACGTTACTACCATTTTAATGTCGTACAATTTACTCGCAGTTTATCAGCACCGGTTTTGAGGTTAGACTGCAAACCTCGACGTACGCACGAACTCCTCACAAACGTTGAGACACCATCGATTTTGATCAGAAATAGGTGATGTCACACAGGTTGTGCGGTCTCGAGTCGTAGTATCAAATTTTATTCCATCAAAACTTACAGGTAGTTTTAAAACCTATAAAATTAATACCAAATTTAATTTTATACGTTACTACCATTTAAATGTCGTACAATTTACTCGCAGTTTATCAGACACCGGTTTTGAGGTTAGACTGCAAACCTCGACGTACGCACGAACTCCTCACAAACGTTGAGACACCATCGATTTTGATCAGAAATAGATGATGTCACACAGGTTGTGCGGTCTCGAGTCGTAGTATCAAATTTTATTCCATCAAAACTTACAGGTAGTTTTAAAAACCTATAAAATTAATACCAGATTTAATTTTATACGTTACTACCATTTTAATGTCGTACAATTTACTCGCAGTTTATCAGTCACCAGTTTTGAGGTTAGACTGCAAACCTCGACGTACGCACGAACTCCTCACAAACGTTGAGACACCATCGATTTTGATCAGAAATAGATGATGTCACACAGGTTGTGCGGTCTCGAGTCGTAGTATCAAATTTATTCCATCAAAACTTACAGGTAGTTTTAAAAACCTATAAAATTAATACCAGATTTAATTTTATACGTTACTACCATTTTAATGTCGTACAATTTACTCGCAGTTTATCAGACACCGTTTTGAGGTTAGACTGCAAACCTCGACGTACGCACGAACTCCTCACAAACGTTGAGACACCATCGATTTTGATCAGAAATAGGTGATGTCACACAGGTTGTGCGGTCTCGAGTCGTAGTATCAAATTTATTCCATCAAAACTTACAGGTAGTTTTAAAACCTATAAAATTAATACCAATTTAATTTTATACGTTACTACCATTTTAATGTCGTACAATTTACTCGCAGTTTATCAGCACCGGTTTTGAGGTTAGACTGCAAACCTCGACGTACGCACGAACTCCTCACAAACGTTGAGACACCATCGATTTTGATCAGAAATAGGTGATGTCACACAGGTTGTGCGGTCTCGAGTCGTAGTATCAAATTTTATTCCATCAAAACTTACAGGTAGTTTTGAAAACCTATAAAATTAATACCAAATTTAATTTTATACGTTACTACCATTTTAATGCCGTACAATTTACTCGCAGTTTATCAGACACCGGTTTTGAGGTTAGACTGCAAACCTCGACGTACGCACGAACTCCTCACAAACGTTGAGACACCATCGATTTTGATCAGAAATAGATGATGTCACACAGGTTGTGCGGTCTCGAGTCGTAGTATCAAATGTTATTCCATCAAAACTTACAGGTAGTTTTAAAACCTATAAAATTAATACCAAATTTAATTTTATACGTTACTACCATTTTAATGTCGTACAATTTACTCGCAGTTTATCAGACACCGTTTTGAGGTTAGACTGCAAACCTCGACGTACGCACGAACTCCTCACAAACGTTGAGACACCATCGATTTTGATCAGAAATAGGTGATGTCACACAGGTTGTGCGGTCTCGAGTCGTAGTATCAAATTTATTCCATCAAAACTTACAGGTAGTTTTAAAACCTATAAAATTAATACCAATTTAATTTTATACGTTACTACCATTTTAATGTCGTACAATTTACTCGCAGTTTATCAGTCACCAGTTTTGAGGTTAGACTGCAAACCTCGACGTACGCACGAACTCCTCACAAACGTTGAGACACCATCGATTTTGATCAGAAATAGGTGATGTCACACAGGTTGTGCGGTCTCGAGTCGTAGTATCAAATTTTATTCCATCAAAACTTACAGGTAGTTTTAAAAACCTATAAAATTAATACCAAATTTAATTTTATACGTTACTACCATTTTAATGTCGTACAATTTACTCGCAGTTTATCAGACACCGGTTTTGAGGTTAGACTGCAAACCTCGACGTACGCACGAACTCCTCACAAACGTTGAGACACCATCGATTTTGATCAGAAATAGGTGATGTCACACAGGTTGTGCGGTCTCGAGTCGTAGTATCAAATTTTATTCCATCAAACTTACAGGTATTTAAAACCTATAAAATTAATACCAAATTTAATTTTATACGTTACTACCATTTTAATGTCGTACAATTTACTCGCAGTTTATCAGACACCGGTTTTGAGGTTAGACTGCAAACCTCGACGTACGCACGAACTCCTCACAAACGTTGAGACACCATCGATTTTGATCAGAAATAGTGATGTCACACAGGTTGTGCGGTCTCGAGTCGTAGTATCAAATTTATTCCATCAAAACTTACAGGTAGTTTTAAAACCTATAAAATTAATACCAATTTAATTTTATACGTTACTACCATTTTAATGTCGTACAATTTACTCGCAGTTTATCAGCACCAGTTTTGAGGTTAGACTGCAAACCTCGACGTACGCACGAACTCCTCACAAACGTTGAGACACCATCGATTTTGATCAGAAATAGGTGATGTCACACAGGTTGTGCGGTCTCGAGTCGTAGTATCAAATTTTATTCCATCAAAACTTACAGGTAGTTTTAAAACCTATAAAATTAATACCAATTTAATTTTATACGTTACTACCATTTTAATGTCGTACAATTTACTCGCAGTTTATCAGCACCGTTTTGAGGTTAGACTGCAAACCTCGACGTACGCACGAACTCCTCACAAACGTTGAGACACCATCGATTTTGATCAGAAATAGATGATGTCACACAGGTTGTGCGGTCTCGAGTCGTAGTATCAAATTTTATTCCATCAAAACTTACAGGTAGTTTTAAAACCTATAAAATTAATACCAATTTAATTTTATACGTTACTACCATTTTAATGTCGTACAATTTACTCGCAGTTTATCAGACACCGTTTTGAGGTTAGACTGCAAACCTCGACGTACGCACGAACTCCTCACAAACGTTGAGACACCATCGATTTTGATCAGAAATAGGTGATGTCACACAGGTTGTGCGGTCTCGAGTCGTAGTATCAAATTTTATTCCATCAAAACTTACAGGTAGTTTTAAAACCTATAAAATTAATACCAAATTTAATTTTATACGTTACTACCATTTTAATGTCGTACAATTTACTCGCAGTTTATCAGCACCGGTTTTGAGGTTAGACTGCAAACCTCGACGTACGCACGAACTCCTCACAAACGTTGAGACACCATCGATTTTGATCAGAAATAGGTGATGTCACACAGGTTGTGCGGTCTCGAGTCGTAGTATCAAATTTTATTCCATCAAAACTTACAGGTAGTTTTAAAACCTATAAAATTAATACCAAATTTAATTTTATACGTTACTACCATTTTAATGCCGTACAATTTACTCGCAGTTTATCAGACACCGGTTTTGAGGTTAGACTGCAAACCTCGACGTACGCACGAACTCCTCACAAACGTTGAGACACCATCGATTTTGATCAGAAATAGATGATGTCACCCAGGTTGTGAGGTCTCGAGTCGTAGTATCAAATTTATTCCATCAAAACTTACAGGTAGTTTTAAAACCTATAAAATTAATACCAATTTAATTTTATACGTTACTACCATTTTAATGTCGTACAATTTACTCGCAGTTTATCAGACACCGTTTTGAGGTTAGACTGCAAACCTCGACGTACGCACAACTCCTCACAAACGTTGAGACACCATCGATTTTGATCAGAAATAGGTGATGTCACACAGGTTGTGCGGTCTCGAGTCGTAGTATCAAATGTTATTCCATCAAAACTTGCAGGTAGTTTAAGACCTATAAAATTAATACCAAATTTAATTTTATACGTTACTACCATTTTAATGTCGTACAATTTACTCGCAGTTTATCAGTCACCAGTTTTGAGGTTAGACTGCAAACCTCGACGTACGCACGAACTCCTCACAAACGTTGAGACACCATCGATTTTGATCAGAAATAGGTGATGTCACACAGGTTGTGCGGTCTCGAGTCGTAGTATCAAATTTTATTCCATCAAAACTTACAGGTAGTTTTAAAAACCTATAAAATTAATACCAAATTTAATTTTATACGTTACTACCATTTTAATGTCGTACAATTTACTCGCAGTTTATCAGCACCGGTTTTGAGGTTAGACTGCAAACCTCGACGTACGCACGAACTCCTCACAAACGTTGAGACACCATCGATTTTGATCAGAAATAGGTGATGTCACACAGGTTGTGCGGTCTCGAGTCGTAGTATCAAATTTTATTCCATCAAACTTATAGGTATTTAAAACCTATAAAATTAATACCAAATTTAATTTTATACGTTACTACCATTTTAATGTCGTACAATTTACTCGCAGTTTATCAGACACCGTTTTGAGGTTAGACTGCAAACCTCGACGTACGCACGAACTCCTCACAAACGTTGAGACACCATCGATTTTGATCAGAAATAGATGATGTCACACAGGTTGTGCGGTCTCGAGTCGTAGTATCAAATTTTATTCCATCAAAACTTACAGGTAGTTTTAAAACCTATAAAATTAATACCAAATTTAATTTTATACGTTACTACCATTTTAATGTCGTACAATTTACTCGCAGTTTATCAGTCACCAGTTTTGAGGTTAGACTGCAAACCTCGACGTACGCACGAACTCCTCACAAACGTTGAGACACCATCGATTTTGATCAGAAATAGATGATGTCACACAGGTTGTGCGGTCTCGAGTCGTAGTATCAAATTTTATTCCATCAAAACTTACAGGTAGTTTTAAAACCTATAAAATTAATACCAGATTTAATTTTATACGTTACTACCATTTTAATGTCGTACAATTTACTCGCAGTTTATCAGACACCGTTTTGAGGTTAGACTGCAAACCTCGACGTACGCACGAACTCCTCACAAACGTTGAGACACCATCGATTTTGATCAGAAATAGTGATGTCACACAGGTTGTGCGGTCTCGAGTCGTAGTATCAAATTTATTCCATCAAAACTTACAGGTAGTTTTAAAACCTATAAAATTAATACCAATTTAATTTTATACGTTACTACCATTTTAATGTCGTACAATTTACTCGCAGTTTATCAGCACCGTTTTGAGGTTAGACTGCAAACCTCGACGTACGCACGAACTCCTCACAAACGTTGAGACACCATCGATTTTGATCAGAAATAGGTGATGTCACACAGGTTGTGCGGTCTCGAGTCGTAGTATCAAATTTTATTCCATCAAACTTACAGGTAGTTTTAAAACCTATAAAATTAATACCAAATTTAATTTTATACGTTACTACCATTTAAATGTCGTACAATTTACTCGCAGTTTATCAGACACCGGTTTTGAGATTAGACTGCAAACCTCGACGTACGCACGAACTCCTCACAAACGTTGAGACACCATCGATTTTGATCAGAAATAGGTGATGTCACACAGGTTGTGCGGTCTCGAGTCGTAGTATCAAATTTTATTCCATCAAAACTTACAGGTAGTTTTAAAACCTATAAAATTAATACCAAATTTAATTTTATACGTTACTACCATTTTAATGTCGTACAATTTACTCGCAGTTTATCAGCACCGTTTTGAGGTTAGACTGCAAACCTCGACGTACGCACGAACTCCTCACAAACGTTGAGACACCATCGATTTTGATCAGAAATAGATGATGTCACACAGGTTGTGCGGTCTCGAGTCGTAGTATCAAATTTATTCCATCAAAACTTACAGGTAGTTTTAAAACCTATAAAATTAATACCAGATTTAATTTTATACGTTACTACCATTTTAATGTCGTACAATTTACTCGCAGTTTATCAGTCACCAGTTTTGAGGTTAGACTGCAAACCTCGACGTACGCACGAACTCCTCACAAACGTTGAGACACCATCGATTTTGATCAGAAATAGGTGATGTCACACAGGTTGTGCGGTCTCGAGTCGTAGTATCAAATTTATTCCATCAAAACTTACAGGTAGTTTTAAAACCTATAAAATTAATACCAAATTTAATTTTATACGTTACTACCATTTTAATGTCGTACAATTTACTCGCAGTTTATCAGCACCGTTTTGAGGTTAGACTGCAAACCTCGACGTACGCACGAACTCCTCACAAACGTTGAGACACCATCGATTTTGATCAGAAATAGGTGATGTCACACAGGTTGTGCGGTCTCGAGTCGTAGTATCAAATTTTATTCCATCAAAACTTACAGGTAGTTTTAAAACCTATAAAATTAATACCAAATTTAATTTTATACGTTACTACCATTTTAATGTCGTACAATTTACTC
Source organism: Nasonia vitripennis (assembly GCF_009193385.2). Lineage (NCBI taxonomy): Eukaryota > Metazoa > Arthropoda > Insecta > Hymenoptera > Pteromalidae > Nasonia > Nasonia vitripennis. The sequence goes on from NW_022279608.1 coordinate 4,237,502, forward strand.
GCAGTTTATCAGCACCGGTTTTGAGGTTAGACTGCAAACCTCGACGTACGCACGAACTCCTCACAAACGTTGAGACACCATCGATTTTGATCAGAAATAGGTGATGTCACACAGGTTGTGCGGTCTCGAGTCGTAGTATCAAATTTTATTCCATCAAAACTTACAGGTAGTTTAAAACCTATAAAATTAATACCAAATTTAATTTTATACGTTACTACCATTTTAATGTCGTACAATTTACTCGCAGTTTATCAGACACCGTTTTGAGGTTAGACTGCAAACCTCGACGTACGCACGAACTCCTCACAAACGTTGAGACACCATCGATTTTGATCAGAAATAGGTGATGTCACACAGGTTGTGCGGTCTCGAGTCGTAGTATCAAATTTTATTCCATCAAAACTTACAGGTAGTTTTGAAGACCTATAAAATTAATACCAAATTTAATTTTATACGTTACTACCATTTTAATGTCGTACAATTTACTCGCAGTTTATCAGTCACCAGTTTTGAGGTTAGACTGCAAACCTCGACGTACGCACGAACTCCTCACAAACGTTGAGACACCATCGATTTTGATCAGAAATAGATGATGTCACACAGGTTGTGCGGTCTCGAGTCGTAGTATCAAATTTTATTCCATCAAAACTTACAGGTAGTTTTAAAACCTATAAAATTAATACCAGATTTAATTTTATACGTTACTACCATTTTAATGTCGTACAATTTACTCGCAGTTTATCAGCACCGTTTTGAGGTTAGACTGCAAACCTCGACGTACGCACGAACTCCTCACAAACGTTGAGACACCATCGATTTTGATCAGAAATAGATGATGTCACACAGGTTGTGCGGTCTCGAGTCGTAGTATCAAATTTTATTCCATCAAAACTTACAGGTAGTTTTAAAACCTATAAAATTAATACCAGATTTAATTTTATACGTTACTACCATTTTAATGTCGTACAATTTACTCGCAGTTTATCAGCACCGTTTTGAGGTTAGACTGCAAACCTCGACGTACGCACGAACTCCTCACAAACGTTGAGACACCATCGATTTTGATCAGAAATAGGTGATGTCACACAGGTTGTGCGGTCTCGAGTCGTAGTATCAAATTTATTCCATCAAAACTTACAGGTAGTTTTAAAACCTATAAAATTAATACCAAATTTAATTTTATACGTTACTACCATTTTAATGTCGTACAATTTACTCGCAGTTTATCAGCACCGTTTTGAGGTTAGACTGCAAACCTCGACGTACGCACGAACTCCTCACAAACGTTGAGACACCATCGATTTTGATCAGAAATAGGTGATGTCACACAGGTTGTGCGGTCTCGAGTCGTAGTATCAAATTTTATTCCATCAAAACTTACAGGTAGTTTTAAAACCTATAAAATTAATACCAAATTTAATTTTATACGTTACTACCATTTTAATGTCGTACAATTTACTCGCAGTTTATCAGACACCGGTTTTGAGGTTAGACTGCAAACCTCGACGTACGCACGAACTCCTCACAAACGTTGAGACACCATCGATTTTGATCAGAAATAGATGATGTCACACAGGTTGTGCGGTCTCGAGTCGTAGTATCAAATTTTATTCCATCAAAACTTACAGGTAGTTTTAAAACCTATAAAATTAATACCAATTTAATTTTATACGTTACTACCATTTTAATGTCGTACAATTTACTCGCAGTTTATCAGTCACCGTTTTGAGGTTAGACTGCAAACCTCGACGTACGCACGAACTCCTCACAAACGTTGAGACACCATCGATTTTGATCAGAAATAGTGATGTCACACAGGTTGTGCGGTCTCGAGTCGTAGTATCAAATTTTATTCCATCAAAACTTACAGGTAGTTTTAAAACCTATAAAATTAATACCAAATTTAATTTTATACGTTACTACCATTTTAATGTCGTACAATTTACTCGCAGTTTATCAGCACCGTTTTGAGGTTAGACTGCAAACCTCGACGTACGCACGAACTCCTCACAAACGTTGAGACACCATCGATTTTGATCAGAAATAGGTGATGTCACACAGGTTGTGCGGTCTCGAGTCGTAGTATCAAATTTTATTCCATCAAAACTTACAGGTAGTTTTAAAACCTATAAAATTAATACCAATTTAATTTTATACGTTACTACCATTTTAATGTCGTACAATTTACTCGCAGTTTATCAGACACCGGTTTTGAGATTAGACTGCAAACCTCGACGTACGCACGAACTCCTCACAAACGTTGAGACACCATCGATTTTGATCAGAAATAGGTGATGTCACACAGGTTGTGCGGTCTCGAGTCGTAGTATCAAATTTTATTCCATCAAACTTATAGGTATTTAAAACCTATAAAATTAATACCAAATTTAATTTTATACGTTACTACCATTTTAATGTCGTACAATTTACTCGCAGTTTATCAGACACCGTTTTGAGGTTAGACTGCAAACCTCGACGTACGCACGAACTCCTCACAAACGTTGAGACACCATCGATTTTGATCAGAAATAGGTGATGTCACACAGGTTGTGCGGTCTCGAGTCGTAGTATCAAATTTTATTCCATCAAAACTTACAGGTAGTTTTAAAACCTATAAAATTAATACCAAATTTAATTTTATACGTTACTACCATTTTAATGTCGTACAATTTACTCGCAGTTTATCAGCACCAGTTTTGAGGTTAGACTGCAAACCTCGACGTACGCACGAACTCCTCACAAACGTTGAGACACCATCGATTTTGATCAGAAATAGATGATGTCACACAGGTTGTGCGGTCTCGAGTCGTAGTATCAAATTTATTCCATCAAAACTTACAGGTAGTTTTAAAACCTATAAAATTAATACCAATTTAATTTTATACGTTACTACCATTTTAATGTCGTACAATTTACTCGCAGTTTATCAGACACCGTTTTGAGGTTAGACTGCAAACCTCGACGTACGCACGAACTCCTCACAAACGTTGAGACACCATCGATTTTGATCAGAAATAGTGATGTCACACAGGTTGTGCGGTCTCGAGTCGTAGTATCAAATTTATTCCATCAAAACTTACAGGTAGTTTTAAAAACCTATAAAATTAATACCAATTTAATTTTATACGTTACTACCATTTTAATGTCGTACAATTTACTCGCAGTTTATCAGACACCGTTTTGAGGTTAGACTGCAAACCTCGACGTACGCACGAACTCCTCACAAACGTTGAGACACCATCGATTTTGATCAGAAATAGGTGATGTCACACAGGTTGTGCGGTCTCGAGTCGTAGTATCAAATTTATTCCATCAAAACTTACAGGTAGTTTTAAAACCTATAAAATTAATACCAAATTTAATTTTATACGTTACTACCATTTTAATGTCGTACAATTTACTCGCAGTTTATCAGCACCGTTTTGAGGTTAGACTGCAAACCTCGACGTACGCACGAACTCCTCACAAACGTTGAGACACCATCGATTTTGATCAGAAATAGGTGATGTCACACAGGTTGTGCGGTCTCGAGTCGTAGTATCAAATTTATTCCATCAAAACTTACAGGTAGTTTTAAAACCTATAAAATTAATACCAAATTTAATTTTATACGTTACTACCATTTTAATGTCGTACAATTTACTCGCAGTTTATCAGCACCGTTTTGAGGTTAGACTGCAAACCTCGACGTACGCACGAACTCCTCACAAACGTTGAGACACCATCGATTTTGATCAGAAATAGTGATGTCACACAGGTTGTGCGGTCTCGAGTCGTAGTATCAAATGTTATTCCATCAAAACTTACAGGTAGTTTTAAAAACCTATAAAATTAATACCAGATTTAATTTTATACGTTACTACCATTTTAATGTCGTACAATTTACTCGCAGTTTATCAGTCACCAGTTTTGAGGTTAGACTGCAAACCTCGACGTACGCACGAACTCCTCACAAACGTTGAGACACCATCGATTTTGATCAGAAATAGGTGATGTCACACAGGTTGTGCGGTCTCGAGTCGTAGTATCAAATTTTATTCCATCAAAACTTACAGGTAGTTTTGAAAACCTATAAAATTAATACCAAATTTAATTTTATACGTTACTACCATTTTAATGTCGTACAATTTACTCGCAGTTTATCAGTCACCGGTTTTGAGGTTAGACTGCAAACCTCGACGTACGCACGAACTCCTCACAAACGTTGAGACACCATCGATTTTGATCAGAAATAGGTGATGTCACACAGGTTGTGCGGTCTCGAGTCGTAGTATCAAATTTTATTCCATCAAACTTATAGGTATTTACAAACCTATAAAATTAATACCAAATTTAATTTTATACGTTACTACCATTTTAATGTCGTACAATTTACTCGCAGTTTATCAGACACCGGTTTTGAGGTTAGACTGCAAACCTCGACGTACGCACGAACTCCTCACAAACGTTGAGACACCATCGATTTTGATCAGAAATAGTGATGTCACACAGGTTGTGCGGTCTCGAGTCGTAGTATCAAATTTTATTCCATCAAAACTTACAGGTAGTTTTAAAACCTATAAAATTAATACCAATTTAATTTTATACGTTACTACCATTTTAATGTCGTACAATTTACTCGCAGTTTATCAGCACCGTTTTGAGGTTAGACTGCAAACCTCGACGTACGCACGAACTCCTCACAAACGTTGAGACACCATCGATTTTGATCAGAAATAGTGATGTCACACAGGTTGTGCGGTCTCGAGTCGTAGTATCAAATTTTATTCCATCAAAACTTACAGGTAGTTTTAAAACCTATAAAATTAATACCAGATTTAATTTTATACGTTACTACCATTTTAATGTCGTACAATTTACTCGCAGTTTATCAGACACCGTTTTGAGGTTAGACTGCAAACCTCGACGTACGCACGAACTCCTCACAAACGTTGAGACACCATCGATTTTGATCAGAAATAGGTGATGTCACACAGGTTGTGCGGTCTCGAGTCGTAGTATCAAATTTTATTCCATCAAACTTACAGGTATTTAAAACCTATAAAATTAATACCAAATTTAATTTTATACGTTACTACCATTTTAATGTCGTACAATTTACTCGCAGTTTATCAGCACCAGTTTTGAGGTTAGACTGCAAACCTCGACGTACGCACGAACTCCTCACAAACGTTGAGACACCATCGATTTTGATCAGAAATAGTGATGTCACACAGGTTGTGCGGTCTCGAGTCGTAGTATCAAATTTTATTCCATCAAAACTTACAGGTAGTTTTAAAACCTATAAAATTAATACCAATTTAATTTTATACGTTACTACCATTTTAATGTCGTACAATTTACTCGCAGTTTATCAGACACCGGTTTTGAGGTTAGACTGCAAACCTCGACGTACGCACGAACTCCTCACAAACGTTGAGACACCATCGATTTTGATCAGAAATAGGTGATGTCACACAGGTTGTGCGGTCTCGAGTCGTAGTATCAAATTTTATTCCATCAAACTTACAGGTAGTTTAAAACCTATAAAATTAATACCAAATTTAATTTTATACGTTACTACCATTTTAATGTCGTACAATTTACTCGCAGTTTATCAGACACCGGTTTTGAGGTTAGACTGCAAACCTCGACGTACGCACGAACTCCTCACAAACGTTGAGACACCATCGATTTTGATCAGAAATAGATGATGTCACACAGGTTGTGCGGTCTCGAGTCGTAGTATCAAATTTTATTCCACCAAAACTTACAGGTAGTTTTAAAACCTATAAAATTAATACCAAATTTAATTTTATACGTTACTACCATTTTAATGTCGTACAATTTACTCGCAGTTTATCAGACACCGTTTTGAGGTTAGACTGCAAACCTCGACGTACGCACGAACTCCTCACAAACGTTGAGACACCATCGATTTTGATCAGAAATAGGTGATGTCACACAGGTTGTGCGGTCTCGAGTCGTAGTATCAAATTTATTCCATCAAAACTTACAGGTAGTTTTAAAACCTATAAAATTAATACCAAATTTAATTTTATACGTTACTACCATTTTAATGTCGTACAATTTACTCGCAGTTTATCAGTCACCGTTTTGAGGTTAGACTGCAAACCTCGACATACGCACGAACTCCTCACAAACGTTGAGACACCATCGATTTTGATCAGAAATAGGTGATGTCACACAGGTTGTGCGGTCTCGAGTCGTAGTATCAAATTTTATTCCATCAAAACTTACAGGTAGTTTTAAAAACCTATAAAATTAATACCAAATTTAATTTTATACGTTACTACCATTTAATGTCGTACAATTTACTCGCAGTTTATCAGACACCGGTTTTGAGGTTAGACTGCAAACCTCGACGTACGCACGAACTCCTCACAAACGTTGAGACACCATCGATTTTGATCAGAAATAGGTGATGTCACACAGGTTGTGCGGTCTCGAGTCGTAGTATCAAATGTTATTCCATCAAAACTTACAGGTAGTTTAAAACCTATAAAATTAATACCAAATTTAATTTTATACGTTACTACCATTTTAATGTCGTACAATTTACTCGCAGTTTATCAGCACCAGTTTTGAGGTTAGACTGCAAACCTCGACGTACGCACGAACTCCTCACAAACGTTGAGACACCATCGATTTTGATCAGAAATAGGTGATGTCACACAGGTTGTGCGGTCTCGAGTCGTAGTATCAAATTTTATTCCATCAAAACTTACAGGTAGTTTTAAAACCTATAAAATTAATACCAATTTAATTTTATACGTTACTACCATTTTAATGTCGTACAATTTACTCGCAGTTTATCAGACACCGTTTTGAGGTTAGACTGCAAACCTCGACGTACGCACGAACTCCTCACAAACGTTGAGACACCATCGATTTTGATCAGAAATAGATGATGTCACACAGGTTGTGCGGTCTCGAGTCGTAGTATCAAATTTTATTCCATCAAAACTTACAGGTAGTTTTAAAAACCTATAAAATTAATACCAGATTTAATTTTATACGTTACTACCATTTAATGTCGTACAATTTACTCGCAGTTTATCAGACACCGGTTTTGAGGTTAGACTGCAAACCTCGACGTACGCACGAACTCCTCACAAACGTTGAGACACCATCGATTTTGATCAGAAATAGTGATGTCACACAGGTTGTGCGGTCTCGAGTCGTAGTATCAAATTTTATTCCATCAAAACTTACAGGTAGTTTAAAACCTATAAAATTAATACCAATTTAATTTTATACGTTACTACCATTTTAATGTCGTACAATTTACTCGCAGTTTATCAGACACCGTTTTGAGGTTAGACTGCAAACCTCGACGTACGCACGAACTCCTCACAAACGTTGAGACACCATCGATTTTGATCAGAAATAGGTGATGTCACACAGGTTGTGCGGTCTCGAGTCGTAGTATCAAATTTATTCCATCAAAACTTATAGGTATTTTAAAACCTATAAAATTAATACCAAATTTAATTTTATACGTTACTACCATTTTAATGTCGTACAATTTACTCGCAGTTTATCAGCACCGGTTTGAGGTTAGACTGCAAACCTCGACGTACGCACGAACTCCTCACAAACGTTGAGACACCATCGATTTTGATCAGAAATAGTGATGTCACACAGGTTTGCGGTCTCGAGTCGTAGTATCAAATTTTATTCCATCAAAACTTATAGGTATTTTACAAACCTATAAAATTAATACCAAATTTAATTTTATACGTTACTACCATTTTAATGTCGTACAATTTACTCGCAGTTTATCAGCACCAGTTTTGAGGTTAGACTGCAAACCTCGACGTACGCACGAACTCCTCACAAACGTTGAGACACCATCGATTTTGATCAGAATAGGATGTCACACAGGTTGTGCGGTCTCGAGTCGTAGTATCAAATTTTATTCCATCAAAACTTACAGGTAGTTTTAAAACCTATAAATTAATACCAAATTTAATTTTATACGTTACTACCATTTTAATGTCGTACAATTTACTCGCAGTTTATCCAGTCACCCAGTTTTTGAGGTTAGACTGCAAAACCTCGACGTACGCACGAACTCCTCACAAACGTTGAGACACCATCGATTTTGATCAGAAATAGGTGTCACACAGGTTGTGCGGTCTCGAGTCGTAGTATCAAATTTTATTCCATCAAAACTTACATATAGTTTACAAACCTATAAAATTAATACCAAATTTAATTTTATACGTTACTACCATTTTAATGTCGTACAATTTACTCGCAGTTTATCAGACACGTTTTGAGGTTAGACTGCAAACCTCGACGTACGCACGAACTCCTCACAAACGTTGAGACACCATCGATTTTGATCAGAAATAAGATGGTGTCACCCAGGTATTGAGGTCTCGAGTCGTAGTATCAAATGCTATTCCACCAAAACTTACAGGTAGTTTGAAAAAACCTATAAAATTAATACCAGATTTCATTTTATACGTTACTACCATTTTAATGTCGTACAATTTAATCGCAGTTTATCAGACACCGGTTTTGAGGTTAGTCCTGCAAACTTCAACGTACGCACGAACTCCTCACAAACGTTGAGACACCCATCGATTTTGATCAGAAATAGGTGATGTCACACAGGTTGTGCGGTCTCGAGTCGTAGTATCAAATTTTATTCCATCAAACTTACAAGGTAGTTTTGAAGACCTATAAAAATTAATACCAAATTTAATTTTATACGTTAATACCATTTTAATGTCGTACAATTTACTCGCAGTTTATCGGGCACGGTTTTGAGGTTAGACTGCAAACCTCGACATACGCACGAACTCCTCACAAACGTTGAGACACCATCGATTTTGATCAGAAATAGGTGATGTCACACAGGTTGTGCGGTCTCGAGTCGTAGTATCAAATTTTATTCCATCAAACTTATAGGTATTTACAAACCTATAAAATTAATACCAAATTTAATTTTATACGTTACTACTATTTTAATGTCGTACAATTTACTCGCAGTTTATCAGACCCCGCTTTTGAGGTTAGACTGCAAACCTCGACGTACGCACCAACACCTCACAAACCTTGAGACACCATCGATTTTGATCAGAAATAGATGGTGTCACCCAGGTATTGAGGTCTCGAGCCGTAGTATCAAATGCTATTCCACCAAAACTTACAGGTAGTTTTAAAAACCTATAAAATTAATACCAGATTTAATCTTATACGTTACTACCATTTTAATGTCGTACAATTTACTCGCAGTTTATCAGTCACCAGTTTTGAGGTTAGACTGCAAACCTCGACGTACGCACGAACTCCTCACAAACGTTGAGACACCATCGATTTTGATCAGAAATAGATGGTGTCACCCAGGTATTGAGGTCTCGAGTCGTAGTATCAAATGCTATTCCACCAAAACTTACAAGTAGTTTTAAAAACCTATAAAATTAATACCAAATTTAATTTATACGTTACTACCATTTTAATGTCGTACAATTTACTCGCAGTTTATCAGACACCGGTTTTGAGGTTAGACTGCAAACCTCGACGTACGCACGAACTCCTCACAAACGTTGAGACACCATCGATTTTGATCAGAAATAGGTGATGTCACACAGGTTTGCGGTCTCGAGTCGTAGTATCAAATGTTATTCCATCAAAACTTACAGGTAGTTTTAAAAACCTATAAACTTAATAACAGATTTAATTTTATACGTTACTACCATTTTAATGTCGTACAATTTACTCGCAGTTTATCGGGCACGGTTTTGAGGTTAGACTGCAAACCTCGACATACGCACGAACTCCTCACAAACGTTGAGACACCATCGATTTTGATCAGAAATAGGTGATGTCACACAGGTTGTGCGGTCTCGAGTCGTAGTATCAAATTTTATTCCATCAAAACTACAGGTAGTTTTAAAAACCTATAAACTTAATACCAGATTTAATTTTATACGTTACTACCATTTTAATGCCGTACAATTTACTCGCAGTTTATCAGTCACCAGTTTTGAGGTTAGACTGCAAACCTCGACGTACGCACGAACTCCTCACAAACGTTGAGACACCATCGATTTTGATCAGAAATAGATGGTGTCACCCAGGTATTGAGGTCTCGAGTCGTAGTATCAAATGCTATTCCACCAAAACTTACAGGTAGTTTTAAAAACCTATAAAATTAATACCAGATTTAATTTTATACGTTACTACCATTTTAATGTCGTACAATTTAATCGCAGTTTATCAGACACCGGTTTTGAGGTTAGTCTGCAAACTTCAACGTACGCACGAACTCCTCACAAACGTTGAGACACCATCGATTTTGATCAGAAATAGGTGATGTCACACAGGTTGTGCGGTCTCGAGTCGTAGTATCAAATTTTATTCCATCAAACTTATAGGTATTTACAAACCTATAAAATTAATACCAAATTTAATTTTATACGTTACTACCATTTTAATGCCGTACAATTTACTCGCAGTTTATCAGTCACCAGTTTTGAGGTTAGACTGCAAACCTCGACGTACGCACGAACTCCTCACAAACGTTGAGACACCATCGATTTTGATCAGAAATAGATGATGTCACACAGGTTGTGCGGTCTCGAGTCGTAGTATCAAATTTTATTCCACCAAAACTTACAGGTAGTTTTAAAAACCTATAAAATTAATACCAGATTTAATTTTATACGTTACTACCATTTAAATGTCGTACAATTTACTCGCAGTTTATCAGACACCGGTTTTGAGGTTAGACTGCAAACCTCGACGTACGCACGAACTCCTCACAAACGTTGAGACACCATCGATTTTGATCAGAAATAGGTGATGTCACACAGGTTGTGCGGTCTCGAGTCGTAGTATCAAATTTTATTCCATCAAAACTTACAGGTAGTTTTGAAGACCTATAAAATTAATACCAAATTTAATTTTATACGTTAATACCATTTTAATGTCGTACAATTTACTCGCAGTTTATCGGGCACGGTTTTGAGGTTAGACTGCAAACCTCGACGTACGCACGAACTCCTCACAAACGTTGAGACACCATCGATTTTGATCAGAAATAGGTGATGTCACACAGGTTGTGCGGTCTCGAGTCGTAGTATCAAATTTTATTCCATCAAAACTTACAGGTAGTTTTAAAAACCTATAAAATTAATACCAGATTTAATTTTATACGTTACTACCATTTTAATGTCGTACAATTTACTCGCAGTTTATCAGACCCCGCTTTTGAGGTTAGACTGCAAACCTCGACGTACGCACGAACTCCTCACAAACGTTGAGACACCATCGATTTTGATCAGAAATAGGTGATGTCACACAGGTTGTGCGGTCTCGAGTCGTAGTATCAAATTTTATTCCATCAAACTTATAGGTATTTACAAACCTATAAAATTAATACCAAATTTAATTTTATACGTTACTACCATTTTAATGCGTACAATTTACTCGCAGTTTATCAGCACCGTTTTGAGGTTAGACTGCAAACCTCGACGTACGCACGAACTCCTCACAAACGTTGAGACACCATCGATTTTGATCAGAAATAGATGATGTCACCCAGGTTTGAGGTCTCGAGTCGTAGTATCAAATGTATTCCACAAAACTTACAGGTAGTTTTAAAACCTATAAAATTAATACCAATTTAATTTTATACGTTACTACCATTTTAATGTCGTACAATTTACTCGCAGTTTATCAGACACCGGTTTTGAGGTTAGACTGCAAACCTCGACGTACGCACGAACTCCTCACAAACGTTGAGACACCATCGATTTTGATCAGAAATAGGTGATGTCACACAGGTTGTGCGGTCTCGAGTCGTAGTATCAAATTTATTCCATCAAAACTTACAGGTAGTTTTAAAACCTATAAAATTAATACCAATTTAATTTTATACGTTACTACCATTTAATGTCGTACAATTTACTCGCAGTTTATCAGCACCGTTTTGAGGTTAGACTGCAAACCTCGACGTACGCACGAACTCCTCACAAACGTTGAGACACCATCGATTTTGATCAGAAATAGGTGATGTCACACAGGTTGTGCGGTCTCGAGTCGTAGTATCAAATTTATTCCATCAAACTTACAGGTATTTACAAACCTATAAAATTAATACCAAATTTAATTTTATACGTTACTACCATTTTAATGTCGTACAATTTACTCGCAGTTTATCAGACACCGGTTTTGAGGTTAGACTGCAAACCTCGACGTACGCACGAACTCCTCACAAACGTTGAGACACCATCGATTTTGATCAGAAATAGATGATGTCACCCAGGTTGTGAGGTCTCGAGTCGTAGTATCAAATGTTATTCCATCAAAACTTACAGGTAGTTTTGAAGACCTATAAAATTAATACCAAATTTAATTTTATACGTTACTACCATTTTAATGTCGTACAATTTACTCGCAGTTTATCAGCACCGTTTTGAGGTTAGACTGCAAACCTCGACGTACGCACGAACTCCTCACAAACGTTGAGACACCATCGATTTTGATCAGAAATAGATGATGTCACACAGGTTGTGCGGTCTCGAGTCGTAGTATCAAATTTTATTCCATCAAAACTTACAGGTATTTAAAACCTATAAAATTAATACCAAATTTAATTTTATACGTTACTACCATTTAATGTCGTACAATTTACTCGCAGTTTATCAGACACCGTTTTGAGGTTAGACTGCAAACCTCGACGTACGCACGAACTCCTCACAAACGTTGAGACACCATCGATTTTGATCAGAAATAGATGATGTCACACAGGTTGTGCGGTCTCGAGTCGTAGTATCAAATTTATTCCATCAAAACTTACAGGTAGTTTTAAAACCTATAAAATTAATACCAAATTTAATTTTATACGTTACTACCATTTTAATGTCGTACAATTTACTCGCAGTTTATCAGACACCGGTTTTGAGGTTAGACTGCAAACCTCGACGTACGCACGAACTCCTCACAAACGTTGAGACACCATCGATTTTGATCAGAAATAGATGATGTCACCAGGTTGTGCGGTCTCGAGTCGTAGTATCAAATTTATTCCACAAAACTTACAGGTAGTTTAAAACCTATAAAATTAATACCAGATTTAATTTTATACGTTACTACCATTTAATGTCGTACAATTTACTCGCAGTTTATCAGACACCGTTTTGAGGTTAGACTGCAAACCTCGACGTACGCACGAACTCCTCACAAACGTTGAGACACCATCGATTTTGATCAGAAATAGTGATGTCACACAGGTTGTGCGGTCTCGAGTCGTAGTATCAAATTTTATTCCATCAAACTTACAGGTATTTAAAACCTATAAAATTAATACCAAATTTAATTTTATACGTTACTACCATTTTAATGTCGTACAATTTACTCGCAGTTTATCAGACACCGTTTTGAGGTTAGACTGCAAACCTCGACGTACGCACGAACTCCTCACAAACGTTGAGACACCATCGATTTTGATCAGAAATAGATGATGTCACCAGGTTGTGCGGTCTCGAGTCGTAGTATCAAATTTATTCCATCAAAACTTACAGGTAGTTTTAAAACCTATAAAATTAATACCAAATTTAATTTTATACGTTACTACCATTTTAATGTCGTACAATTTACTCGCAGTTTATCAGACACCGTTTTGAGGTTAGACTGCAAACCTCGACGTACGCACAACTCCTCACAAACTTGAGACACCATCGATTTTGATCAGAAATAGATGATGTCACACAGGTTGTGCGGTCTCGAGTCGTAGTATCAAATTTATTCCATCAAAACTTACAGGTAGTTTTAAAAACCTATAAAATTAATACCAGATTTAATTTTATACGTTACTACCATTTTAATGTCGTACAATTTACTCGCAGTTTATCAGACACCGTTTTGAGGTTAGACTGCAAACCTCGACGTACGCACGAACTCCTCACAAACGTTGAGACACCATCGATTTTGATCAGAAATAGATGATGTCACACAGGTTGTGCGGTCTCGAGTCGTAGTATCAAATTTTATTCCATCAAAACTTACAGGTAGTTTTAAAAACCTATAAAATTAATACCAGATTTAATTTTATACGTTACTACCATTTAAATGTCGTACAATTTACTCGCAGTTTATCAGACACCGGTTTTGAGGTTAGACTGCAAACCTCGACGTACGCACGAACTCCTCACAAACGTTGAGACACCATCGATTTTGATCAGAAATAGGTGATGTCACACAGGTTGTGCGGTCTCGAGTCGTAGTATCAAATTTTATTCCATCAAACTTATAGGTATTTACAAACCTATAAAATTAATACCAAATTTAATTTTATACGTTACTACCATTTTAATGCCGTACAATTTACTCGCAGTTTATCAGACACCGTTTTGAGGTTAGACTGCAAACCTCGACGTACGCACGAACTCCTCACAAACGTTGAGACACCATCGATTTTGATCAGAAATAGATGATGTCACACAGGTTGTGCGGTCTCGAGTCGTAGTATCAAATTTTATTCCATCAAAACTTACAGGTAGTTTTAAAACCTATAAAATTAATACCAATTTAATTTTATACGTTACTACCATTTTAATGTCGTACAATTTACTCGCAGTTTATCAGACACCGTTTTGAGGTTAGACTGCAAACCTCGACGTACGCACGAACTCCTCACAAACGTTGAGACACCATCGATTTTGATCAGAAATAGTGATGTCACACAGGTTGTGCGGTCTCGAGTCGTAGTATCAAATTTTATTCCATCAAAACTTACAGGTAGTTTTAAAACCTATAAAATTAATACCAATTTAATTTTATACGTTACTACCATTTAATGTCGTACAATTTACTCGCAGTTTATCAGCACCGGTTTTGAGGTTAGACTGCAAACCTCGACGTACGCACGAACTCCTCACAAACGTTGAGACACCATCGATTTTGATCAGAAATAGGTGATGTCACACAGGTTGTGCGGTCTCGAGTCGTAGTATCAAATTTTATTCCATCAAACTTATAGGTATTTACAAACCTATAAAATTAATACCAAATTTAATTTTATACGTTACTACCATTTAAATGTCGTACAATTTACTCGCAGTTTATCAGACACCGGTTTTGAGGTTAGACTGCAAACCTCGACGTACGCACGAACTCCTCACAAACGTTGAGACACCATCGATTTTGATCAGAAATAGTGATGTCACACAGGTTGTGCGGTCTCGAGTCGTAGTATCAAATTTTATTCCATCAAAACTTACAGGTAGTTTTAAAACCTATAAAATTAATACCAGATTTAATTTTATACGTTACTACCATTTTAATGTCGTACAATTTACTCGCAGTTTATCAGCACCGTTTTGAGGTTAGACTGCAAACCTCGACGTACGCACGAACTCCTCACAAACGTTGAGACACCATCGATTTTGATCAGAAATAGGTGATGTCACACAGGTTGTGCGGTCTCGAGTCGTAGTATCAAATTTATTCCATCAAAACTTACAGGTATTTAAAACCTATAAAATTAATACCAATTTAATTTTATACGTTACTACCATTTAATGTCGTACAATTTACTCGCAGTTTATCAGACACCGGTTTTGAGATTAGACTGCAAACCTCGACGTACGCACGAACTCCTCACAAACGTTGAGACACCATCGATTTTGATCAGAAATAGGTGATGTCACACAGGTTGTGCGGTCTCGAGTCGTAGTATCAAATTTTATTCCATCAAACTTATAGGTATTTACAAACCTATAAAATTAATACCAAATTTAATTTTATACGTTACTACCATTTTAATGCCGTACAATTTACTCGCAGTTTATCAGTCACCAGTTTTGAGGTTAGACTGCAAACCTCGACGTACGCACGAACTCCTCACAAACGTTGAGACACCATCGATTTTGATCAGAAATAGGTGATGTCACACAGGTTGTGCGGTCTCGAGTCGTAGTATCAAATTTTATTCCATCAAAACTTACAGGTAGTTTTGAAAACCTATAAAATTAATACCAAATTTAATTTTATACGTTACTACCATTTTAATGTCGTACAATTTACTCGCAGTTTATCAGACACCGGTTTTGAGGTTAGACTGCAAACCTCGACGTACGCACGAACTCCTCACAAACGTTGAGACACCATCGATTTTGATCAGAAATAGGTGATGTCACACAGGTTGTGCGGTCTCGAGTCGTAGTATCAAATTTTATTCCATCAAACTTATAGGTATTTACAAACCTATAAAATTAATACCAAATTTAATTTTATACGTTACTACCATTTTAATGTCGTACAATTTACTCGCAGTTTATCAGCACCGTTTTGAGGTTAGACTGCAAACCTCGACGTACGCACGAACTCCTCACAAACGTTGAGACACCATCGATTTTGATCAGAAATAGTGATGTCACACAGGTTGTGCGGTCTCGAGTCGTAGTATCAAATTTATTCCATCAAAACTTACAGGTAGTTTTAAGACCTATAAAATTAATACCAAATTTAATTTTATACGTTACTACCATTTTAATGTCGTACAATTTACTCGCAGTTTATCAGACACCGGTTTTGAGGTTAGACTGCAAACCTCGACGTACGCACGAACTCCTCACAAACGTTGAGACACCATCGATTTTGATCAGAAATAGGTGATGTCACACAGGTTGTGCGGTCTCGAGTCGTAGTATCAAATTTTATTCCATCAAAACTTACAGGTAGTTTTGAAGACCTATAAAATTAATACCAAATTTAATTTTATACGTTACTACCATTTTAATGTCGTACAATTTACTCGCAGTTTATCAGACACCGGTTTTGAGGTTAGACTGCAAACCTCGACGTACGCACGAACTCCTCACAAACGTTGAGACACCATCGATTTTGATCAGAAATAGGTGATGTCACACAGGTTGTGCGGTCTCGAGTCGTAGTATCAAATTTTATTCCATCAAACTTAAGGTATTTTAAAACCTATAAAATTAATACCAAATTTAATTTTATACGTTACTACCATTTTAATGTCGTACAATTTACTCGCAGTTTATCAGACACCGTTTTGAGGTTAGACTGCAAACCTCGACGTACGCACGAACTCCTCACAAACGTTGAGACACCATCGATTTTGATCAGAAATAGATGATGTCACACAGGTTGTGCGGTCTCGAGTCGTAGTATCAAATTTATTCCATCAAAACTTACAGGTAGTTTTAAAACCTATAAAATTAATACCAGATTTAATTTTATACGTTACTACCATTTTAATGTCGTACAATTTACTCGCAGTTTATCAGACACCGTTTTGAGGTTAGACTGCAAACCTCGACGTACGCACGAACTCCTCACAAACGTTGAGACACCATCGATTTTGATCAGAAATAGATGATGTCACACAGGTTGTGCGGTCTCGAGTCGTAGTATCAAATTTATTCCATCAAAACTTACAGGTAGTTTTAAAACCTATAAAATTAATACCAATTTAATTTTATACGTTACTACCATTTTAATGTCGTACAATTTACTCGCAGTTTATCAGACACCGGTTTTGAGGTTAGACTGCAAACCTCGACGTACGCACGAACTCCTCACAAACGTTGAGACACCATCGATTTTGATCAGAAATAGGTGATGTCACACAGGTTGTGCGGTCTCGAGTCGTAGTATCAAATTTTATTCCATCAAACTTACAGGTATTTAAAACCTATAAAATTAATACCAAATTTAATTTTATACGTTACTACCATTTTAATGTCGTACAATTTACTCGCAGTTTATCAGACCCCGTTTTGAGGTTAGACTGCAAACCTCGACGTACGCACAAACTACCTCACAAACGTTGAGACACCATCGGTATTTTGAAGACCTATAAATTAATACAATTAATTTTATACGTATACCATTTAATGGTACAATTACTCGCAGTTATCAGACAGTTTGAGGTTAGACTGCAAACTCGACGTACCACGAACTCCTCACAACGTTGAGACACCATCGATTTTGATCAGAAATAGTGATGTCACACAGGTTTGCGGTCTCGAGTCGTAGTATCAAATTTTATTCCATCAAAACTTACAGGTAGTTTTAAAAACCTATAAAATTAATACCAAATTTAATTTTATACGTTACTACCATTTAATGTCGTACAATTTACTCGCAGTTTATCAGACCCGGTTTTGAGGTTAGACTGCAAACCTCGACGTACGCACGAACTCCTCACAAACGTTGAGACACCATCGATTTTGATCAGAAATAGGTGATGTCACACAGGTTGTGCGGTCTCGAGTCGTAGTATCAAATTTATTCCATCAAAACTTACAGGTAGTTTTAAAAACCTATAAAATTAATACCAGATTTAATTTTATACGTTACTACCATTTAATGTCGTACAATTTACTCGCAGTTTATCAGACCCGTTTTGAGGTTAGACTGCAAACCTCGACGTACGCACAACTCCTCACAAACTTGAGACACCATCGATTTTGATCAGAAATAGGTGATGTCACACAGGTTGTGCGGTCTCGAGTCGTAGTATCAAATGTTATTCCATCAAAACTTACAGGTATTTAAAACCTATAAAATTAATACCAATTTAATTTTATACGTTACTACCATTTTAATGTCGTACAATTTACTCGCAGTTTATCAGCACCCGTTTTGAGGTTAGACTGCAAACCTCGACGTACGCACGAACTCCTCACAAACGTTGAGACACCATCGATTTTGATCAGAAATAGTGATGTCACACAGGTTGTGCGGTCTCGAGTCGTAGTATCAAATTTTATTCCATCAAAACTTACAGGTAGTTTTAAAACCTATAAAATTAATACCAATTTAATTTTATACGTTACTACCATTTTAATGTCGTACAATTTACTCGCAGTTTATCAGCACCGGTTTTGAGGTTAGACTGCAAACCTCGACGTACGCACGAACTCCTCACAAACGTTGAGACACCATCGATTTTGATCAGAAATAGGTGATGTCACACAGGTTGTGCGGTCTCGAGTCGTAGTATCAAATTTATTCCATCAAACTTACAGGTATTTTAAAACCTATAAAATTAATACCAAATTTAATTTTATACGTTACTACCATTTTAATGCCGTACAATTTACTCGCAGTTTATCAGACACCGGTTTTGAGGTTAGACTGCAAACCTCGACGTACGCACGAACTCCTCACAAACGTTGAGACACCATCGATTTTGATCAGAAATAGGTGATGTCACACAGGTTGTGCGGTCTCGAGTCGTAGTATCAAATTTATTCCATCAAAACTTACAGGTAGTTTAAAACCTATAAAATTAATACCAAATTTAATTTTATACGTTACTACCATTTTAATGTCGTACAATTTACTCGCAGTTTATCAGCACCGTTTTGAGGTTAGACTGCAAACCTCGACGTACGCACGAACTCCTCACAAACGTTGAGACACCATCGATTTTGATCAGAAATAGGTGATGTCACACAGGTTGTGCGGTCTCGAGTCGTAGTATCAAATTTTATTCCATCAAACTTAAGGTATTTTAAAACCTATAAAATTAATACCAATTTAATTTTATACGTTACTACCATTTAATGTCGTACAATTTACTCGCAGTTTATCAGACACCGTTTTGAGGTTAGACTGCAAACCTCGACGTACGCACGAACTCCTCACAAACGTTGAGACACCATCGATTTTGATCAGAAATAGATGATGTCACACAGGTTGTGCGGTCTCGAGTCGTAGTATCAAATTTATTCCATCAAAACTTACAGGTAGTTTTAAAACCTATAAAATTAATACCAATTTAATTTTATACGTTACTACCATTTTAATGTCGTACAATTTACTCGCAGTTTATCAGACACCGGTTTTGAGGTTAGACTGCAAACCTCGACGTACGCACGAACTCCTCACAAACGTTGAGACACCATCGATTTTGATCAGAAATAGGTGATGTCACACAGGTTGTGCGGTCTCGAGTCGTAGTATCAAATTTTATTCCATCAAAACTTACAGGTATTTAAAACCTATAAAATTAATACCAAATTTAATTTTATACGTTACTACCATTTTAATGTCGTACAATTTACTCGCAGTTTATCAGCACCGTTTTGAGGTTAGACTGCAAACCTCGACGTACGCACGAACTCCTCACAAACGTTGAGACACCATCGATTTTGATCAGAAATAGGTGATGTCACACAGGTTGTGCGGTCTCGAGTCGTAGTATCAAATTTTATTCCATCAAAACTTACAGGTAGTTTTAAAACCTATAAAATTAATACCAGATTTAATTTTATACGTTACTACCATTTTAATGTCGTACAATTTACTCGCAGTTTATCAGACACCGGTTTTGAGGTTAGACTGCAAACCTCGACGTACGCACGAACTCCTCACAAACGTTGAGACACCATCGATTTTGATCAGAAATAGGTGATGTCACACAGGTTGTGCGGTCTCGAGTCGTAGTATCAAATTTTATTCCATCAAAACTTACAGGTATTTTAAAAACCTATAAAATTAATACCAAATTTAATTTTATACGTTACTACCATTTTAATGTCGTACAATTTACTCGCAGTTTATCAGACACCGTTTTGAGGTTAGACTGCAAACCTCGACGTACGCACGAACTCCTCACAAACGTTGAGACACCATCGATTTTGATCAGAAATAGGTGATGTCACACAGGTTGTGCGGTCTCGAGTCGTAGTATCAAATTTATTCCATCAAAACTTACAGGTATTTAAAACCTATAAAATTAATACCAAATTTAATTTTATACGTTACTACCATTTTAATGTCGTACAATTTACTCGCAGTTTATCAGCACCAGTTTTGAGGTTAGACTGCAAACCTCGACGTACGCACGAACTCCTCACAAACGTTGAGACACCATCGATTTTGATCAGAAATAGATGATGTCACACAGGTTGTGCGGTCTCGAGTCGTAGTATCAAATTTATTCCACCAAAACTTACAGGTAGTTTTAAAAACCTATAAAATTAATACCAGATTTAATTTTATACGTTACTACCATTTAATGTCGTACAATTTACTCGCAGTTTATCAGACACCGTTTTGAGGTTAGACTGCAAACCTCGACGTACGCACGAACTCCTCACAAACGTTGAGACACCATCGATTTTGATCAGAAATAGGTGATGTCACACAGGTTGTGCGGTCTCGAGTCGTAGTATCAAATTTTATTCCATCAAACTTACAGGTAGTTTTAAAACCTATAAAATTAATACCAAATTTAATTTTATACGTTACTACCATTTTAATGTCGTACAATTTACTCGCAGTTTATCAGCACCGTTTTGAGGTTAGACTGCAAACCTCGACGTACGCACGAACTCCTCACAAACGTTGAGACACCATCGATTTTGATCAGAAATAGGTGATGTCACACAGGTTGTGCGGTCTCGAGTCGTAGTATCAAATTTTATTCCATCAAAACTTACAGGTAGTTTTAAAAACCTATAAAATTAATACCAATTTAATTTTATACGTTACTACCATTTTAATGTCGTACAATTTACTCGCAGTTTATCAGACACCGTTTTGAGGTTAGACTGCAAACCTCGACGTACGCACGAACTCCTCACAAACGTTGAGACACCATCGATTTTGATCAGAAATAGGTGATGTCACACAGGTTGTGCGGTCTCGAGTCGTAGTATCAAATTTATTCCATCAAACTTATAGGTATTTAAAACCTATAAAATTAATACCAAATTTAATTTTATACGTTACTACCATTTTAATGTCGTACAATTTACTCGCAGTTTATCAGCACCGTTTTGAGGTTAGACTGCAAACCTCGACGTACGCACGAACTCCTCACAAACGTTGAGACACCATCGATTTTGATCAGAAATAGATGATGTCACCAGGTTGTGAGGTCTCGAGTCGTAGTATCAAATTTATTCCATCAAAACTTACAGGTAGTTTAAAACCTATAAAATTAATACCAATTTAATTTTATACGTTACTACCATTTTAATGTCGTACAATTTACTCGCAGTTTATCAGACACCGTTTTGAGGTTAGACTGCAAACCTCGACGTACGCACGAACTCCTCACAAACGTTGAGACACCATCGATTTTGATCAGAAATAGTGATGTCACACAGGTTGTGCGGTCTCGAGTCGTAGTATCAAATTTATTCCATCAAAACTTACAGGTAGTTTTAAAACCTATAAAATTAATACCAAATTTAATTTTATACGTTACTACCATTTTAATGTCGTACAATTTACTCGCAGTTTATCAGCACCGTTTTGAGGTTAGACTGCAAACCTCGACGTACGCACGAACTCCTCACAAACGTTGAGACACCATCGATTTTGATCAGAAATAGGTGATGTCACACAGGTTGTGCGGTCTCGAGTCGTAGTATCAAATTTTATTCCATCAAACTTACAGGTAGTTTAAAACCTATAAAATTAATACCAATTTAATTTTATACGTTACTACCATTTAATGTCGTACAATTTACTCGCAGTTTATCAGCACCGTTTTGAGGTTAGACTGCAAACCTCGACGTACGCACGAACTCCTCACAAACGTTGAGACACCATCGATTTTGATCAGAAATAGATGATGTCACACAGGTTGTGCGGTCTCGAGTCGTAGTATCAAATTTATTCCATCAAAACTTACAGGTAGTTTTAAAACCTATAAAATTAATACCAATTTAATTTTATACGTTACTACCATTTAAATGTCGTACAATTTACTCGCAGTTTATCAGACACCGGTTTTGAGGTTAGACTGCAAACCTCGACGTACGCACGAACTCCTCACAAACGTTGAGACACCATCGATTTTGATCAGAAATAGATGATGTCACACAGGTTGTGCGGTCTCGAGTCGTAGTATCAAATTTTATTCCACCAAAACTTACAGGTAGTTTTAAAAACCTATAAAATTAATACCAATTTAATTTTATACGTTACTACCATTTTAATGTCGTACAATTTACTCGCAGTTTATCAGACACCGGTTTTGAGGTTAGACTGCAAACCTCGACGTACGCACGAACTCCTCACAAACGTTGAGACACCATCGATTTTGATCAGAAATAGGTGATGTCACACAGGTTGTGCGGTCTCGAGTCGTAGTATCAAATTTATTCCATCAAAACTTACAGGTAGTTTAAAACCTATAAAATTAATACCAATTTAATTTTATACGTTACTACCATTTTAATGTCGTACAATTTACTCGCAGTTATCAGACCGTTTTGAGGTTAGACTGCAAACCTGACTACGCACAACTCTCACAACTTGAGACACCATCGATTTGATCAGAAATAGTTGTCACCAGGTTGGGTCTCGAGTCGTAGTATCAAATTTATTCCACAAACTTACAGGTAGTTTAAAACCTATAAAATTAATACCAATTTAATTTTATACGTTACTACCATTTTAATGTCGTACAATTTACTCGCAGTTTATCAGACACCGGTTTTGAGGTTAGACTGCAAACCTCGACGTACGCACGAACTCCTCACAAACGTTGAGACACCATCGATTTTGATCAGAAATAGGTGATGTCACACAGGTTGTGCGGTCTCGAGTCGTAGTATCAAATTTATTCCATCAAAACTTACAGGTAGTTTTAAAACCTATAAAATTAATACCAATTTAATTTTATACGTTACTACCATTTAAATGTCGTACAATTTACTCGCAGTTTATCAGACACCGGTTTTGAGGTTAGACTGCAAACCTCGACGTACGCACGAACTCCTCACAAACGTTGAGACACCATCGATTTTGATCAGAAATAGGTGATGTCACACAGGTTGTGCGGTCTCGAGTCGTAGTATCAAATTTTATTCCATCAAACTTATAGGTATTTACAAACCTATAAAATTAATACCAAATTTAATTTTATACGTTACTACCATTTTAATGTCGTACAATTTACTCGCAGTTTATCAGCACCGTTTTGAGGTTAGACTGCAAACCTCGACGTACGCACGAACTCCTCACAAACGTTGAGACACCATCGATTTTGATCAGAAATAGATGATGTCACACAGGTTGTGCGGTCTCGAGTCGTAGTATCAAATTTATTCCATCAAAACTTACAGGTAGTTTTAAAACCTATAAAATTAATACCAGATTTAATTTTATACGTTACTACCATTTTAATGTCGTACAATTTAATCGCAGTTTATCAGACACCGGTTTTGAGGTTAGACTGCAAACCTCGACGTACGCACGAACTCCTCACAAACGTTGAGACACCATCGATTTTGATCAGAAATAGGTGATGTCACACAGGTTGTGCGGTCTCGAGTCGTAGTATCAAATGTTATTCCACCAAAACTTACAGGTAGTTTTAAAAACCTATAAAATTAATACCTGATTTAATTTTATACGTTACTACCATTTTAATGTCGTACAATTTACTCGCAGTTTATCAGCACCGTTTTGAGGTTAGACTGCAAACCTCGACGTACGCACGAACTCCTCACAAACGTTGAGACACCATCGATTTTGATCAGAAATAGATGATGTCACCAGGTTGTGCGGTCTCGAGTCGTAGTATCAAATTTTATTCCATCAAAACTTACAGGTAGTTTTAAAAACCTATAAAATTAATACCAATTTAATTTTATACGTTACTACCATTTTAATGTCGTACAATTTACTCGCAGTTTATCAGCACCGTTTTGAGGTTAGACTGCAAACCTCGACGTACGCACGAACTCCTCACAAACGTTGAGACACCATCGATTTTGATCAGAAATAGGTGATGTCACACAGGTTGTGCGGTCTCGAGTCGTAGTATCAAATTTTATTCCATCAAAACTTACAGGTAGTTTTAAAACCTATAAAATTAATACCAATTTAATTTTATACGTTACTACCATTTTAATGTCGTACAATTTACTCGCAGTTTATCAGCACCGTTTTGAGGTTAGACTGCAAACCTCGACGTACGCACGAACTCCTCACAAACGTTGAGACACCATCGATTTTGATCAGAAATAGGTGATGTCACACAGGTTGTGCGGTCTCGAGTCGTAGTATCAAATTTTATTCCATCAAAACTTACAGGTAGTTTTAAAACCTATAAAATTAATACCAAATTTAATTTTATACGTTACTACCATTTTAATGTCGTACAATTTACTCGCAGTTTATCAGACACCGTTTTGAGGTTAGACTGCAAACCTCGACGTACGCACGAACTCCTCACAAACGTTGAGACACCATCGATTTTGATCAGAAATAGTGATGTCACACAGGTTGTGCGGTCTCGAGTCGTAGTATCAAATTTTATTCCATCAAACTTACAGGTAGTTTTAAAACCTATAAAATTAATACCAAATTTAATTTTATACGTTACTACCATTTTAATGTCGTACAATTTACTCGCAGTTTATCAGCACCGTTTTGAGGTTAGACTGCAAACCTCGACGTACGCACGAACTCCTCACAAACGTTGAGACACCATCGATTTTGATCAGAAATAGGTGATGTCACACAGGTTGTGCGGTCTCGAGTCGTAGTATCAAATTTTATTCCATCAAAACTTACAGGTAGTTTTAAAACCTATAAAATTAATACCAATTTAATTTTATACGTTACTACCATTTTAATGTCGTACAATTTACTCGCAGTTTATCAGACACCGGTTTTGAGGTTAGACTGCAAACCTCGACGTACGCACGAACTCCTCACAAACGTTGAGACACCATCGATTTTGATCAGAAATAGGTGATGTCACACAGGTTGTGCGGTCTCGAGTCGTAGTATCAAATTTTATTCCATCAAAACTTACAGGTAGTTTTAAAACCTATAAAATTAATACCAAATTTAATTTTATACGTTACTACCATTTTAATGTCGTACAATTTACTCGCAGTTTATCAGCACCGTTTTGAGGTTAGACTGCAAACCTCGACGTACGCACGAACTCCTCACAAACGTTGAGACACCATCGATTTTGATCAGAAATAGGTGATGTCACACAGGTTGTGCGGTCTCGAGTCGTAGTATCAAATTTATTCCATCAAAACTTACAGGTAGTTTTAAAACCTATAAAATTAATACCAGATTTAATTTTATACGTTACTACCATTTAAATGTCGTACAATTTACTCGCAGTTTATCAGACACCGGTTTTGAGATTAGACTGCAAACCTCGACGTACGCACGAACTCCTCACAAACGTTGAGACACCATCGATTTTGATCAGAAATAGGTGATGTCACACAGGTTGTGCGGTCTCGAGTCGTAGTATCAAATTTTATTCCATCAAACTTACAGGTATTTAAAACCTATAAAATTAATACCAAATTTAATTTTATACGTTACTACCATTTTAATGTCGTACAATTTACTCGCAGTTTATCAGTCACCAGTTTTGAGGTTAGACTGCAAACCTCGACGTACGCACGAACTCCTCACAAACGTTGAGACACCATCGATTTTGATCAGAAATAGATGATGTCACACAGGTTGTGCGGTCTCGAGTCGTAGTATCAAATTTTATTCCATCAAAACTTACAGGTAGTTTTAAAAACCTATAAAATTAATACCAGATTTAATTTTATACGTTACTACCATTTTAATGTCGTACAATTTACTCGCAGTTTATCAGACACCGGTTTTGAGGTTAGACTGCAAACCTCGACGTACGCACGAACTCCTCACAAACGTTGAGACACCATCGATTTTGATCAGAAATAGGTGATGTCACACAGGTTGTGCGGTCTCGAGTCGTAGTATCAAATTTTATTCCATCAAAACTTACAGGTAGTTTTAAAACCTATAAAATTAATACCAAATTTAATTTTATACGTTACTACCATTTTAATGTCGTACAATTTACTCGCAGTTTATCAGCACCGGTTTTGAGGTTAGACTGCAAACCTCGACGTACGCACGAACTCCTCACAAACGTTGAGACACCATCGATTTTGATCAGAAATAGGTGATGTCACACAGGTTGTGCGGTCTCGAGTCGTAGTATCAAATTTTATTCCATCAAAACTTACAGGTATTTAAAACCTATAAAATTAATACCAAATTTAATTTTATACGTTACTACCATTTTAATGTCGTACAATTTACTCGCAGTTTATCAGACACCGGTTTTGAGGTTAGACTGCAAACCTCGACGTACGCACGAACTCCTCACAAACGTTGAGACACCATCGATTTTGATCAGAAATAGGTGATGTCACACAGGTTGTGCGGTCTCGAGTCGTAGTATCAAATTTTATTCCATCAAAACTTACAGGTAGTTTAAAACCTATAAAATTAATACCAAATTTAATTTTATACGTTACTACCATTTTAATGTCGTACAATTTACTCGCAGTTTATCAGCACCGGTTTTGAGGTTAGACTGCAAACCTCGACGTACGCACGAACTCCTCACAAACGTTGAGACACCATCGATTTTGATCAGAAATAGATGATGTCACACAGGTTGTGCGGTCTCGAGTCGTAGTATCAAATTTATTCCATCAAAACTTACAGGTAGTTTTAAAAACCTATAAAATTAATACCAGATTTAATTTTATACGTTACTACCATTTTAATGTCGTACAATTTACTCGCAGTTTATCAGACACCGGTTTTGAGGTTAGACTGCAAACCTCGACGTACGCACGAACTCCTCACAAACGTTGAGACACCATCGATTTTGATCAGAAATAGGTGATGTCACACAGGTTGTGCGGTCTCGAGTCGTAGTATCAAATTTTATTCCATCAAAACTTACAGGTAGTTTTAAAAACCTATAAAATTAATACCAAATTTAATTTTATACGTTACTACCATTTTAATGTCGTACAATTTACTCGCAGTTTATCAGCACCGTTTTGAGGTTAGACTGCAAACCTCGACGTACGCACGAACTCCTCACAAACGTTGAGACACCATCGATTTTGATCAGAAATAGATGATGTCACACAGGTTGTGCGGTCTCGAGTCGTAGTATCAAATTTTATTCCATCAAAACTTACAGGTAGTTTTAAAAACCTATAAAATTAATACCAATTTAATTTTATACGTTACTACCATTTTAATGTCGTACAATTTACTCGCAGTTTATCAGTCACCGGTTTTGAGGTTAGACTGCAAACCTCGACGTACGCACGAACTCCTCACAAACGTTGAGACACCATCGATTTTGATCAGAAATAGGTGATGTCACACAGGTTGTGCGGTCTCGAGTCGTAGTATCAAATTTTATTCCATCAAACTTATAGGTATTTACAAACCTATAAAATTAATACCAAATTTAATTTTATACGTTACTACCATTTTAATGTCGTACAATTTACTCGCAGTTTATCAGACACCGTTTTGAGGTTAGACTGCAAACCTCGACGTACGCACGAACTCCTCACAAACGTTGAGACACCATCGATTTTGATCAGAAATAGGTGATGTCACACAGGTTGTGCGGTCTCGAGTCGTAGTATCAAATTTTATTCCATCAAAACTTACAGGTAGTTTTAAAACCTATAAAATTAATACCAAATTTAATTTTATACGTTACTACCATTTTAATGTCGTACAATTTACTCGCAGTTTATCAGCACCGGTTTTGAGGTTAGACTGCAAACCTCGACGTACGCACGAACTCCTCACAAACGTTGAGACACCATCGATTTTGATCAGAAATAGGTGATGTCACACAGGTTGTGCGGTCTCGAGTCGTAGTATCAAATTTATTCCATCAAAACTTACAGGTAGTTTTAAAACCTATAAAATTAATACCAGATTTAATTTTATACGTTACTACCATTTTAATGTCGTACAATTTACTCGCAGTTTATCAGTCACCAGTTTTGAGGTTAGACTGCAAACCTCGACGTACGCACGAACTCCTCACAAACGTTGAGACACCATCGATTTTGATCAGAAATAGATGGTGTCACCCAGGTTTGAGGTCTCGAGTCGTAGTATCAAATGCTATTCCACCAAAACTTACAGGTAGTTTTAAAAACCTATAAAATTAATACCAGATTTAATTTTATACGTTACTACCATTTAAATGTCGTACAATTTACTCGCAGTTTATCAGACACCGGTTTTGAGGTTAGACTGCAAACCTCGACGTACGCACGAACTCCTCACAAACGTTGAGACACCATCGATTTTGATCAGAAATAGGTGATGTCACACAGGTTGTGCGGTCTCGAGTCGTAGTATCAAATTTTATTCCATCAAAACTTACAGGTAGTTTTGAAGACCTATAAAATTAATACCAAATTTAATTTTATACGTTAATACCATTTTAATGTCGTACAATTTACTCGCAGTTTATCAGCACCGGTTTTGAGGTTAGACTGCAAACCTCGACGTACGCACGAACTCCTCACAAACGTTGAGACACCATCGATTTTGATCAGAAATAGGTGATGTCACACAGGTTGTGCGGTCTCGAGTCGTAGTATCAAATTTTATTCCATCAAACTTACAGGTAGTTTTAAAACCTATAAAATTAATACCAAATTTAATTTTATACGTTACTACCATTTTAATGTCGTACAATTTACTCGCAGTTTATCAGACACCGTTTTGAGGTTAGACTGCAAACCTCGACGTACGCACGAACTCCTCACAAACGTTGAGACACCATCGATTTTGATCAGAAATAGATGATGTCACACAGGTTGTGCGGTCTCGAGTCGTAGTATCAAATTTTATTCCATCAAAACTTACAGGTAGTTTTAAAAACCTATAAAATTAATACCAGATTTAATTTTATACGTTACTACCATTTTAATGCCGTACAATTTACTCGCAGTTTATCAGTCACCAGTTTTGAGGTTAGACTGCAAACCTCGACGTACGCACGAACTCCTCACAAACGTTGAGACACCATCGATTTTGATCAGAAATAGATGATGTCACACAGGTTGTGCGGTCTCGAGTCGTAGTATCAAATTTTATTCCACCAAAACTTACAGGTAGTTTTAAAAACCTATAAAATTAATACCAGATTTAATTTTATACGTTACTACCATTTAAATGTCGTACAATTTACTCGCAGTTTATCAGACACCGGTTTTGAGGTTAGACTGCAAACCTCGACGTACGCACGAACTCCTCACAAACGTTGAGACACCATCGATTTTGATCAGAAATAGGTGATGTCACACAGGTTGTGCGGTCTCGAGTCGTAGTATCAAATTTTATTCCATCAAAACTTACAGGTAGTTTTGAAGACCTATAAAATTAATACCAAATTTAATTTTATACGTTACTACCATTTTAATGCCGTACAATTTACTCGCAGTTTATCAGCACCGTTTTGAGGTTAGACTGCAAACCTCGACGTACGCACGAACTCCTCACAAACGTTGAGACACCATCGATTTTGATCAGAAATAGGTGATGTCACACAGGTTGTGCGGTCTCGAGTCGTAGTATCAAATTTTATTCCATCAAACTTACAGGTATTTGAAAACCTATAAAATTAATACCAAATTTAATTTTATACGTTACTACCATTTTAATGCCGTACAATTTACTCGCAGTTTATCAGACACCGGTTTTGAGGTTAGACTGCAAACCTCGACGTACGCACGAACTCCTCACAAACGTTGAGACACCATCGATTTTGATCAGAAATAGATGATGTCACCCAGGTTGTGAGGTCTCGAGTCGTAGTATCAAATGTTATTCCATCAAAACTTACAGGTAGTTTTAAAAACCTATAAAATTAATACCAGATTTAATTTTATACGTTACTACCATTTTAATGTCGTACAATTTACTCGCAGTTTATCAGACCCCGCTTTTGAGGTTAGACTGCAAACCTCGACGTACGCACGAACTCCTCACAAACGTTGAGACACCATCGATTTTGATCAGAAATAGGTGATGTCACACAGGTTGTGCGGTCTCGAGTCGTAGTATCAAATTTTATTCCATCAAACTTACAGGTAGTTTTACAAACCTATAAAATTAATACCAAATTTAATTTTATACGTTACTACCATTTTAATGTCGTACAATTTACTCGCAGTTTATCAGTCACCGGTTTTGAGGTTAGACTGCAAACCTCGACGTACGCACGAACTCCTCACAAACGTTGAGACACCATCGATTTTGATCAGAAATAGTGATGTCACACAGGTTGTGCGGTCTCGAGTCGTAGTATCAAATTTTATTCCATCAAAACTTACAGGTAGTTTTAAAACCTATAAAATTAATACCAAATTTAATTTTATACGTTACTACCATTTTAATGTCGTACAATTTACTCGCAGTTTATCAGCACCGGTTTTGAGGTTAGACTGCAAACCTCGACGTACGCACGAACTCCTCACAAACGTTGAGACACCATCGATTTTGATCAGAAATAGGTGATGTCACACAGGTTGTGCGGTCTCGAGTCGTAGTATCAAATTTTATTCCATCAAAACTTACAGGTAGTTTTGAAAACCTATAAAATTAATACCAAATTTAATTTTATACGTTACTACCATTTTAATGTCGTACAATTTACTCGCAGTTTATCAGACACCGGTTTTGAGGTTAGACTGCAAACCTCGACGTACGCACGAACTCCTCACAAACGTTGAGACACCATCGATTTTGATCAGAAATAGGTGATGTCACACAGGTTGTGCGGTCTCGAGTCGTAGTATCAAATTTTATTCCATCAAACTTATAGGTATTTACAAACCTATAAAATTAATACCAAATTTAATTTTATACGTTACTACCATTTTAATGTCGTACAATTTACTCGCAGTTTATCAGACACCGGTTTTGAGGTTAGACTGCAAACCTCGACGTACGCACGAACTCCTCACAAACGTTGAGACACCATCGATTTTGATCAGAAATAGGTGATGTCACACAGGTTGTGCGGTCTCGAGTCGTAGTATCAAATTTTATTCCATCAAAACTTATAGGTATTTACAAACCTATAAAATTAATACCAAATTTAATTTTATACGTTACTACCATTTTAATGCCGTACAATTTACTCGCAGTTTATCAGTCACCAGTTTTGAGGTTAGACTGCAAACCTCGACGTACGCACGAACTCCTCACAAACGTTGAGACACCATCGATTTTGATCAGAAATAGATGATGTCACACAGGTTGTGCGGTCTCGAGTCGTAGTATCAAATTTTATTCCACCAAAACTTACAGGTAGTTTTAAAAACCTATAAAATTAATACCAGATTTAATTTTATACGTTACTACCATTTAAATGTCGTACAATTTACTCGCAGTTTATCAGACACCGGTTTTGAGGTTAGACTGCAAACCTCGACGTACGCACGAACTCCTCACAAACGTTGAGACACCATCGATTTTGATCAGAAATAGGTGATGTCACACAGGTTGTGCGGTCTCGAGTCGTAGTATCAAATTTTATTCCATCAAAACTTACAGGTAGTTTTGAAAACCTATAAAATTAATACCAAATTTAATTTTATACGTTACTACCATTTTAATGTCGTACAATTTACTCGCAGTTTATCAGACACCGGTTTTGAGGTTAGACTGCAAACCTCGACGTACGCACGAACTCCTCACAAACGTTGAGACACCATCGATTTTGATCAGAAATAGGTGATGTCACACAGGTTGTGCGGTCTCGAGTCGTAGTATCAAATTTATTCCATCAAAACTTACAGGTAGTTTTAAAACCTATAAAATTAATACCAAATTTAATTTTATACGTTACTACCATTTTAATGTCGTACAATTTACTCGCAGTTTATCAGCACCGTTTTGAGGTTAGACTGCAAACCTCGACGTACGCACGAACTCCTCACAAACGTTGAGACACCATCGATTTTGATCAGAAATAGATGATGTCACACAGGTTGTGCGGTCTCGAGTCGTAGTATCAAATTTATTCCATCAAAACTTACAGGTAGTTTTAAAACCTATAAAATTAATACCAATTTAATTTTATACGTTACTACCATTTAAATGTCGTACAATTTACTCGCAGTTTATCAGACACCGTTTTGAGGTTAGACTGCAAACCTCGACGTACGCACGAACTCCTCACAAACGTTGAGACACCATCGATTTTGATCAGAAATAGGTGATGTCACACAGGTTGTGCGTCTCGAGTCGTAGTATCAAATTTATTCCATCAAAACTTACAGGTAGTTTTAAAAACCTATAAAATTAATACCAAATTTAATTTTATACGTTACTACCATTTTAATGTCGTACAATTTACTCGCAGTTTATCAGACACCGGTTTTGAGGTTAGACTGCAAACCTCGACGTACGCACGAACTCCTCACAAACGTTGAGACACCATCGATTTTGATCAGAAATAGTGATGTCACACAGGTTGTGCGGTCTCGAGTCGTAGTATCAAATTTTATTCCATCCAAAACTTACAGGTAGTTTTAAAAACCTATAAAATTAATACCAATTTAATTTTATACGTTACTACCATTTAATGTCGTACAATTTACTCGCAGTTTATCAGACACCGTTTTGAGGTTAGACTGCAAACCTCGACGTACGCACGAACTCCTCACAAACGTTGAGACACCATCGATTTTGATCAGAAATAGATGATGTCACACAGGTTTGCGGTCTCGAGTCGTAGTATCAAATTTATTCCACCAAAACTTACAGGTAGTTTTAAAAACCTATAAAATTAATACCAGATTTAATTTTATACGTTACTACCATTTAAATGTCGTACAATTTACTCGCAGTTTATCAGACACCGGTTTTGAGGTTAGACTGCAAACCTCACAAACGTTGAGACACCATCGATTTTGATCAGAAATAGGTGATGTCACACAGGTTGTGCGGTCTCGAGTCGTAGTATCAAATTTTATTCCATCAAACTTATAGGTATTTAAAACCTATAAAATTAATACCAAATTAATTTTATACGTTACTACCATTTTAATGTCGTACAATTTACTCGCAGTTTATCAGACACCGGTTTTGAGGTTAGACTGCAAACTTCGACGTACGCACGAACTCCTCACAAACGTTGAGACACCATCGATTTTGATCAGAAATAGATGATGTCACACCAGGTTGTGCGGTCTCGAGTCGTAGTATCAAATTTATTCCATCAAAACTTACAGGTAGTTTAAAACCTATAAAATTAATACCAAATTTAATTTTATACCGTTACACCATTTTAATGCCGTACAATTTACTCGCAGTTTATCAGGCACAGTTTGAGGTTAGACTGCAAACCTCGACGTACGCACGAACTCCTCACAAACGTTGAGACACCATCGATTTTGATCAGAAATAGATGATGTCACACAGGTGTGCGGTCTCGAGTCGTAGTATCAAATTTATTCCATCAAAACTTACAGGTAGTTTTAAAAACCTATAAAATAATACCAGATTAATTTTATACGTTACTACCATTTAAATGTCGTACAATTTACTCGCAGTTTATCAGACACCGGTTTTGAGGTTAGACTGCAAACCTCGACGTACGCACGAACTCCTCACAAACGTTGAGACACCATCGATTTTGATCAGAAATAGTGATGTCACACCAGGTTGTGGTGTCTCGAGTCGTAGTATCAAATTTATTCCACAAAACTTACAGGTAGTTTTAAAAACCTATAAATTAATACCAATTTAATTTTATACGTTACTACCATTTAATGTCGTTACAATTTACTCGCAGTTTATCAGACACCGGTTTTGAGGTTAGCTGCAAACCTTCGACGTACGCACGAACTCCTCACAAACGTTGAGACACCATCGATTTTGATCAGAAATAGGTTGATGTCACACAGGTTGTGCGGTCTCGAGTCGTAGTATCAAATTTTATTCCATCAAAACTTACAGGTAGTTTTGAAACCTATAAAATTAATACCAAATTTAATTTTATACGTTACTACCATTTTAATGTCGTACAATTTACTCGCAGTTTATCAGACACGGTTTTGAGGTTAGACTGCAAACCTCGACGTACGCACGAACTCCTCACAAACGTTGAGACACCATCGATTTTGATCAGAAATAGGTGATGTCACACAGGTTG